>NC_140993.1:272992229-273619729 GCF_052327205.1 Somniosus microcephalus
AGCATTGAGGTGCTGCAAACACTGACAATGACTGCACAAAGGTGCACGGCTACACTCAGGCTCTCCCATGTCACAGCACGCAGGGAGGTTCTCTTCCCTTCCCATGGGTGGAAGAGACCTCCCCAGGAGATCAACACAGCCTGGTTGCACATTGCAGAGGGCACAAGCAGGGATGTGGGCAGGAGGGCCTGGGTGCAGTGGCGCAAACATTTCAATTATCTCATTAGATCACGAAACGTTACTGCAAAGCCACACTCAACCTCATCCTGCGGTGCCTCTCATCACATCCCCATCATTCTGCCTTCCCTACCTTACTCCTGCACATCCTTACTCAAACAAACTTACCTTGCACCTCCACCCATCCCTCTCTATCTACATTATCACATCCACATCTCACAAGCCACCCCTCACACTCACCCTCATCCTACTGTAAGCATACCACCTAACAACACACAAGGGTCGGCACTTGGGTGTTTTATGCAATGTTCATGCAAAGTTTCTGTTAATGTGGTGTCAAACATTGAAACCTTTATTTTCAACACTTTGCATTCTTGGACAGATTTGTGTGCACCTTTGGAAGTGGCTTCGTGAGTTGCAGTGAATGCTGAGACATAATGTTACCCGCCACAATAGTGATGAGTGTGAAAGGAATGGCTTGGGCATTGTAGGGATGCTTTATGGTGTTGGTGAGGGGTGGTGCCAACCTGGCGCGTCATGTGGCAGCCAGGGTGTACTGCGTCAAGTGAAGTAAATGTGGCCATGGTGAGCCCATCCCTGGTGTCCCAGGCAGCAACATGGCCGGTTGCTGATGGCCTCTGTCCTGTGCAGCATTAGTTGATTGCGGAGAAGGCTGGTGTTGTTGGTGCTGCTGGTGTTGGGGTTGATCGTGGTGGGATTCTGAGGATCAAGGTGAGAGAGTTTCAAGGGCTCCGATGCTGATGGAATAGATGGCAGGTGAAGTAGAGATGACAGAAGCGATCTGTCAATGGTGGGAGAGGTAATGAGGTCAGACTGGATAGAGACTTGTGTAAAGACTTGCAGTATCCTGAACCTGTAGTGGAAATGCAGTTTAGAGAAGCTCGTGGTTAAGGGAACATTTCTCAATCAGCTGGGAGCTTTGATTTGACATTTGAAGCTCAGTTTCAGCGTCACAGACAAGGTCTAGGCACAGCGGGAAACCGGTGGGTGACCTGTCAAATCCAAAAAGCTGGGAAAAAGCCATTGATAAGTGAGTGGCTATAAACAAGCCATTAATGATTTGAATCGCCTCTTCTGCCACTGCGTGTTGGGTCTGCTCAGCGCTGACAGACCCGACTTTGGTAAAGGCGTGTGGCGGCGGGTTCACAGCGGGGTCCCGACCCGCTGGGGGAAAAAACTTTCCCACCCGACCCACCACCGATCGCACCCGCTGACACCCCTGGAAAATCCATCCCCTAGATTCTGCTCCCAGCACCGCCAAGCACATTACTGGCTCAGTACCAGGTGAAGACTCTATCCTAGGTACTAAGGGGGAAAAATTCAGTATCGCCCCGTTTGGGGCGCCATTAGCGGCCGTGCGCAAAGTTTAGCGCCATTAAGGCGCTAATAGGAGGCGCAAACAACAGAACTTTTCCCCCTAAATCTTTAACAAATATTTCAGCACCATTGTTACCAGCTAGGAAGGTAGGATGCTGACCCAGGCTCTCCTCAATGGCAGCTGGTCAGGAGGGGAACCACTGGATAAAATTGATGTAGCCATTCAGCAGGGTTTGACTTTTGAACCTGCAATATCAGAAACATCTGCTTTTTGAAAGAAAATATAATGTAACAAACTTTTCCAACACTTTTTTGGAAAGAAATGCCTCCCCTTCACTGGACTGGCATTCACCTACAGCACTTTGACACATTTTGCGGAGGTTTGAGGATTCCTTACAGTTTTCCAGACCACACCTGGATCTTAGTACAGCTCCAAGAGATGCTA
Organism: Somniosus microcephalus; assembly: GCF_052327205.1. Lineage (NCBI taxonomy): Eukaryota > Metazoa > Chordata > Chondrichthyes > Squaliformes > Somniosidae > Somniosus > Somniosus microcephalus. The sequence continues at coordinate 272,994,190 of NC_140993.1, forward strand.
TTCTCCTCCTCTCTGATGTTCATACTCCATGTGTAGTGTATGTACCCGTCTACCTTTAAGAGAACTACTTTAGGTGTTGCACTACTTTGTTGGCTTCTGTATACTGTAATACCAACGGTGACCACACCGGTATATAAGTGCTGTGTCAGGATTTATTGGGCAGATTCGCCCTGACCTTCGAATAGTAAAGTCCTGTTTTAAGTTACTCTGGTAGTCTGTGTATTAATTAACTAAACAACCCACAGACTTTACAGTGGCGACGAGTCCGATCGTACCCTGCGGCAACAATACTTCCGAAGCAGTTAACGAGCGTCGAGAAGAGGCAACCGCCCTCGTCATTCTGCTGGGAGAAAACTCGAGTCTGCAGAGCTGGAAAGGAGGAAGAATTCAGAGACAAAGACTTCCATCAGCAACAGGCACTGACTGTCCCTTCTGCCACGGTGAGGAGTGAGCCGATCAGCACGAGAAGCAAGCCGGCCACGGTGACTGTGAGTAAGGGAAAAGTAAAAAGAATAACCGGAGGATAAGGGCGGTGCACTCGACCATGGTCGAGGGGGAAAGGAGCCAGACAGAAGTCGGGCCCAGAGGCGCTGAGACTGGGGCAGCGTGGAGCAAGGAAGCCGTGGTACAGACAGGCTGGGGACGCAACGGCGTCGTGAGACAGCTAGACCGCGACCGGCGAAAAAGGCCGGGCAGCGACCGAAGCCACGAAGCGCTGCGACCGGGAGCGTAGGCGCGGGAAGATATAAAAAACTCAGCCGCAGCCGGGGAGGGAAGCACCGGACTGCGAGAGGGCTGGGAGGCGCGATTGGGAGCCGAGCGAGCGGGAGAGGCAGAGCCGACCAAGGGAGACTGAGCGAGAGCCAGTCCAGCGGCTGAAACTGTTCGCCGTCAACGGGGTGTACCCAGCGCCGGTAGAGCCGAGCGAGCGGGAGAGAGACAGAGCCCGAGCAAGGGGAACTGAGCGAGAGCCAGCCCAGCGGCTGAAACTGTTCGCCGTCAATGGGGTGTACCCAGCGCCGATTGCCCTGCCGAGAAAAGGGAAAGCACTGAAGCCGACGCGCAGGCTGTGAACCTGAAAGCCAGCGGCCGTCGCCCGTGGGGAAAGTGTACCCCTCCCGCCAGGGGAAGAAACGTGGGAAGCCGCCATTAGGCGGAGAAGAAGACAGAAGCGGGGAACCGCCATTGAAGTGGGCGGGGAGAGAAGATAAGCGCGGGAAACCGCCATTTTCGCGGGAACCGCCATCTTGAAGAAAAAAAAGAAAATTTAAAGAAATAATCCGTGGTGTTATCAGGAAGAGAGGAAGATGCCTAAGCGTGGTAACATCAACGATTTTAATTCCGAGGTAAAAGACTGGGCCACGTATGTGGAACGCATTGAGATCTATGGTGAGGCCAATAAAATAGAAGAAGATGACAAAGCTATAACCTTGCTAAACTCGATGGGCACGAAGACATACGGGCTCTTGAAGCATCTACTAGCACCAGCTAAACCGGCGGATCAGACTTTCGATGATATTGTTGCTGTCCTGAAGGATCATTTTAACCCCGCACCACTGATGTTAGTGGAACGATCCAAATTTTACGCGAGAACGCAACGGAAAGAGGAAAGCAACGCGGAGTACCTGATTGAACTGCGTAGGCTAGCGAAACACTGTCAGTTTAGGGAAAATCTGGCAGAGGCACTCAGAGACAAATTCGTGTGCGGAATGTCGAAGGAAGAAACACAAAAACGACTGCTCGAAGAGAACGATCTTACACTTGATAAGGCTGTCCTCATTGCTGCATCGAACGAAGCCGCAGCGAAAGGAACGGCGGAAATGCAGCTAAAGGCAGCGGCACTCAGTGTGCAGCAAATTACTTCGGGTACAACGAAATGCTATCGTTGTGGGAAGACAACACATGACCAGAACCAATGCTGGTTTAAAAACCAGGAATGTAGGAAATGTGGCAAGCTCGGTCACATAGCTAAGGTATGCCGGTCAGGAAAGAAGACCAACAATAATGAGTCACCACAAAAGAGGTACAGAAAGGTACATGAGGTGACTAGGAAGAGTCCGGAAGAACAGAATTCGGACTCACACTCCAACTGCAAGGAACTGGATAGTCTGAGAATTCACAATGTGAGTAATGAAGCTGACCGACAAGCTATCTGGATCACACTACAGATTGCAAAAGTCCAAGTGAAAATGGAAGTGGACACCGGATCGGCGTTGACGGTCATGAATAAGCATGATTATTAAAAGTTATTCAAGCATATTCCCCTACGGGATACGGAACTAGTATTGCAGACATACACGGGGCACAAAGTATACCCCATCGGAAAGATAGAAGTCAAGGTGAGATACAAGGACAAAGATCACCAAAGGATGGACCTGTATGTGTTGCCTGAGGGAGGTCCACCACTTCTGGGACGGGAGTGGATCAGGAAAATAAAGATAGACTGGCATTCACTAAACACCATGACGGTAGATTCCGGAAAGGAAGATGTCAAACCTGAACGGTTGTCCAGAATATTGGACGAAGCTAAAGAGGTATTCCAGCAAGGACTGGGAACACTGTGAGGAATTAAAGCAAAGGTTAAGATTGCAGAACATGCAAGCCCAAAATTTTTCAAAGCCAGATCGGTACCTTACGCGATACGACCGGCTGTGGAGGCAGAACTGGAAGAATTGAACGATCAGGGGTACTGTCAAAAGTGGACTGGAGTGAGTGGGCCACGCCCATTGTTCCCGTCATGAAGTCTTCACCAAGTAACAAGCCAGGGGGACCGGGGAAGGTCCGCATCTGCGGAGACTTCAAGATCACAGTGAATCCGGTGCTTCACACGGTACAATACCCGCTTCCGCGGATTGAAGATATCTTTGCTTCGTTGGCTGGAGGGAAACACTTCACCAAGATAGACCTGACACAGGCATACTTACAAATGGAAGTCGAGGAAGAGTCGCGTCAGTACCTCACCATCAACACACACAGAGGCTTGTATCGTTATAATCGACTGGTTTTGGGGGTAGCTTCGGCTCCAGCAATTTGGCAGAGGGCCATGGAGCAGGTATTACAAGGAATTCCAAGCACGCAGTGTTACTTAGACGATATCCTGATTACGGGAGAAGACGAGGAAGAACACCTCACAAATTTGAAACTGGTGCTCACTAGGTTGAAGGAATATGGCCTTCGAGTTAATCGCAAGAAATGAGAGTTCTTCCAAAAACGGATCTCGTACTGCGGTCATGTCATTGACCGAGAGGGGCTGCACAAGTCACCTGACAAGATAGAAGCTGTCGTGAAGGCCCCCGCTCCGGAATCGTATCACAGTTAAGATCATTCTTGGGGTTGATTAATTATTATCACAAGTTTCTGCCGAATCTATCCACGGTGCTGCATCCGCTGAATGCTCTGTTGCGGAAAGAAGTACCATGGAAGTGGAGTGAGGAATGTAAAAAGGCCTTTCGCAGAAGCAAGGCGTTGATTACCTCTGAAGAAGTGTTGGCTCATTTCAACCCAACGTTACCTCTTCGTCTAGCTTGTGATGCTTCCCCCTATGGAATTGGAGCAGTACTTTCACACAAGTTACCAAATGGCTCGGAAAGGCCAGTGGCATTCGCGTCCCGATCATTGACCTCCGCGGAGCGAAATTATGCTCAGATAGGGAGGCCCTCAGCCTTGTGTGGGGCGTAAAGAAATTCAATCATTACCTACAGGGCAAGAAGTTCACATTACTGACAGTCCACCAGCCGTTGGTGTCCATATTCAACACTAACAAGGCCGTTTCCACCATGACAGCGCAAAGGTTACAGAGGTGGTCCGTGTTACTTGGGGCACACCAATATGACATCGAATACAAAAGGTCCAAACAGCATGGAAATGCTGATGGGTTATCGCGCTTGCCATTGCCGATAGTAGAAGAAGCGACTACAGTGGACCCGGTAGAGATGTTCCACTCATCCATAGTGGAATGTCTACCAGTAACAAATTCGATGATCGAAAACGAAACAAGAAATGACCCGACTCTCTCACGAGTCTATGATTTAACGGTGGAGGAATGGCCAGCACAGGGCGAACCAACGCTGCCAGCATTTTCGCAGAGAAAAGAACAGCTGTCAGTGTGTCGAGGAACCCTGATGTGTGGATCTAGAGTGGTGATTCCACCCAAACTTCAACAGAAGGTGTTAAAGGAGCTGCACGAGGGACATCTGGGTGGAGTGAAAATGAAGAACCTAGCAAGAGCGTTTGTGTGGTGGCCAGGCATTGATGGGGACATCGAAGAAATCACTAAGAGCTGTCTAGGATGCCAGAAGGTCCAAAACGCGCCACCACAGGCTCCTCTGCATCCATGGGAGTGGCCCTCATCTCCTTGGCAAAGGGTACACATCGACTTTGCTGGTCCATTTATGGACTCAATGTTTCTAATAGCGGTGGATGCACACTCCAAGTGGCTGGAGGTAATAAAGATGTCCACCACCACCACGGAAAAAACCATCACAGTGTTAAGGACCATGTTTGCTAGGAATGGGCTGCCGGAACAGATCTGTTCTGATAATGGACCGCAATTTGTGTCCGAAGAATTCAAGAAATTCTTAAAGAGCAATGGGGTTAAGCACTACATGTCAGCCCCATACCATCCCGCCTCCAATGGATTGGCTGAAAGGTTTGTCCAGACCTTCAAGAAGGCCATAAAGGCCATGGGTAATGAAGCCATTAACTTACAACATAAGGTGGATAGCTTCTTGTTGGCGTACAGGAATGCAACACATGCGGTCACAAATCAAACTCCCGCCATGATGTTTTTTAATAGACGACTAAGATGCCGGCTGGATTTGCTTAAGCCAAACGTCAGAAGGGACGTAGAGAACCGGCAATTCCAGGGCATGAATGAAAGGCCAACTAGATCTTTTCAGATAGGTCAACAAGTTTTGGCCCGGGACTACCGTACCGAGAAATGGCAGCCTGGAACTATTGGAAAAAGGCTAGGGCCGTTGATGTATACGGTGGACATTGGGGACAGTATAAGGCGCCATGTTGACCAGATCATAGGGTCAGCCACAAATGGCCAACCTACTCCACCACCTTACACGGTTAATGTTGAGACAGAGATACCCAGAACACCTACCTCCGATCTGGTAATACTGAAATCAGATGAACCTGACACTGTCCTTCAAGCCGAATCGACCTTGCCAGAAGCACCTACTACCCCGCCGGGAGTTACGACACCACCGAGGCGTTATCCGGACAGAGTCCGGAAACCTCCAGAGAGACTGAATCTGTGAACTGTCTTGCATAAAGTTGTATATATGTTATAATGTATGTTTAATGGGGAATCAGTATGTTGTAAGCTAAAAAGGGAGGATTGTAGTGTATGTACCCATCTACCTTTAAGAGAACTATTGTATGTAACCGTCCACCTTTAAGAGAACTACTTTAGGTGTTGCACTACTTTGTTGGCTTCTGTATACTGTAATACCGACGGTGACCACACCGGTATATAAGTGCTGTGTCAGGATTTATTGGGCAGATTCACCCTGACCTTCGAATAGTAAAGTCCTGTTTTAAGTTACTCTGGTAGTCTGTGTATTAATTAACTAAACAACCCACAGACTTTACACCATGTACCATCACCCCCTGCTGAGACTGCAGCTAAATGACCTGCTCACATGGCGTTCTCCGTGTTGCTCTCGAACTGGCTGTCGAGAGGTGCATGAAAGAAGTAAACAAAGACGGCACATTGTCACATTTCTCAAAAATATCTCAAAAGTGCTTCCCATATATGGGTAAATTTTATGTTTGAACATTCCTGTCACGGAATTTTATGCAACAAGGGTGCATAACGGGAATTCGCTGAGCACCACACATTGTTCCATCCATTAATTTTAATGAACAGCAATTCATATAGAACACATTCATCTCCACGCCCAAATTCCCAACATGCACTCTTGTCGTGTGAACCTCTGGCACTGTGCTGTCATAACTTCGCCGGAAGTGCATCGGAAACATTGGGGTGTCTGCCGCACTTCCAGTGAAGTTACAATGGCACAGCAGCAGAAAAACCAAGGAAATTCTGGGCCTCTGTGTCTAGAGATAAATTCATAATGCCCACGAGCCGTGGCTCAGAGGGTAGCGCTCTTGCCTCTGATTCAGAAGGTTGTAGGTTTAAGTCCTACTCCAGAGACTTGAGCACAAAAATCTAGGCTGACAGTGAGTGCAGTGCTGAGGGGGTGCTGCACTGTCAGAGGTGCCGTCTTTTGGATGAGATGTGAAACCGAGGCCCTGTCTGCTCTCTCAGGTGGACGGGAAAGCTCTCAAGGCACTATTTCGAAGAAGCGCAGTGGAGTTATCCTCGGTGTCCGCGCCAATATTTATCTGTCAATCAATGTAACAAAAAGACTATCTGGTCATTATCCCACTGCTGTTTGTGGGAGCTTGCTGTGCGCAACTGGCTGCTGCATTTCCTACATTACAACAGCGACTACGCTTCAAAACTACTTCATTGGCTGTAAAACACTTTGGGACGTCCTGAGGTCATGAAAGGCCTTATATAAATGCAAGACTTTCTTTCTTTCTACCCTACATTGGATTAACTGGGAGTGCAGCGAGTGCAGTTGTGAAGACAAACCAAACAACAATTTTGGTCACAGCAAGGCACCACAAACAGTAACGTTATGATAAACCACTTAATTAGCTTTTTTGTTTTGGTTGAGAGGATTATAAGTCAGACACTGGGAGCAGCACCTGCTTTGCTTCAACTAATGATCTTAAATGTCCACCTGAATAGGAGACAGGGTCTCGGTTTAACTTTTCATCCAAAGGGGGGTGGAGGAAGAAATATGCAAACAAATTAGGGAAATTAGCAAAAAACATAGAATAATAATCATGAGGGATTTCAACTACCCAGATATTAATTGGACAGAAGAGGTAGGTAAAGGGGATAAGGGGATGGAGTTCCTACAATGTGTACAGGACTCCTTTCTAACCCAATATGTAAAAAGCCCAACAAGGGAGAATTTGCTATTGGATGAACCAAGAGGTAAGAGAAGTAAAAGTAGGGGAACATCTAGGCAATAGTGACCATAACATAATACGCGTTAAAATAATAATCGAGAAGGACATAAGTATGTCGAAGACCAGGGTAATAGATTGGAGAAAAGCTGATTTTGAGGGGCTGAGAATAGAACTTGTGAAAATAAAATGGACAGCAATATTGGCAAACAATCATGTCGAACAGCAATGGGAAACATTTAAAATAGTGTTCAACAGAGTGCAGGAAAAATATATTCCGCTAAAAAACAAGAACAAGCTAAACACTAATGATGAATAAAGCCATAAGGGAAAAATTGAGGGTAAGGAAAGAGGCATACATTAAGTACAGGGAGAGCATGATAAGAGAGAATACAAAGAGATTAGGAGAGAAGTCAAAAAAACAATTCGCACGGCAAAGAGGAATTATGAAATAAAATTATCAAGGAACATCAAACAAAATAGTAAAATATTTTACAAGCACATCAATAAAAAAAAGGAAGGTCGGGATGGGAGTAGAGCCACTAAGGGATAGACAGGATAATACCACAAGCAGTGATAGAGTGATGGCAGAAATATTAAATAATTATTTTGCCTCAGTATTTACCAGGGAGGTAGAACAGGTGGGCATGACATCGGATCATGAGATTTGTAATGAAATAACAGCATTTAAAATAAAGAAAGATATATTAAATAAACTAACCAAACGCAGAGGAAAAAATACCCTGGTCCAGATGGATTACATCCGTGCATTTTAAAAGAATCTAGGGAAATGATAGCAGAGGCATTAATACACATATTTAATAATACATTAGAGAAAGGTGTAGTGCCAGAGGGCTGGCGGATAGCTAACGTAATACCTATATTCAAGAAGGGGGATAGGATATGTCCAGGAAACTATAGACCAGTCAGCTTAACATCAGTGGTAAGAAAAATAATGGAATCCCTACTAAAGGAGAAAATAGAAGAACATCTAGAAACCAAAAATATAATAATGATGAATAGTCAGCATGGATTTCAAAAGGGAAAGTCTTGCTTGACCAACCTCACTGAATTTTTTGAAGCGGTAACAGAGAGATTAGACAAGGGTAATGCAGTCGATGTAATTTATCTAGATTTTCAAAAGGCCTTCAATAAGGTACCACATAATAGACTAATGAACAAGGTCAGGGAATGCAGAGTCAGGGGGCAAGTAGCAGAATGGATAGCTGGCTGGCTTCAAGACAGGAAGCAGAGGGGTAAAGGGTAGCTATTCAGAGTGGTAGAAGGTGGGTAGTGGTGTTCCACAAGGATCAGTGCGGGGACCACTGTTGTTCACAATTTATATTAACGATTTAGACTTTGGAATCAAAAACAATTTCTAAATTTGCGGATGACACCAAATTGGGGGGGATAGTTAATACTGAGGAGGACAGCAACAAATTACAGGAAGACATCAATAAACTTGCAGAATGGGCATATAATTGGCAAATGAAATTCAACACAGCTAAATATGTGTTACATTTTGGTAGGTAGAATAGGGAGGTCACTTATCACTTGGAGGGTGCGAGTCTAGGTGGGGTAGAGGAGCAAAGGGATCTTGGAGTACAAATACACAAATCACTAAAAGTTGCAACACAGGTTAACAAAAAAAGACTTCTATTTATATAGCGTCTTTCACGACCACCAGACATCTCAAAGCACTTTACAGCCAATGAAATACTCTTGAAGTGTAGCCACTGTTGTAATGTGGGAAACGCGGCAGCCAATTTGCACACAGCAAGCTCCCACAAACAGCAATGTGATAATGACCAGATCATGTTTTTTTTTGTTATATTGAATGAGGGATAAATATTGGCCAGGGATAACACCCCTGCTCTTCTTCAAAATAGTGCCACGGGATCTTTTACGTCCACCTGAGAGAGCAGACGGGGCCTCGGTTTAAAGGCACCTCCGACAGTGTAGCACGCCCTCAGTACTGCACTGGAGTGTCAGCCTAGCTTTATGTGCTCAAGTCTCTGGAGTGGGACTTGAACCCACAACCTTCTGACTCAGAGGCGAGTGTTCTACCCACTGAGCCACAGTTGACACTGAAGGCTATAAAAAAAAAAGCAAACTAGGCACTAGGGTTTATTGCTCGAGGGATAATCTACACACCTACACTAATTCGTCCTTCCCCTTCCTTTTTTATCACCAGTTTTCTCCCTTTCCTCATGAAGGCATTGGCTCCCACTGTGGTTCAGCTTCACAAAGCACCAGTCAGCCGCCAGTACCTGAGCCAAATAGCCACTATTTACGTGGGCTTTGACATTGAACCTGATCCTGTCCTCAACCAACAGCCAAACGTGCACTAGTAACTCTTCTCCTCCCGAACAAGTACAGCTGGGGCCAATCATAACGCCCACCCAGGCCGAGATAAGCTAACTTAGCATTGACCAGGATTCAAACCGGAGATCTTCCTGGTTATTACGATTCAGCTACTCGCTGGACAAACTCATCACATCTTTACTTTTGCCTTAAAGCATTAAAGAGGCTTGTGCTTGTGATTGACTATTATAGGTTATCTGGTCATAATGGCACGAGTTTGGAGAATCATTTTTTGTACAAGTCTGTGGGGGTAGCCTGCTTGCATGGAACCTCCAAGCTGGAAAATGTCCTCTGGGTTTATGGATTAATGCAGCCAAGCCTTGGCTTCAGTTTCAAAGTTCAGCTGAGATAGGCAGTCTAAGGAGTAAAGGAGAACGTTGTTGTGAAAAACGTTTTTTTATAACTCGATAACAGACCATTACAGGAGCTAAATATCTATTAGTATATAGCGCCCACCATGCTTAAAATGGGCAGTTGCTTACATTGGTGAAAAAGCGCTAACCATTTCCCTATTTGCATTAATGCCAATTTCAAAGTTGACGGTTTTAGCATCTTAAGTGCTCTGTTTATTTCAGTCAGAAACAGTTGTGTTTACTCACTATTTACCTTTCATTCTACAGGGTGTTTGATGAAATGTAAATACTAAACATCAGAAGTTGGAATGGCAGGAATGACGTATGAGGAGAGATTGGGTCGATTAGGCTTATATTCGCTAGAGTTTAGAAGAATGAGAGGGGATCTCATTGAAACTTATAAAATTCTAACAGGACTAGACAGACTAGATGCAGGAAGGATGTTCCCGATGGCAGGGGAGTCCAGAACCAGGGGTCACAGTCTAAGGATAAGGGGTAAGCCATTTAGGACAGAGATGAGGAGGAATTTCTTCACCCAGAGAGTGGTGAACCTGTGGAATTCTCGACCACAGAAGGCAGTTGAGGCCAATTCATTAAATATATTCAAGAAGGAGTTGGATATATTTCTTAAGGCTAAAGAGATCAAGGGATATGGGGAGAAAGCAGGGACAGGGTACTGAATTTGGATGATCAGCCATGATCTCATTAAATGGCGGAACAGGCTCGAGGAGCCGAATGGCCTACTCCTGCACCTATCTTCTAAGTTGAATTACTGGAAGTGTTTTCTTCAAGGCACGGTGATTTTGCCATTTGCCTGTATTCAAATGATTACGCTTTGCCATACAAATTAAACCTCCCTTTAAAATTGTATAGTACATTGTAGTATTAATCGTCAATAACCTGCCTTGTTTTGGGGACGATTAAATTACAAACGAGCATACATATATAAAGTATATATGCTTTTAAAAAAACATTAAATTGTGATAAAAACGTACTTGAAAGTAACAGCACTGGTCAGGATTCAATTTTCAATCGACGCTGCGAAGCAGTGCAAGTTTACATTTATCTGTATAACCGATGGAAAGTAACCCAGATATTGACTCAGAGGTTCTCAGTCCGTGAAGCTAGCCTCCTCCAGGATCACGGCTGTCAGGTTACATTTTTCCATTGTAAATTTCTATGTCTATATTTAGAATAGAAATTTATGCTGCAATTACACTCCACCTGCTACCCTGCCCTCCACATAGGAACTTAAAATAAAAATATAAAACACACATTTTTATATTACAACTTTAAAATGCCACCAGAGTTACATCTGTACATTCCAGTCCAAATATTCCCCAGCCTCTAACCCAACTTCACTTGAATACACTTGTCCTCGACTCCCTGTGCGCAACGCCACAGAACATCACATTGTTCAAAAAGCGATTTCCTGTCGCTAGTAAACATTCCTCCCACAGATTTCCATGTTAGTTGCATCCACACAGCCGTTCTAGTCGTAATTTGTCTGTGATGCCTTAGGTGGCGCTGTAATAGGGGTTTCCCATTTCGAGCAATTCGCCTTCAGTCATGTTTTTCAGTCACAACATTTTCTTGGGGCTGCTCGGGCACCGTAACTTTGCCGCATGTGCTGTGGAAACTTGGTTTGTGCCCGTAACTGGAGTTTCCGTCACACTTTCAGCGTGGTTACGGTGGAACAATGGGATCAGCTCAAAAGGAAATTTCGGGCCTAAATTTAAAAAAAAAATCATAAATCTATTGTTTGGCCTGTTCTCAGCCCCCATCAGCAATGCCATGGGACATTGACTAATAACTTAAAAAATATTACCCTAAATTAAATTGATGCAAGTTGTTTCCATTTATAAAATTCACGGTTAGCTCTGGTGACGACTTAAAATAGATCAGTCGAGATCACTGGTAGTTCTTTGAAATAAAGGCCTTTAGTTTAGTACATGTCTCACTGCAAAACTAAGGAAAATACTCTGATTAAATGGAAGCTGTTTTATGTAACACAGCTGTGACAGGTGGTGGAAAGGCTCTAAAATGGTTAGCATGTAAATCACTCTCGGTAAAGCATTTCTCCAAACATTTGCAAACAAGGCTAACAAAAATCAAAGACATCGCTGTAGTACAGTAAATAAAACTTTATTTCACTTCTCCAAGTGAATGTTACAAGTTACCCTTCTGCTTAGCATAGATAGGAATCATGTATTTACAATTTACAGTAGTGTCTCTTTCCAAAATACAAGTACAAAAGCTATAGTAAACAAACGAGGTACTGCGATTCAGTATCTTTATAGGCTGAAGCTCCAAGGATAGGTCCGAGCAAAAAAAATCAAGCTGTACAGAAAGAAGCATTCCAGTCAAACATTAACAGTGTCCATTAACGGCTTATATCCCATTAGAAATTTATTGCACAATTTATCCTAGTGCCATTTAACAAGAATCTGCTAGAGTTAACTTCAGAATAATGTTTGTGTCTTTTTAAAATTTTAGATTTTGTACAAATCACAGTAAAAGGCCATAGAAACATCATCTTGATAACCGTACCACATTTCCCTTCTCCCCACGCGCAACCAGATAAATAACATCCCAGCAGCATGATCATGGAACAGCTCCGTGTCACCCTTGGAGACGTCCCTGTTAGCGTAGCCAAGTCTGGAAAAGGAAACAAGGGATCATTTTGTAAAGTACAGTACACTGCAAATATTTTCCTGCTGCATTCTCAGATCATAATATGCAATTACTTAGCAATGCAACCAAATGACTTTGGTCCATGTCTCTAATGATTAAAGTTCTGGCCACCCACAAAAGACATATATAGTTTCATGAATACACCATTCATGTTTCTGCAATACAAAATGTCATTTTAAGCAACTCAATTGCATTTTAAAGTCCATAAATAAAAGCACAATGTTCTGATCAGTCGAGTGGCCAGCCCTATCAGAGAGGCAAAAGTGCCCTCACAAAAGATGTCAGCAGTGCAGTCTCTATTTTCTTTGCACAATCCGCACATGAATATCAATTTTAATCTCATTGCAGAGCAACTGCATTGTACAATCGATTTCACTTAAACAAGGAGCAAAGTTAGTACATCTAAGTACAAAGCTAGTACATCGACACCAAAGATAGGGTGGGATATGTGTCGGTGCAGGCTCGATGGGCCGAAATGGCCTCTATCTGCACTGTAGATTCTGTGATCTTGCTTATAGCACCCCGCTCCCCAGCCCAGATTTAAGAGAACACAGCCATAGAATATATATGACTCGTTATGAAATGTCTTGGATTTTGTAGTCTCAGGAAAGCCCATTTTGGCCAACATTTCCCTTCTCAGCTGCTCCAGTGGTTTATGTCCAGAAGGCATTCAATAAGGTTCCACGTGAGAGATTGTTAACAAAAATGACAGCGCATTGAATCGGAGGCAACCTATTGGCATGGGTAGGGAATTGGTTAGGAGTCAGGAGACAGAGAGTAGGGATAATGGGTGCAAAAGCAAAATACTGCAGATGCTGCAAAAATGAAATAAGAACAGAAAATGCTGGAAATACACACGTCAGGCAGTATCTGTGGAGCGAGAAACAGGATTAATGTTTCAGGTCGATGACCTTTTGTCAGAACGGGAAAAAGTTAGAGATGGAACAGATTTTAAGCAAGTGTAGGGGCAGGGAAAGGGGAGGAAAGAACAAAAGGGAAGGTCTGTGATAGGCAGCAGTGATTAAATGACAAAAAGAAAAAAAAACTAACGAAACGGCTCCTGATTTTTGCCGGTGGCTCGAGCATTCCGGACAGTTAGCCTCCAGATAACACAAAGTTTCCTGTACAAAGGATCAAGCTGAGGTCCCACACCAATACTGAAGCAGTTGTTTATTTTGCTCACAATCTGTTCGCTGCCTCACAGATTATGGTGCTTGAACTTCTGGTAAAGAAACATAGAATGGCTGGAACTGAGCAGGAGACTAGGCTCCTCTTTCAACCCCTGGACAAGGCAACCAAAATCCTGAGGATGAGAGTTTCACTATATAACCATGCCAAAATCAATCTCAATGTTCGAGATATTTTTCTCAGCAAATCTTCAACCTGTTCACCATAGAGGGCCTGAACAATGATGTACATTTCTATAGTCACGCATTCTGCAAATCTAGAAGTACACCAGAGAACAGTTTTTGTTGTCGTGGTGTAGTCTGCTTGAGGTTCCTGACCCATGAAGAGGTACACAGACATATGGACTACAAACTGAAACCAAATCAATCTGTGGTCTGAGAATTATGCCATTATGTGAAGGAATTCATTTTGCAATCTGCTCATAGAAATATAGACGATAGGAGCAGGAGTAGGCCATTCGGCCCCTCGAGCCTGCTCCGCCATTCAACGAGATCATGGCTGATCATCCAAATTCAGTACCCTGTCCCTGCTTTCTCTCCATATCCCTTTAGCCTCAAGAAATATATCCAACTCTTTCTTGAATATATTTAATGAACTGGCCTCCACCGCCCTCTGTGGCAGAGAATTCCACAGGTTCACCACTCTCTGGGTGAAGAAATTCCTCCTCATTTCAGTCCTAAATGGCCTACCCCTTATCCTTAGACTGCGACCCCTGGTTCTGGACTCCCCGGCCATCAGAAACATCCTTTCTGCATCTAGTCTGTCCAGGCCTGACAGAATTTTATAGGTTTCGATGAGATCCCCTCTCAATCTTCTAAACTCCAGTGAGTATAAGCCCAATTGACACAATCTCTCCTCGTACGTCATTCCTGCCATCCCAGGTATCAGCCTGGTGAATCTTCGCTGCACTCCCTCCACGGCAAGAACATCCTTCCTCAGATAAGGTGACCACAACTGCACACAATACTCAAGATGTGGTCTCACCAAGGCCCTGTACAACTGCAGCAAGACATCCTTGTTCTTGTACTCGAACCCTCTTGCTACGAAGGCCAACATACTATTTGCCTTCTTAACCGCCTGCTGCACCTGCATGTTTACCTTCAGCGACTGGTGCACAAGAACACCCAGGTCTCTCTGCACTTCCCCCTTCTCCCAATCTATTGCCATTCAAATAATAATCTGCCTTCCTGAGTTGAAGATTTTAGTATGTACATATATAAACCGTGTAATTTTAATGTGTTAACAGCTAACTTTTTAAAATGTGAACGTGATCATCATTAAAATGACAATACATTTTTACAGCTAAAAACACTTAAATCTGTTTGTTGCTATTCAGTCATCACACTTTATATAAAAAAAAAAATAAAAAAAAATAGGAGTTAAAGTACACATTTGTTTCCTAGACATTTCAATTCTTGGTCACCTTCTGCAGAAATTAAATTTAAAGTACAATCCATAGTAAGGCAAACTATGAGGGCTGTGGAAGGAATAGACTCGATGGTTGAATGCCCTTTTCTCTTTCCAGATTTTCTTGTGTGAATGTTGTTCTGCTCTGTTATCAATGGCAGTGCCTAGGTAAATGAGCTACAAAACACTAAGCATCAATTTGTTAGTAGGATAGCTTTAAAACACTTAGCATCAATCGGTTAGTAGGATAGCTTTACGTTATGTTACAAAAAGCTAACAAAAAAAAGACAAGACAAACAAAAGTTATCACTCACCCACATGTTAAGTGAATGCACCACCAGCCAACTTTCAGAAGATGCCAGTGCGAGGCGAGGAATACTACAGAGCCGGGGGAAATGAGCATAATGGCTTTTATTAGATAAGCAAGAAACACATCCAACACCATGGAAAATGCATGAATAAAGGCAACTGTTAGTTGAATTGTCCAAACAATTGTAAAGATTGTTAAACCAGCATCTGATTGGAGAAATCAGTAAGGAAGGGGAGGGGTAAGGAAGGGGAGGGGGAGGGGTAAGGAAGGGGAGGGGGAGGGAAAGAGAGAGAAAATGGGACAAACAACTAGTTCCTTGAAAAGGCCCGACAGACTTTTAGACATGGGAGCCATTAGCATTAAGCTGATTTAACACAATGCAACTAATACATTAAATTTGAACTCTGCGGCCTGAATTTTGCGCTAAGAATAACGGTGACTCTATCAGCACTCATTAAACGTGGAACTCCGGAAGTTGCTGTCTGATTTCCCTTGCTCCTCCACAAGCTTCACTACACTGGTACATCGTCGAGAGACTCGGTATTAAAACACATGAAATGTGTGAATTTGTATTACTTACCTGCTAGATGCCCACTAAAAAAACCAGAAAAAATTAGGATTTATCCATTCAAGTGCAAGTGATTTTTTAACTGCGTGATAATTACTGGCAAACAACCTCTCTGGCACTGAACATTAACTTGTCCAAGTGTGGAGTCTCATTCCTTCAGATTTTAATTTTTGTTAGATTAAAAAAAATTAAATCAAAATTTTTACTTTTTCTTTGACTCTTTTCTCGCTCTCTCTTAATCCCATCTTTCTTACCCTCTTTATTTTGCTTACTGTACATGATTTTACACTGAATTAAATATTCTAACTTACACTTCCTGGTTTGGACTCTGTGGGTCTCAGTGAGCATTCTTCAATCTGATTGGTTGAAGAGACATGCTGTTGCTTGCCCTGTTCACACAGGTCCCAGTTCCCCTGTAGAGGGCGCCGCGCTGTTTCAGACGCCCAATGACCGTAAGTTGCTGCGCAAAAGCCCACAAAAAGTCTGAGGGCAGCTGTAAGCAGAATGAATGGTGTGTGCCATTCGTTTGGCACTGACTGCAAAATCCAGGCCAATATAATTATGTAAATTCTAACAACTCTCTATTGCACCTCTGCCTTTGTAAGAAAAATATGTAAATTGTGAATTTTCTTCATAATGCTATTTACAGGTTAATCTGTGATTGATTGAAATGCTGGTTTACTATCTATCCTGTTACTATCTACCAAGATCATCGACTTGTACATGAAGTTGGTTTGCATTTGTGGGCACCAAATATAGGCCGAAAGTGAGTGTGCTAAACTCCGTCATTACTACTGAATATTAAAGTACAGCAATAAACAAATGAATGTTAAAGAACTGGGCAATTTTTGAAAATGGAGCAAGCTTCAATAATGTTTGATATACTGGAACACTCATGAGAGAGAGTCTGACCGGATGTGCTTCACTGAGTCACAGACCATGAAGATCACAATTGGAGCCCTGATGTGTGCAAGGTTAGCTGATGGCATGTAGAGTTGTGGAGGGGATTACAAATGCCCTTAGCTAAAGGTAGACCAAATGGCTCTTCCATCAAAAAGTACCTGAATACAGTTAGTGGTGCCTCACTCAGTGCCTGCTGTCAGAAATTGAACCCATTAGAGCAGCTTTTCTTTATGAAATTGGAAATGCTTAAATGTTTCAACTGCAATAAGTCAGTTAAAAATTCACATAAGCCCCAAGAGTGGCTGGGGAAAGTATTATAAAATGGGTGTGGTCTCAGGACCATTGAGATCCCACTTTTTTCATGAGTTAGTACCACGCTACAGCTGTTGTCCATCCCCATTCGAAATTACTGATGGGTGGGTGTGGGGAGAAAGAAGTGCCTCTCCCATGGCTCGGTGGGTAAATCAACTAGAGGCGCAACACTGAATCAAACAGACCAGGATCTGTGCTCGAAGGGCCTACTCCTGCTCCTACGTTTCTATGGAGGAAGGATGTTGAGGTACATCGTAGAATAACAAGGATGCTACCTGCTATGAGGAAATACAAATATGAAGGAAGACTTGAAAAATTGGTGCTTTTTTATTTGAACAATGAAAGAATAAGCAGTGATTTGAAAATTAGAACCACAGAAGTTTATAGCACAACTGGAGGTCGTTGGCCTTTCGTATCCGCTACTTCTTAGCCAAAGCAATCCAAAACAAATTGTAACGTCCCACTCTCTCTCTCTAGCTCTATTTCCCTCCGCTTCAAATATTTATCCAATTTTCGCTTAAAAGTGGTCATTGCCCCAACCACTCCCTGTGGCAAAGCATTCCATGCTCCAACCCATTGCGTAAAGAAAGTGGCTTTTCTGGATTTACAGGAAGGCATTTGATGCTGTTCCACATCAGACAGATTTACCAGGTCTGCACCCATGAAACAAATAGCAAAGTATTGAGATGGATTGTTGTGTGGCTGAAAGGCAGACAACAAAGGGCGATGATGTGTGGGAGTGTCTGAGTGGGCTTTTCTTTTAACACAGGGTAAGCATAGACTTCCAGGGAATATGATTGAGGTCTTTAAAATGATGAAGGAACTTGATTCTGTTCAGGTGAATGGGTCATTTGAGTTAGATAGGGAGGGAAGGGCTAAGGGGTATCAGTAAAAAATACAAAATCAGAGTTAGCTTAGATGCCAGGAGGTACTCCTTTTCACACAGTCATCGATTGCCAGAATGTGGGGTCTGGATTCGCTTTTCGCCTTCAAAAAGGAGCTGGAAGAGATCTCGATTTATCGAAGTTATAAATAGGTTAGCTGTGACTCGTGGTATCGGTTACTGTAGTCTCCCGGAGCTCGCTTGATTGCCTTTGAGGGTCCGAGAGGAATTTCCCAGCAGCAGTTGATGGGGCATTAAGGTTTAACCATACTGGATGGGACAGGGTGGATGGATCAGTTAATATCTTCCCATCCTTTTGTGTGCACTCGTAAACCAGTTGACAGTGACTCAGAGGGGTCAGCGGTGTTTAGAATCTATTAATCTAGCACCTGAACACAACTTTTTCCATTTTAAATGCTGCAGTTGTTTATAAATAACTGAGAGACGGAATATATTAGCCAAGTTTGCAAATGGCATCAATTTGAGTGCAATGGCCAATGATACTAACCAATGTGTTATACAATAGTACAGCACAGGAGGCCGCCATTCGGCCCATTGAGTCTGCGCCGGCTCTTTCGAAGAGCAATCCAGTTTGTCCCACTCCCCCGCTCTTTCCCCGTATCCCTGAAATTTTTTCTCCTTCAAGTATTTATCCAATTCCCTTTTGAAGGCTACTATTGAATCTGTATCCACCACCCTATCGGGCAGCGCATTCCAAACCCTAACCACTCACTGCGTAAAAAAAAGTTTTCCTCATGTCGCCTCTGGTTCTTTTGCCAATCACCTTGAATCTGTGCCCTCTGGTTACCGAGCCTTCAGCCATTGAAAGCAGTTTCTCTTTATTTACTCTGTCTAAACCTTTCATGATTTTAAACACCTCTATCAAATCTCCTCTTCTCCTTCTCTGCTCTAAGGAAAACAACTCCAGCTTCTCCAGGTCTATGCACATAACTGTAATCCCTCATCCCTGGAACCATTCTCGTAAATCTCTTCTGTACCCTCTCCAAAGCCTGGACGTCCTTCCTAAAGTGTGGTGTCCAGAATTAGACACAAGACTCCAGCTGGGGCCAAACTAGTGTTATATACAGGTTTAGCATCACTTCCTGGCTTTTGTACTCTGTGCCTCTCTTTATAAAGCCCAGGATCCCATATGCTTTATTAACTGCTTTGTTAACTTGTCCTGCTACCTTCAGGGATTTGTGCACAAACACCCCCAGGTCTCTCCTCTTATACCCTTTTTAAAATTGTACCCTTTAGCATGTATTATCTCTCCTCATTCTTTCTACCAAAATGGATCACCTCACACTTTTCTACATTGAATTTCATCTGCGATGTGTCCGCCTGTTCTACCAGTCTGTCTATGGCTTCTTGAAGTCTACTGCTATCTTCCTCAATATTTACTACACTTTGAAGTTTCATGTCATCTGCAAATTTTGAAATTGTGCCCGGTACCACCAAATTCAAGTCATTAATGTACATCAAAAACAGCAGTGGTCCTAGTACTGAACCGTGGGAAACTCCACTACATAACTCTCTCCAGTCTGAAAAACAGCCATTCACCACAACTCTCTGTTTTCTATCCCTTAGCCAATTTTATATTCATGCTGCTACTGCCCTTTTTATCCCATGTGCTTCAATTTTGCTAACAAATCTAATATGTGGTACTTTATCAACTGCACTGCCCTCATCAACCCCCTCTGTTATCTCATCAGAAAACTCAATCAAGTTAGTCAAACACGATTTGCCCTTAACAAATCCGTGCTGGCTCTCCTTTATTAGTCCATGCTTGTCCAAGTGGCTGTTAATTTTCTCCTGGATTATTGTTTCTAAAAGCTTCCCCACCACCAACGTTAAACTGACTGGCCTGTAATTGTCGGGTTTATCCTTCTCCCATTTTTTGAACAAGGGAGTAACATTTACAATCCTCCACTCCTTTGGCACCACCCCTGTATCTAAGGAGGATTGGAAGACTGTGGCCAGCACCTCCACAACTTCTACCCTTACTTCCCTAAAGAACCTTGGATGCATCCCATCCGGACCGGGTGACTTATCTACTTTAATTACTGCCAGCCTGTCTAGTACCTCCCCTTTATCTATTCTTATCTCACCCAGTATCCCAGCAACCTCCTAGTTTACCATAGTTTTGGCAAAGTCCTCTTCCTTGGTAAACACCAATGCAAAGCACTCATTTAGTACCTCAGCTATGCCTTCTGCCTCCACTAATAGTTCTCCATTTTGGTCCCTAATCAGCTCCACCGCTCCTGATGATCCTTTTACTGTTAATATGCCTATAGAAGACCTTTGGAGTCACTTTTATGTTAGCCGCCAATCTATTCTCGTACTGTCTCTTGGCCTCGCTTACTTCCTTTTCACTTGTCTTCTGTACTTTTTATATTTAGCCTGATTCTCCCTTGTATTATCAAGCTAACATCTGTCATACTCCTTTTTCTACTTCATCCTACTCTCTAACTACATCATCCAGGGAGGTCTGGCTTTGATTGCCCTCCCTTTCCCGCTTGTGGGAATGTACTTAGACTGTACCCGAACCACCTCCTCTGTAAAGGCCGCCCATTGCTCCATTACATTTCTGTCTCCCAGTCTTTGGCTCCAATTTACCCGGGCCAGATCCTTCTTCGCTGAAATTAGCCCTCCTCCAGTTAAGTATTTTTATTCTAGATTTCATAATAACATAACATAAGAAATAGGAGCAGGAGTAGGCCATTTGGCCCCTCGAGCCTGCTCCGCCATTCAATAAGATCATGGCTGATCTGATCTTGGGCTCAGCTCCATTTCCCTACCCGCTCCCCATAACCTTTCACTCCATTTTTGTTCAAAAATCTGTCTATCTCCACCTTAAATATATTCAATGACCCAGCCTCCACAGCTCTCTGGGGCAGAGAATTCCACAGATTTATGAGTATGAGGAGAGATTGGGTCGATTCGGCTTATACTCGCTGGAGTTTAGAAGAATGAGAGGGGATCTCACTGAAACTTATAAAATTCTAACAGGACTGGACAGACTAGATGTAGGAAGGATGTTCCCGATGGTCGGGGAGTCCAGAACCAGGGGTCACACAGTCTAAGGGTAAGGGGTAAGCCATTTAGGACAGAGATGAGGAGGAATTTCTTCACCCAGAGAGTGGTGAACCTGTGGAATTCTCTACCACAGAAGGCAGTTGAGACCAATTCATTAAATATATTCAAGGAGTTAGATATATTTCTCAAGGCTAAAGGGATCAAGGGATATGGAGAGAAGGCAGGGACAGGGTACTGAATTTGGATGATCAGCCATGGTCTCATTGAATGGCGGAGCAGGCTCGAGGGGCCGAATGGCCTACTCCTGCTCCTATCTTCTATGTTACGACCCTCAGACGAAATTCCTCCTCATCTCAGTTTTAAATGGGCGACCCCTTATTCTAAAACTATGTCCCCTAGTTCTAGATTCCCCCATGAGGGGAAACATCTTCTCTGCATCTACCTTGCTGAACCCCCTCAGTATCTTATATGTTTCAATAAGATCACCTCTCATTCTTCTAAACTCCAATGAGTATAGGTCCAACCTGCTCAACCTTTCTTCATAAGTCAACCCCTTCATCTCAGGAATCAACCTCGTGAACTTTCTCTGAACTGCCTCAAATGCAAGTACAGGGGAAACTTTTTTATCCGGCACCGACGGGACCGGTGTGGTGCCGGTTTATCAAAAAGTCCAGATTACAGAGTATAGTAAAAGGCACGAGAGCTCCGTACACAGCAACAATTCCAGGATTCCCTGTTGCTTAGCAACAGGTGCAGGAACCCCGGCCACAAAATCCAAGTGTCCCTGTTGCTTAGCAACAGATGCAGGAACCCCGGTTACACAGCCACAGATCCAGGAACGGCCACTAATATGAAGTAAAACTTACCTGAACCTACTCCTGAATTTTGCCGGTTAACAGAGATTTCTGGTTATTTAGGTGCCAGTAAATCGAGAGTTTCCTGTATATCCCTCCTTAAATAAAGAGACCAAAACTGTATGCAATATTCCAGGTGTGGTCTCACCAATACCCTGTACAGTTGTAGCAGGACTTCCCTGTTTTTATACTCCAACCCCCTTGCAATAAAGGCCAACATTCCATTTGTCTTCCTGATTACTTGCTGTACCTGCATGCTAACTTTTTATGTTTCATGCACAAAGACCCCCAGGTCCCTCTGTACTGCAGCATTTTGTATTCTCTCTCCAGTTAAATAATAATTTGCTTTTTTATTTTTCTTACCAAAGTGGATAACCTCACACTTTCCCACATTATACTCCATCTGCCAAATGTTTGCCCACTCACTTAGCCTGTCTACATCCCTTTGCAGATTCTTTGTACAACTCGCTTTCCCACCTATCTTTGTATCATCAGCAAATTTGGCTATATTACAATCGGTTCCTTCATCCAAGTTTCTCCTTGTCCTTCTCCATAACTAACAGGAAACTCTCTTTTAACCGGCACCTAAATAACCGGAAACCTCTGTTAACCGGCAAAATTCAGGAATAGGTTCAGGTAAGTTTTACTTCATATTAGTGGCAGTTCCTGGATCTGTGGCTGTGTAACTGGGGTTCGTGCACTTGTTGCTAAGCAACAGGGACGCTTGGTCTGTGGCCGGAGTTCCTGCACATGCTGCTAAGCAACAGGGAAGCCTGGATTTGTTGCTGTGTACAAAGCTCTCGTACCTTTTAACTATACCTCTCTGTAATCCGGACTTTTTGATAAACCGGCACCACGCCGGTCCCGTCGGTGCCGGATAATAAAGAGTTTCCTGTAATCTAAATCTTCCCGAGGTGCCCCTCCACTTGACCCATTTCATTTCCTGGGAATAGATCCAGCAATACCTCCTTCTTCGTTGGGCAGAAAACATACTGATCAAGAAAATTCTCCTGAACACACTTCAA
This sequence comes from Somniosus microcephalus, assembly GCF_052327205.1. Taxonomy (NCBI): domain Eukaryota; kingdom Metazoa; phylum Chordata; class Chondrichthyes; order Squaliformes; family Somniosidae; genus Somniosus; species Somniosus microcephalus. The sequence continues at coordinate 273,017,080 of NC_140993.1, forward strand.
AAATTCCTCCCCTTCTCTTCCCTTAACATAATCACTGCTCCATTCAATATTGGGGTAGGTAAAGTCTCCCATTATCACTACTCTATAGTTCTTGCACCTCTCAGGAATTTCTTTGCAAATCTGCTCCTCTATCTTCTCACCTATACAATGCACCAAGAAGTGTAAGAAGCTCCTTTGTTTCTTACCTCCAACCAAATAGATTCTGTCCTTGACCCCTCAAGGACATTCTCTCTTAATCCAAAGGAATCTGAATAGAGTAGGTCAATAGGCAAAAAAAAGTGGTAAATGGAGGTTAACACTGATAAGGGAAGCATGCGATTTGGTAGAAGAAACAAGAACGTGGATTACATTCTAATTGGCAACATGCTTGAGGTAGTCAAGCAGAAAAGTGATATTGGGGTTTCGATGGACGGGTTGTTAAAAACATTGGTTCGGTATTTGAAGAAAACAAATAAAATGTTTTTGTATAGGCAAGAATGTGAGTGCGAAGTATACGGTAGTGATGTTGAAGTTGTATCTGACCTTGGTGAGGCCATGTCAGTTTTCAGTTTTGGTCTCAGTATTATAGGAAAAATGTAGAATTACAGGAGGGAGTATAGAAACCAATCCCTGAACTTAGCAGTCTGAACTGAGGATACAAGGAAAGATCATCTATCCTGAGACTCCATTCTCATCAGAAGAGGAGGATGGGAAGGGCGCTTAACTGATTTCTAAGATTTTTCACAGGTATAGAGAAATTAGGAAAGTTCTCCTATTGGGCAGAAAGTTTAAGAATCAGGAGACATGGTTTAAAGTTAAGGGTGTGAAAATGAGAATGAATTTTTGGCAACTTTTCTTCAGTAAGAGGTTGATAGAATTCTGAAGATTACTACTAGCAGAAAACCAACGCAGGTTTTAAAAAGAATTAGGTGAATTTCTGTTAGGAAAGGGATTTTGTCAATTCCAAAATCACAGTAAGCAAACAGATAGGAGGTTTGGAAAGGTAGGGTAGATGAACCGACGATCGTCTCCTGCCCAAAATATTGTTACTGTACTATGAAACTACCTTCATGAAACTTATTTTCTATCGCATAAGTTATATTGGACGGAATTCAACTCCTTTTTCTCCTACAGACTTAATACCAAACTACATTTCAATAATCACCTTCTGTTGAGTATTATGAGTCATTAATAATTAGAGAAGAAAGCATTCTTTGGTCAGCTAACATTACTGTCTCAGGTTAGAAACCAAGTGACATTTCACTCAGGTGGTTGCACTCTCATCTCCGAGGCAAAGGTTGTGGGTTGCAGCAACACTATGGACTAGACCGCATAATCAAGGTTGACACTTCAGTCCTGGAACTTGGAAAATGTGGCACTCTCAGGTTGAACTGTCTGCCTGTTCAAGTGGATGTACAAGATCACACAATGCTATTTGGAGAAAAGCAGGGTGCCTTAACAAACATTTCTTATTTACTGTTTGTGGCAGCAAAATGTCACAGCAACCCAAGCATGTAATATAATGGCACCAATCTTGCAATATTTGGGGGATTTTGTAGTGGAGCTGAGACCGCAGGGACCGGGGTAATCTCAGTGCGGCATCTCTGCCTCATTTCCCTACAACATTTGAATGTCGTGAAAGCCACTAAAAAAAAATGCAAGTGCGTTCAGTGCAACTAACTGGAGTGAAACTAACTTTTCAAACTTTAAAGTGTAAAAAGTTTTGAGTTTCCTTTAGGTTCCTAACATTAGACAAGAGCCAACTGTCCTGCTGGTTTCTTTCTAACATTATAAATGTCACGGGCAGGCTGAAGCTAGAATGTGTTTCAGGAGGTCAGTATAACAGGCTCCTCATGCAATTCTAAAAGGCTAATCTTAAACATTTCGAACAATGGCACTATCCTCACTATAGCTTTTTGAACATGCATGGTTGTAAGACTAAAACTGTTCTTTTGGTTGGATATAGTTTATAGTGGTTCTGTACATGAGATTCCATGCAGCATATTTTCTAACAAAATAACGCGCACTATTTTAAAAATATGGCCAATTTTTATTCATAAAATCCTCTGCCAAGCATTCTGAATAATGATTTGAAAAAAGTCTAGCTTTTAACACTATATTTAATCACTCCAGCAAGGGTGCCTTTTTGGATTGCTGGATGACTTGTCTTGTTTGTGTAAGTTTCAAGAGAATCGTTATTGCAAGATTGGTGCCATTATATAACGGGCTTGGGTTGCTGTGACGTTTGCTGCCACAACAAAGGTGCAGGCTTTCAGTGAGGAGCCAGGCATTTGCAGGCTGTTGTTCACAGTTCAGCTGCAGAGCACAAATTGGCCAGAACAATCGCAACATGAATGTGCAGCATGGAGACAGACACAGTGGGGCTCCCCCTAGCACTCACAAGAGGGAATGTTGCAAATGAGATTTCTCCAAAACAGAGGAGCACGTGAATCTTACTCGTAAGTAAACTGAAACTTACCATTTCTCAATGGGATTGCAATCACTTTTAGCTTTTCTTTAATTTTCACACCACGTATGTACAACACTGCAGAACTGGAATGCTTTTTTGAAGATACATCAGTAACGATACAAAATATATAACTATATTTTGCTTACCCTGCATGTCAATATTTAAATTTAGATGTAGTTCAGTACAGAGAAAATAGCTTCAACAAAATGTAAGCATCAAATTAATTATTTCAATCCACTGAACACATCAGATATTAGTTACATTCATACCATGTACACTTAAGAGTAAGTAATGCTTTTGGACATGTAGAAGATTGAAGCACCAAAAATAGGATAAATTAGAGATGTTTGAGTCAGATTTCTGGAAAGATTGTGGAGTCTCACTCTGCAACACAGCTACATTCTATTTAGGTCTCCACGACAACTCAAAACATTATACCAGACATTTTCCAAAAGTATAAAGTAATTTGCCTTGAACCTTATGACAAGAGTCAGTTTTCCCTTTAAACTGAAGCTATTTGTGCACTTACAATACAAAATTGTAATTTCTGAATAGGACCTGTGTCAAAGCAAATGAAGATAATGCAACGCCACTTTAGTCCTGGTTTTATAAGAGTTGATTAGACTTCCAAGCATGGCATTCGAGCTTTGTTCGGTATTACTTCAATGTGCTGGAGACAATTGTTTTTTTTAAGGCAGTTCCCAAAAGATTTTAAAAAAAATCAATTGTAGAGAACACAAACCAGAAATATATCAGCAAAAAGAACATGGGTTATACAGATAGCAACACATTGTAAAAACTAGTTAATATTTTGCTGTACTCAATTTATAGTCTATTCCATAACATACAGGCTCTTGAAATTAATTATCTGCAGATTGCACAACTCTAGCTATGAATGTTTAAAAAAAGTATCTTACCAAAAACTACTTTAACTATATACCACTTTCAGTGTGACATTATGGGCTGGATTTTCTCAATGGGGAGCTTTTGGAGGCGGGACTCCCACTTGTTGGGTTTTAGTCCCGCCTCCATCGACTTGTGGCCAACCCACGCTATCTTCCCTTGATTGACCTGGTTAAGCCCGCCCAGCTTTTGACAGATGAATTGTCATCGTTTGACGGCTCTGTGAAGCTGTCAAACACTGACAATCTGTCTAAGTTAAATCTTTACTTAAGACTCAATTAGAAAGCCTTCCTGAGCAGAAAGCAGAAGGCTGCAGCGTTTGAGAATGCAGCAGCCATTCTGCTTTCTCTGCCAGTGAGCTGAGGGACTCCCGAGACCCGAAGGGATGAAGCCTGGAGGAAGAAGAAAAGGTAAGTAAAGCTTTTAAAACACTTTACACACACCTCACACACTTACCTCTGCTCACATGCACCCATTACTCACCTGCACAACGGACATCTCGACCCACGGCCCGCCTCGCTGACCCTGGTGAGGTTCGGAGCCGTCGGGAAGCCCACACTTTAGGAGGCAAAATAGGGATTATCCAAAAAACTGCCTGTTAACTACTTGTTAACAGGCAGTTAATTGGCACTAATCCCCTTCCCGCCTCGGGGAGGCGGCTCCCAGCGCAGGTCGGGTACCCGCCTCCTGGGAAAATGGCACGGAGGCGGGTTGGGGGTGGGATGGGTACCTGCCCCCAGATTCTGCCATTTTCCCAGCAGTCCTGCCTCCCCAGGGCTGGCAAAATCGCCCTTACATTTTAGCTGAATTAGGATGTAACCAGTGAAACCAACCGTTAAACTATTAGAAGCTGTAGCACATACTTGCAACTGCTGTTGTTGAAGCAATATTCAGTCAGTGCTTTTCTATTTAAACGCAGGAGTTCTTTGTGGTCACTGAACGGCACCAAGCATTCTAAGCAGAGCATCAGCTGTTTCAATCCCTGGTGTGTTGCCCAAGCTGCTGCTACTGCTACAGAGAACACCAAGAACTACTGCATTTAAATGAAGAGCGCTGAATGAATGTTAAAAATTCATTTAAAAAAAGTGTCTAAGGGTTTGTTTTTCAGAGAAGCGCCTGCTCACCAACACTTCAAACAACTGAACAGTGCTCTGCGATACAGTGCTGGCTCTGTAGCAGCACCAACACCTTTCCTGGGAGTCCAGACAAACTGAATTAATCAGTAAAACCAATTGAAAACATGGTTTGGATTTGATTTGATCCTTACAGCCTTGTGATCATAACAAATGGTGCTGACTACCAGTGGATGTCATTATTACTTTAGGGAAAATACTCTTGGTTATCAACTCCAGAAAACTGGAAAAACAACACCAATCTTTCATTTTCTTTACAATCCGATTATTTTTCAATTTTGCATTAATAGGCCTAAACTAACGGCTTTTAAGAATAGTCAGCAGAACAGAATCAATCAAGACTTGCCGAAAGATAATAGAGGATAAGACTCTGGTGATTTCCGTATCTGCACTGCTTTTTTGGGGGAAAATCCAAGGGCCAAGAACAGATACTGTAGGTCACCGCCAGGATTGAAAAGACGGAGGTAAATAAAGGAGGCAGTGATCAGCTGACACCAGGCTTCGGTTTTAAAAGCCTGAAGATTGTAGGTGAAAGGAAAGACTAAAGGAGGTGAGGAGTTTCAAGTTTTTAGATCTTGGGAAAGAATTGAGTTAGAATAGGAGACTGTATGATGAGGACTGATTTCAATATAGAGGGGATGTAATGAGTAGGTAAAGAATGGAGGACAATACACTGGCTGAGAAGGAAAGCAGCACTGACCACAGGGTCATGGTTAAAATACTGTGGTTTTTTTAAAATCATATGCAATTTGCAGAAGTATTCAAGCTTTGCACAGACTTTACATGATTGTAACATTGGAAGTGATGAAGATGGGGTCATAAATCATGACCGCAAAACCTATGGGATTATCAAAGTGATATCAACTCTGAGACACGTTACAAACAACAACTTGTATTTATATAGCGCCTTTAATGTAGTAAAACGCCCCAAGGCGCTTCACAGGAGCGATTATCAAACAAAATTTGACACTGAGCCACATAAGGAGATATCAGAGCAGAAAATAGGTAGGTTTTAAGGAGCACCTTAAAGGAGGAAAGAGACAAAGATTTAGGGAGGGAATTCCAGAGTTCAGGACGTTGGCAGCTGAAAGCACGGCCGTCAATAGTGGAGCGATTAAAATCGGGATGCTCAAGAGGCCCAAACTGGAGGAGAGCAGATTATCTTGGAGGGTTGTGGGGCTGGAGGAGATTAGAGATAGGGAGGGGCGAGGCTATGGAGGGATTTTAAAGCAAGGCTGAACTTCAAAATCGAGGCGTTGCTTAACCGGGAGCCAATGTAGGTCAGCGAGCACAGGAGTGATGGGTGAACGGGACTTGATGTGAGTTAGGACACGGGCAGCAGAGTTTTGGATGACCTCAAGTCTCTGGAGGGTAGACAGTGGGAGGCCGGCCAGGAGTGCGTTGGAATAGTCAAGTCTAGAGGTAACAAAGGCATGGATGAGGGTTGCTGAGGCAGGGGCAGAGTCGGGTGATGTTACGGAGATGGAAATAGGCGGTCTTAGTGATGGTGTGGATATGTGGTCGGAAGCTCATTTCAGGGTCAAATGATACACAGTCTGGTTCAGCCTCAGACAGTTGCCAGGGAGAGAGATGGAGTACACTTTGCAAAGCACTTGTTTTAAAAAATATATATATATTAGCTGATTTCCTGCATCATTGCTCACGGGTATTCTGGCATCTGTAACATAGCTGTAATGTTTACTTGCGACCATGGACTGTTCCTTTGAGGCCACTGCTCAGGTTCTCTCTGCAGGGAAATTGTTTAAATAGGTCCTAAGGTAGAGATTGATTTTCTTGAGATTGGCAGTGGCTTGGCTCCTCCCCTTTATTATTTCAAGGTCAGAGAAGCAGCAGGAAATAACCGGGTTTTCTTTTGCACTCTCGTTCAAGATGGATCAGTTGTGATTTGTTAGTATTTTTATATAAATTCTGACAACTAGAGTAGGACAGGCTTTCTAAACTATTATATGGAAATAGATATTACAAAATTCCATATTTCTGTGGCTATTATGACAGACATGACCGGCTGGAAGCTTTTGATGCTGAATTTTGATTGAACAAATACCACAATTTAACACCCATGCATTAACATTTATTTAGCTACTCAAGCAGATCTCCCATGGTGTTGCTCACAGTGAATCAGAACAGGTGTTTGATAGGATACATATTTAATATAAGGACAGGACCATTTATATCATGTAACAATACAATATATTATTCTAAGTTGAAGCTGTGTCCCTTAAGGCCACAAGGTATAAATAGCACATCCAGAGGTGAGTTGCCGACTAATTCCTTTGGGCACATCAGGAGGACACTTAGAGGGCTGGCAGCAGATTGTAAATCCCTGTTCCTCCTGTTTCAAGTTCTGTGCATTGAAGGCTGTGATTGTGCCAGAATGGGGATCTGTCCAGTTTCAATTTTATCAAATTAATTTGTAGCTTTAGTTTAAGGACTGGAACATTTAAAAGTAGAGCCATGAAAGTTCTGTGGGTCAAGTTTGATTAATTGTTAAGGGTGTCTTTTCAAAAAAAAAAAATCTTCCTTTGTCAGCTTAGGCATCAACACAATGAGACATAACCAAGCTTGTTTACCACATTTTTCAGTTCACACGATGGAAACGCTTAACTCCACAATGCATCAGTGAGCTTGGACTCTGCAGTCAATAGAAACCCATGAATGGCATGTAAGTCAAAGAAGGCTGTGACAAAAGATTTTAAGGATTCTGAAATGCTCATTACGTTGACCTCAAAACATTTTTAAAGTATCAGTGATAATTAAAGACTGCAACTAATTTTTATCCACTAATTTATCTTTTTTACTTCTGAATAATTTTTACTTGTTAAAATAAACTAATTTTTTTTTTTTTTTAAAGCTTGATCCGTCTGCCAGCACTGTTTTCTGCCAATTCATAGAGATCAACAGTATATAGTAGCACTCCCGTACTAGTTCCAAATCCGATGGTACAAAGAACAAACTTGCATCTGTACACACCTCATCACATCTTCAGGACATCCCAAAGCACTTTACAACCAATAAATAACTTTTAGAAATGTATTGCCAGCCCTATGACACATGATCCTAGATATACTGCTCTTCATATGAAGTTAAATTCATAAATGGTGGAGCCCTGGGATTAGGTCTGTACCTGCTCTTTTAGCTGTAGGATATACTTGTCCTGGGGAGATTGGGTCAGGGGAAAGGAAAATGGACTGATCAATATAGATAACAGACTGCAATGTATGAAACTTTGGATTTCTTAATGTGATTTGCAAAGGTTTTTTTTGCTATACTTTGCATAATATGACAAGTTTAATTTTACAGGGTTCAGTTTTGCCATCCTTTTGGTTAATGCTGTACACTGCATCCATTCACCCTCAAGTAAAAGCAACTTGGGGCATCTCATTAGCGAGACTTAGTTGAGACCCAAAATCTAATTGATACAAGTCTTGAAGGTTCCGTTCCAAAAATTAAGATTGGAGTCTTACTCTGGAAAGCCAGTACCTTGTGTATTGTGGCACTGGCTGAAGAGATTCATAAATTAGTACTGACTCACCATAGATCGAGAATCTTCCCGCTCTAATATCTTCTGTGTCTGATCTGCTGGGAACTTCAACACAGTGGTTATAACTTTCGCCAAAGTCTGAAATATAAAAAGGCAATATAATTGCAAAGATCCACATTTTCTCCCCAAAAAGATAACCTGGAAAAGTACTGCAATATTCTGAAATTTAAATGAATTGTGGGCTAAAAATGAGTTCGCTCTTTCAAACACCAAACGCTCAATAGAATAGTCAATAGTTAGTAGAAATAATTTGGTTGGGAACAATGAAATAGTGCTCTACTAGACTGCCGCTACTAACTGCCACTATTTCAATTCAATTGTTTCCAATGGCATCGAATTACAACACTAATTATGTTCATCACTTCAAAAGGATGATTGCTGCGACGGGAGTTTGATGCATGCAATTTAATGTCATATGAACACTATAAATTCAGTAGAATAAATTATCTTGGAGGTAAGAAATCCTTTAAACTAAACTGAGAACCGTTCCAGAATGATGTACAGGTAGACTATCCTTTATCCGAAAACCTCGGAACCAGCCGTGTTTCGGATTTCGGAAGGTATTTTATAAGACTGGGAAATTTGTCGGGGGTGGGGGTCGGCGTCGGCGGGGGGGTCGGGGTCGGGTCGGGGTCGTGCGCACGACTTACGCTGAACGAAAACACTTTCGGTTTTCAGAGGATTTCGGTTTTCGGAAGTGCGGAAAAAGGATACACTATCCCTTATCCGAAAGGGTGGGGGGGGGGGGGGGGGGGGGGATAAAAGAATATCGGACGGGCCGCTGTATTGTTGGGTTCACTCTCCCGGTACCTCCTTCACACTGCCCGGCTCGGCCTGCAATCTCCTACCCAGGAGGGAACTCAGTGACCCTCTGCCCTGCTCAGCGTAAGTCGTGCGCCACTCTGGTCATGTCGTACGCACGACTTACACTGAACGAAAAAACCTTCGGTTTTTAGAGGGTTTCGGAAGTTCGGATAAAGGGTAGTCTACCTGTACCATTAATTGCTTTAAAAGATTCTTTGAAGTACATTTTAGAAAATGTATTTATTCCAGGTGTCACAACCATTAAAAATCCTTCAAGTAGGAATAAGATAACCTCCTTTTTATCCAGGAAAACAGATTAGTTTTTTTGCTGCAGCTACCAAAAATGAAATCTCCATCTCTTTAAAAAAAACAATCAACATTCCAATTAGAAAGATTTTATCAGGTCTTTAGCTCATGAAATTAAACAAAAGGAACCTTTCCAAAACTTGGGCGAATAACTGTGACATGAGTAACACTTTACAGATGACTGAACAGATCAAACAAAACTTTTTAGGTTAGGTAAGTCATGAAACACAGGCAATTTCTCGAGTCCAGATAAATAAAATGATTGGCCAATTATTATTTTAAGCAAACAGAAAAATAACACATACAAAAAAAAATCTTGATCTAAAAGTAGAGGAAAGTGCAGTTGGAATTACTTCAGAAGACTACCACATGTCTGGTGACTAATTTAATTGTGTGCATATAGCAATGGTTGTACTCCCAGAGCAGCAGGGAGAGCAAGAGACAGGAACTGCCAAACACTGGGCATTCAAGGGTACCCCCAAAACCATATTCTCAAGGGCCAAAAAACTCTGATTTATTGAACCTCAGCACTGATTAACCAGAGGAAAACTGATCGGCCTCACGAGGTTAGTGATATTCTGAACAGCTGATCTGACTACTTTCAGTTAGTTGAACTCTCTCACTGGGATTCCTGCAGCAATGAAATACCTTTGCTCTCACTTGTATCTCAGAGACACAAGTCAGATAAGAAAGAGACTTGTATTTTCTACAGCGCCTTTCACGATCACTGGACGTCTCAAAGTGCTTTACAGCCAATGAAGTCCTTTTGATGTGGAGACCCTGTTGTAATGTGGGAAACGCGGCAGCCAATTTGCGCACAGCAAGGTCCCACAAACAGCAATGTGATAATGACTAGATAATCTGTTTTTGTTATGCTGGTAGGTTGATAGGCAGACATATATCTGAAATAAGTGATTAAGATAGATGTTAGCAACAGCTGCCACGAAATTGCCCTGCATACATAACAATCGAAGACTAAAAACAGTGTGTCATTTAGACCCCTCCCTCGTTATGGTTCAAGCTTTCTCTAGCACATCTTTTCTCACGTGAATGGCAGTTCTGGGAAGCAGATCACATTTCTTAAGAACTGAAATCCACATCTTTTAATCTATTCTATGTTGTGCTGAGTTAGCACAGCCCAGGTTCAACAATCAACTCTAATAATAAATTGTTCGCTGGAGAATAGAGAATGCCCACTACTGTTTTGTCAGTTCAGAAAGCAGAAATTATTACAATCGCTAGACCACTCGGTACAGGCTATACTAATGTGCTGATTTATTTGCAAATAAAAAAATGAAGCAAAAACATAAGCAAATATTGTGCAGCACAATCAGTAACTTACGATTCTTTGTCTCTAAGATTGAGACCTTCCGTTCAGCTGCCTCTGCCACTTCCCTTCCTTCTCCATGCCCACCGGGCCAAACTTCCTCTAAGGCTCCCCCTGCCCTAGTCCTGAACTCACATCTTTCTCCAGTTTCTCTCCGATCTCCTCTCATGACCTCTCCGTGCTCATCTTGTCCACGAGACCCACTTCCTGCTCCCTCGGCCCTATTCCCACCAAACTGCTGACCACCCAACTTCCTTTTCTGGCTCCCACGTTAGCTGATATTGTTAACGGTTCACTCTCCTCAGGTACTGTCTCCCTCTCCCTCAAATCTGCTGTCATCACCCCTCTCCTCAAAAAACCAACCCTTGATCCCTCCGTCATTGCAAACTACCGCCCCATCTCCAACCTCCTTTTCCTCTCCAAAGTCCTTGACTGTGTTGTCGCCTCCCAAATCTGTGCCCATCTTTCCCACAATTCCATGTTTGAATCCCTCCAATCAGGTTTCCGCCCTTGCCACAGTACTGAAACGGCTCTCATCAAAATCACAAATGACATCCTTTGTGACTGTGACAAAGGTAAACTATCCCTCCTCGTCCTTCTTGACTTGTCTGCAGCCTTTGACACAATTGACCACTCCATCCTTCTCCAACGCCTCTCCACCGGCATCCAGCTGGGTGGGACTGCACTCGCCTGGTTCCATTCTTATCTCTCTAATCATAACCAGAGAATCACCTGCAACGGCTTCTCTTCCCACTCCCGCATCGTTACCTCTGGGGTCCCCCAAAGATCTATCCTTGGCCCCCTCCTATTTCTCATCTACATGTTGCCCCTTGGTGACATCATCCGAAAACACAGCCTCAGTTTCCACATGTACGCTGACGACACCCAGCTCTACCTCACTACCTCTTCTCTCGACCCCTCCATGGTCTCTAAATTGTCAGACTGCTTGTCCGACATACAGTTCTGGATGAGCAGAAATTTTCTCCAATTAAATATTGGGAAGACCGAAGCCATTGTTTTTGGTCCCTGCCACAAACTCCGTTTCCTAGCCACCGACTCCATCCCTCTCCCCAACATCTGTCTGAGGCTGAACCACACTGTTCGCAACCTTGGTGTCATATTTGACCCTGAAATGAGCTTCTGACCACATATCCGCAGCATAACAAAGACTGCCTACTTCCACCTCCATAACATTGTCCGTCTCCGCCCTTGCCTCAGCTCATCTGCTGCCGAAGCCCTCATCCATGCCATTGTTAGCTCTAGACTTGACTATTCCAACACACTCCTGGCTGGCCTCCCATGTTCTACACTACATAAACTTGAGGTTATCCAAAACTCGGCTGCCCGTGTCCTAACTCGCACCGAGTCCCGTTCACCCATCACCCCGTGCTCGCTGACCTACACTGGCTCCCGGTTAAGCAACGCCTTGATTTCAAAATTCTCATCCTTGTTTTCAAATCCCTCCATGGCCTCGCCCCTCCCTATCTCTGTAATCTCCTTCAGCCCCACAACCACCACGAGATGTCTGCGCTCCTCTAATTCTGCCCTCCTTAGCATCCATTGGTGGCCATGCCTTCTGTTGCCTAGGCCCCAAGTTCTGGAGTTCCCTGCCTAAACCTCTCCGTCTCTCTCTCCTCCTTTAAGACGCTCCTTAAAACCTACCTCCATGACCAAGCTTTTGGTCACCTGCCCTAATTTCTCCTTAGGTGACCCAGTGTAAAAAGTTGTGTCTTCTAATGCTCTTGTGCAGCGCCTTGGGATGTTTTACTACGTTAAAGACACTATATAAATACAAGTTGTTGTATTGACAGGGCTTGGAAACCAGACAGCGGAATGGAGGTGGGAGTGGCCGGCTCCAGAAGGCAAGTGCCTCATCCCACCCCACGATCAGGGCCGCCACAACCTCCGATTCTACAACCTGCCCTGCCAACGATTGCCAGGGGCCGTCCCCAAGAGTCTCTGGCTGCCTGCCGCTGGTTTTCCTGCCTGGTCAGCCCGGCAAATTTGGCTGGCTGCCGAGCGTGAAATCGAAGAAAAAAATGATGAGATCTCTACCGGTAAATTCAGCAGGACCACCGCATCCCTCGCATTGCCTGGTTCTTTTGGCCTCCCCCGTCCTCTCCCACCTCCCCTTAAATATCAGGGCTTATATGGCAGTCTCTCCATCTTGCTGAGATGCTGAGAGGTTGTTTCCCCTGGCTGGTGTGTCTAGAACCAGGGGTCACAATCTCAGGATAAGGGGTCGGCCATTTAAGACTGAGATGAGGAGACATTTCTTCACTCAGAGGATCGTGAATCTTTGGAATTCTCTACCCCAGAGGGCTGTGGATGCTCAGTCGGTGAGTATAATCAATCTGAGATCGATAGATTTGTGGACACTAAGGGAATCAAAGGATATGGGGATCGGGTGGGAAAGTGGAGTTGAGGTGGAAGATCAGCCATGATCTTATTGAATGTGATACCCGCCCTGCTGTGTGCCTCAGAGACATGGACCATGTACAGCAGGCACCTCAAAGCACTGGAGAGGTACCACCAACGCTGCCTCCGCAAGATCCTGCAAATCTATTGGCAGGATAGGCGCACCAACGTCAGTGTTCTCGCTCAGGCCAACATCCCCAGCGTCGAAGCTTTGACCACGCTCGATCAGCTCCGATGGACGGGTCACATTGTCCGCATGCCCGATACGAGACTCCCAAAACAAGCGCTCTACTCGGAGCTCCGGCACGGCAAGAGAGCCCCAGATGGGCAGAGGAAATGTTTCAAGGACACCCTCAAAGCCTCCTTGAAAAAGTGTAACATTCCCATCGACACCTGGGAATCCCTGGCTCAAGACCATACAAAGTGGAGGAGAAGCATCCGGGAAGGCGCCGAACACCTCGAGTCTCTTCGCCGGGAGCAAGCGGAAGCCAAGCGCAGGCAGCGCAAGGAGTGCACGTCAACCCAAGCACCCCACCCACCCACCCCTTCAACCACCGTCTGCCCCACCTGTGACAGAAACTGTAGGTCCCGCATTGGACTCATCAGTCACCTGAGAACTCATTTTTAATGTGGAAGCAAGTCCGAGGGACTGTGGAAGAAGAAGAATGGCAGAGTAGACTCGAGGGGCCGTATGGCCGACTCCTGCTCCTAATTCTTCTGCTACAGGATGCTCAACAGGATGGTAAAATCTATCCAGACCAATTTCACCAGTCTCGTGCAACAATGCAAATGTCTTGACTTACTCATGAAGGGTCCCGGCTCATCGGTACCACCTGAGCTCAGAATCATTAAGTGATCCAGCAGGAGGCTTGGCTATGCTGTAGCTCCACACAGCAAAGCCAGCCTTTCATCACCCACAGACTCTGCCCCTTTCTCACCTGTGATTAGTGACTCATCCTATGTTCCCTCTGCAATTTCACCAGCATCCTACAAAGTATGTGCATTGGAGCAAATTCCTCTTCCAAGTGACATGAGTACAGATCTGCTCCTCCTGGGTTTATGACATTTCATGACATTGTGGACTGTTATGTATTGACAGTACATTGCTGTGTTTCAGTGTATTCACTAGAGTTTAGAAGAATGAGGGGATCTCATTGAAACATATAAAATTCTGACCGGGCTAGACAGACTGGAGGCAGGGAGGATGTTTCCCCTGGCTGAGGGGTCTAGAACCAGGGGTCACAGTCTTAGGATACGGGGTACGACATTTAGGACTGAGATGAGGAGAAATTTCTTCACTCAGAGGGTGGTGAACCTGTGGAGGCCAAGTCACTGAATGTATTTAAAGGAGATGATAGATAGATTTCTAGACACAAAAGGCATCAAGGGGTATGGGGAGAGAGCGGGAATATGGTATTGAGATAGAGGGTCAGCCATGATCATATTGAATGGCAGAGCAGGCTCGAAGGGCCTACTCCTGCTCCTATATTACTATGTGTTTCTATGACACAAACACTGCTTTAACCTGATTAAAATCAAAATCGTTGTTAGAATGGATGCATATAGAATTCACCAGAAGCCTAATCATCTCCAAAAACAAACATCCCTCAGGCTCAGTAAGCCCACTCTGAATCTTTAAAATGGTCTCCATCAGCAGTTAAGGAGTTTAATTTGCCGCATGCCGCGATCAGTCCCTGCATGGCGCCACCTGTTGAAGGCCATCTTCTTCTCCAAAGAAAAGAACAGTATGCCTTGCTCAAAATGTTATTTAGAGAGAAGCAATGGCTGCACGATATGTGTAGATTGCCAGGTGTAGGAGAATGAATATGAAATATCTTGCCAGTTGAATATGGAAAAGTAGAGCGAGTACTTTTGGTCAGTCAGTTCTATCTGTGTATTAAAATGAACACATTTTCTTGGCTGCTAATAAGCAAGTCTGCCTTGTCTATCTAGCCTGTTGTTGTATTTCAGAGTTATTACTTTTCTTCTGTGTTTTGCTACCTGCTGGACCTTTATATGGCCTTTCCAACCCATAGATGGCAGTTCTCGGTTTCCTCACACCATCCACAATCATCTAAAAGGCCTCATCAGTAAAGCATGGGTTTTAAACACCTTACTCTCTCCATCAGTAAGAAAGAACTTCCATTTATAAAGCGCCTTTCACAACCTCAGGATGTCCCAAAGCACTTTATAGCTAACAAAGTACTTTTAAAAAATGCCGTCATTGTTCTAATGTAGGAAACGTGGCAGCCAACTTGCACACAGCAAGGTCCCGCAAACAGCAATGAAATAAATGACCAGATCATCTGTTTAATGTGTTGGGTGAGGGATAAATGTTGGCCAGGACATGAGAAGAACTCCCCTGTTCTTCGAATAGTGCCATGGGATCCTTTACATCTACCTGTGAGGGCAGACAGAGCCTCGGTTCAACGTCTCATCTGAAAAATTGCACCCGATAGTGCAGCACTCCCTCAGTACTTCAGGAAAGTGTCTGCATAGATTATGTGCTCAAGTCTCTGGTGTGGGATTTTGTAATTGGCTTTTCAACTGTGCATCAGTTGTAAAACATCCAAGCTCTAAGAACACAGCCCGTGTTAAACCCATTCGCCAAGTGTACTAACAAAGATGGGAGAAATAAATTAATTCTGATTTGCATCACAAGTAAAGTGCATTAAGAATAAATTACACGCCAAAGAGTGTGGCCTATGAAGGAATACAGCAAGAGTTCATGCAAGATAAGTTTCCAACAAAGTTATTTGTAATGGAATGTTAGGAGATCTACAGTAGAAAATAGAAAGTATGTCGGGAAGTGTTGATTAGGCTACAATCAAAATTCATTCTGATTAGCTCAAAATAGACTAATGGACAAAAGAGGCCAATGTGGTTAAATAATGGTGAAAAGACTAGGGATAAAGATTGAAAATTATAAAAGCCAAAGTAAGTGAAAAAAGTAACAAGAAACTCAATTATAAACTAAATATAAGGTTGTCGAGCACAAATCACAATAAAGGATTTTTCAACTATATACACTGCAAACAAAGGGTGGCTCACTGTAAAATGGTAGTGAGAAGCTAGAATCCGAGGACATAGAAAGTTACTTCATGTTTGTCTTTACTCAGGAAGAGGAAATAATTGAGGAGGTCAAATGTCAGAATTTCATAAATGACAGATAAGGAACTAAACAAATTATATAATGCTTTTGAAATAAAGTACTTCATCCATTCAACGTGCATCCACAAACAAAAAGGAGATGGAGATTTAAGTTAGCAAAGTTTGCACCGAAATATATACAAGTTTGCTCATCATCAGAGAGGACTCCATCTGTAGGGGTTTTGCAAAATTCCCCTATTTTTCCCTGAAGATTGAAAAGATTGGTCCACATCGTGGACGAAGAATTGGGTGATGTGACTTGTCTACAATGTTTTAAAATGTGCCTAGTACTGCAAAAAGACTGCTCTGAGATGAAAATGGCATGGACAACAATGAAATCGAGGTTCGTGGAGGTGTTCACACACATTGAGACAACATATCTTAATATAATCATTCCCTGGAGTTTGGGCAATCACAAAAGGTTTTAAAATGGCCACAGAAAGCATGGCAAAAGGAGCAGCAAGCAGCTCGAGTTGCCTGTGTGTATAAGTGGGAGGATACAGTGGCTGAGTCAGACCTGTCAATCAAACCAGGGAGTTTCCCTCTCAGCACTTGAAGTTGCTTATTGACATATAAGCAATTACCCACTTGAGACCCATGCAGGACAATCGATTTGAAACTGCTTCTGTTTACATAGCCATTCAAAGCATTCACAGACAATGATACATTGAAACTGTGGAACGGATTTTGACCTGCTACAGTTTAAGAACTGAATGGGTTTAAATCACCCATCCGTCTGGACAATTGGGCTGTTGCATTCTCTTTTGTTTCAGCCCAGGTAAACTCTGGATGTGGGCGGGAACATTTCGGCCCCACAGCGCAGACACACTAACCCAGTCCAACCACTTTGAGTTAGCCAATCACAGCTTTTCTCTTGTGAATTGGAACTTTTTGGGCGCGAATTTTCCAGACAGACAAACAGCAGGGGAGGGGGGCCTCACCAGGTATATATGATAGCTCCTGAGAAGCTAGCGCTCTCTTTTTACTTCCTGGGACCACAGGTGAGCCTCTCTCTCTCTCTCTCACTTCGCTGGACCACATGTGAGCAGAGTTTCTGACTCCTCAGCAAAGCAACCCAGTAAGGAGTTAGGGGATGGTAATTAAGGGGATATTGCTAGGATTGTTTAAGTAACATTGGAGCCATTTAATCCCTCGTTTTTACCGTCCGCATTCCCCCATTTAAGCAATTTTACTGTAATTACTGTGTTCGTGTGGTATAGTTTGATATTTGGTTATAGTTTCTTTTAGTTAATAAAGCTTTTTTTTTCTCTCATCCAAACCACGTGTCCGTTTTTAATATCATTAATTATAAGTCCTGCAGTCAGAACTGGAAGGTGGGGTAGCGATTCGAAACCGCTGTTTGAAAATTGGTTTATTGGAAATTGGTTTACAGTGTAGCAGCAGGCTGCCTGACCAGGTGAATTACCGTAATCCAGGTAAAAGATTGGAATTGGTCAGAGTGCAGGCAAAGGCTGCAAGACCAGGAAAATTTCCTTAAACCAGTTAAAAGAAGCCCCCCTACACATCTATTATATTTATTTATATAAAAGTCTTCCATCCAGAGTGTCCTTCGCACTTCAGACACTGAAAAACATGACACAGCAGGATACAAGCAGTTAACATTATCGCAGAATTTTACAAGATGCTACAAATATCTGGTTTAATCTATTTGTACAATTTTCCCCACAGAAAGTACACTGACCTTAAAGGGACAGGCCAGCAGCTCAACATGACAACCGCGTGTCCAGGCTGTCCATGAGCAGTGACACTAGTTACTTTTAAAAAACGCTTGAAGAAACCAAGACCAGTGAAACTTTTATAGGGAATGCCTTTAAAATGATTTTGAGACATAACTGGTTAACACTTGCAAAAGGACAACCTTTTCAAATGGCAATCGGCATAGGTTCAAGAAAGGCAAGGAGTTGCTGGATTTATTTTAAAGATTCCAACCAGATGTCTGTGTGCCGTTCGAGTCACCTAATCATAGGAAAGTTATAATTAACCTTAACAAATGTAGAGGTGAACAAAGATAATTTCTGTTATTAGACATTAAGTTATGAGTAATGGTGAAGGAAGTTGCCCCTGTTTTCTTTGGAATACAGCAGACTTGGAGGCGACCTAATTGAAGTTTTCAGGAAAAAAGGCCAACTGTTCACCATGGTGAAGGCTTCAAATACTGGAGAAAGCAATGTAAACATTTGCAATCTACAAGTTAAAAAAAAAGACTTGTATTTATACAGCGTGTTTCACAACTTCAGGACATCGCAAGACGCTTTACCACCAAATGAGATACTTTCAAAGTGTAGTAAGAAGGAAGTTTTCACCCAAAGGGTAAGAGTATTGTAGAATAAGTTACCATGAAAGGCTATTGAAGTGGACAGTATAAATGGGTTCAAAAGACAAAGTGGACAGACACGTTCCTGGAAAGAGAAGGGATTGGAAAATATGGTGAAAAGGTGGGTAAAGCGAGTGCTCATGTGCCGAGCAGCCTTTTTCTCCAAAGTCATTATGGGACCAACTGATTCACTTGGCTTTCTTTCCTTTGCTCTTTCCCACCATACACTAATTTTCCTCCCAGTTCCTTTAGGTTAGACTCTGACACGGGAGGTAATCAAATCTGCATCCTACAATTTCATGTAACAAGAGTTAATGCTCCAATTTAGTGCAACAACAGGCTGCCCAATACAGGCTTAATTCAAATGCAAGAGCCTAGATTTTCTGATATTTAGGCCCGTGTCATTGAAATAATGCCAATTGGTAAGTCTAGGCTAAGATGTCTCAATACTGTAACAAGGTGGAGCTTTTTTATGATTTGCCTTGGTTCTTATACATGGGCTAAGACACTAGTTTTAAAACAATTTTTGTTTTGACTATTCCCAAATTCAAAATTCTCTATTAGAATTAAATCTTCTAATTTCACTGAAATTCATTTTTCTTCACCGGCAGTTTAATTGCAATCAGCAGAATATTTTGAAGGATGTATTCTGCTTCTCTCAGTCCAACTGACAATTGAAAGAAGTTTTGGAATCTTGGTTAACAATCATGGGACTTTGCACCATACACATCACTTGCTCCAACCATAACAGTACATTCTGCATTATATGGTAAATGCTCCTGTCATTATAAAACAGCATAACTTGTGACTTCCCTTGAGCAAGACCATGGGATATCCACTGGTATATGGATATATCTTTTTAATAAGTTTCAATTAAGAAATCTTAATTAGTACTTGGTGTTCATCAAAATTCCCGTATTTTTATTTGATTATTTAGTAGCGAAGATACTATATAGGAGGGGCTGAATGCCCTACTCCTGATCCTATGTAACCGAAAGAGTGAACTGGATACACCAGTGCGAAAGACTTGGGGCTAAAAATTGAGTAGCGCCCCCCACGACAGAAATTGAGCAGTAGTGCCCGAAGAGGGAAGCGGGGCGCTACTGGAAGGGCACTGTATCCCTCTTGGGGCGCTGCGAGACATCGCATCACGGTATTGCAAGCCTTCCTCCCCTTCTTAAAGGGGGGGGCCTTGCGCAGCGCGCCCCAGCTGGGCCACCGGGGATCGGGAGTGCCGGCAAAAGAGCTCAGCACTCAAGAGAAGTGCCGGGCTCGTGGAGCGCGGCCGGCACTCCACCGGGGGGGGGGGGCGGGTAAGGAGGCCGGAGCAGAGGCAGGTGCTGGTAGGCGGGCAGCAACAGAAATGGCCGCCCCGCACCTCGCCTTTAAATAGCGCCTCCCCGGCCGCAGGTAGGCCCCCCATATCCCGTCGGACATAGCGTCCGGCAGGAACTCAGGGGGCGCTCCCGAAGATCGCGGCCGGGGCGCTGCGCACGGCAATGACGTCATCGCCGGTGGCGCAGCGTGCTACCGGTTACCACCGCCGCTAACCTGCCGTTGAATTTCACGGGAGGCGTAGGCAGCGCGCGCCCGGGCGCTAGTTGCTTTGCGCCCCCCCGTTAGCGCCCTCTTAGTGCGCTAACAGGAGGCGCAAAGCAACCGAATTTCTCCCCCTTGAGCTCTGGAACTAGCTGAGCCTCTAGCCAAGCTCTATCTGACAATGTGGACATTGCCCAGGTATGTCCTGTCCACAAAAAGCAGGACAAATCTAGACTAGCCAATTACTGTTGCTCTTTACTACTTTTATTAATGTTCTAGAAGTAGGTCTTGGGGGCACAATCTGCAAGTTTGTAGATGATACCATGATTTGTGCGAGTGTCAGGATTGTAAACAACGCTTGATTGCTTCAGGTAGATCTTGATGTGTTGAGGGATTGGGCTCGTGACTGGCAAATGATGTTAAACTGAAAAGTGCAGTGCTATGAACGTGGGCAGGGTTAATGTTGAACATACGTACACCATTCAGGGAAAAGCAGTAAAGCAACCGGAGAAAGATAGATCTGGGCGTTCTAGTACATAGATCTCTAAAGGTCCATGAGCAAGGTCGTAACGGGATAGTTGGAGCAAAGAGAGTGTTGGGGTGCATTTATAGAACAATTGACTAAAAGACAAAGCATACTATTTTGTCCTTGTACAAGACCTTGGTCAGACCTCAGTTAGAAAGTTATGTCCAGTTTTGGCGCCTCACATGGTGGGTAATATTGAGGCTTTGTAAAGGGTACAGAGGTGGGCCACTAGATGAATTCCCAGTTTGACACATCTTAGTTATCAAGATAGGCTTAAAGAGCTGGGAATCTACACTTTAGAGAATCGTAGACTTAGGGGTGATTTGATGGAGGATTAGAAGATGATGAAGGGAATAGATTGTGTTTGAGATTGGACAGTTTGTTCCAATTAAATAGGGCAGGGAGGACGAGGGGTCACAATTTGGAATTGCATAAGGTCAGGTCTAGGTTAGAGGTCAGGAGGTGGTTCCTTTCCCAGAGAATAGTGGACCTCTGGACAGGCTGTCGTCTCGTGCAGTGGACGCGATTCGCTGAATTCCTTCAAGCGAGAGCTGGACCTCTTTCTGGCTGGGGCGGAGATCACCTCTTACATAGAACTATCAGGGCCAGAGTGATCTGCTGGAATAGTTTTGATCGCCTAAGGAGGTTGGAGAGGAATTTCTCAGCTTTTTTTCCTCCTACATTTGCCTGGGTTTTCATCTTGTTTTTCATCTCTCCCAGGAGATCCCCTGGTTTTTGGTGGGGTGGAGAGTGTATCTATTGTGACGCCCAATTGTGTGGGTCAGACTGGTGGACCAGAGGGTCGCTTCCTGCCCGTCATTGTTCGAATGTTCTAATCATCAGCAAAATGATGGAAAGAGTCGTCATCAATGCTATCAAGCGGCACTTCCTCAGCAATAACCTGCTCACTGATGCTCAGTTTGGGTTCCACCGGGACCATTCAGCTCCAGACCTCATCACAGCCTTGGTCCAAAGCTGAACTCCAGATACGAGGCGAGAGTGACTGGCTTCGACATCAAGGCAGCAATCGACTGGTTGTGGCATCAAGGAACCCGAGCAAAACTGAAGTCAACATGGGTCGGGGGGAAAAGTTCCAGTGGCTGCAGTCATATTTGTCACAGAGTAAGATAGAAACATAGGAACAGGATGGTTGTGGTCTTTGGAGGCCAATCAAGTCAGTCCCAGGATATCGCTGCTGCAATTCCTCAATGCAGCATCCTAGGTCAAAATACCTTCAGCTGCTTCATCAATGACCTTTTCTCCATCATATGGCTAAAATTGGGGGTGTTTGCTGATGATTGCAGTGTTCAGTTCCATTTACAATTCCTCAGATAATGAAGCAGTCCATGTCTGCATGCAGCAAGATCTGGATGACATCCAGGCATGAGGGCATAAATGGCAGGTTACATTCGTGCCACACAAGTGCTAGGCAATGACCATCCCCAACAAGAGAGAGCCTAACTACCACGCCTTGACATTTAGTGGCATTACCATCGCTGAGTCCCCCCACGATCAACATGCTGGGGGTCATCATTAACCAGAAACTCAACTGGACCAGTAACATAACATACTAGAGCAGGTCAGAGGCTAGGTATTCTGTGGCGAGTGGCTCACCTCCTGACTTCCCAAAGCCGCACTAGAACCTACAAGGCACAAGTCAGGAATGTGACTGAATATGCTCCAGTCACCTGGATGGGTGCAGGTGTAGTAACACTCAAGAAACTGAACACTATCCAGGACAAAGCATTCCGCATGATCGTCACCTCATTACTAGCCGAAACATCCTACCCTTTAATCTATTAGTACTTCTTTCACCTGCCTTACAACCTCAATTTTGCCTAAAAATTTAAGTATATGAATAATCAAAAGAATGGTGAAATTAGTACAGCACTGTCACCTTAAGAAGTCCATTAATCAAGAAATTTCTGGCATGCAGAAAAACTCAGCAAGAGTTGGAACAAGACAAGGAAAAAAAACAAGCGATTCTAGAAACATCATAAATACCTTAGAACTTGTCAAATATTTTTCCCTTCTTAAAAAATTTGAAACTTCAAGGGTTTATGTCATCGAGTATCACATCAAATATTGTCATAATGTCATACCTTAGTTTCCTTTCCCATCATGTATTCAAAAAGCACCTTCTTCAGGTATTCTAATTCTGTGGGCTCCGTTATCACAGAACCATCAACAGCATAACTTCCATCTGTTCAGTAACACAGAAAAATGTCAGAGAGGGGGAAAATGTTATGAAAAACAGATTAAATCTTGACAATGCTAACATCTTGGCCAATATAAAAAGCATATTTCTCAAATTGAGATACAGATAGAAAAACACTGGAACTTAAATTGTTTGAAGGTGTTAGTAAAGACAGCCATTACTGATAACGGATAATGGTTGAATTCCAATTATGCTGTGCCGAATCAAAACAAGTTACAGTCTATGCAATTTAAAGCCATGATAATAGTCTCTTTTAGCCCATTTAATTTAATTACTTCCTTTTATTTTTGTACAGGGTGAATAGCCACTTTGCTCAGAAGTAGTAGGCAAAAAGTTGGCACCCAAAGAAACTTAAAATTCATCCCGGCACAACAAAGGCACTGCGTCAGTGACCCCCTAACCTGATGAGTCTCCAATGGCTCACCGTTGAAGGATGATTCCCAGGCTTTGCTGCCAAATTGAAGATAAAAAGCATCAGCAAAATTTACTCAATCCAGGGTCATATTTTAAGAACCACTGGTTAACCTTGCACATCTTGAAGATGTTGACCAACTGGCAAACCTCTGGACTCTCAGCAGTCCTGGTCATCAACAGAGAAGCTTATTTTCTCGAGCTTTAAACAGGCCATTGGTGTCACTCAGCAGAAACAATGTTAGTTCCTTCTCAGCACAGCATTCATGAAGTTTTAAAAAGTCACTGGCTCCCTAATAGGTGAATCAAATAAAACATCTCTAATCCCAATATACACCACACCCATATTTCTTGAATCATCCCAAAAACCCTGTTTACTACTGAAACAGACATGTAAATTCATGTATAAAGCAGACATGTCTGTTTCTGTCGGGCCAATTTATAGCTGGGCAGTTTTACAAACTAGCAGGTAGGGAGCGCTAATCCCAATTCTTGCTCCAAGCTCCAATTCCTACACTCCTACCCCACCTGCCCAGATGCCAGCTGAAAAAAACCTGAAGAAAAATTAAAAAGGGGAATAAATTCTGTACAGGTGCATAAATGGTATGTGCACCTCAGGTTTAATTATCTGCAGTATTTTTTCCTTATGACTGAATGCTGATGCAGGAGACAAGGTAAGTGGGGAGACTGGAATTAGAGTTAGAAAGCTTTTTTAGAGAAAAAAAAGTTAAATGTACAGGTAAGTGTTTAAAAAAAAAATCAACATGAAAAAGACTCTGCTGCCTCTCATCCAAAATTAAAATAATTAAATCTACACAGCGTAACCCAACCCACCGCTGACTATTTTTGGGAGGTCATAAAATTACTACAGGTATCACTAGCCTTTAAATAAAACTATCCCAGCAAATGTAATGCTTTCATAGTCATAATGTTAATTTCAGAGAACAACCAAGCAAGAATCTATATAGCGTTTGCCACTGTAGCATTTCCCACCCAATTTAAAATAAATCTTAAGCAACCTAGAAGGACAAAATAAAGTAGTATTAAAATATATTAAACTGTAGACTGTTGAAAAATCTGCAATTCCCTTACGTGAAAAATATTGTGTGTTATAACTCTTTAAAAACAATTCTGCAGTGCACACAAATATCTCGATCGCCATTCACTGACTCACTGTCAATGACACTCACACCTGGTTAAAGAGCCACATGTAATTTTCCAAGTACTGATATACTAAATCTTTTTCTTCTTGGGGGAGGGGTACAAAACTACTGACGGCATTGTAATAATTAATCATGTTAGAAAATCACTGATATCCTATGTTCTGTTTTTGACAGGAGTCTGCAGATTTCCAGCATCTTCTGCTTTTATTTTATGTCTTAAAGAAAGTATGCAGGTCGTTGCTAGCATTTGTATTTATCATAACCATTTCAAATTTGATTAAGTACAATTGCTCGGCTCTCACTGCTCAAATTGTATGATGTCACCCCCACCCATCCATCTGAAAGGAACAGTCCCGCTCTCAGCTACACACTCCTGAATACCAAAGCAGCAAAGGTTTAGGAATGAAGGCTCTTGCAAAGGAGCCACATCACCAACTATCAGTTAAATCTACACAGTAACATTAAATAAATGTAAGGATTGCTCCACAAAACAGTCCTGCACGTGCTACCAATTGAAATCTGACAGAGATATGCCCAGAATGTGGCTGTGGAATAACTCTTAACCTGCCCAGTAGGATTTCCTCCTGTAAGATGGTAGAGGTGCAGTACAAATTTACCAGCCATTTGGCTTTCAGCTATTTAGTCTCCAGTTTGTCTTGGGTCCTTGCACTATAAAAAAAAAAACAAGTTCTGAGACTACCTTGAATTGCAGCATGTGAGAGGCATAGCTTAGGAATCAGAACATCAACGATGTTCCATTTCTGACTTGTGTGGCAGTGGATAAAATGATAGAACCACAATTTCCTGAGCTAAATGAAACTGGCAATCAATATTAGCTAAAAATTCCAAGTAACCTGTATGAGGATGCCAAATAAAATACTGTTGATCTACAATAAAAGCTTGCAATTCACTCTGTGAGCTCGCACTAAAGCAAACCATAATGCAATTTTCCATTTAGAAGGTTCGAACAGTGTGTGCATTAACCTGTGCAGAACTCATAGAATGATGCAGCACAGGAGGCCGCCATTCGGCCCAGCGTGCTTGTGCCATTTCTTCAGTAGAGCTATCCAATTAGTCCCACTCCCCTGGTCTTTCCCCAAAGCCCTGTCATTTTTTTCTCAAAAGTATTTAACCAATTCTCTTTTGACGGTTCTTATTGAATCTGCTTCCACCACCCTTTCAGGCAGTGCATTCCAGGTCACAACAATTCGCTGTGTAAAAAAATGTTTCCTCATCTCGCCTCTGGTTCTTTTGCCAATCACCTTAAACCTGTGTCCTCTGGTTACCGACCCTTCTGCCACTGGCAACAGTTTCTCTATTTACTCTATCAAAACCGTCCATGATTTTCAACACCTCTATCAAATTGCCTCTTAACCTTCTCTGCTCAAAGGAGAAAAAGCCCAGCTTCTCCAGTCTCGCCACATAACTGAAGTCCCTCATCCCTGGTACCACTCCAGTAAATTTATTGCGCACCCTCTCCAAGGCCCTGACATCCTTATTAAAGTGTGGTGCCCAGAATTAAACACAATACTCCCGCTGAGGCCTAACCTTCAAAGATTTGTGTACATACACCCCCAGGTCTCTCTGTTCATATAGCCCCATTTAAGATTCTACCATTTACTTCATATTGCCTCGCCTCATACTTCCTTCCAAAATGTATCACTTCACGCTTCTCTGCGTTAAATTACATCTGCCATGTGTCGGCCCATTTCACCGGTCTGTCTCTGTCCTCCTGAAGTCTGTTACTATCCTCCTCACTGTTTACTACATTTCTGAGTTTCGTGCAGCCCAGGTCATTAACAAATATATATCTATATATATATATATATATATATATATATATAACATCAACTGCACTACCCTCATCAACCCGCTCAGTTACTCCATCAAACAACAGTTTGCCTTTAACAAATCCATGCTGACTTTCATTTATTAGTCCAGAATTTTCCTAATGCCATTTCCTTTGTCCCAGATTATTGTCTCAAAGTTTTCCGGCCACCGATGTTAGGCTCGCTAACCTGTAGTTGCTGGGTTTATTCCCCTCCACTTTTTAAAACAGGAGTATAACATTTCCAATCCTCCAGTCCTCTGGCACCACCCCCATATCCAAAGAGGATTGGAAGATTGTGGTCAGAGCCTCCGCAATTTCCACCCTTACTTCCTTCAGTAACCGAGGAAGCATCCCATCCGGACCGGATGACTTTTCTACTTTGAGAACTGCCAACCTTAAGAATCTTTATCTATTTTTATCCAATCCAATATCGCTACTGCCTCCTCCTTTACTGCTACATTGGCAGCATCCTCTTCTCTAGTGAAGAAAGATGCAAAGTGCTCATTTAGTACCTCAGCCCTGCCCTCTGCCTCCACAAAAAGACCTCCTTTTTAGTCTCTATTTGGCTCTACCCAGCCTTTAACTACTCTTTTACTATTTATAATGTTTATAAAATACTTTTGGGTTCCCTTTCATGTTAGCCGCTAATCTATTCTCATACTCTCTCTTTGCCCCACTTATTCCCTTTTTTAGATCTTCTCTGTACTTTCTACATTCAGCTTGATTTTCTACTGTATTATTACCCTTACATTTGTTATAAGCCTCCTTTATCTATTTCATTTCAACATCTATATCTTTATTCATACCTTTGGATGCCCTTCCTTTCCCCCTCATGGGAATGTGTCGACTCTGCACCTGAACCATCTCCTCTTTGAAGGCCTCCCATTATTCAATTGCCGTTTTGCCGATCAATTTTTGATTCCAATCAACCAGGGCCTTTTCAACTCACTAAAATTAGCCCTCCTTCAGTTAAGTATTTTTATCCTTGATTGTTCCTTGTACTTTCCCTATAACTATTCTAAACCTGATGATATTATGATCGCTGTTCCCCCAAATGCTCCTCCACTGAAACATGTTCCAATTGCCCTTCATTCCCCAGAACTAGATCCAGCACTGCTTCCTTCCTCGTTGGGCTGTAAACATACTGATCAAGGAGGTTCTCTTGTACACGTCAGGAATTCCTTCCCCTCTTGGCCCTTTATACTATTATCCGAGTCTACATTGGGATAATTGAAGTCCCCCATTATCACTACCCTGTAGGTCATAGAATCATAGAAATTTACAGCACAGGAGGCCGCCATTCGGCCCATCTTGTCCGTGCCAGCCGGTCTTGCATCTTTCTCTATTTGCCTGCAAATATGCTCCTTTATCCCCCTCCCGCTATTTGGTAGCCTATAGCATGCACCCAGTAGCGTAATGGATCCTCTATTATTCCTTAATTCGAACCAAATAGATTGTGTCTTGAACACCCTCAACTACATTATCCCTCTCCAGTGTTAGAATAGTCTCTTTTGTCAATACTGCCATCCCACCTCGTTTTTTCCCTTCCCTATTTTTCCTGAATACCTTGTAACCAGGAATATGAAGTTCCCAATCCTCCCCCGTTTTGAGCCAGGTCTCTGTTATTGCCACAATATCACAGTCCCATTTCAGGACTTGTGCCTGCAGAACATAAGAACATAAGAAATAGGAGCAGGAGTAGGCCAATCGGCCCCTCGAGCCTGCTCCGCCATTCAATAAGATCATGGCTGATCTGATCCTAACCGCCAATCTACTATCACAGAACCATCTCCTGAATCTAACGGAATTAGACACACGAAATAGGAGCATCAGGCTACACGGCCCCTGGGCCTGCTCCGCTACCCACAGGGCCATGACCGATCCGGACCAAGACTCATGTCCAAATTCCTGCCCGCTCCCCGTAACCCTCAATTCCCTTTACTTCTAGGAAACTCTCTATTTCTGTTTTAAATTTATGCAATGATGTAGCTTCTACAGCTTTTTGGGGCAGCATATTCCATGGACCTACCACCCTCTGAGTGAAGTAGTTCCTCCTCATCTCAGTTTTGAAAGAGCAGCCCCTTATTCTAAGACTATGCCCCCGAGTTCTAGTTTCACCCATCATCGGGAACATCCTCCCCGCATCCACCCGATCCAACCCCTTCACAATCTTATATGTTTCAATAAGATCGCCTCTCATTCTTCTGAACTCCAATGAGTAGAGTCCCAATCTACTCAACCTCTCCTCATATGTCCATCCCCTCATCCCCGGGATTAACCGAGTGAACCTTCTTTGTACTGACTCGAGAGCAAGTATGTCCTTTCTTAAGTATGGACACCAAAACTGTACGTAGTATTCCAGGTGCGGTCTCACCAATACCTTGTACAACTGAAGCAATACCTCCCTATTTTTATATTCTATCCCCCTAGCAATGAAAGCCAACATTCCATTGGCCTTCTTAATCACTTGCTGCACCTGCATACTCACCTTTTGAGTTTCGTGCACCAGGACCCCCAGATCCCTTTGTACTGCAGTACTTTCCAGTTTCTTGCCATTAAGATAAAAACTTGCTCTATGATTTTTCCTGCCAAAGTGCATAACCTCACACTTTCCAATATTGTATTCCATCTGCCAAATCTCTGCCCACTTACTTAGCCTGTCTATGTCCCCTTGCAGGTTTTTTATGTCCTCCTCACTCACTACTTTCCCTCCCATCTTAGTATCATCTGCAAACTTTGATAGGTTACACTCGGTCCCCTCCTCCAAATCGTTAATATAGATTGTAAAGAGTTGGGGACCCAGCACTGACCCCTGCGGAACACCACTAGTTACTGATTGCCAGTCTGAGAATGAGCCATTTATCCCAACTCTCTGCCTTCTGTTAGATAGCCAATCCTCTATCCATGCCAGAATATTACCCCCAATCCCGTGATTTTTTTTATCTTAAGCAATAATCTTTTGTGTGGCACCTTGTCAAATGCCTTTTGGAAGTCTAAATACACTACGTCCACTGGTTCCCCTTTATCCACCCGATATGTTACTTCCTCAAAGAACTCCAGCAAATTTGTCAAACATGACTTCCCCTTCATAAAACCATGCTGACTTTGTCCTATTAAATTATGATTATCCAAATGTCCTGTTACTGTCTCCTTAATAATGGACTCCAAAATTTTACCTACCACAGATGTTAGGCTAACCGGTCTATAGTTTCCAGCCTTCGGTCTACTGCCCTTTTTAAATAAGGGTGTTACATTAGCAGTTTTCCAGTCTGCCGGGACCATTGCCGAGTCCAGGGAGTTTTGGAAAATTATTACCAATGCATCCACAATCCCTACCGCCACTTCCCTCAAGACCCTAGGATGTAAGCCATCAGGTCCAGGTGATTTATCCGCCTTGAGTCCCATTATTTTACCGAGTACCACTTCCTTAGTGATTTTGATCGTGTTTAGCTCCCTCCCCCCCCCCTTTAGCCCCCTGTTTGTCCAGTGTTCGGATATTCTTGGTGTCTTCTACTGTAAAGACTGATGTAAAATATTCATTCAGTGTTTTTGCCATCTCCATATTTCCCACCATTAATTTCCCGGTCTCATCCTCTAAGGGACCAACATTTACTTTAGCCACCCTTTTTCTTTTTATATAACTATAAAAACTCTTACTATCTGTTTTTATATTTTTTGCTAATTTACTTTCATAATCTATCTTCCCTTTCTTAATCAATCTTTTTGTTATTTTTTGCTGTCTTTTAAAGTTTTCCCAATCCTCTATCCTCCCACTAGATTTGGCTACCTTATATGCCCTTGTTTTTAGTCGAATACTATCCTTAATTTCTTTACTTAGCCACGGATGGCTGTCTTTTCTTTTACACCCTTTTCTTCTCAGTGGAATATATATTTTTTGGAAGTTGTAAAATAACTCCTTAAATGTACACCACTGTTCATGTATCGCCTTACCCTTTAATCTATTTTCCCAATCCACTCTACTCAATTCCGCTCTCATACCTTCATAGTCTCCTTTATTCAAGCTTAGCACGCTTGTTTGAGATCCAACCTTCTCGCCCTCTAATTGAATATGGAATTCAACCATGTTATGGTCACTCATTCCAAGGGGATCCTTTACTAGGATATTTTTAATTAATCCTGTCTCGTTACATAGGACCAGATCTAAGGTTGCTTGCCCCCTGGTCGGTTCAGTTACATACTGCTCAAGAAATCCATCCCTAATACACTCAATGAACTCATCCTCAAGGCAGCCCTGCCCAATTTGATTTGTCCAATTAATATGATAGTTAAAATCCCCCATAATTATAGATGTTCCCTTATTACAAGCCTCAACTAGTTCCTGATTGATACTCCGTCCAACAGAGTTGCCACTGTTCGGAGGCCTATAGACTACGCCCACTAGTGTTTTTTTCCCCCTTATTATTCCTTATCTCACCAACCTTACTTAACACGCTGCATGCATTCACACACATGCACTCCAAACTCACCTAAGACTGCCTCGCATTTACCCCCTCTGATCCCTCCTATTTCTGAACCATTCTTTACTCTCGTGCTATTTCTTTCTCCCAGTCCTCCATGCACCTTGTTTCTCCTCTCGAATGTTTCATCCTGGTGGTCATCCCCTTGCCAAATTAGTTTAACCCCTTCCCCACAGCACGACTTAACCTTTCCGCAAGGTTGTTGAGGTGCAACCTGTCTGGCTTGCACAGATTCATAAGAAACAGAAGGAGGAGTAGGCCATTCGGCCCTTCGAGCCCACTCCGCCATTCAATAAGATCATGGCTGATCTTCTACCTCAACTCCATTTCCCCGCCCTATCCCCATATCCTTGGTTCCTTTAGCATCCAAAAATCTATTGATCTCTGTCTTGAATATACTCAACAACTGAGCATCCACAGCCCTCTGGGTTAGGGAATTCCAAAGATTCACTACCCTCTGAGTGAAGAAATTTCTCCTCATCTCAGTCCTAAATGGCTGACCCCTTATTTTGAGATTGTGACCCCTAGTGCTAGACTCGCCAGCCAGGGGAAACATCCTCCCAACATCTACGCTGTCAAGTCAATTAAGAATTTTCTATGTTTCAATGGGATCATCTCTCATTCTTCTAAACTCTTGGGAATATAGGCCCATTCTACTCAATCTCTCCTCATAGGACAATCTCCTATCCCAGGAATTAGTTTAGAGAACCTTTGTTGCACTCCCTCCAAGGCAAGTATATCCTTCCTTTGGTAAGCAGACCAAACTGTACACAATACTCCAGGTGTGGTCTCACCAGGGCCCTATATAATTGCAGTAAGACATCTTTACTCTTATACTCCAATCCCTTTGTAATAAAGGCTGACGTAATTGATTGCTGTACCTGCATGTTAACATTCTGTGATTCGTGTACAAGGTCACCTAGGTCCCTCTGAACACCAACATTTCCTAGTCTCTCACCTTAAAAAAAATATTCTGCTTTTCTATTTTTCTGACCAAAGTGGATAACTTCACATTTCTCATTATATTCTGTCTGCCCACTCACTTAACCTGTCGATGTCCCTTTGCAGCCTCTTTGCATCCTCCTCACAGCTTACTTTCCCACCTATCTTTGTATTGTCAGCAAACTTGGATTTCTCCTGCCCCAGAACTGGTCCTAATGCCCCAGGAATCTGAAGGTCTCCCTCCTGCACCATTTCTCCAGCCATGCGCTAACCTGTCTTATCCTACTGTCCCATTCTGAATAATGCAGCAAACACTGATCAGCCATTCATTGGGAGTGGGTCTCGAAGTTGCAGCAACACACTTAGACAACAATCATATTAAACAATGATCCTGACCATTCGTGCTTGTGAATGATCTATTGCATTTTGCACAGTATTTAAAGCTTTTTACATATGTTAGTACAAACACACTGACTCAACAATGGAAGCACAGAGTTTGTTTTTGATGCAGGCAATGTGTTGCAAGAACCAGTGCTGGAGTGCTGGGACACATTGTGCACAATTCCAATTCATGTCTTGGTTAGTTGATGCTTGTTGTTGTTTTTGCCAGGTTAGGTTGCTTTGTCAATGGGTTTCCACTGAACATGGCATTGGTCACTGGTGATACCACGCCACCTAAAAAGCATAGCTTTTTTCTTTCTTATATATGCTTGTCCTGAAAAGGACAGTTAAATCTGATATTTTCTGGCGGTTCGTCTCCCAGTACTAACACCGTAGGCTTCTGGGAAACCTGAAAGAGGTCAAGAACCTGGATGCCAGATAAATGAACAGAATGTTTGATATTCTGCCTTACTTAACATATGTGAAGAGCTTGGACACTTTGTCCCAAGAGGAAATCAACACAATGAGTCAAGATCTTTTAAGGCTGCAACAGTATCGGTCTCGAGGCTCCATGCAACACAATATTAGGAAACCATATACATCACCATCGGTCAGAAATGTCATGACAATAATTCCATGTGTGTGCTCGGCAGATGGCTTCCTCAAAGTTTCGAAGTGGGCTATATACGCCTATAGTATAAGCAAGGTTCTGAAAGAACCAGCTTTCCAGCCAATTCACAACCCAAAACCTGGTTACGTACATCAAAAGAGGAAGAGCTACAGCCCAAGTTAACTCATCTGCAGCATTTCAAAAGTGAACAATTATAGGAAACTACCCCATGTCAAGATGTTGGCATCTCCGTCTCTGTATTAAACCAAATGGGATTCCCAATTTCTCACCTCTGTAGAGCGTTCCAAATGGTGACACACAGGAGCTTTTCTCATGGACCCTAAGCTGATCCTCAAGTGAATGAATCTGGAAAATAAACCCAGAAGAACAATTCAGTGAATAAGAGTCTTGGTGCAGAAACTAACCAAAGATTGTATAATAGAAAATATAAAATCTGGTTTTACCTGTTCTCTAAATTCCTGTTCCTGGAGTTTAGCATCATTAACGAGAGTAGTCTTCTGTGCTAGCTGTGCCTGATGGGTTAAGTAAAAATATTTAAGCATCCAAAAAATTTTTTTTTCTAAAATTGCAAATTAATTTGAGGCTTGGGATGCATATTTACACAAGACATTTGACATCAGTGAGAAGCAGATTTTGTCCTTGCACTGACACTAAAATTGCGCACTGTGAATCAGATTAAGGGTCAAACTGACTCCGACACAAAGCAGAGCTAGCCTACATCCTCCAGGCAGTCTCACTGGAGTAGGCTCCGATTCTGGATTCAGGGTACACATGTCTGTATCTGCAGCACTGGTATGAAGCAGAGCCTCTTCACGTCAATGTTACAGATGTAGCAAATGTAACCTCAGTTTCACAAATCCGAAGGATTTAAAAATCTAACATGTGCTACAGGAAACTTTGTGTTATCTGGAGGCTAAATGTCCGGCAAGC
Organism: Somniosus microcephalus; assembly: GCF_052327205.1. Classification (NCBI taxonomy): domain Eukaryota; kingdom Metazoa; phylum Chordata; class Chondrichthyes; order Squaliformes; family Somniosidae; genus Somniosus; species Somniosus microcephalus. Next base: position 273,050,517 of record NC_140993.1, read on the forward strand.
TCGAGCCACCAGCAAAAATCAGGAGCCCTTTTTTTTTTCTTTTCATTGCTTTTTTCTCAAGTCAAGCTCTGCAAGGTCTGTAGCTAAGCAACAGCTTCAGCTAGAGATGTTACAGAGATGCTTGCCGACTGTTTAGAAGCTGTTGCTAAGCAACAGGGTTTGTTGATTCACATGGAGCTGAAAATCTCCGTATCTTTCAACATTAGCGCTGGAGTGTCCCGCAGTTTTGAGGGAACGGCAACAGCTCGGTCCCGTCGGTGCCGGATAGCACAAAGTTTCCTGTACATAGTAAAATTAAAAAGGTCACTTAGTGGCTCAGTAACTCAAGTGGTCAAACATTTCACTCTAAACTCTCAAGACAGGAGACATTTCTATTTTGAAAAAAATTAACTTTTCTAACTATGGCAGACTTGTTTTATTCAGCTAGATTTTCTGTAAGTATCTGAAAATATTTGGATTTCTGTGACATTTGGCTCTTAATCACTGTCAATATACATCATTATTTTGCATATTATTCAATAGTTCAACCAATCAAAATTAATAAAAAGATGAGTAACATGTCAAACTTGGTTTAGAAACGTTCTCAGAAAGCTAAGTAAAACTGCATTTAAATAATTTGGCTTTAAGGTCATACAGGATTCCCAGAAAACAAAATCCACAGTACTTTTTAAATCCTTCGAGAAAACTGAAGATGTGAAGACAAGCAATATAATTTCAAGCATTAAAGTCAAAGCATAATGCGCACAAAGGAATGTGCTACTGTATTTAACATTGCAACGTTTTTTGCAAATACATTAACCATAGCCTCTTGCAAGTAGATCTGAAACACTAAAAACCAAGTAAGTCTTGTGAAACAAAACATCCTGAGCACACTTAACATAAAACATGCTTTTATTTGGGAACTATCTAATGATTTCCACACTTTTTTCATTGCTCTGTACATTGCTTAAAACTGTGTTTCCATGGATTTTAGCATCTCAATTAGTAACTGGCATCAAAAAATGATGCTAATACAGTCTCACCTGCAGTTCTGTCACTGTGAGTGGACACCCCTGCATAAATCAACCAAAACAAGACATAAAAATACTAATAATGCAGCTTCTTGGCACAACTATGCTTGAACTCTTCAATAGAATCTGTGGTTATTGTATACTATTTGTGGAAATGGCTCTGGCTTTTACCATTACAATTTCTCACACAATTGAAGCATCTGGAGAATCCTGACAAGTTCATTTAAGAGTACATGTTCATTGCAACAAAATATATGTGGGGGAGGAATTGAGGAGGAATGTTAACTCCGCCATGATAGGCGGGGGGGGGGGGGGGGGGGGTTAAATCGTCAAATATGCGGAACCCAACCCCAACTCGTCACGAATGTGCCTACTTCAGTTTTAACCACGGCGAGTTTGGGGGGCACCCGAGTAACGCGCGCTGGAGAGGTGGGCCTGTGATTGGAAAATGTAAATGAGGCTCCGTTCCTCAGACTTTGGCAGCCATTTGAATTCAACACTGACGAGCCGGGTTTCCCAGGGCTCAGGAAACCCGGCAGCTACAGGGAAGCGATGGCAGCCGGATCCAACAGTTAAGTGCTGTTGATAGCACTGCTTGTGGACCAGGAGTGCCTCCCCCCGACCCCTCAAGCAAATCTTCTGCTGCGATCGGCCGACCCCCTCCCACGATCTCTCCCAGTCCCTTCTCCGACACCATTGCTGGTCCAACGCCACCCCTCCACCCCAACCCCGTCATCTCTCCCGGACCTCCCCCCCCCCCCCCCCCCCCCCAAAACGCACTTCCACAAACGGTCTCTCCCAGTACCCCCACCAACCCCACGATCTCTCCTGGGCAACCGCCCACCTCCCCACCCCCATGGTCAGCCCAGCTCCTGTCCCCCTCCCTCCAATCCCGCAATGTTTTCCAGTTGCTGGGGACTGAACCAATGGTCCCTGGCTTTGGCCTTCTATAGCCTGCTATCCTGCCCGGCAGCGTGCTGTATGACCAGCTTCTACATCAATCCGCTGATGGCAAATTACGCTGAAATTCCTTGAGAATCTCATTAGCATACGCTGGAAAGTAAGAACCAACGTAAACCAAGTATGAATCAGTGTGAACAATCAGGGCTTGAGGAAAGTGCGGAACATGCGGCTCAAGTCGTATCAAGGAAATTCCTGCCCTTCGTCTTTTTTTGATCATATAGTTTAATAAAACCTACAAAATACCGCATTTTATTAAACAAAAAGTTAGCCAGCTTTAAAAAAAAAACCTACATCGTAGGTGATTTTTATTATTTCCCCTTTTTTCTATCCTCCTCAAAAATAAAACTTCAGCTATATGTATGATTATTTTATGCTTAGTTTATGTTGTTCACCTTTCCTATGTCACATAAATCAGCAGGTATGCCATGTAATCTACAGCAGCAAAGCTTACAATTATCATGTGATGTCACAGCACCAGTTTTGAAGATTTCATACTGTTCATTTATAGCGTAGCACTCATTCATAATTAATATCAGTGTGCATTACCTGTACCCTATTCTGATTTTCCTCATCACGCAGTAACTGCTGATGTTGGGCTTGTAACTCCTCGAGTTGTGTCTGTACCTCAGTCACTTTAGCAGCCATTTCTTCTTCTCGGGACTTAAAAATGTCATAATTATAGTTAATTTAAAAATCACATTTACTCTCATATTTTTTGCCACCTCTCGGGGAATGGGGGAGGAGAAAAAGGCATCAAAGATGAGATCAACACCAGGTTTCAGAGCACGAGACAGCCAGCCAGCCATGCAGGTGGAGAGTTATTCCTCAACAAAGTACTAGCTGAAGTTCCTTTACAGAAAAACTGACAAGGTACATCTGGCTGTTGTCCTGCAGGGAAGTTTGTTGCTGTGTTCGGGGACTTTGGGCTATGCCGATACTGGCCAATGTTGCCACATCAACTAAAGAAAGTTGTGCGAGACTTAGAAGTTTCTTGGACCTTTTCCCTGGCTTTCATTCAATGCAGAAAATGACTTGACCAGTTCCTTTGATAAATACTACGTTCTGGTACTGTCACATGAATGCAAAACCTCGATATAAATATAATGCAGCTCTCAAATCCTAGTGTAGGCTTTATAGATTTCCACAGGGAATATTTATAATAGTGAAACCTCATTACAACAGATACCTCATTATTGTATAGTCTTCCCCTTGGTGCCAATGGAAGGGCAGCCTAGGTAAAACTTGGAGATGTATAAGGAATTGGCTGAGAGAGTAAGCAGCAGGTACTAGCTTGGGGTGATGGAGCTCGACTGAGTCAAGCACCCCAGCAATCAGTGTCCCTCTTGCTTCTGATCTACATGAATGATCTAGGTTCTGAAGTGCAATGCAAGTTGGTCAAATTTACAAATTATAATAAACTGAGTCAGAGTACACCAGTAAAGTCTAATAAAACATCTGAGGAATTCATAAGGACCGAGACAAATTTGCAAATGTGAAGAATGATGGCAGATGAAATTCAATACAGATTAGTGCAAGTTTTAGACACAGACACGGGGTACATAATTAATCAAATGAGCAGGGGGCGAGGATGAGAGATAGTAGACAACACTGGTCAGTCATTGCAGAGCTACAACTAACAATGCAAAGGAATACTGAGCTACATTGCCAAATTTACTAGAGTGCAAGTCTGAGGCCATCATGCTGAAACTGCAGTGCTCTGATCAAGCTCCATCTTGAGTATGGCATTCATTTCTGGTCACCGCAGCATATCCAAGCTCTGAAAGTGGTGCCAAAAAGTGCCACGAGGCTGATGCCTAGTGTCAAAGGACTGAATTATGAGGAAAAGTTAGAAAAACTTAAACTCTTCAGCCTTAAATGGAATGGAGTAAGAGTGCACCTCATAAAGGTATGTATACACTAAGCAGGATAGAAACGGTTAATCCTGAGCACTATTTCAAGTTCAACTATGACTGCAGGACAGTGAGAAGTAGATGGAAACTGGGAAAGACCGGTTCAGGACTGATGTCAGGAAGCAGCATTTCACAAAGAGTGGTTAATACAGGAAACTTTCTGGTATCCGGCACTGACGGGACCGAGCTGGTGCCAGTCGATCAACACTGCCGGAGAAACCAGCGCTAATGTTACAACATACGGAGCTTCTGAGCTCCGTATCTAGCAACAAACCCTGTTGCTTAGCAACAGCTTCAAAACAGTCGGCGCAGCTTGCAAGCGTCTCTGTAGCTAAGCAACAGCTTCAGCTGGATGCTTGCAGAGCCAGGAATGGAGAAAAAAAGCAACGAAAAGTTAAAAAAAAGTTATCTGAACCGACTCCTGAATTTTGCCAGTGGATAGAGCATCCCGGAGATTTAACCTCCGTTTAAACGAAAGTTTCCTGTACCTGGTATGGTCTTCTGTTGCGGGTAGTGGGAGACAAAAATTCTGGAGCCATTCAAGAGGTAGTTAGATGCTATGATGTGGGATTGTAGGTTTCTATGGTCAAATGGCCTCCCTCACCTGGACTTAGCTTGAGAGAACCACTTGGCCACAGTTGAAGAAGGTTGACTTGTATTTTTATTCCACAACCATTTTCATCAGTATTTCCACAATACATTCAACGCTCATCGACATTTGATTGCTACCTTTTCTCTCAGACAATCTCCGAAATGCAATTCTAAACATCAAATAGTGAGCAATCAGATGCATTTCAAAGGGCTTATGACTTTGAAATTCCGGCTGAGCTTTTAACACATCATTCTTTGTCCATAAAGACGGCATTTCTGAACAATCAAAAATGTAATTGTTACCACACCAGCATGAAGTACCTGTAAAATCTCTTCATATTTTTTTGTCATCCTTTGTAGATAATCATCCTTTTCAGCCATTTTGCGGTATAGCTGGTTTACTTCCTCCTTCTGGCTTTCCAGAAGCTCAGCTTCCACTTCCTGGGCTTTGTCTGGGAAAGTAAAATAATTTATCTGAATTTACCACACTTCAGTTCATGTATCAGTTTCAAATAGTATACGATTACACAATCTAAGATACAAAAGCAATGAATCTGTAAGCCTGAGCATATGCACATAACCAGCCAGTATGGCACTGATTCATACAAGTTAAGTAGGTCAGAGAATCGATCCTTGGTGTGTGCAAAATCTAAATTGGCCTCAGTGTTGCTTGGCTATGAAAGGACCCCATTCAAGGGTATTTATGTGGCTGAGGATTGGATCTCCAGGGTCAAATAGTCTGTAGGTACTCTGTCTAGGCTCAGACAAGAAGAATAGCTATTCAGCCAAAGTATTAGTAAGCAGTGGTATCCAGGAACAGTAACCCATCATGAGTCAGAGAAGGTGGGGCAAAATGATAGATTACTTAACCATAGATACACTCGGCAACTGAAATTCAACCTGCAAGTAGAAGAACATCTCAGGTAGGGGAGCGGGAGAGAAGGCACGCAAGAACAATATCCATTTAAGAAAACATCTCTCTGAAAGCAGGCAACGCCCGCACCCCGCCCCTGGAACTCGAACAGAACTTGGGCTGTCACATTGGTGAACAAAACAGGATTGCTAGATACAACTTAAAACATTCAAACACCAGTGCACAAAACTCTTACATTGGAGCTTTCAAAGTGGAATCTTTCCTGGATACCCACAGTAACTTCTCAAACAGGAACAAAAATCACAAGAACATTGAACTAGGAGATTCGCCGTGGCATAGAATACACGGGGGGGGGTTATGCTTCAACTGTATAAAACACTAGTTAGGCCTCAGCTAGAGTACTGCGTGCAGTTCTGGTCACATTACAGGAAAGATGTGATTGCACTAGAGAGGGTACAGAGGAGATTTACAAGGATGTTGCCGGGAGTGGAGAATCTTAGCAATGAGGAAAGACTGGATAGGCTGGGTCTGTTTTCCTTGGAACAGAGGAGGCTGAGGGGAGACCTTATTGAGGTGTATAAAATTATGAGGGGCCTAGATAAAGTGGATAGAAAGGACCTATTTCCCTTAGCAGAGGGGTCAAAAACCAGGGGGCACAGATTTAAAGTAATTGGTGGAAGGTTTAGAGGGAATTTGAGGGGCAATTTCTTCACCCAGTGGGTGGTGGGGGTCTGGAACTCACTGCCTGAAAGGGTGGTAGAGGCAGGAACCCGAACCACATTTAAAACGTACTTGGATGTGCACTTGGGATGCTCCAACCTGCAGGGCTACGGACCAAGAGCTGGGAAGTGGGATTAGGCTGGATAGCTCTTTGTTGGCCGGTGCGGACACGATGGGCCAAAATGGCCTCCTTCCGTGCTGGAGCTTTCCGTGATTCTATGAGATTTAGCAGCAGGGCAGGGTTATATAGCTAAAATGCAACATTAAAATGATGATTGAAGTTATCAAATAAAGACATAAAAGCACTTCCTAGTTCATTGCAATTTCAATATGCCGACCCCTTTCTGGAACCAGGCTCCTATTTGGTGTGTAGTTGGGACATCTCCCAGTTAACTATGAACTCATTAACTATAGCTACACTTGCATTTCAGACTGCCTCCCTTAAGGGACTCCCTGAAGGCACTCAAACCAGCCATTCATCCAGGTTCAGACAAACATGAAACCCCCTTACCTCAGAAGGGGAAATTTTACTATCCAGGCACATTTGGCCAAATTCTAGAAAATCATTTAGAATCATTCAAACTCAATGGTCAAGCTTCGAGAATCTGCAGCAGGGTAGTTATTTTGAACTTATCCTTCAAAATTAAGGCAGAAGCAGAAACACAAGTATTCCTAGCCACACAAAATAGCTCCAATAAGCAGAGGTTCTTTGTTAACTTGACGTTTGTAAACCTTTGGATTGTCTGTAGAAAATCATGAGGCAAAAATTGGGTCGCACCCCGAAAAAGTTAGCGCCCCCGTGCTTGGAATTCGATGGTAGCGCCCCAAGCAGGAGGCAGGGCGCTACTGGAAGCGCTCCCCCTCCCTCTTGGGGCGCTCCAGCCCAAAATTGCGGGACTGCACCGGCATGTCGCGCCGCAGTACTGCAGGCCTTCCTCCCCTTATGAAAGGGGAGAGGCCTAGCGCAGCGCGAACCGGGGTGCTGGCAAAAGAGCCCGGCACTACCGCGGCTGGCACTCCGCGGGGGGTCTCAAAGATAATTCTGTGCTTAACTTTTTGGACCTTTTCTGCTTCAGCGTGCACGGTGAGTCGTCTGCGCACCTGTCCCTTGAAATTGATTCAGGCGAGAGTCTGGGCCGCCCTTGTAAAGGCTTTGGGCAAAATGGCAGTGGGCAGATCAGAGCAAGAATGAGGCAGCCACGGCAGCACTGCGATTTTAGGACCACTACCGCCCCAAATCCACCAGGTACGTCAAGTTAAAATTGGCCTGAAAAAGTTTCTCCTTTTTAGGTCCTTGATGGGGTGTTGAGTACCCTGAGCAAATCCTGCTGAGGAACTGCTTTTTCAGCCCAGGGCATGGGTTCGGTGTTCACTTGGCTTGAACTATGCTTAGCTATCTTGCCTGGAAGTTCTTAGATACTTTGCTGGTGCAAACTGAAGCTTTGTAGCACAGCCTCTACTTGGTCCATGAATGGATTCTTGCTCGAGATGACAAATCATGGGGAAATGGTGATACATGTAGCAATACCATCTTATGGATAATTGTCCGACTGCTTCTGGTCACAGCATTCATAGCAGACCGTTGAGGAAATGTCCAACCCCAGGCAATGTTATCAACATGAGCTCTGCCCTAACTCCTCTCTATGAAGAGAAGTGTGTCGTAGTTAGGCCAATTTGGTTAGACCGCATGAACACAGTTTTCATGGTGTAAATTATCCACAACTGGATGCAACATTCCTTGGCCCAAACAACTGTTTCTACTACTTCTTGGGAGGAATCAACACTTTTCCATGTATAGAGGATATGTCAATAGACTTAGGGTACCTGGAAAAAAGTTAACTAAACAGAATTCCTTCAGAGATCCATGAGAAGTGGTACAAATTTTGCAAATGGGATGCAGCAATGACTTACAGAAATAGGTTAGAACCAGAGAGGTTCACCATATGGCTTGTCCCATCTGTGCTGGCTAGAGCAATCTAAAACTAAGCCCACTGCTCTACACTCTTCACTTAGCCCAGTATCTTCCTCTGCTTCAAATGTTGATCTACTTTTCTGTAAACAGAGAGAGTGTTTGAAGACCAGGACCTCAAACCCGGCACTAAGCTCATGGTCTACAGGGCAGCAGTGATACCCGCCCTGCTGTAGGCCTCAGAGACATGGACCATGTACAGCAGGCACCTCAAAGCACTGGAGAGGTACCACCAACGCTGCCTCCGCAAGATCCTGCAAATCCATTGGCAGGAGAGGCGCACCGACGTCAGTGTTCTTGCTCAGGCCAACATCCCCAGCATCAAAGCTTTGACCACGCTCAATCAGCTCCGATGGACGAGTCACATTGTCCGCATGCCCGATACGAGACTCCCAAAACAAGCGCTCTACTCGGAGCTCCAGCACGGCAAGAGAGCCCCAGGTGGGCAGAGGAAATGCTTCAAGGACACCCTCAAAGCCTCCTTGAAACATCCCCACCAGCACCTGGGAATCCCTGGCCCAAGAACGCACAAAGTGGAGAAGCATCCGGGAAGGCGCCGAACACCTCGAGTCTCTTCGCCGGGAGCAAGCGGAAGCCAAGCGCAGGCAGCGCAAGGAGCGCACATCAACCCAAGAACCCCACCCACATGCCCCTTCAACCACCGTCTGCCCCCACCTGTGACAGAGACTGTAGGTCCCGCACTGGACTCATCAGTCACCTGCGAACTCATTTTTAATGTGGAAGCAAGTCATCCTCGGTTCCGAGGGACTGCCTAAGAAGAAAAAACAGTACAATGGCCTCTGCCTCAACCACTCACTGTGACAAAGCTTTCCATGCTCCTACAATCCTGTCTGAACAAATCCCTCAATCTCTCTCCTCACTCAGTGACAATTTTAAATTGATAACCCCTCATCACCAATTACCCAACCAGAGAAAATAGTCTTTCCTTATTCAACCTATCAAAATCTTACTGTATCTCATTAGCAGGCCTTATAGCAATTGACAGGGGAAAACCTGCAAAGCTATGGCTAGATGATCAGACAATCCTCCAGAATTCTGTCCTTGATAACACTTAGGACTGTGATGCTAGACCCAAACGCATCCCTTAAGGGAGGCGTTTACATTTATTTGATAAATGCTTTGTTGGTGGATGAAGGTGCATTTACCAGATCCAGGATAGTGTTCTTGCTTGTGCTCAGGCTAGACTTAAGGGTGACCTTTGATTCATCTTAACTTTTGTGATTCTTTGAAGATAGTTTTATTGGCAAATGGTGATTGTGGATCCAATGGTGTGTGTTAGAATAAACTAAACTCAGCTAAATCCAGCGGCTAAACTGATGGAGGCCACATAATTGCCTGGCTATCAGTCAATTGACTATAAATAAAGAAACATGTATTTGTAACCTGTGAACTTGGTATATTGAAATATAGTTACTTCAGGGCCCATCCTCTGATAAATGAAGCTACAGAATTTTGAAATAAGAACTGTGATTACTCATTGCTCGTCCATTTCTGATGTGTGGATGTAGATCTACGGCAGCTTTCATTCTATAGGAAAAGAATTTACTGAAATGACCAGTACAAAGTTCAGACAATTTTAACTTCCAGCAGTAAAATAAAACTAGGATATTACACTGAATTATCCATAACCATTTATATTACTTATGCAGGGCAAACTTTTGAAGTGCCCATAGAGATTTCCCAATTTATACAAACTAAATACAATCTTAATTTCTCTCCCCTATTTTTAATACCTTTTCAGTTATCCTGGCGCCTTATATTATGCACCAGCTTTGTTAAGGGGGATGAGCAGATGATTTGCTCTGAAGCCATTTTCCATTTCCACTCAGTAAAAATTACCTTGTAATATTTGGTTTATACACTACACTTTACACAATAACACAGCGGAGTGGTATTGTGCCCAATGAACCCTGCCCACTTTACCATGTGGCATCTTTTACTTTTAACATGCAGTACAGATAAAGCAAACTGGCAAACAGGATTTAATGTTGTCCTCAATTGTTTCAGTTCAGATTGAAACAAATACAACTTTCACATTTTTTCCCCCATTTAGCACTTACATTTCACTTCCTTTTAAAAGCAGGCAGAGGCAATGGCCAACAAACTTCCCAATGATTAGTGTAGCTCCTGTTACATAATAAACAGTATATGAGCTTTCTGTGTGGTTGAATAATTTTTACAGAGCTTATTTCATAGCATGAAGGCCACATTAAATCTACAACCATGGCAAAGGGATTCAATTCTCAGAGCGAAAACATCAACCTATAAAAAGATAAGGGCTAAAAGAGAGGTTTCTGGTTTTCATAACCAATAGACATATCTACTGAAAGATGATACTACATTATCCTTTTGGTATGTAAATATATACAAAATCACTTTTTGTTCTTGTACTTACTAATGGTTTCTTTGATTGATAGATCGAGCTCTTGTTCTTTCTGAGCTAGCTGTGTATTGAATTCTCGCATTAACTGTTTGAGAATGGAGTTGTGTTTCAGCTGCACATCCTCCAGTTCTAGTCTGTGAAACAAAAACAATAGTTACCAGCAAGAAAAACTCAGTACAGGAAACTTTCTGGTATCCGGCACTGACGGGATCGAGCTGGTGCCGTTAGATCAAAACTGCCGTATAAACCAGCGGCAATGTTAAAACAGAGCTTTTCAGCTCCATGTGAATCAACAAACCCACAGCTTCAAAACAGTCGGCTGCGGCTGCAAGCGTCTCTAGCTGAAGCTGTTGCTTAGCTACAGACCTTGCAGAGCCTGACTGGGGAAAAAAAAAAGCAACGAGAAATAAAAAAACTTATAGAAAACAGCTCCTGAATTTTGCCAGTAGATAGAGCTTTCCGGACTTTTAACCTCCGGTTAAACGAAAGTTTCCTGCAGTACTTCCAGCTTGCCTTAGAATAAAATGGTGGCCTCAGTGATAACTTTCTACCTATTAGGACAGAGCCAAGAAGGCTAAGCAAACAAAATTAAGGATTAGCAAATAAAAACAGAAAACGCTGGAAATACTCAGCAGGTCAGGCAGCATCTGTGGAGAGAGAAACAGAGTTAACGTTTCAGGTCGACCGGAAACGTTAACTCTGTTTCTCTCTCCACAGATGCTGCCTGACCTGCTGAGTATTTCCAGCATTTCCTGTTTTTATTTCAGATTTCCAGCATCCGCAGTATTTTACTTTTGTATAAGGATTAGAAAATACAGTTATTACCTAAGGTGGTCAAAAACACTTTCTAAGCGTTTATGGTTGGTACCAATGTCAGATTGCATCTATTCATATGTTCTTGCTTCTGATTGTTTAGGTCAAAGCAGTGAAAGTTATAACCTGGCATTTGCGAGAAATTCATTAACTGTTCTAATCAAAATTCACTAACATTTGGGGGAAAAGCTAATAAAACAAATTCAGACTGGGTAAAATCATAATCTGTATTAACACAAGAAAAAAAATAAAGACTTGCATTTATATAGCACCTTTCATGACCACCTGACGTCTCAAAGCGCTTTACAACCAATGAAGTATTTCTGAAGTTGTGATGTAGGAAACGCTGCAGCCAATTTGTGCACAGCAAGCTCCCACAAACAGCAATGTGATCATGACCAGATAATCTGATTTTGTTATGGTGATTGAGGAATAAACATTGGCCAGGACACCGGGGATAACTCCCCTGCTCTTCTTCGAAATAGTGGCTGTGGGATCTTTTACGTCCACCTGAGAGAGCAGACGGGGCCTCGGTTTAACATCTCATCCGAAAGATGGCACCTCCGACAGTGCAACACTGCCTCAGTACTGCACTGGAGTGTCAGCCTAGATTTCAGATTTTCCCTGGAGTGGGACTTGAAGCCACAACCTTCTGACTCAGAGGCGAGAGTGCTGCCCACTGAGCCACAGCTGACAGAGAATGAAGCATTTAGTATTGCCCCAGTTAATGTTCCTACTGACTTCTTTGTACAGAACTGTGTGTCAATTGGAAATCTAACGAATGAAATTATTATATTTACTGATAAATCTAAAGCTGTAAATAGGTTGCACCTTGGTGACAGCAAGTGCAGACTTAATAGTTAAATATTCCAAAATTAAAACTCCAAGTTGTAGTCTTTAGGAACAGACAAACATGTATACCCCACAGCCCCAGGGGCTGAGCACTGTTTCAGGCTAAGGCACTGCCCTTTCACCTAGAGTATCTGGATTCAAAATCAGCCAAGCACGATGGGACAGAAGTTTCTGCTGCAAACTGGAAGGGTCCCAAATGACAAGAGTTGAATGATTCGCAACCAAGGGTTAAAGGGACACAATTCTTGAGTACAAAACCGGCCAGGATTCAGCATTGACATTTGCAATTTCACTTCTAGTCATAGAACAGCTCGTGTAAAAAATACAAGTGAGCTAACAGAGCAGCTGGCGCTCTTTTAAAGCTGGGTTCAGCGGGCGTTGTTGAGTGAGTAAAGTGCTGTTTATTTTACATCTTGAGGACTTTTTCATGCTAACCAGGATGCTGGAGTAAAATATATTAAATATCATTTGATTCATGTTGCCCACTTTATACGGGTCGGGTACAATGGAGTCTTCAGCTTCCTTTAAACTGCTGAGCAGCAGGGTGCAAGTGCACCCACATACCTGTGTCTCAGAGGTGGAATTAATGCTTGTACAGTGCTGTTCCAAATTTAAGAGAAAGTCAGAGTATCCAGCCCACAGAACTTCATCATACACAGGTTATAGCTACCGGACAATGCAAGTCTACCTGCTCAAAGGATCAGAGTGAGAGCAGTGGGTGGGCAGAGGGCATTACTCTGCCCCCGTTTCATCAGGCTGCGTGACACTCGGTAGAGGCAGAAAAGCCAGAATCCAAAGAAATTCACCAGTTCAATACTGTGTGTAAATTAATGCCACAACAGAACCACTATATTTTCATATTTTTACTTGTATGCTACATTATTTCACTTTAACAAAACAGAACGACATAAGAATTAGGAGCATTTCAATAAGATCCTGGCTGATCTTGGACCTCAACTCCACTTTCCCGCCCAATCTCCAAATCCCAACTGACCAAAAATCTATCTCTCAGCCATGAATATACGCAACGACTCAGCATCCACAGTCCTCTGGGGTAGAGAATTCCAAAGATTCACCACCCTCTGAGTGAAGAAATTCCTCCTCATCTCGGTCTTAAATGGCCGACCCCTTATCCTGAGACTATGCCCCCTAGTTCTAGACTCTCCAGCCAGGGGGAAACATCCTCTCAGCGTCTACCCTGTCAATCCCCCTCAGAATCTTGTTTGTTTCAATGAGATCACCTCTCATTCTTCTAAACTCCAGAGAGTATCGGCCCAATCTACTCAATCTCTCCGCACAGGACAGCCCTCTCATCCCAGGGATCAATCTAGTGAACCTTCGTTGCACCGCCTCTAAGGCAAGTATATTCTTCCTCAGATAAGGAGACCAAATCTGTGCCCAGTACTCCAGGTGTGGTCTCACCAAGGCCCTGTACAATTGTAGCAAGACTTCCTTACTCTTATACTCCAACCCCCCTTGTAATAAAGACCAACATGCCATTTGCCTTCCTTATTGCTTGCTGTACCTGCATGCTAGCTTTCTGTGTTTCTTGCACGAGGACACCCAAATCTCTCTGAACACCAACATTTAATAGTTTCTCACCATTTAAAAAATATCATGTTTTTTTATTCTTCCTACCAAAGTGAATAACCTCACCAGATTATACTCCATCTGCCACATTATTGCCCACTCACTTAACCTGTCTAGATCCCTTTGCAGTCGCTTTGGTCTCGATTTCACCAGCCGTGGCGAGTCCGGAGGAGACGGCTGCCTCAAACTCCGCACCCGTCTTCATCCCGCCTCCTCCAAGTGATTTTGCCCTGATTGAGCTTGTTAAGCCAGCCCTACAAGGTTGCTGGTCAATTAAAAGGAAGCGGGTCTGATGACACGTCATCAGCCGGTTTCCTTTAAGGGACCATATCCACAATCATTTTGATAGTTGGGCTGTCAGTGTTGTACAGCATTGAGGTGCTGCAAGCACTGAGAAGCACTGCACAAAGGTGCACGGCTGTACCCAGGCTCTCCCATGACTCACTCCATATGCTTATAGAGGGAGTCACAGCACACAAGGAGGTCCTCTTCCCTTCCCATGGGCAGTAGAGACCACCCCAGGACACCAACGCAGCCTGGCTGCACATTGCACAGGAGGACACAAGCAGGGATGTCGTCAGGAGGACCAGGCTGCAGTAGCACAAACCTTTCAATGATCTCAATAGATCAGGAAACGTTACTGCAAAACTACACTCAACCTCATCCTTCTGTGCCACTCGTCACATCCCCATCACTCTGCCTTCCCTACCCTACTCCTGCACATCCTTACTCACACCAGCTTACCTTGCACCTCCACCCAATCCCCTCTATCTACATTATCACTTCCCCATCTCACTAGCCACCCCTCACACTCATCAGAGTCCAATTATACCAACTAACAACACACAAGGATAGGCACTTGGGTGTTTCAGCCAATGTTTGTGTAAACTTTCTGTTAATGTGTTGTCAAGCATTGAAATCCTTATTGTCACCACTTTACCTTCTTGGACAGATTTGTGTGCACCTTTGAAAGTGTCTTAGTGAGTTCCAGTGAATGGTGAGACAGAACATCCCCCCTCCACCCCAAATGCTGATGACTGTGAAAGGAATGGCTTGGGATGCTTTATATTGTTGGTGTGGGGTGGTGCCAACCTGGTGCATCATGTGGCAGCCAGGGTGTGCAGCGTCAAGTGAAGTAAATCTGGACATGGTGAGGCCATCGCTGGCATCCTGGGCAGCAATGTGCACAGGTGATGATGCCCTGTGTCCAGTGCAGCATCAGTTGATTGCGGAGAAGGTTGGTGTGGATGTTGGTGCTGCTGGTGTGCCCGGTGATGCTGGTGTTGCTGCTGATTGTGCTGGGATTCTGAGGACCAAGGTGAGATTTCTTCAAGGGCACCGATGCTGATGGAATAGATGGCAGGTGAGGTTGAGATGACAGAAGTAATCTGTCAATGTTGAGATAGGTTGTTCCAAGAAGGTGACAGTGGAGAGAGAGATTACTCCACACTTCAAAAGTGCATAAAGCTCAAAAGTGGGTTCTAAATCATTAATGCTCCAGCTTCTAAGATTGGGAAGTGAACAGCTGTGAATTGGTAACCCGACATACTTACCTGACGTGATAGCCGCTCTCTGGGAACCTCGTTGAAAACCTGGTAAAATGGTAAGTACATGGGAAAATGGTTCTTATCTACCTTATAATAAGCTTTTAACTATATAAATTGGATGACCTGCCACTTGGTGTCGGATCTGTTCAGGGATGACTGATCCAACACTTGGGAAACTGACAAGGAGGCGGGTTTACAGCGGGATACCGACCCGCTATCAATCCTGGTGAGTTTGACAGCAGACCCGCCTCCAAACCCGCACTCTTGAGTCCCGGCAAAATTCAGCCCTTCGTGTCCTCCGCACAGCTTGCTCAACATTATACAGGAAACTTTCTGGTATCCGACACCGACGGGACCGAGCTGGTGCCGTTAGATCAAAACTGCCGTAGAAACCAGCGCTAATGTTAAAACATACGGAGCTCAGAGCTCCATGTGAAGCAACAAACCCTGTTCTTCAAAACAGTCGGCGCGGCTTGCAAGCGTCTAGCTGAAGCTGTTGCTATAGCTACAGAGACGCTTGCAGAGCCAGGACTGGAGAAAAGAAGCAACGAAAAGAAAAAAAATGATCTGAACCGACTCCTGAATTTTGCCGGTAGATAGAGCTTTCCGGACATTTAACCTCCGGATAAACGAAAGTTTCCTGTATTTTTATCACCCTAAATGGAACCAAGTAATAATAAAGGTTTAACAGCAGCATTTTCCTCTTGGAACGTTACCATGGATATTTCTAGGTGGATTATTATTTCAGCCACTGCCTTATATTAAGACAGTGAGTTTCTGCAAGTGATTTGCTTTTATTACAATTCCTGCTAGTAAATAAAACAAACATTTATATAGCACCGTATCACATCCTCAAGACAGCCCAAAGTCAATGAATGATTTTGTTATGTAGGCACTCACGGCAGCCAATCTGCACATGATCCCACAAACAGCAAATTATAACAATGACTAGTTATCTGTTTTTGGTGGTGTTGGTTGAGGGAGGACTATTGGCCAGGACAGCAGGAGAACTCCCTACTCTTTTTCAAACAGTGCCATGGGATCTTATATAACCACCCGAACCAGTGGATCAGGCAACCAGGGCCTCGGTTTAACACCTTGGACAGCAACTCCGACAATGCAGTACTCCCACCGTATTGCACTGAAGTGTCAGCCTAGATTATGTGCTCTAGTCACGGAGTAGGGTTTAAAACTGCAACCTGATTTCAAGGTGGGAGTGCTACCAACTGAGGCAAGTTAACACTAATTCATTACAGAAACGATATACATGGAAAAAGGGGCAGAAGAGAAGGACGAGGTGATTAAATTACAACACAGCAGAATAAAAGGAACTAAAACAGCGAACAACTGCTCGTCAATAGCAAAACTCAGCTAGTAATTATTCTTCTTGTACATTCAATATACTTTGTGTCTTGAAGATGAAGATGTTCTAATTACATAAACAAAAACGATCATACAACTTCAAAAATAAATGGTACGGGTTAAATATTCTAGGTGTCTGAATATTACTGTAATGGTAGAAAATTGTATTATGAGCAGAAATCTGCATTTTGGCCAATAGCCCAAACTGTCATGCACTTTCTTCTGCGCATTTTAGATACTGACACACAAACAGAACTGAACATTTCCTGTGCTTTTTTATTTTCCTAAGATGGGCGATGATTTTGATTTATTGTGCTATCCTCCATGTACCTCAGGATTCTAACCCAGTAGAAGATATTTTGGCCTGGATTTAATATCTGCTTCCAAATTGGCGAATTGGGTATCTCTTGGTTAATAAATGCAGCTCTGTGTGTTCGGCAAAGGTATAGAGTGAAGAGCATGAAATTTCTGGTGCAGAAACTTCACACCAGCTTTCAGAACACATGTTCCTGTCAACAGTTAAGTTGTCGAGGAGAAAGTTCATTACAGAGGGACGCTCGATCTGGCTCTTCATGAATGTACAGAGATTGGAGTGGTCAGAGATGTCTCAGACCCACAATTTCTGGAGGCACTATTCGATTATCAGAATTACCTGAACTCCCTTCACTTAGGTTTTCTGAATCCTGAGCAAAAGGAAGAGTGTGCAACAAACTTTCTTCTCCCAGGGCAGACTGCACAGAGCCAAAGCCATGTCACATGTATTTTTCCAAATAGAAGCTCAAAAGTCTTCTCTTGTCACAGGTTGCAATAGATACATTTCTGAATACCCCATTCTTGGAAAGAGATTTGCCACCAGAGTGTAGAGTCCATTTATGGGATTAATATGGTTGTAACTCAGCAAGCCCACACTAAATTGCCCAAATATAGGCTCATATGGTGGTTCAATACCAAAAACAGACCTGATGTAAATCCTGGCAATAGGAAACAGGAGTGAACACAGCCCTTGCAAGCAAACGTCATTGTTGTGGTGATGTCACTCTACATTGATTATCCTTGCACGAGAACTGAACAGCCCCACAAAGCTAACCATATCACCCCCAGTTCGTATTTGATCAGATGCCATCTAGACTTTTAATGCATCCAGGGACCCAAAGACTAACTGCACCGCACGTGGGCACCCTCCTCTACCCCAGACAGTAGGTATTCATCAGCAGAGTCAGAGACATCTATGCAGGAAAGTATATTTTGATCTCTCTCGCTCTTGTTACTGTTGAGTTACCTTCCTAGTTCCCTTAACTATTTGCATATTGAAGTGCCTTCTGTACAATTCCCAATTCTCTCAACTTTAGGTAGCTTTTCAGTTTTATGTTAAGATTTAAGATTTTATCATCTCAAGCTAGAAATCAATATGAAGAAGAATGTTACAGATTGAGCAACTACATTTCAGCTACTAACTGCACACTTCATTTATTTCTTCCAGCGTAGAGATCATTTTTTTGAGTCATGGGAATTTTTCATTTAGTGAGTTCTGAAAGTAGATGTCTTATTTCTCAAGTCGAATCATTCAAACTCTTCCAGGACACAGGAGTCTGCCCAAAAAGTGATCTCCCAACTCTTATCCAGCATCCGCAGTATTTTGCTATTATATCTGAACTTTGAGCATCATGGAGGTGTTCATGACAGGCAAAAGGTAAAGAATCTCCAAGTTAGTTCAGGGGACTCAGCAGAACTGTCCCATCCTACCTGGGCTGGAGAAAACAGACTGACACAATTCCATCAAGTTGGTTTACAAGAGGGAATGGGAAAGAGAAAGACTTCCATTTCCACACGGAGTCAAATCCTAGGTCAGGACTCTCGAATGAAAATTCTCAACAGGAGTATTTAATTGCTCAAAAGACTGCAGCATCCATTATTTTGGCAGGTTCAAAACTGCGCTATATGGACCACAGTTCTCATCTCTAGATTAAAATATCAGAATGTCCGGCTTCATCTGGAACTAGTATAGTGAAAGCGGAGGGCTCCAGGGACATGCTCCACCCAAACCTCTGCAGTTAAATGCTATGCACACAAACATACCAATAGAAATTACCTGCCACATGGATAGAGGTGGTGGCTACTCGTGGGGACAAGATGATTCCTTTCCTTTTTATTTAGATGGTGATATTGAAGGCTGATAGATGGTAAATCTAGCACCTTATTCACCACCCAAAACATATTACATAAGAAAGAATGAACTTGCATTTGTAATAAAAGCAGAAAATGCTGGAAATACTCAGCAGTCAGGTAGCATTTGTGGAGAGGGAAACAGAGTTCATGTCTCGAGTTGACCTGAAGCATTAACTTTGTTTCGCTCTCCACAGAAGCTGCCTGACCTGCTGAGTATTTCAGCATTTCTGTTTTTATTTCAGATTTCCAGCTTTCGTTTTTGTAACTTGCATTTATATCACTTTTCATGTCCTCATGGCATCCCAAAGCGCTTTACTAAGAACATAAGGAATAGGAGCAGGAGTAGGTCATACGGCCCCTCGAGCCTGCTCCGCCATTCAGTAAGATCATGGCTGATCTTCGACCTCAACTCCACTTTCCCGCCCGATCCCCATATCCCTTGATTTCCTTAGAGTCCAAAATCTATCAATCTCAGCCTTGAATATACTCAATGACTGAGCACACACAGTCCTCTGGGGTTGAGAATTCCAAAGATTCACAACCCTCTGAGTGAAGAAATTCCTCATCGCATTCCTAAATGGCCGACCCCTTATCCTGAGACTATGACCCCTAGTTCTAGATTCCCCAGCCAGGGGAAACAGACTCTCAGCATCTAACCCTGTCAAACCCTCTCAGAATCTTACATGTTTCAATGAGATCACCTCTCATTCTTCTAAACTCCAGAGAGTATAGGTCCATTCTACTCAATCTCCCCT
This sequence comes from Somniosus microcephalus, assembly GCF_052327205.1. Taxonomy (NCBI): domain Eukaryota; kingdom Metazoa; phylum Chordata; class Chondrichthyes; order Squaliformes; family Somniosidae; genus Somniosus; species Somniosus microcephalus. The sequence continues at coordinate 273,070,043 of NC_140993.1, forward strand.
CATAGGACAACCCGCTCATCCCAGGAATCAATCAAGTGAACCTTGGTTGCACCGCCTCCAAGGAAAGTATATCCTTCCTTGGGTACGGAGCCCAAAACTGTACACAGTACTCCAGGTGTCTCACCAAAGCCTGTCGATTAAGTATCTTTGAATTATAATCATTGTTATTTTCTAGGCAAACGCCAAAGCCAATCTGCACACAGAAAAGTCCCACAAACAGCAATGAAATAAATGACCAGATAATCTGTTTTGGTGCTGTTGGTTGAAGGATAAATGTAGGCCGGGACGCCAGAACTCCCCTGCTCTTCTTCAAATAGTACCAAGGGATCATTTATGTCCACCTGAGGAGGCAAACTCCTTGAATTAATGTCTGATCTGAAAGCTGGCACCTCCAACGCTGCAGCACTTCCACAGTACTGCACTGACGTGTCAGCGTGGATTATGTGCTCAAGTCTCTGGAGTGGGGCTTAGAACTTGTGACTTTCTGACTGAGAGTGAGGATGCTACTGCTGACTCAAGGTAGGGCCAAATGGAAATTATGCTACCTTGCAGGATCCTCTTCATTCTTTGAGTGACAGCTATCTTTCATACACTGTACAACTTAGCTAAAATTCAACGGTTCTGGGAAAATCATGCATTAACCATGCCCAAACTTTGTTTTTGGCACACTTTAATGTTAGGTATTATGCACTGTATATAAAGATATGTTTGTATAGTGTCCCAAGAAGCTCCACAACAGTAGCAACTCATTTTGACCTGACCTGAATCTAAACTCACTTTACAAAAAAAAAATAACCAAATTAAAAAAACAAACCTGGCGGGGTCTGAGGGGACAGTTGCGAGGGATTGTAATGAATACATATCAAAGAATGAAGAAGGCTCTACAAAGTGGGCAATCTATCTTGGCTCTTCAGTTCAACATCCTTCACCACCAGAGGAGCCATATAAAAGTACTGTCCAATTTAAAACAAGCAGGCCCTGCCAAACCTGATCCAACCCTCCTAACAGTCCAGGCTCAAGGCCCTGAACAAGATCACTGAGCCATCTCGAGCACGGCGGAGCTGATGTGCGGCTTAGAAGGCAGTTGCCCCACAATGATGGACTGGAAGATGACTTGCTAGAAGGAGGCTGTAGAAGAGCCTCCTTATAATACATTGGTTCTGAATCCACCAGAAGACATCCTGAACTGGCACTTAGTCTAAGCACGTTAGATGAAAAGTGGGAAGTCAGCAGTGCAACTCAAATGATTTTAGTAAGGGTTCTCAGACAATCAAGCATTTGGAACTACAAAGATAGCCCATGCTATCAGCACAAATGTTGTGTGGGGGATACGAGTCCCCGGAATATTCTAGAAGGAAAGAAAACTCTCCTTTCAACTGCGAAGACTTGTAATCCTACAAATATCAGTTCGCGCATGGGACCCAGCGGAGACTGCTTTGCGGAACACCTCCGTTCAGTCCATAAGGGGGACCCCGAGCTTCCGGTCGCCTGTCACTTTAATTCTCTGCTCCATTCCCACTCCGACCTCGGCCTCTTGCATTGTTCCACGGAAGCTCAGCACCGCGTCTTTCGATTAGGCACTTTACAATCCTCTGGACTCAACATAGAGTTCAACAATTTCAGTTCATAACCTCGGCCCCTATCACATATATTTTTTATCCTCACTTTTTGTTTGGCTTTTTTTCTTCCCTCCCACATGGCAGCTGTCCTTCATTCTGCCAGCACAATTCACACCCCATCTAGAGCCATCTTTTGTTTCTTAACCTTGAATATCTCTTAATGCCTCTTTACTTCTCCTGCCTTCCATCCTATCACAGACCTTCCCTTTTGTTCTTTCATCCCCTCCCCCATTTCCCAGCCCCTAAACTTGCCTTAAAATCTGTTCCTTTTCCTGCTTTTTTTTCCCAGTTCTGACGAAAGGTCTTGAAACGTTAACTCTGTTTCTCTCTCCACGGATGCTGCCTGGCCTGCTGAGTTTTTCCAGCGTTTTCTGTTGTTATTTCAGATTTCCAGCATCCGCAGTATTTTGCCATTGTATTTGAGATTTCTTATGGTTATCCATGAAGCCCAATTTCTGGAAAAACCTTTAAACTGCTTGCCTGGAAGCATCCCAACTGAAAGCTGTGACAAATCAATCATCCAAATATGGGTACATGTGGAATTGCTACATCATTAAATGCACAACAACCAATGGAAGGTGCAGCCACACCAGGCAGCACAGCAAGATTCTAATCAACATACAGGAAACTTTGTGCTATCCGGAGGTGAGCTATCCGGCAATCTGGAGCCACCAGCAAAAAAATCAGCAGCCATTTTTTATTCTTTTTGTTTGTTTTTTTTGCTTTGTTTGAACAGTCAAGCTGTGCAAGGTCTGTAGCTATAGCAACAGCTTCAGCTACAGAGCTTTAGGGCCACACCAGTGTGTTTAGAAGCTGTTGCTAAGCAACAGTGTTTGTTGTCAAATACGGAGATAAGAATCTCGGTATCTCTCAACATTAACTCTGGAGAGTACGGAAGTTTTGAGGCAACGGCAGCAGCTCGGTCGCGTGGGTGCCGGATAGCACAAAGTTTCCTGTATATTAGACTCAGAAACTAATCCTCCGTATTGCCATCTGATAATTAATTAGTGGCAAAAAATATTTTGAACTGAAATGGGAAGACTAACTCTAGCTGTGCTCTAACGGCCCGAGGATGAGTGATGTCAATATTTAGTGATGTACAAGATTTAAACATCTTTAAGTTTATAACTGGCCTTTGGAACTCAGGCATGGCAGCAGGAAGGGGATTTCATGGCATGTACCTGTGCTGCTACCTCAGCGTGGTCTCCATCCGATTTTCAGAAAGAGCGAGTACAGTAGCAGTGGAGTCAGTTACATTGACGACAGTCTGACCAACAGAATCAATTATTTCAACTGCACACTACTGCCATGTATAGGCAGGACATTAACTTACTGAAGACAAATTTCAGACAGTCAGCACAGTAAGTTGTGTGGATGTTTGTAGGAAGTTACAAAGGGACACACATAGTCTAAGTGAGCGGGGAAAGCTATGGTAGATGCTGTTCAATGTGGGGGAAGTGTGTGGTCATATACTTTAGATCGGAGAAAGTCAAATCAGCTTATTTTCTTAATGGTGAAAAACAAGGAACTCTGAAGGAGTAATGGGATTTAGGTGTCCATGTACAAAAATCACTAAAAGCTACTTTTGCACAGGTACAAACAGTAATCAAAAAGGCGAATGGAACGTAGGCCTTTATCTTAAGGGAATTGGAATACAAAAGTGAGGAAGTGATGCTGAAGTTGTACAGAACCTTGGTCAGACTCCATCTGGTGTACCACGTTCAGTTTTGGGCACCACACCTCACGAACGATATATTGGCCTCGGGTACAGTGCAGATTCACTAGAATGATATTAGGACGTAAAGGGTTAAATTATGAGGGCAGGTTGCATAATGTTGGCTTTTATTCCAAGTTCATATGGTTGAGGAGTGATTTAATTGAGGTGTTTAAAAATAATAAAGGGATTCGACAGGGTAGATACGGAAAAACCATTTCCTCTGGTGGTGGAATCTAGAACAAGAAACTACAATCTTAAAATTAGAGCGAGGTTACTTAGTGGTGAAATCAGGAAGCACTTTTTCCACACAAAGGGTAGGAAAATCTGGAACTCAGTCCCCAAAAGGCTGTGGATGCTGGATCAATTGAAATTTTCAAGACTGAGATCAATGGATATTTGTTAGGTAAAGGTATCAAAGAATATGGAACAAAGGTGGGTAAATGGTGTTGATGCACAGATACTCCAAGATCAACAGGCTTGAGGGGCTGAATGGGCTATTCCTGTTTCTTATGTTTTACACTAGAATTCTCCATCTACAGGAAACTCTTTTTTATCCGGCACCGACGGGACCGCCGTGGTGCCGGTTGATCAAAAAGTCCGGATTACAGAGAGGTATACTTACTAAGGTACGAGAGCCCCGTACACGCCCACAGATCCAGGCGTCCCTGTTGCATGGCAACAGGTGCAGGAACCCCGGTTACACGGCCACAGATCCAGGCGCCCCTGTTGCATAGCAACAGGTACAGGAACCCCGGTTACACGGCCACAGACCCAGGAACCCCGGTTACACGGCCACAGATCCAGGCATCCCTGTTGCACGGCAACAGGTGCAGGAACCCCGGTTACACGACCACAGATCCAGGAACCCCGGCCACTAATATGAAGTAAAACTTACCTGAACCTACTCCTGAATTTTGCCGGTTGAAAGATTTCCGGTTATTTAGGTGCCGGTAAAAAGAGAGTTTCCTGTACTACTTTTCTCAGGAAGCAATCCTCAGCCTTCCTAACTATATGCTTACTAGGGGACCTAGAGATTATTTTTTCTGGGCTTCCTTTATGAGCCCTTTCCTGATGGGTATAAATATTCAGCTTTCTTAGAATCTGCCAGTTGCTGAAGCTGGTGAGGGGCAATTTGATTTATGTTTTACCTTGCCTGTACCTTTAAAAGAGAGGCTAAACCCAGGGGCTGTCAGCTGATGGCCTACCTATTTGATTCCCCATCATGGGGAGGGGGCTTGGGTGCTTAAGATTTGCATTCCAAAAGAGAGATAATTGCTGGAAGTGCTTTGTAGTCGGGCCAGGGTTGATAATACCACCCTTCTTCCGGTGAACAGCTGAAAGGGGTGGCCTATGGCACTGTTGGCGCTCTACATTGATCGCTCCCTCTATATCCTCAGCAACTTGCCTTGGGGAGAGCAGGTGCATCTTGTTCATTAGAAGCTGACATGGAAAATCTTCTTGGGTTTTCTAAGCCAGGAGGCTCAGTTTTGTTTCATAACCACTGTTTTGTTAATTCTACCTGGAAGCCCAAGGCTAATCTGATCAGCAAGTTGATCAGAACTTGCCTCCACTTCAAAGGAAAACATGATTCCATCTGACAGTGGTCCTAGAATTTTCACTTCTCAGCTTATTTCCAGAAAGGCTCCGTGAAGGTCAATTATCCCTGCAATGTTTCAGCAGAGAATCAGTTGGAAACATTGTAATCGATATCCAAATATTCAGCAATCTTCAATGTTTTGAAACAGCTTATATAGTAAGTCAAGTATTGTACTGCTGGTTTCCTGTTATATATTTCCACTTTTGTGTAATTATTGTTCTTGCAAATAAATTCGACTATTAGTATTAGCCTGAACATAACTGCTGTGGTATTTTCTGCTTTTTGAAGTAGGCAGAAAATAGAGGTAGCCTATATAATCTCCAGTGGATCACACCATGGTACGGGTCCCTTTGTATGCTATCCCATTCATGTCATGCACAAGGTTGCAATCTTCAATTCCAAAGAGATGCACACCTGCTCATGGAACAGACTTTTAGTAGTGAATGCAAGTTATCAATTGGAACATTGATATTTGGCTCTGCCTAGTGTGCCAATTTTTTTTCATGTTTTGCATAGAATTACACAGAAATCTCAACACAAACTGGCCACGTTGATGTTTACCCTCCACATGAGCAGTATCCATGTACCCGCTTGGTTCCCATATCTATTTATTCCGATTTCCTTGAACTACCGAGCTAACCTATTCTTAAATGTTGATGGTCTCTGATTCGATCACTAACTTTAGAAGTACATTCCACAGTCTCACAATCCTGTGTAAAAAACAGTTTCTCCTGCTCTCTGTCCTAAATCGCTTGTATTTAATCTTATATCCATGTTCTCTCGTTCTAAACTCTTCAAACACTGGAAACAGTCTGTTTCTAGCTACGATAGCAAAATACTGCAGATGCTGGAAATCCGAATTAACAACAGAAAAACGCTGGAAATACTCAGCAGGCCAGGCAACATCCGTGGAGAGAGAAACAGAATTAACGTTCCAGGTCGATGACCCTTCGTCAGAACTAGAAAAAAAGCAGGAAAGGGAACAGATTTTAAAGCAAGTTGGGGGCTGGGAAAAGGGGGGAGGGGATGAAAGAACAAAAGGGAAGGTCTGTGATAGGATAGAAGGCAGGAGAGATAAAGAGACATTGAAGGCGAGAGGAGGTGGTGATGAGACAGGTAAAGGAACAAAGGATGGCTCAAGATGGAGTGTGAATTGCGCTGGCAGAATGAAGGATAGCTGCCATGTGGGAGGGAAGAAAAAAGGCCAGACGAAAGTGTGGATTAAAAAAAATAATAATATGTGATAGGGGCCAAGGTTATGATCTGATATTGTTGAACTTTATGTCGAGTCCGGAAGGCTGTAAAGTGCCTAATCGAAAGATGAGGTGCTGTTCCTCGAGCTTACGCTGAGCTTCCGCGGAACAATGCAAGAGGCCGAGGACGGAGAGGTCTGAGTTGGAGTGGGGCGGAGAATTAAAGTGACAGTCCACCTGGAGCTTGGGGTCCCCCTTACGGACTGAACGGAGGTGTTCCACAAAGCGGTCACCCAATCTGTTTCTAGCTACTCTGCTCCAGCTTTCTATAATTTTAAACACCTCCATCAAATAATCCCATAATCTCCTCTGTTCCAACAAAGGGAGTGTGGTGACACATTCAGCACATTTCTCCAGTCAATCCTTCTTAGTTTGGTGTCAGCTGTGGCTCAGTTGGTAGCACGTTTGACAAAGTACCACACAGAAGGCTGGTTAACAAAATTGAGGCTCATGGAATAGATGGGTCAGTGGCAGCTTGGATAAGGAATTGGCTTAAGGACAGAAAACAGCGAGTTGTGGTAAATGGCTGTTTTTCAGACTGGAGGGTGGTAGACAGTGGTGTTCCCCAAGGGTCAGTGCTGGGGTCACTGCGTTTTTTGATATATATAAATGACCTGGATATTGGAATACAGAGTAGAATTTCTCAATTTGCTGATGACACCAAACTTGGGGGTGTGACAAACGATGATGATACCAATCGACTGCAACAGGACAGAGAAAGGCTAGCAAAATGGGCAGACAAGTGGCAGAGGTGACACATTTTGGCAGAAGGAACAGGGAGAGGCAATATACACTTAATGGCGGAGTTTTAAAGTGTGTGCAGGGACAGAGCAACCTGGGAGTTAATGTGCTTAGGACCCTGAAGGTGGCAGGACATATTGAGAGTGGTTAACAAAGCATATGGGATCTTGGGCTTCATAAATAGAGGTATTGAGTACAAAAGTAGAGAAGTTATGTTGAACCTTTATACAGCACTGGTTAGGCCACAACTGGAGTATTGTGTCCAGTTCTGGTCACCACGCTTTAGGAAGGATGTGAAGGTCCTTGAGAGGGTGCAGAGGAGATTTACCAGAGTGGTTCCGGGGATGGGGGATCTTAGCTACAAGGGCAGGTTGGAGAAGCTGGATTTGTTTTCATTAGAGCAAAGGAGGTTGAGGGGTGATTTGATAGAGGTGTACAAGATTATGACGGGTTTGGATAGGCTAGACAGGGAAAGGCTGTTCCCACTAGTTGATGGCACAAGGACTAAGGGACACAGATTTAAGGTTTTGGGCAAGAGATACAGGGGGGATGTGAGGAAAAGCTTTTTTACGCAGCGAGTGGCGAGGACCTGGAATTCGCTGCCGACGGAAGTGGAGACACAATGTTTTCAAGGGGAGACAGGATAGGCACTTGAGGGAAATAAACTTGCAGGGATAGATCGGGGGAATGGGACTGACTGGATTGCTCTACAGAGAGCCGGCACGGACTCGATGGGCCGAATGGCCGCCTTCTGTGCTGTTATGACTCTGACACTCTCGCCTCCGAGTCAGAAGATTGTGGGTCCAGAGACTTGAGCACAAAATCTGGTGCAGTACTGAGGGAGTACTGCATTATCCGCGGGGTCGGCATTCAGGTGAGAGATAAAATGTCTGCCCTCCCCAGTGTCATAGAAACATAGAAGATAGGAGCAGGATGAGGCCATTCGGCCACTCGAGCCTGCTCCGCCATTTAATGCGATCGTGGCTGATCATTCAAACTCAGTACCCTGTCCCTGCTTCCTCCCCATATCCCTTGATCCCTTTAGCCATAAGAAATATTATTTATTTCTCCCGCAACCAACATCAGCAATATTACCAATTATCCAGTCATTATCACATTGCTGTTTGTGGGACCTTGCTGTGCACAAATTGGCTGCTGTGTTTCCTACATTACAACAGTGACTACACTACAAAAGTACCTCATTCACTGTAAAGCTCTTTGAGACGTCCTGAAAGGCACTATATAAATGCAGGACTTTTTTTCTTTCTTTTAGATAATAACATTGAGGCTTTTCCCCAAGCCGTTAACAGACAAAACTTGGTATTAGATCAAGCAATGCAAGTCAAAACAATGTCACAATAAATGTTCACCTGTTACGTAGTGCACACTTACTTGGCTCTCTTTTCAGCTTCTTCATTAATTTCCTTTCTACTGATTTCTATTTCGACCTCATGTTCTTTGCGCAAGGCACGCAGGTCTTTCTGCAGTTTGGCATGTTCTTTACGCACTTGTTTCTTCTCATTTTCTGCCTTTTCCAGTTTGCGTCCCAATTCGGTTTGCTGCTCTCGCATGTCATCCAGCAACTTTTGTAGTTCTAGGTCAGCTTTTGTCTTCTCTTCAGAACTTTCCTCAAAGATCTTCAGCAGAGAGGCTTTCTCTTCTAACTGCTCCTGGAGCGTCTTCATCTGTTTTTTGTAGCCTTCAGTCAGGGAACTGCTCTCCAATCCTATCTCTTTCTCAATTTCTTCCTTTCTTAAGGTGAAACCACTTTCTAGTTCCACTAGTGTTTGTTTCTCAGTCATTTCTTTTTCCTGCATTTTCTTCTGTAACTCTGCAATTGTCTTTTCCATCTCGTTTATCTGTTTGCCTTTTATTCTTAACTGCTCCAGAGAATGTTCTAATTTACCAGTTTCCTCTTTCTGTTGTTCAACCAGTAATGAATACATATGCTTCTGTTGTTCAAGTTCTGATTGAAGCTGGTCTGTCTCCCTCTGCTGGATTTGCTTCTCCTCTTCAACTTTTTCGAGGTGCTTTTGAAGATCTGTACAAGATTCACTGTTTTCTTGTTCAGAATTGTTTAATTCTACCTGTCTCTCTTTGTGTTTTTGCACCGTCTCATCTCTTGCTGTTACCTCCATCTGCAGAACCAGAACTTGTTCTTCATAGCTGTCTCTCAACACCTTCAGAGAGTTCTCCTTCTCAAGTTCCATTTCTTCTCTCACTTTCTCAACCCACTTTTGTTTTTCTTCCTTTTCTGATCCTATTGTCGTTTCCAGTGTTTTCAGTTTTTCTTTTAAGGCCCCAATGGTTGCTTCTTGCTCCTCTGATTTTTGTTTTAAGTCTCTTAGCTGTTCATCCATACGTTTTTCTTTTTCTTCCAATTGGGTTGTTAATTGCTTCTTTATTTTTGAAATTTTCTGTTCTGCTTTTTTCTTTAATTCAGCTATTTTAGTGCTGCTCTCAGTTCTCATTTTGGCTTCCATATCCATCAATTCTTTCTCCTTGTTATTTACAAGGTCTAATTTAATTTGCTCCCACTCATTCTGTTTCTGCGAAAATTCAACCCGGAGTGATTCCATCTCTTTCTCAAAAGTTTGTATTTTTTCTTCCGCACCCTTGAATCGGTTGTCCTGATCACAAGCTCCAGCCCGAGCCTGTTCAAGCTGCAGCTCCATCTCCTGCAATTCAATTTCCTTTTGATGCAATTGTTTGTTGCGTTCTTCGACAACTTCACATTCCTCAGACCTTGCAGCAATATCTTGGTCTAGTTCTGCTATCCTAGATTTAGTTGTTTCCAGCTGGGCATTCAGATCATTTACTATTTTCTCCTTCTCATTCTCCACATAGTCAATTTCAATTCTCACACTTTGTAAATTGGTCGTCAGTTTTTCTACCTCTGCTGTCAACGTTGATAATTGGTCCTCCTTATCTTTATTCTGTTTAACAGACATCTCAAATTTTGACTCGAGCTCTTTCATTTTGTTGTTCTGCTGTGTGAATTTTGATTCTGCCTTTTTCTTCCATTCTGTTAGCTTGTTTTTATACTGGTCTGCCTGTTCAAGGGCCGAAACTTTCTCTTGAGAAACAGTTTCAATACTCACAGAGAGCTGACCTATTTGGTCCAGCAGCTTTTGGTGTTCCACTTGGTGCTGCTTGTTGAGCACTGATCTAGCTTCCTCCTGATCTGTAAGACAAACACTGTGCTCAAGCTGCGACTTCAGATCATTTATTTGTTTCTCCGAGCTCAAGATCAGCAATTCTTTTTCCTTCAGCCGTTCTGCGATGGATTTGTGCACATCTGTACTTTCTGCCAGCTCTTTTCTGTACTGCTCAATGCATGCCTCCTTCTCAGCTAATACTTGATTGTGAAGTCTGCTTTCTCGCTGGAGTGTGTCCTGCTGTGCAGTAATGATTTGCAGTTCAGATTGCAAAGCCTTAAAGTTTAGTTCTTCGTCTTGCAGTTGTTGTGTTGTATGCTGTACTGAATTATTCAATAAGACATTTTGATTTTCTACCTCTTGAAGTTTAGCTTCTAGTTCACCAACTCTACTGATCCTTCCCAGAAGTGCCTTTTTTACCTTCTCAATTTGATTTTGGTAAACTTTAATATGCTCATTAAGGATGCTGATTTTATCATTACACCTCTTATGGAATTCATTGGTTTGTAGCTCTATTTTTGCACCTGCTTCATGAAAGCAATTTATTAGTTGCTCTATTCGGCTCCTGAACTGAATTTCGTTCTGCTCAAGTTCGACACAATTTTCTTGAAGCTGTTTTTCATGTTCCTCGCTTTCTTTGCGACGCAGGTTTTCCAATGCCTGTAGACTATCGTCAGTTTCTTTCAACAAACTGCTAAGCTCGTGAATCTTGCCTTGGTTCTGCTCATCTGCTTTTTTCAGCTCGCTTAGTCGGTTTTCTAACTCTGTTCTTTCTAGCAAAGTTTGACTGTAAGTCTCTTCAAGGGTCTGCAATTTAGCTTTAAGGGCTGTTTCACTTTCCATCAAAGTACCAATCCGAACAGATGCTTCCATTAGGTCCCCTTGGAGCTGCTGCACTTTATTTGCTCCGATAGCAACCTCCTCTGTCAGTTCTGTTATTTTCCTGGATATCTCTTCCCTTTCATCATTGGAGGCTTCTAGGCTCAGCGTTATCTCTTTCACTTGCTGTTCCTTTTCTTGAAGCTCAGTCTGATGCTTCACTTGTAGTTCTTCAATCTGCTGAACCAACCTTTTCTCCCAGCTTTGCTCAAGTTCTACAACCTCTTGCTTGTGAACCTCATTAAGACTTTCCAGTTGTTGCTTCTGACTGGATTCCAGCTGGGCCACTGTTTCATTAATTCCTGTGGAACTTGCATGTGCCATTTTCACGATCTTTTCATTGAACATTTGCTCCTTTTGAACCAATTCCTTCTGCTTCTTTTCCAGCTCTGCTTTCAGTTTAATCTCCTGTTCAGAAAGTTTTATCTTGAATTTTTCCTGCATTTCTTTCCCCTTTTGTTTCAGTTTTTCCTCAAGTGCTTTTACTTTCTTTCCATGTTCCTCATGAAGTGAAGCAACTTGCTGCTCTCGCAAGCTTTGCTCTTCTGTTTGTTTTTGAGTGAAGTCTCCTGCCTGTTGTTTTTGAAGATCTTGTGCCTCAGTAAGTGCCTTTTGCTTTTCTTCTGAACTTTTCTGCAACTGTGCGATGTCTGATCCGAGCTGAGCAAGCTGGATTTCATATTGCTCTGTTAGGGAAGCTACTTTTTGTAGCAACTCACTGTTTTTTTCTTCCAGGCCTCTCAATTCCTGTGCCTGAGATTTATAGTGATCTAAATCGGCAGTAAGCTCATTCAGTCTGGTCTGATCCGACAATTCTTTTTCTTCTAAATGTCTGCTAAGATTCACTTTCTCAGTCTTCAGGTTTCTCAGCAAGTTCTGTAACTCTGTTAATTGTATTTCATGCTGTTGACGTTGGTCATCTAGTTTACAATTCATCTTTGCTCTGGCATCTTCCTGCTCTTTCTGACGGACTTGACTTGACTCAAGCTCATTTATCAGACCCTGTTTTTCCACTTGCAGTTCTCCCACCATTTTTTCCTTTCCCTCAAGAATATGACGGAGGCTGTTCAGCTCATCTGTAAATGTTTTCTCCGCTCCCCCAAAGGACTGTTCATTGTCTTTTCGAGCAGCTTCAATTTTTTCTTCATAATGTATCTTCTTATCTTCTAGTTTCTTCTCATAGTCTTCCTCAATTGCAGATAGCTTATTTTCCAACTCTTGGCGTACTTTGAGTATTTCGGTTATCTCGGTTGACAGTGCCTCCAGCTCAGTTTGTTTCACATCGAGTTTCTCCAGTGTTTTTTGGTTCATTTCCTCAATGTGTGCACGGAATTGGGTTTCCTTCTCTTTCAATTGTGCTTCTAGTTCTTTAGCTTTCTCTTCAAGCTCCTCCACTTTAGCCTTCTGCTGATGGCTAATTACCCGCATTTTTTCAGTCCATAACTGCTCTTCTTCCTGACGTATGTTTTCCAGTGCCTCTTGGTGTTTTTGAATTAAGGCTGCTATTTCGACTTTGTACTTGGCCTTCTCTGTCTCGAGCTCTTCTGATTGAGTTTCACCATCTTGTGACTTCTTTAAAGGCAAACTCTCCAATTCCAATACTCGCTGTGGAAAAAAATGTAATTTTTAAAATGATAACCACGTGCAGTATTTTGAATTTCATAGTTGTTGTACATGTGTGTGTGTGTTAGTTAATTCGTTACTTAATTAATTTAATTATCCATCTGAAAATAGTGTTTGGTGACCTAAATAAAGGCCAGATAGATAAAGTTGCTCTCACACAACAACTTCACTGTATTCACAAAAGATATTTTAAATGAATTCCAAAACTACTTATCGTAATTTTACCCCTTCAGAATTTATTACAAACATGATGAGGCAGAACTAAATATGTCATCAGTGAACAATAACAGCCTGAATTTTGCTGTGAGCGGTGAAGGAACAGATTTCACCATTCACCTCGTGTAAAGTTGCCCAGACATTTAGCGGGCTGGTCAGTGGCGATTTCTACTCTTCCGGCATCTGGCTGAATTAAAGGCTCTCTACGGAGGATCTGTGGCATCTTTTGAGCAGAAAAAGCAGCCGGGTAGCTGTTCAATCAATCAGATTGAAGAATCCTCACAGGCAGCAAAGCAGAAAAATAACCCAGGAAATATAAATTATATTTAAATCATTGTACAGGAAGTGAAATAAAGATTGGGTCATACACGTGGGATTAAGGATATAAAACTAATTTTTTTTTAAATCTGCAACATTAATTGTCTTTTGAGGGAATGCGACTCGACACTTACAAAATTATTTTTTCAGGGCCAGGGAGGTTGTTCAGCAGTAATCATGACTTACTGCGCCATTAAAAACTCAGTTACTCCCGATTGAACAAGGTTTAACTTTTTCCATCGGTTTTTAGCGTGATAACAGTGGGTAATTAACCTAAGTTTACGCCTTAGTGATTTCTGTGCAGATTCAGTTGGCAAAGACTGCAACAACACAACCTGTGGTCGAGCAGGGTGTCACGGACAGCAACTTCCGGATTTCTGCGATTAACTGCACATGTGCGGACGCCAGGAGTTGCTGTCAGTTTGACCCGGTAATAATGGGGAGCGCCAACAGCCTCCCTGTTATTAGTACAGCAAAATCCTGGCCAATATAGTCAACCACGGTTAAATGCTGTCTCTCTAATCCATCAAAATCCTTGCTGCACTTTTTAAGTCAAGGAAAGGGCAAGAAAATCGTACCATTTGAATCACATATTCACAAGGATGAACTGTGGCTTTTCTTATCCAAGTGATTTAGCACATGCGAAGCTGCTCCAAAATAAAGTGATTTTACTATTAAGAAGTGCATGGTTGGAAGAGGAGTTTGGCTGTGTTGAGACTTAACCACTAAAACAGAGACTAAATTCCACGGGCAACCCAGAACTGATTTTTTTTTTTTAATTTTTTTTATACAAGAACTAGATTAGAGCTTGAATTCTAACTCAGCTGACAGACAAACGCACTTGCTCTTATTGGTCGTGTTTTGCCATATTTCTGCTGGGCTACTTAATCAAGTACCGTTCAGTCGTTGGGGCGAGGTGAGAGAGAGGCAAGAGAAAAGGCAGCAAATCAGCTGCATTTTGCAGAGGTACATCTCATGTCACACAGTAAGTAAATGGCAGTTACAACGGAGGTGCTGAAGCCCTGCACCGCACCCGCCACCCCATCTAGATCATCCTCCACCTCTTACAGAAGCTTGAAAAGTGTATGAAATTGAAAGAAACAAAAAAGAGGACAGAACAGATGTCTAATGTTCCATATTGTTCAGTAAATCCTTTGGTAAATGTTCTTTGCCTTCTGAATACAAGTCAGGGATGACTTACAAATAAATAAGCTGTCTTCCAGCTCAAAGAAACTTGGGACACTGCACTTGAATTATCTGCGGTATAGGTCCAAGTCAACATATTACTCAAATCTCCCTTCTAAGAAAGTTGACCATGTACCATTGCCTTGCCCACAATTGAGCAAAGAGTTATGTTCTGGCACTAGGCAGAACCTTGCCTATTCAGGTGTTGAAAGATTTAGGTGGAGCACTGAAGAAGGGGGGTCAGTGTCCTGAATAATGCACACTACTCCACTGCCTCAAGCCAAAATAAAATACAACTTCTCCAGTGTTTTTGACCAAGATTACTTTATATATTTGGCACGATGATCTGCACTTCCAATCCCAATCTGTCTTACAGCACTTCACTTGAGTTTTATATAATCATCTTTGAAGCAATCCGTCTTCTTTCCACCAATACCATTTCCCAGCATGTCAAGCAGTAATGGAGAGCCCTGTCAGACTCTTCATTCTGAAAGTTATGCAATGTTGCAGACAATGCACGTCCTGATCATGCACATCTGTCAGAGGAAAGGACCAAGCAGCATGTAAAAGTCTTGAAACCAAGCACAACTGTCAACCAAAGCAGATGGTAAGAGAATTGGAAAAGGCCGAGAATGACACAGCAACATCAATCAACACAAGTTATCAACTGAAGAATTTGATTCAAATATTATGCAGTCCTTTGCAAAACCATAAATTGATACCGATGACTGTGCAGAATGGGAAAATGAGCAAACTTACAAAAAGCTTCATAATAACCCTGGCTGAAGGACAATCAGCTAAGGATGTAAATTAATCACAGCAACCAATTTCGACAGCGCTGAAAAAGTTGCTTCTTGATATGTAGGACTATAACAAACTGCCGCTGACAGTGCAAGAGAAAGAAATGAGATATACCATCAGAAGCCTAATAGGGGCTGGGAAGAGCACATGTTGCAGGGCACAAGAACAAGCAGGCACAGATTAAAACTCATCAAAATAAAGTTTAGAAGAACTTCTTCATGCAAAAGATGACAAACACTTGGAATGGTCTTCTGTGAAGGATGGTGCAGATGTACACGTCAGATTCATTCAAATGATGTCATAGGGGAAGGACAGACAAAAAGGAAAAGGAGGTGGCACAGCGCTGTTGATAAGGGATGAGATCGGTGCGGTAGAGATAAAAGATCTTGGCTTGGCAGATCGTGGTGTAGAAATGGAATCAGTTTGGGTGAAGCTAAGAAACAGCAAAGGGCGGAAAACATTGGTGGGAGTTGTGCATAAGCCACCACACAGTGGCGGTAATGTAGGACACAGTATCAATCAAGAGATTAAAAGTGCACGTAACAAGGGCAATACGGTAATCGTGGGGGACTTTAATCTACATATTAGAGTCAGAGTTATACAGCACAAAAAGAGGCCCTTCGTCCCATCGTGTCCGTGCCGGCCATCAAGCCCTGTCTATTCTAATCCCATTTTCCAGCACTTGGTCCGTAGCCTTGTATGTTATGGCATTTCAAGTGCTCATCTAAAATGCTTCTTGAATGTTGTGAGGGTTCCTGCCTCTACCACCCTTTCAGGCAGTGAGTTCCAGATTCCAACCACCCTCTGGGTGAAACAGTTTTTCCTCAAATCCCCTCTAAACCTCCTGCCCCTTACCGTGAAACTATGCCCCCTGGTTATTGACCCCTCTACTAAGGGGAAAAGTTCCTTTCGATCTACCCTATCTATGCCCCTCATAATTGCCCGAGGTCCCCCCTCAGCCTTCTCTGCTCTAAGGAAAACAACCCCAGCCTGTCCAGTCTTTCTTCACAGCTCCAGCCCAGGTAACATCCTGGTGAATCTCCTCTGCACCCTCTCTAATGCAATCACATCCTTCCTATAGTGTGGCGACCAGAACTGCACACAGTATTCCAGCTGTGGCCAAACTAGCATTTTGTCCAGTATCCCATATGCCTTCTTAACCACCTTATCTACCTGTTCTGCTGCTTTCAGGGATCTATGTACAGTACATGCACACCAAGGTCCCTCTGATCCTCTGTCCTTCCTAGGGTCCTACCATTCATTGTGTATTCCCTTGCCTTGTTAGTCCTCCCAAAATGCATCACCTCACACTTTTCAGGGTTAAATTCCATTTGCCACTGTTCTGCCCATCTGACCAACCCGTCCATCGTCCTGTAGCCTGAGGCTTCCCTCCTCGCTATTTACCACTCCACCAATTTTTGTGTCATCTGTGAACTTACTGATCATACCTCCTACATTCATATCGAAATCATTAATGTACACTACAAACAGCAAGGGACCCAGCACCGATCCCTGCGGTACACCACTGGACACAGGCTTCCAGTCACAAAAACAACCTTCGACCATCACTCTCTGCCTCCTGCCACTAAGCCAATTTTGGATCCAATGGGTCAAATGTGCCTGGGATCCCATGGGCTCTTACTTTCTTGACCAGTCTCCCATGCGGGACTTTGTCAAAAGCCTTACTGAAGTCCATGTAGACTACATCAACTGCGCTACCCTCATCCACACACCTAGTCACCCCCTCGAAAAATTCAATCAAATTGGTTAGACATGATCTCCCCCTGACAAAGCCAAGCTGACCATCCTTCATTAATCCTTGCCTCGACAAGTGGATACTAATTCTGTCCCTCAGAATTTTTTCCAATAATTTCCCTACCACTGATGTTAGGCTCACTGGCCTGTAATTCCCTGGTTTATCCCTACTACCCTTCTTGAATAATGGTACTACGTCAGTTGTCCTCCAGTCCTTTGGCACCTCCCTTGTGGCCAGAGAGGTTCTGAAAATTTGTGTCAGAGCCCCTGCAATCTCCTCCCTTGCCTCACACAGCAGCCTGGGATACATCCTGTCTGGGCCTGGGGATTTATCCACTTTTAAGCCCGCTAAAACCTCCTCCCTCTCAATGCTAATTTGTTCAAGTATATCACAATCCCCCTGCCTGATTTCTATGCCTACATCGTCCTTCTCCACAGTGAACACAGATGCAAAATATTCATTTAAAACCTCACCAACATCTTCCGGCTCTACACACAGATTGCCACTTTGGTCCCCAATAGGCCCTGCTCTTTCCCTGGTTATCCTCTTGCCCTTAATGTATTTATAAAACACCTTGGGATTTTCCTTTATTTTGCCCACCAGCGTTTTTTCATGGCCCCTCTTCGCTCTCCTAATTTCTTTTTTTAAGTACCTCCCTGCACTTTCTAGACTCCTCTAGAGCTTCCACTGTGTTTCGTCCTTTGTATCTGCCAAAAGCCTCCCTTTTTTTCCTAATCCATTCTTGTATATCCCTCGACATCCAGGGTTCCTTGGACTTGTTGGTCCCACCCTTGACCTTTACGGGAACATGTTGGCGCTGTACTCTCTCTATTTCCTTTCTGAATGACTCCCACTACTCTGATGTGGATTTTCCTACAAGTAGCTGATCCCAGTCCACTTTGGCCAGATCCTGCCTCATCATATTAAAATCGGCCTTCCCCCAATTTAGAACCTTTATTTCGGGTCCATCTTTGTCCTTTTCCATGACTACCTTAAATCTCACCGAATTATGGTCACTACCACTTGCCCGGCTACATTCCCTAGAATTAGGTCCAGTACCGCCCCCTCTCTTGTAGGACTTGCGACATGCTGGCTCAAAAAGCTCTCCTGGATGGACTTTAAGAAGTCCGCACCCTCTAAGCCTTTCACACGGACTATCCCAGTTAATATTGGGGAAGTTGAAATCCCCTACTTATTATTACCCTATTATTTCTACACTTCTGAGATTTGCCTACATACCTGTTCCTCTATCTCCCCCTGACTGTTTGGGGGCCTATCGTACACTCCCAGCAAAGTGCTTGCCCCCTTTTTGTTTTTAAGTTCTACCCATATGGCCTCATTAGAGGAACCTGCTAAGATATCGTTCCTCCTTACTGCAGTAATTGACTCCTTGATTAATATTGCGACACCCCCTCCTCTTTTACACCCCCCTCTGTCTTGCCTGAAGATTCTATGCCCCGTAATAAAGCTGCCAGTCCTGCCCCTCCCTCAACCATATCTCTGTGATAGCAACAATATCATACTCCCATGTGTTCATCAACACCTTCAATTCATCTGCCTTACTCGTAAGACTCCTTGCATTAAATGCCATCCAGCCTTGCCATACTCCCTTGTGCTGTTACATATTTGCTCTGCCTTCCAGACTGACTTGTTTTTCCTCTATATTTGGCTGTGCATCACCCCCTACTACAGCTCCACTCCGTATCCCATCCCCCGCCAAGCCGCAACAGCACTAGCAAACCTCCTCGCAAGGATATTGGTCCCATTACGGTTCAGGTGCAACCCATCCGACTTGTACAGGTCCCATCTTCCCCAGAAATAGACCCAGTGATCCAGGAAACTAAAGCCCTCCCTCTTGCACCAACTCTTCAGCCACGCATTCATCTGCTCTGTCCTCCTATCCCTATACTCACTAGCACGTGGCACCAGGAGTAATCCAGAGATTACAACCTTTGAGGTCCTGCTTTTTAATCTGCTACATAACTCCCTAAATTCTTGTTGACTGGGCAAATCAAATTACCACTAATGGTGTGGAGGACAAATTCTTGGAATGCATGCGAGATGGTTTCCTGGATCAGTATGTGGAGGAACCAACCAGGGAACAGGCTATTCTGGATCTGGTACTGTGTAATAAGAAAGGGCTAATCAATAATCTTGTGGTAAAGGGGCCTTTAGGGACAAGTGACCATAACATGATTGAATTTTATATTAAGTTTGAGAGTGATGTTGTCCAATCTGAAATTAAGGTCTTCAATCTAAACAGAGGAAACTACAAGTGTATGAGGGACAAGTTGGCCATGGTAGATTGGGAGACTACACTAAAAGGTATGAAGGTGGACATACAATGATTAACATTCAAGGAAATAATGCTTAATTTGCAACAAACGTATATTCTTCAAGGGCATAAAAACCCAAAAAGGAAAAGTGTTCCAACCATAGCTAACAAAAGAAATTAAAGCTAGTATTAAGTCAAAGGAGGAAGCTTATAAAGTTGCCAAAAAAAAAGCGGTCAACCTGAGGATTGGGATCTTATTAGAAATCAGCAAAGGGGGACCAAGAAATTGATAAAGGGAAAGTGAATATGAGCACAAACTAGCGAAAAATATAAAAACGGATTGTAAAAGCTTGTATAGGTATGTGAAAAGGAAAAGACTGGCGAAGGTAAATGTAGGTCTTTTACAGTCAGAGACGGGAAAATTTATAATGGGGAATGAGGAAATGGCAGAGAAATTAAATAAATATTTTGTTTCTGTCTTCACGGAGGAAGACACAAAAAACCTCCCAGAAATACGAGAAAACCAAGGGTGTGGCGAGAATGAAGAACTTAAAAGAAATTATTCGTAAAAAAACAGTACTAGCAAAATTAATGGGACTAAAAGTCGATAAATCCCAAGGACCGGATGACCTACATCCTAGGGTTTTGAAAGAGGTGGCCATTGGGATAGTGGACGCATTGGTTGTCATCTTCCAAAATTCTATAAATTCTGGAACGGTTCCTGCAGATTGGAGGATAGCAAATGTAGCCCCACTATTTAAGAAAGGAGGGAAGAGAGAAAACAGGGAACTACAGACCTGTTAGCCTCACATCAGTAGTTGGGAAAATGCTGGAATCTATTATAAAGGATGCAATAACTGGGCACTTAGAAACTAATAGTAAGATTGGGCAGAGTCAACATGGATTTATGAAAGGGAAATCCTGTTTGACAAACCTATTGGAGTTCTGTGAGGATGCAACGAGTGGAGTAGACAAAGGGGAACCGGTAGATGTGGTGTATCTGGATTTTCAGAAGGCCTTCGGTAAGGTCCCACACAAGAGATTGGTGAACAAAATTAGGACACATGGAATTGGGGGTAATATACTAACATGGATTGAGAATTGGTTAACAGGCAGAAAACAAAGAGTAGGGATAAACAGGTCTTTTTCAGGATGGCAGGCTGTGACTAGTGGGGTACCGCAAGGATCGGTGCTTGGGTCCCAGCTATTCACAATCTAGATCAATGATTTGGTTGAGGGGAATAAAAGTAACATTTCCAAATTTGCTGATGACACAAAGCTAGGTGGCAGTGTCAGTTGTGAAGAGGATGCGAAGAGGCTTCAAGGGGATCTCGACAGGCTCAGTGAGTGGGCGAGAACATGGCAGATGGAATATAATGTGGATAAATGTGAACTTATCCACTTTGATAGAAAAAATAGAAAAGCAGAGTATTTCCTAAATGATGAAAGATTGGGGAATGCAGATGCTCAAAGGGACCTGGGTGTCATTGTACATGAGTCACTGAAAGTGAATGTGCAGGTGCAGCAAGCCATTAGGAAGGCAAATGGTACGCTGGCCTTCATTACAAGAGGATTTGAGTACAGGAGTAAAGAAGTCTTACTCCAATTATATAGGGCCTTGGTGAGACCACGCCTGGAGTACTGTGTACAATTTTGGTCTCCTTACCCAAGGAAGGATATACTTGCCATAGAGGGAGTGCAACGAAGGTTCACCAGACTGATTCCTGGGATGGCAGGACTGTCGTATGAGAAGAGATTGAGTAAACTAGGCCTGTATTCTCTTGAATTCAGAAGAATGAGAGGGGATCTCATTGAAGCATGCAAAATTATTACAGGGCTTGATAGGGTGGATGCTGAGAGAATGTTTCCCTTGGCTGGGGAGTCTAGAACCAGGGGCCACAGCCTCAGGATAAAGGGTAGGCCATTCAGGACTGAGATGAGAAGAAATTTCTTCACAGAGGGTGGTGAATCTTTGGAATTCTCTACCCCAGAGGGCTGTGGAGGCTCAGTCATTGGGTATATTCAAAACAGAAGTCGATAGATTTCTGACTAGTAAAGGCATCAAGGGATATGGCGATAGGGCCGGTGAATGGAGTTGAGGCAGAAGATCAGCCATGATCTCATTGAATGGCGGAGCAGGCTCGAAGGGCCGAATGGCCTACTCCTGCTCCTATTTCTTTGTTCTTAAATGTTCATGGCCACGATCACCTTCACTGCCACTGGCAATGCGGTCCTCACCCTGCTCTGAGGTTGCAGCAGTTGGCAGATTTCAGTGAGGACGTTCTTAGTGAAGCGCAGATGTCTGATAGTGTTCCTCGCTGAGGTTCAGGTAGCAGAATTACTCCCCGAATGTCCTGGGTGCATATGGCTTCCTGCTGAGAGCCCTTCTCCCCTTCCTCCTCCCTCTTCCAGCAGCTTGTTCTGCTCTGTTTCACCTCTGCTCATTCTCCTCGTCATGCTGTAGTCCATGTCTGGGAGCAAGTGGTTTGTGCAGAAGCCTTGAAGTCAGGACAAAGTCTTTCTGCATGTGCCACACCACTCCCTGTAGATTTTAGCAACTTTAAAGAATTTGAGAAAGCACCAGACACTTCTACAATCGCAGCAACCGCCAACAGAAATCAATCAGCAACTAACCTAAAAGTAGCTGATGACCCCATTAAATAGCACTGGTGGCGGTCCTTCCTGCTGATGAACGCGTGTTCAGCTGGGCGTGTTTACGAAAGGCTGTCAGCTGGAGCGTTGAGCTCCACAATGACATGGCTGGCGTTACACACTGATTGATGCCATGATCTGCCTACCCTGCATACTTCTGGCGGACGTTTACTGCGCACGCGCCAATGCCCTCACCAAGATGGCTTCTGGCATGACTTGCACCAGAAGTGTGCGGGCGCCGCCCACCGCAGACTCCATTTTGAATCCAAAGCGGCGAAACAGCGGATGCCTAGGAGCCGAATTTTGCGGCCATGCAGTCTTAGTGGACACGGCACTCAAAATGTCCAACCAATGGACAGCAGTAATCAACAAAGCTAATAGGATGTTCAACTACAGAACCGAAACAGTCGTAAAACAAACTGAAGGAAATCATGATCACATTTTACATGCTCTGGGGTCAGACTGCACACTGAATATACTATCCAGCTCTGGTCGCTGAGAAACACTGAGAAATAACACATTCAAGTATTGGAGAGTGATCCCAGTCTTAGAGGTCTGTTATGGAAAAGGACTGGAGAAACTTGGGCTCTTCAACCTGGAAATGAGATGTCCGAGAGATGATCTTATCGGTACTCAAGATTATAAACTGTGCAGAAAACGTAAATTTAGAAAATTACGTTAAACTATGGAAGAGAAACAAGGGCCCTCAAGTTTAATCTGGTGAAAGGACAATTTAAGAATAAAATCAGGAAGTTCTTCTTCACACGAAGAGTGATCACCACCTGGAGTGAACTCCTGTGTCCATGGTGGAAACAAATACCCTGAAATGATTTAAGAACTGGATGCTGCAACGAGGGGACATCTGGGTCTTTTGGATGAAAGAGCTCAAATAAGCCGAATGGCCTCCCTCATCAGTAATTATTTCATGATCAGGTTCCTGTTCTCTAATATTTACGGTGGTCCCACTGCAACTTAAACGTGACAGTTTTGTCCACCGTTGTAAGGCAGCAAATTCATCACGTGCCTGGTAGAAAGTAAAACTGAAGATACTTGGCCTCTCAGATGTATCTGTAATTTGTATTTACTTACAGTTTACAGAACTTGCTTGGGATACAAGTAACTGTTTTTTTCCTACCAAACGTCTCTTATTGCAATGAATTATAAAACCTTTCCCATTTGAAACGGATTTGGAAATGCAATCAATGATTGTGCTGGAGTCAGTTTTTAAGAAGTACAGTTAAAACCAGACATGGATACTTGGCTTACCGTTCTGAAGGTTTCCAATTCTGCTTGCAATTCCTGGATTTGCTTAGCTGCCTGTGACTGAATAGCCTTTCTTTGCAATTCCTGTTCTTCCAATGCCAACACAGTTTGCTGCTCCCTCTCCTGCTGCTGCTCCTGGTACTCAGCGTGACAGTTATCCTGTCAAAAATAATTTATATGCCATATAAACAAGTCATCTCACATCAGGACATATCTCTCTCCCACTTTGAAAATTGTGGCTCTGTACATATTTTCATGATTTTTAAAACTGTGTAGTTAATTCAAACAACTATTGCAAACTAAAAGAACACTTCAAAAAAGCCCAGCATGCATCAGTCAATATGCATGAGAGTTTCCCTGACCTGAACAAATGATATGTCCCTTTCTATCCATAACCTGGGTCCTCGAGAGTGAGGGGGGCAATAATTGCTGCTTTGTTGAAGCTAAGCCAGAAAGCTGGGGCAAACTTTTTAACACAGTTTCTGCTGGTTGACATCTGCACTCGGGCTCCATGACATTGGTATAGGAATGTGCTGAAGAGGGTGCGACAAGAGCTTTAGGTGATGGAGAAATTTGGGATAGCACAAAATAATCTCAATACCTGTCAAAGATATGCTGCTGATTGATACCAAGTAGTCCCGCTGGGAATCAAAAAGGAGTTAGATATATTTCTTAAGGCTAAAGGGATCAAGGGATATGGGGAGAAGGCAGGGGCAGGGTACAGAATTTGGATGATCAGCCATGATCTCATTGAATGGCGGAGCAGGCTCGAGGGGCCGAATGGCCTACTCCTGCTCCTATCTTCTATGTTTCTATGAATTGTATGCATTGACCAGCCCCAGTGGAAGCACTACTGCTGTCCACTGACAAGTTGATTCCGTAGTCAGTAAATGAAATTGTACAGTCAAGTCATTAACATCAATGAAAACTAAAAAAGCATTCGAACATTTGCTCACCAGCATTCTGTGCAATACCTTGCATCATTTAAACATGGATGGTTAACAACTCTGATTCAGAGGCTTCAGGGCTGGCTAAGAACTTGCAACTCCCCCCACGCTTTGGTTTTGGCTGGAGGACTAATCTCAGTGATTTAATTGATACTTGCACCATCTAAATACAAGCCTGCATCATGAACATCGACGAAAGACTCTTTCATCCAAGGGTCCTGGTGTGTTTCACTGTTTCTGTATTATTCCCTAGGAAAATAATTCTCATGTTGTAGTTTTACAGTTTGGCTTGTGGAAGAACGGGAGAACAGAGTGTAGATGCCACTGTGAACCAGGTCATAGAGTCATAGAGTTTTACAGCACAGAAAGAGGCCCTTCGGCCCATCATGTCTGCGCCGCCCATCCATCCCTGTCCAGTCTAATCCCATTTTCCAGCATTTGGTCCATAGCCTTGTATGCAATGGCATTTCAAGTGCTCATCCAAATGCTTGTTGAATGTTGTGAGGGTTCCTGCCTCTACCACCCTTTCAGGCATTGAGTTCCACATTCCAACCACCCTCTGGGTGAAAAAGTTCCTCCTCAAATCCCCTCTAAATCTCCTGCCCCTTACCCTGAATCTATGCCCCCTTGTTATTGACCCCCCCACTAAGGGGAAAAGTTCCTCTTTATCTACCCTATCTATGCCCCTCATCATTTTGTACACCTCAATCAGGTCCCCCCTCAGCCTTCTCTGCTCCAAGGAAAACAACCCCAGCCTGTATACTGTATACCACATTTAGGAGGTCACTGTTAATCCTGAGCAGATTTTAGATCACGCTGGACTTGATCTGTTTATGGTAACTGCCTTTTTGTTATCAACAGAAGCTAAAAATGTTGGGAAAATTTCAGGGGGGTGGGGCACAGTTGGTGGTGGAGAAAGAATTATGAGGAACAGAAAGAACCTTGGCCCAACAGGCTTCCTTTTATTAAAAGTGCAGGAAACTCTTTGGTATCCGGCACAGACGGGACCGGGATGCTGCCGGTTGATCAAAAATTCCGGATGACGGAGAGGGTTATCTACCGAGGCTATTTTTAACAAAGAAAAATAAAAAAATCAAGAAATGTGCAGTATACAGTAATTGGGTACTCACCTACAGAATGTTGTGTTAAATGGATGGTGGAAGATGCTTGATTAAGTACAGTACTGCCAGTTGAGGGTAATGCAATGCAATGACTACCAGCAGCGTGGGAGACACACAGTACCCCTGTAAAATGGCGGATCGGAAGAGACTACCGGCAGCGCGGGAGAGTCAGACTCCTGTTATTGAGGTGTTCCGACTCCAGACAGCGCCAAGAAGCCGAGTAGTGGCTGTTTGGAGAACGACCCCACTGACCAACTTGGCCACTGCGGGAGACCCGGACTCGGCAACATTGCCGGTTATTGAGGTGTTGTTTTCGGAGTGAGAATTTTGCCGGTTAATAGAGAATTCCGGATATTTAGGTGCCGTTTAAACAAGAGTTTCCTGTAGTTACAAATGGGCTGGAAACACTGCACTGAAAAATGGATACCTTTGAAGAAAGTGGGAAATGCTACGCCAGAATTAAGCCAGTATCCACTAGAATTTTCTAACTGCATTGACATGACTGTGCTTTGGGGTACTAATGAGTCATAGAACCTAGTTTACATGGTTTTGTTCCACAATACACATTTACCATGATTGATCTCTCTTGCAATAAAAGAAAGCTCAGGTTGCATGGTACATACCAGAGCCATTTTCAACTGTTGCTGAAACTCCCACTGAAAAGCCTGCAGTTGCTGCTCAAACTCTCTCTCTTTGCAGATCAGTGCTTCCATGTGAACTTTTTCCAGTTCTCCAATACGATCTTCAGAGGACTTCTATAGCAAGAAGCAAATTTACAACATCAGTACTGCTCAGAGTGCGTGCAAGCATAAGAGGACATTAGCTATCCAAACTAGCTGGAGCAATGTGCTGTTTTGATAAACAGTAATCCAGAAACCTTCATGAGCAATGGTTTTCCTTTCCTCCTCCCATATTATAATGCACTCGTTGCTTGTTATCCACAATTCTATAATAATTTCTGGCAAGTTTATTACGTCAACACGTGCAGCACAGAAACAGATCCCACTGAATTCCAATCAAGTAAGATGCCACAAAATGTCAACGTCAAAACCTAAGGCAAAAGGCACTAACTTTTAGATTCAAACGTACTTAGAATTACAGAAGAACGTTACAGCACAGAAGGAAGCCAGTCATGGATGCAGACCCAAAACTCATTCAATTGCCCTCTCTCCATAGCCCTGTATCTTCCTTGGCTTTACCTATTCTTCCCTTATTGATGCAATGGTCTTTGCCTCCTCCCAAAGAATTTAAAATTGTAGCTTGCATACAACAGCGGATGCACCTGAAACTGCTACATGTTGATAATAGGCTTTGCCAGTCTACCGAGGGTAACGTTTCTTCCTTTGTCCAATCTACAACCACTTTGATTAGTTTATAATATTGGGCATTGGTAGACTACATTTAATCTCTTATCTTTGGTAGGTCACAGTTACAATCATTCCTCGAATTAAATTACTAACAAAGTTAATGTTTTGAGACTGGATTACAGGAAGGTAATGTTTTGAGACCTGATAACAGTCAGTAAAGCCGTTAGTTTAAAAGTCTGCAGGATGGGCCATTAGCCCAGAGACAATTGAAGCTTGTGATGAGACTAAAGACGGAGATAGGAGGGGCCCAAGCACCGTCTGTGCCTGTATGTATCATCGACGATATGATTGGGTAGGTTGGGGGGGGAGGGGGGGGAGGCGGAGACATGATTGGACAAATTCTGCTGCAAGTTCCTTTTTTGGAGGTACAACCAGGGGGCTTGGAACCACACTCAGTATAAAAGATTCAACAGCGAGCACCTGGAGGGTGAAAGAGGATGAACTGAAGAGAGAACGTGGAACAGGGCTTCACAATCTCCACCCAAGGATCAACCGAGTACTGTAATTCTCAATAGTTCCTTGCTGCTGCTCAAATACTGTAATGTATTAAATCTTACTTATATCAAATAAAAACCACCACTGTTACCAATCAACTTCAGACAATTGGAAAGAGTCCAAAAAGGGCTATACCCCATAATCCTGTATCTTCCTCTGTTCTTCCCTTATTGATGCAATGGTCTTAGCCTCAACCACTGCTTGCAACAAAGCTTTGCATGCTTTTAAGAATTCTTCATGTAACGAAATTGCTCCCAACTCTTAGTAAGTATGAATTGATTACCACCAGCTCCTCGACTAGACAAAATAGTCAGAACATTTTATAATTTTAAAAACCTTCATTAAAACTCGGCTTAACCTTCTCTGTTCCAGTACAAGTAGTTCTATTAGCTCAAGGGAAGTAGGGATGGGCAATAAATAAATGCTGGCCTTGCCAGTGACACCCATATCCCATGAACGAATAAAAAAAAAGTTCCATAGGTAATTTTTTGAAGAGGTAACAGAGTGAGTAGACAATGGTAAAGTAGTAGATGTAATTTATCTGGATTTTCAAAAGGCCTTCGATAAGGTACCCCATAATAGACCGATGAACAAGGTCAGGGAGGGGACAAGTAGCAAATGGATTGCTGGCTGGCTTCAGGACAGAAAGCAGAGAGTAGGAGTAAAGGGTAGCTATTCACAGTCGCAGAAGGTGGGTCGTGGTGTTCCACAAGGATCAGTGCTGGGACCACTGTTGTTCACAATTTACATTAACGATTTAAACTTTGGAATCAAAAGCACAATTTCTAAATTTGCAGATGACACCAAATTTTGGGGGGGGGGGGGGGGGCGGTGATAGTCAATACTGAGGAGGACTGCAACAAATTACAGGACATTAATAAACTCACAGAATGGGCATATAATTGACAAATGAAGTTCAACACAGATAAATGCGAGGTACAGGTAGACTATCCTTTATCCGAAAACCTCGGGACCAGCCGTGTTTCGGTTTTCGGAAGATTTCGGATGGTATTTTGTAAGACTGGGAAATTTGTCGGGGGTGGGTCGGCGGGGGGTCGGGGGTCGGCGTCGGGGTCAGCGGGGGGTCGTCGGCGGGGGTCGGGGTCGTGCGCCACTCTGGTCATGTCGTGCGCACGACTTACGCTGAACGAAAAAACCTTCGGTTTTTAGAGGTTTTCGGTTTTCGGAAGTTCGGATAAAAGGTAGTCTACCTGTATTACATTTTTGGTAGGAAGAATAGGGAGGTCAGTTATTACTTGGAGGGTGCGAGTCTAGGTGGGGTAGAGGAACAAAGGGATCTCGGAGTACAAATACACAAATCACTAAAAGTTGCGACACAGGTTAGCAAGGCCATAAAAAAAGCAAATCAAGCACTAGGGTTTATTTCTAGAGGGATAGAATTGAAAAGTAGGGAAGTTATGCTAAACCTGTATCGAACCTTGGTTAGACCACACAGAGAACTGCGTACAGTTCTGGTTGCCATTTACACATTATACACATTTATTACCTCTTTGCTCTTGCAGCCCAATTATAAAATCCAAACCTCTAATTTCATTTTTTAAGGCAGTTGTATTTTCAAGGAATTATGTATTTGAATCCCTTGATCCTCCACATCCTTCAGTGTTTTTCTACTGAATTTATATTCCCATTTCTTATTTTTCATACGAAAATGCATTATTTCACTTATCCACATTAAACTGTAATTGCCGCCTGTCTGTCTGTTCCACCAACCTATCTATACCTCAAAGCCTTTTACAGTCCTCCTTGCTGTTTGCCAATCCGAGTTTTGTTTCATCTACAGATTTTGATGTTGTGTTTCCTGTGCCCATGTCCAAATCATCTCCTGATACAGACAACAAAAGTAGACGCTGCAGCAATGTTCCCCTGAAGCTGTGCAGCCGCAGTGCTCTGCAGCTCCCACGCAGCAGGCTCACCAGCTTTTACAGAGGAAAAACCGCGCATGCGTGTTATTTTAAAGGGGCCGCGCACCCAACAAAAAAATTGAAGAGAACATTGCCCTGCAGTGACCCCAGGGCACAACACTCCCAAACTGCTCTCCATTCTGAGCAACACCTGTTTACCCTAAATCAAAAGCAAAATACTGCAGATGCTGGAAATCTGAAATAAAAACAGAAAATTTTGGAAATACTCAGCAGGTCAGGCAACATCTGTGGAAAGAGAAAGAGTTAATGGGGTCAATTTTCTGGCAGCCGTCGGGCGGCTTTTCATGCGGCCGGGGACCGAAAATCGCGGAAAAAGCGGGTCGGGACCCCACCCGCCTGATTCCCCGCCCCTTCTGACTTTCGGACTGCCGTTTCTCCCCGACCCGCTTCAGTCCCGGCTGCCGCTGACGGGACTGGTCGTCAGCACACTAATGATCAATAATTACCTTGTTTAAGTGGCAGCACGGTGGCATAGTGGTTAGCACTGTTGCCTCACAGCGCCAGGGACCCGGGTTCGAATCCGGCCTCGGGTGACTGTCTGTGTGGAGTTTGCACATTCTCCCCATGTTTGCGTGGGTTTCCTCCGGGTGCTCCGGTTTCCTCCCACAGTCCAAAGATGTGCGGGTTAGGTTGATTGGCTATGATAAATTGACCCTTAGTGTTAGGGGGATTTAATACGTGGGGTTACGGGGATCGGGTGGGATATGTGTCGGTGCAGGCTCGATGGGCCGAAATGGCCTCTATCTGCACTGTGGGGTTTCTGTGATTGTGTGTGAAGTCGATTTTCAGGGGCAGTTGCGATTTTGGGGCTTTTCCCTCAGCAAACACGCCTGCGGGGAACCCTGCTGATGAGACCTGGTGTGAAGCTTGCCGGCTTGCTTGTCAGCTGCAGGTCACTCGGAGAAGCTGCGATTTAAAGGGCCAGCACTTGTATGTTGAAGGACCTTGTTGCAGGTTTGGGGCTACTTCTTCAAGGCTTGGGCACAACTGTGGAAGGTTGGAGCCTCACACACTTCTCCAATGCGATCTCCTGGGAAGCCCCTCTCGCCACCCTCACTCAGCGCTTCCTCAGCGGAGGCATCTACGAGAAGCATGGGACGCCTTTTTTTCCTTCCCTTCTTGCTATTAGAGGATCTCCAGCAGCAGAGGCGGCAGCAGCAGAACCAGGAACAGCAGGATCAGCAACAGGAGGATCAGCAACAGGAGCACCAGGCTGCTGCTCACTCACCTGAAGCTGCACAGGCCAGAAGGGGCCAGCGCTTGGAAGTGGCTTGAGAGCACCTTGCTGCGCTTTAGGGGGCCATGGGGACCCGTTTCTGCACTGGCAGTCCTACTCAGAAGGACTTCCATGAAGGTCTGGTTTCTCTGTTGAACAGGTGACCAACGCTCCTCAAGAGATATCATTCTCTTATGAGCACTCACCATGTTTTCCGTACCCTGGCGAGTTATCTCCTCCATGGAGGTTGCCAACCTTTCCATGGTGATGCGTTCATGGGCCAATGACTCCACAAAGGCTCTGCTCATGGTCGCTATGGACTCCTCCATTCGCTCCACACTCGCAGCGACCCTGGAGACAAAACCTGCCAGAGACTCCTGCATCTGTGCATGGAGATCCATCACCTCTTCTCTTGCGGATGGACCCAGAGGCAGAGGGTCGAAATGCAGTGCAGCTGAGCTGAGCTGGCAGAGTCCTGCGCCCTCCGACGAGGACTCTCCACTGCTGTCCCTGTCTCCAGAATCTGCTGAGGCTCACTTGTGAGCTGTGAAACACCAGGTGACAACACCACTCTATGTCCCGAAGGTCCCCCCGAGGTGTGAGTGTCTGCGCTGGTGCTGGGTGCGTTTACTTCTGCTGACGCTGTGCCCTCAGAGGTTGGAGTTTCCTCTGAGGAGTCTGGCTGCACAGCCTCTTCCTCCTCCACAGTGAGGACGGGGGCTCTGGATGGTACTGTGGGGGAGTAAAGGAAGGAGTTAGAGGTGTAATGCCACAGTTCTTCTGGTGACTCCCAGCAAGTTGGCATCTGCTGACACCTGTATCCATGCAGCATTGGTCTCAGTGGGAGGCCTCTTCCTCCCGGAGCTAGGGAAGAGGACCTCCCTGTGGGCCCTAACCCGTCCAATAATGCCTGCAGTGAAGCCTCGTCGAATTTGAAGGCAGCTCGGGGTCTGGCATTGGCCACAGCTCCTGCAGGCTCCTCTGCCATCCTGTATGGTTCGTTTGGAAGCCTTCAGAGGATGCAGTGCTTGCTATGGACCTTGAAAGCACCACGAATGATGACATCATACTGTGGGGATTTCTGACTCGAATTGGGCAATTAGCAAGGCTTCCCACATGCTGGGAATTAATTGGCCACTTGAGGGAAAATTGCATGGAGCTGGCCGACACTTCTTTTGTGTGTGTCAGAACCCCACATTCGGGGAAACCCAACCATTTCCCACACAAGCCGAAAATCGGGGCCAGTGTTTCAGGTCGATGACCTTTCGTCAGAACTGGGGTTCTGAACTGGAATGATCATCAACCTGAAACGTTAACTTTGTTTCTCTCTCCACAGATGCTGCCTGACCTGCTGAGCATTTCCAGCATTTTCTGTTTTTATTACCCATTTACCCTAACTGTTTCCTTTCCAAACAGGTTTTTAATCTATGTTTTAACAACAAGCCTGAATTTTACTAATAAGCCTCTGTGAACTGTTACTGAATGCTTTATGAAAATCCATATATCTCCTGCATCACTGATTAAAAAAAAAACGATGTTGTCAAACATAACTTTCCTTTAACAAATACATGCTGGCTATTTTTCATTATCCCATGTCCCTCTAATTTGATTGCAACTGATGGATTTTAAAATTTGTCCACAATTAACATTAGACTAAGTGATCTACATTTAGCTGGTTTAACTTTCTCTCTGTTCTTGAACAGAGGCATTATACTAGTTACGCTCCAGTTCTTCACAATATGCGTCACTAAGCAGGTTTGAAAAATGATGGTCAAAGCATTTGCCATCTCCTCTCTGCCTTCAACAGCCATGAGTACATTTAAGTTACGCAACTTCTTTCAGAACCAATTCCTTTTCTAGTTATCTGTAACAACGTTCCACATCCTCCTCAAGTGCACTTACATTATAATTTCTACCATATTTTGCAGGAAAAAAATGCAAAATATTTATTTAATACCTTACCTTCATTCTCTGCTAGATTTTCCTTTTGATTCCTGGGCGGTCCGAAACACTGAACCTATTCTTTCACTTTTGATATTATTAAAATTATTTCCTTTTATATTATCTAAATACCTTTTTGTTCATACTCCCTTTTAGCCCCTTTAATCTCCACTTTTGTCTCCTCGTTACATTTTGTTTATATTACTCAAGAATTTCTTTAACATTGTTGACCCTAGTTTTATTATTTAAGTTTCAGGTGAGTTTTAATCTCTCTATTTATCCACAGACCTGTAACCTTTGATGCACACTTTTTGCCTTAATTGGTAAAGAAGAAAGGAAAAACAAATGTGCATTTATACAGTGGTCATCACAGCCCGAAGTGTTTCATAGCCAATGAATGACTTCTGAAGTGTAATTACTGCTGTGTATTTGATATTTTTGAGTACAAATCTATTTTGTTGTCTATTGAAGATTCTCCATTACTGATTCATTGCCCTGTTTGTCAACTTCTCTGTCCAATTAATTTGGGCCAGATCCCTTTACTCATTGAATTTCATCTTTTTCCAGTCCAGTTCAATATCCTGTGCAATTTTCATCTTGAATCTAAGTTGTGGTCGTTCTTTACAAAAAGCTCTACTTGTATTGCACTTCCCAGGTCTAAATCAAACACTGCTTCGTCCCTGGTTGAACAATAAACATGTTGATCTAGGAAGCAGTCTTTGACCACATACATAGCTTTTATCACAGTATATCTTTGAATTTATCTTGGGATATTTAAAATCACCCAATATTTTTCTCCTATTCCTCTTACCAATCTGAAATGTCTATAAATGTCCCCCTCCAACACATCTCTGGTGACCAGTAATGATTACCAAGAATAGCACCATTCCAAATCCCCTAGACTACACAATACTGTGACAGTACACTTCTTAATAATGCCACCCACCTTTTTTCCCCTTGGCTCTCCTGGAAGTGTTACGGCCAGGAACATTATGTCCCCAGTCCCAAACCGAAGCCACGTCTCTATATCATAGTTACGACATCCTTCAGGCTCCAGCAAGTGACAGTGCCCCCAGTTACTCAAGCTCAGAAGCTTTGAGCGCGAGCACAAGCGATCGGCGACATATGCTGTGCTTCCAGTCATCTGGGCACACACAGCATTTAGGGCCTTCCAAATCATGCAGGTACCACACATCACACGTTCCAGTTGTCTCTCCTCATGGTAAATCAACATTTTTTCTCTTCAATAAAACCAAATCCAACACTTCAGTGACTGAAAAGCTCATGTACCTCTGAGGCTGAGCTCCCACTGAGGTGAAACTCCACATTCTTCTGGCCCATCACATTCCACTGGTCCTTTGTTCCTCAAAACTAATCTCCAAGTTAATTTCAGTTGTAGTTTTAACTCGCCAACCATTGCAGGAAAATTAATGCCACTTGGCTAATCAATTAATGTAATAAAGAGTCAAACCAGCTCACAGGTAAGGCACGAAATAAACAGGTTTAAACAGTGCATACTATTTAACAGCTAGAATGAAAGAGTCAGAAGTACATTAAAATAAGTAAGAAAGTCAATACTCTCCACTCACTCTCGCTGAAGCTAAACTCCGTTGGGTTTAAAATATTCAACTTCTTCCTTTGACATGTTCATGCCATCCTCTTGTTAACAGAAGAGGGCGTCACGTTCAAGCTAGATTTTCCAAGCATGCATTGAAATATTCATGAGCAGCCTCCCTACGTGGGAACATGATGATAGGGATTAACCCTGTGGCAATGATGTAGAGGGAGGTGGTGTTGCTTCAGCTAAGTTCAATGTGAATCTTAAAGGCACACAACAGCATCCTTTGTAGGATCCTCGTTCTAAATTCTTCCGCCTTTGCTTACTATAGGTCACGTAGCCTTCCCTCAGTCTCGAAAATGTGGCCAAGATTAAGGAATCAACAGCATGGAAGATCACAGATATGAACTCACTTCAACAAGCTGCACTACCACATCACCCAAAGAATTAGCAACGGTATAGTATTCATGGGGCAAGTCTGCACCATTTATTTTGTACAAATAAACATAGAAACATAGAAGATAGGAGCAGGAGTAGGCCATTCAACGAGATCATGGCTGATCATCCAAACCCTAGCACCCGGTCCCTACACCGACAGCCATCCCACCCAAGCCCTATCCCCATAACCCCACGTATTTAATCCCCCCTAACACTAAGGGCCAATTTTTATCATGGCCAATCAACCTAACCCGCACATCTTTGGACTGTAGGAGGAAACCGGAGCACCCGGAGGAAACCCACGCAAACACGGGGAGAATGTGCAAACTCCACACAGACAGTCACCCGAGGCCGGATTTGAACCCGGGTCCCTGGCGCTGTGAGGCAACAGTGCTAACCACTATGCCACCGTGCTAACCACTATGCCACCAAAAAATGGTGATAACATGCCTTCAGTTCGTGTTAGAAGAATAAATGCAAATAGTGGAACTGATAAAATACTGGGAATTACTAGCAATACAGCAGATCTGAAGACATGTTGGTTGAGGTGTAAATAATGGGCGGATAGGGAGTGGAGGGAAAGAAGAGAACAAGAATAGATAAAAATCAATGACCAGGACTTTTGCCATTGAGTGGAGTTAATGTGTTAAATGTCAACAAATAGGTTCTTTTTTTTAAAAAAAAACCTTACAAAAGGTGAATACTGGTAAATAATAACCAACGGTCATTCTGAGGCAATGAAAATGCATCAAATGCAAAAAAGTGCAGGAACGTGCATTTGTGAGGTAATGAAAAGACTTGGGAAAGATCAATACATAATGAAGAAAATGAGAAACAAATCTGAAAAAAAAATCTGAAATAAAAACAGAAATACCAGACATACCCAGCAGATTTCTCAGCGCCTGAAGAGATTAGAAAAGCCAACACACGAGTGCATAGATTGTCCTAAAAACAAGCATTTGGACATGAGATTAAAAGGAAAGATGGGTCGGAGGAAAGTGATGGGGAAGAGGAGGAGGAATTGGGTTGGCTGGCATCCCAGAACTACTTGGATTTTCAGTCCTTGCTGCCGGAGACAAATGAAAATCACGACAGCGAGGAACAGAACTTATTTTTCATTTGCCTCTTTCATCCTGTTCACCAAAATTGTTGTCCTTTTGCTTTCTTGATTGTGATTGTGTATTTACTACAGCTACATCTCTTTTCTCTGCATTTGCTGCCGCCCCCCTCTCCAATTCAGTCCACATGGACTCCACTTCAGCTTTCACCATTCCTCTTTTGGATCTACTCCTGACGATTGATATGATATTCGATGCTCTTAACATCACGGCTCTTGTTGTTTCATGCAATCCACGCTCTGCCACATGCCACCACACACGCTTTGACCTCTCCCTTCAGCAACAACAGCTTCAACCAGTATCACAGCTGTCCTGATCCTCCATTCCAAGTCATCCTTTATCTCATCCGTCACTTCAATTTAAAAAAAATTCTTCCTCTCGGGTACGAAAGGACCAAAATCTCAGGCATTTGTATGTTTAAGGTGTTTTTCATTTATTATTACATTTCTTGCATTTGCAGTTTTTTTTCTGTTCTTTTTTCCAATTTTCCTGTGCCTTTTCATCACCTTACCAAGCTATCCTTTGTCTTCTCATTGCCTCACTGAATTAACCTTTACAAATTGTAGTGTATGTACCTTTAAGAGCCCCTGTGTACTGTAATACCGGTAGTGACCACTCGGGTATATAAGCCTGTATAGCGTCTTGTATCCTTTTAGTTCACCTCCAGACTTTGTTCAGTAAACACCTGTTAAACCAACTCCTGCATTCCGTGTCTCCATTAACACACGGATACAGCAGTGGCGACGAATTGGAAACGGACTTACCTGCAATTCGGCAGCACCTCAAGGAGATCGATTCCTCAGACGAAGGTCGAAGAAAAAAAAAAACTGAGTTCACCAGCTAGCCGGGCTGGTGGCAGGTACTGCACTAATCCTTCCTGGGCGGCGGGCTGGGGCTCGATCGGGTGGCTCGGCAGCGGGGCCAAGCAGCGAGTCGGAAGGCGGAGGCAAACAGAGACGGAGGGTGGAGCACTCGGGAGACGGCCGGCGCTGCAAAGCAGGTCGGCGTTTGGACCAAGCAGAGGGAGGGAAAAGTCCCAGAGAGTCCGGCGGGAACGAGTCTCCAACTATTAAAAATATCTGTGTAAATAAAAGCTGCGGAGAACAGCGTTGTCAGCAGCGGCAGGAAAGCGCGGGAGGCGCCATTTTTTCTCAGCAGGGAAGAAAGGAAAGCGTGGGAGGCGCCATTTTTGATTTTCAGGATGCCTCAGACTGGCAATATTACTGCTTTCGATAGTGATATAGAGGATTGCACCACATATGTGGAAAGAGTGGAGGTATATTGCACAGCGAATGAAGTAGAGGATGATAAAAAGGCATCGGTACTTCTAAATCTGATGGGCGCAAGGACATACGGGCTGTTACGAAACTTAATCACTCCAGCCAAACCGATGGACAAGAATTTTAAGGAGATTGTTGATACCCTACAGGAGCACTTAAACCCAACACCGCTGCTGATAGCGGAACGATTCAAATTCTTCAGGAGGAATCAGCACAAGAATGAAAGTAACGCTGATTACCTCACCGAATTAAGAAAGTTGTCAAAGCACTGCCAATTCGGGGCAGGACTGGCAGATTCTCTACGAGACAAATTCGTCTGCGGTCTCCTAAGTGAAGGAACACAGAAAAGGCTACTTTCTGAGAAAGATTTGACACTAGACAAGGCTTTCAGTGTGGCTGTATCATACGAAGCAGCAGCAAGAGGAGCTGCAGAGATACAGCAAAAGCCACAGGACTTCAGCACCCATGAAATGACACGGGGTTTCGAGAGATGTTATCGCTGCGGCAGATCCACCAGAGGGACTGCTGGTTCAAGGACAAAGCATGCAGGCAATGCGTAAAGATGGGACGCATCGCACGTGTATGCCGATCTGGAAACAAAAAATCCACTGACAGAAAAAAAATCAATAAGGAAAAGTACAGAAAGGTACAAATGATGACGGACAGTAGCTCCGAAGACCAGAAGAGCGATAGCGACTCCGGAAACAAGAGACTAAGCTGTCTCAAATTACATAATGTAATTGCCAAAGAAGATTACCAGACCATTTGGGTTACCCTCACGATAGCGGGGTCCCCAGTTAAAATGGAGCTAGATACAGGATCAGCTCTGACCGTCATAAGTCGACGGGATTACAAGCGGCTATTTCCGCATATACCTTTGAAAGACACATCCATTATCTTGAAGACATATACGGGGCAGAAAGTATACCCCAGAGGGAAAATAAAGGTGCCTGTTGTATACAACGGCAAGGAAATACAGAAGTTGTATTTATACGTTCTGCAAGATGGTGGTCCACCGCTGTTGGGACGTGAATGGATCAGGAAGATATGTTTAGACTGGCACTTCATTCAGGCACTGACGATGACCAGTAAGAAAAAAAATGATGACGTCATACCTGAACGATTAAAAGACATCTTGGCCAACGCCAAAGAAGTGTTTCAACAGGAACTAGGAACCTTGAAAGGCGTCACCGCCTCAATAAAAGTAGAAGATGCAGCAATTCCCAAGTTTTTTAAGGCAAGGCCGGTGCCATACGCAATTCGTCCAGCAGTCGAGGCAGAGCTGGAGAATTTGGAAAAGGCAGGCATGTTATCCAAGGCAGATTGGAGCGAGTGGGCAACACCCATCGTCCCGGTCATGAAGAAAACGTTGAATAATGATAAATCTGAAGAACAGAGAAAAATTCGCATCTGTGGGGACTTCAAGGTGACTGTAAACCCGGTCCTTCACACGGTACAGTATCCTCTTCCGAGGATAGAAGATATTTTCGCCTCACTCTCCGGAGGGAAACGTTTCACCAAAATTGACTTGGCACAGGCATATCTACAGATGGAGGTTGAGGAGGCCTCTAAAAAGTATCTCACGATAAACACACACAAAGGCCTGTACCAGTACAATCGACTGGTTTTCGGAGTAGCATCAGCTCCAGCTATCTGGCAAAGAGCTTTGGAGCAAGTCCTGCACGGGATTCCGGGGACTCAATGCTACCTAGACGACATCCTTCTAACAGGAGAAAACGACAACGAGCACCTTGCCAATTTGGAGCAGGTGCTCACTAGGCTGAGAGAACGGGGCCTATGAGCAAATCGCCCCAAGTGCGAATTTTTCCAGAAACAAATATCATATTCTGGCCATATAATTAACGAAGAAGGGTTGCATAAGTCACCTGATAAAATTGAAGCGGTCATAAAAGCCCCAGCACCTGAAAATGTCTCACAATTAAGGTCGTTCCTGGGATTGATAAATTACTATCATAAATTTTTACCAAACTTGTCAACTGTTCTGCACCCTCTTAACGCACTGCTACAAACGGGAGTAATTTGGAAATGGAGCGAAGACTGTAAACGTGCCTTCCATAAATGCAAAGGCTTGATCACATCCAAGGAAGTGTTGGCTCATTACAACCCATCACTGCCCATCAGACTGGCGTGCGATGCATCCCCTTACGGCGTAGGAGCGGTATTATCGCATAGATTCCCCGATGGCTCGGAGCGGCCGATAGCTTTTGCGTCACGCTCATTGAACTCAGTTGAGCGTAACTATGCCCAGATCGACAGGGAAGCACTCAGCCTGGTGTGGGGAGTGAAGAAATTCAACCATTACCTGCACGGACAAAAATTTACCTTGTTGACTGACCATCAACCCGTCTCCATATTCAACCCTAAAAAGGGCGTTCCCATTATGACAGCGCAAAGGCTACAGAGGTGGTCCCTTTTCCAAGGGGCACACCAATATGACATAGAATACAAAGGATCAAAACAGCATGGGAATGCTGACGGTTTATCACGCCTACCGTTGCCAACGGTAGAAGAGGCACCTACAGTGGACCCAGTGGAGATGTTCCACTCAACCATAGTGGAATGTCTACCAGTAACAAATTCTACCATTGAAAAGGAAACGAGAAATGACCCGACTCTCTCACGAGTCTACGATTTAACGGTGAAGGGATGGCCAGCACATGGTGAACCACTGTTGCCAGCATTCTCGCAAAGAAGAGAACAGCTGTCAGTGTGCCGAGGAACCTTGATGTGTGGATCCAGAGTGGTGATTCCACCCAAACTCCAGGATAAAGTGCTAAAGGAGCTTCACGAGGGGCATCTGGGTGGAGTGAAAATGAAGAACCTAGCCAGAGTGTTTGTGTGGTGGCCAGGTATCGATGGAGACATCGAAGAAATGACCAAGAGCTGTCTAGGATGCCAGAAGGTCCAAAACGCCCCACCACAAGCCCCTCTACATCCATGGGAGTGGCCCTCATCTCCATGGCAAAGGGTACATATCGACTTTGCTGGTCCATTTATGGACTCAATGTTCTTAATCGCGGTTGATGCACACTCCAAGTGGCCGGAGGTAATAAAGATGTCCTCCACCACCACGGAAAAAACCATCACAGTATTAAGGACCATATTTGCCAGGAATGGGCTGCCTGAACAGATCTGTTCTGATAATGGACCGCAATTTGTGTCCGAAGAATTCAGGAAGTTCTTAAAAAACAATGGGGTTAAGCACTACACGTCCGCCCCATACCATCCCGCCACCAATGGATTAGCTGAAAGGTTTGTCCAGACCTTCAAGAAGGCCATAAAGGCCATGGGTAATGAAGACATAAATCTACAGCATAAGGTAGATAACTTCTTGTTTGCGTACAGGAATGCAACACGTGGTTACAAACCAAACTCCCGCCATGATGTTTTTCAATAGAAGACTAAGATGCCGGCTGGATTTGATCAAGGCAAACATCAGAAGGGACGTAGAGAACCGGCAATTTCAAGGCATGAATGAAAGGCCAACTAGAGCCTTCCAGATAGGTCAACAAGTTTTGGCCCGGGACTACCGTACCGAGAAATGGCAGCCTGGAACTATTTGCACACGACTAGGACCGCTGATGTATACCATTGACATTGGTGAAAGCATAATAAGGCATGGCCATGCTGACCAGATCATAGAGTCATCCGAAAAGGGACAACCTACACCACAACTCTATACGCCTAATGATGAAGCAGAGATACCCATAGTATCTACCTCCGATCCGGTGATACTGGAACCAAATGAACCCGACACTGGCATTCAAGCCGAATCGACCTTGCCAAAAGAACCTACTACACCACCGAAAACTACTACACCACCGAGGCGTTATCCGGACCGAGTCAGGAAGCCTCCAGAGAGACTGACTTATAATTGATTAACTGCAGCAAATGTGTAGATTATTGTTCTTGTAAACATGTTAATTAATGATTACTTAAAATGTTATGTACTAATTATCTAAAAGGGGAGGAATTGTAGTGTATGTACCTTTAAGAGCCCCTGTGTACTGTAATACCGGTAGTGACCACTCGGGTATATAAGCCTGCATAGCGTCTTGTATCTTTTAGTTCACCTCCAGACTTTGTTCAGTAAACACCTGTTAAACCAACTCCTGCATGCCGTGTCTCCATTAACACATGGATACAACACATATCATGTTGGTTTTCATCTCTTGCAAGCTTTTCAAAAAAGCTGTTTGCTGGCCAGTTAACCCACGAGCTCCTCTGACGTATTCTTGTCCTTTACCCATTGTTCTCTTGTCCCTCCTGCCTTGATTAGTGCATTCCGATTCAGGGGCTCTTTTGTCATTTACTTTACAATTCTGCTGAGCGATGTGCACTCGGTACGTTAATAAAGTCCTTCCTCTTGACATATATTGCGAAGTTCCAGCATTTTCTGCTTTCATTTCAGACAGTATCATCCACTTCTTCAAAATATTGAAGGATAAAATACACTATTACATGTTCAATGAAATCAAGATGCTTTAAAGGAAACGGAGTTATTTTTACTTATATCAGATTAGTTTTTCATATTCCTACATTGCAGTGACTTGCACACATGCCAAGATTAATGAAAAGCACATGTGAATTTCGGTGCTAAACATTTTCTGCCCAAAGTCCTATCGACAGTACAGTCAGCTTCTTTAAACATACCATTGTAGTTTTACAGTCATAAAACATTCCACATGTCCACTTGTCAAGCTACATCCAATCAAACCAGCTTTATTGCAGATTTGTGGTTAAACCTGAAACAACACTGGACGACACAAATTCCACAGCACTGTGGAATTCAATTCGGGAGTTGATAAAATCTAACACATTTATGAACTAGATAAATGTAAATCTGGCTATTAAATACCACACACAAGAGTCAGATATTTGATGTTCACTCTTAGTGGCGCATGAGTGTCAGCCGTGGCTCAGTGGGCAGCACTCTCGCCTCGGAGTCCGAAGGTTGTGGGCACAAGTCTCACCCCTCTAGAGACTTGAGCACAAAAATCTAGGCTGACACTCCAGTGCAGTGCTGAGCGAGCGCTGCACTGACGGAGGTGCCGTCTTTCAGATGAGACGTTAAACCGAGCTGGCGGCTCAGGTGGACATAAAAGATCCCATGGCACGATTTCAAAGAAGAGCAGGGGAGTTATCCCTGATGTCCTGCCCAACATTTATCCCTCCATCAACACAACAAAAACAGATTTTCTGGTCATTATCACACTGCTGCTTGTGGGAGCTTGCTGTGCACAACTGGCTGCCGCATTTCCGATATTATAACAGTGGCTACACTTCAAAAGTGCTTCATTGGCTGTTAAGCATTTTTGGACGTCCTGAGGTTGTGAAAGGCAAGTCTCTCTTTCTTTTTATGAATTCACAACCAATAGCTATACTTGATGTCTGGTGAAGGTACCTCCTTCCACAAAGCTAAATGGGAAAAAAAAATCAAGGGCTCCTTCTTCTTTGTTAGGGGTGCCATATTGAAATGATCCATGTGCGAGGAGTTGCGTCTCAGTGTTGCACCCCTGAAGCCGAAGTGATATTCTCTACCAGCGCATGACACGACAGACTCCCCATAAACATTACCGCTCCTAAACCTTGATACTGGAGAGGTTAACAATTTTTCCTTTTGAGAAAACAACACACAGTGACAGGGTCTAACTTTACAACCACAATTCCCTGTAAAATGAGTTTCTGATCTCTCCTGAGCCATCACTGCAAGCTGCTAAATGGAGGCCAAGTACTTCCTAAAGGGAAAAGCAAACCGAGGACATATTCTCCCTCCTATTTGTGCATCTCTTAGCAGCTAATTACAAAGTAGTAGTTGCACAGGTCTGGAGAATTGCACAAGGCATGAAGAAACCTAAAAGAGGGGAGATGTAGAAAAATAATTTAAAACGCACATCTTCACTTTCCCCTCCACCTCTACCTCCATATTTTTAAATCATCAATACCAGGCAATATTCCTAGCCTTAAGGACAATATACAAACTTGTTCCGAGATCTTATCTTGCTCTGCTTCATAGCCATCGATTATGAAGTGGGAGTGTGTGGTTCGGGTTGAGTTGTCGGTCAATATTCCCCACATACTCCCTCCCTGACCATGCTCGACATCTCCTGAGAGTGCTTCAGGAGCTCACTGGTAAAGTTTTCACTACAGAGATCACGAGCTTTCTTTGAGGTCAGCGGCGATGCAACGGCCATCACCGCTGACTGCAAATTACAGGCCATTAAGATACATTTGAATAAGTAAAACAAAATTTGTATAGATTACCCGTGAGGCTACATTTGGATAACTGTCGGTTTTGGGTTACCCTACCTTCAAACAAAGGTTTTGTTACATTGGAGAACAACAAGGTTGGCCCTGGAAGTTAAGACTCCAAATTATGGGAGCACCTTGCACAGTTCAACTTGTTTTCCATGGAGAAAGGAGAGGCATGATCCAGGATGAATATTCTGGACTTTTGCTCAATAACCTTTGGGTACTAGGGAGTATTTATGCAGTATTTTCCACCAGTCGAATACATAAGCAGGGCAGATTGCACATGTTGTGTGAAATGAACAGACTTGATGGCCAAATGGCCTTTTCCATGCTTTACAGCATTAGCCATTAAGCAAACCACAACAAAAGCAAGCTTAGTGTAAGTATTCAATCAGGAATAAATCCATCAACGTGGAGGTTAGAAAGAAAACAATCCTCATACAAACACTGCATTTTATCTTGTTATGCTTTCCTTACCTCCATTATATTAACAGCTTCCTGCTTAACCTGTGTGAGAGCTCCTGTTTCATTCATATCATTTTAAAAATATGCCTCTTTCATGGATTTATTAGTTATCTTGCTTAGAAATCAATCAGCAACCTTATGTGCTGTAAGAGGATTGTGTGAAAGGTCACATTGTCTATCTAGCAATTCAAATGAAGCCGGTCCAGAAATTTCCAACTTCAATTTATTTTACTTCAAAAAGGCCTCAGGAGTAAAACCCTTGGGCGTGGCCTAGTTTGCTTTCCTTTTTAAAATGATGCAGGTGCACATTTCCAAATAAATGAAACTCTCTTTTTACCGGCACCTAAATAACCAGAAATCTCTCTTAACCGGCAAAATTCATGAGTAGGTTCAGATAAGTTTTACTTCAATATTAGTGGCCGTGTAACCGGGGTTCCTGGATCTGTGGCCGTGTAACCGGGGTTCCTGCACCTGTTGCCATGCAACAGGGACACCTGGATCTGTGGCCGTGTAACCGGGGTTCCTGCACCTGTTGACATGCAACAGGGACGCCTGCACCCGTGGCCGTGTACGGGGCTCTCGTACCTTAGTAAGTATACCTCTCTGTAATCCGGACTTTTTGATCAACCGGCACCACGCCGGTGCCGGATAAAAAAGAGTTTCCTGTACAGTTTTTTTTTTTTTAAAGTGTGCCTTTGTGAGAATTAAGCAAAGAACATTCTT
This sequence comes from Somniosus microcephalus, assembly GCF_052327205.1. Taxonomy (NCBI): domain Eukaryota; kingdom Metazoa; phylum Chordata; class Chondrichthyes; order Squaliformes; family Somniosidae; genus Somniosus; species Somniosus microcephalus. The sequence continues at coordinate 273,113,981 of NC_140993.1, forward strand.
GGCATTATGAAAAGATAAAAGTTTCGGCATAAACTCCTCACCCATAATCCCCAATGTGTGTAAATCAATACAGCAGCATTTACTAGAGACCGAATCAGCTATCAACTCCACGTACTGCAGGAATAAATCTTATCAACTTAGAATAAAAAACAATCCGAAACAAACATGACATTTTATCTGGTACTAGTTTTCTTACCTTCATTATATTAACAGCTTCCTGCTTAACCCGTGTGAGCTCCTGTTGCAAGTGCTTTCGTTCTTCTTCACTTGCTTCCTCTATAGCCATGATCCGCTTTTCCATCTCGTGCCTCAGCTTTTTACAACTATCTTCGGATTTCTGAGCTGTGGCCAGTGCTTTCTCAAGTTCCTCAAAGGCTGGAGAAACAAATAAAACTGAACACTAGAATCAAACCTGTTAATTTAATATGAATTTCATACAGTTCGGTCAACAAGACCCACATTCAAATGTGACAGAGGCAGAACAAATGAAAAGCTGATTACAATTCAGCAAAGCTTTTTACAGCCCCAAGCTACCCTACTCTTGGCTCACAATGTGTTAGCTTTTCAACATCAGGATGGGGCATCAAGCAACACAATTAAAACATGTTACTGTACTTCATCCACCATTGAAAGTTAAAGAGCAGCAAATTCACACGTATATTGAAATTGCTTAAGCTGCACTGTGCCAAGTTAAGTCTCATGTGGTTCAGCTGAGAAAGTGGATCAATGCAAGTACAGGAGTGAAACAATTGAACAAATATGTAAACAAGGTTACTCAAGAAGCTGCATTATTGCATCAGTTAGAACCTCCATTAGAAACCGCTGCCCCCAGCTTTGAAACACTGCAATGTTCAATTCAAAATTTAGTGCAGATTTTCGCTCAAAGATAAAAGTAATATCGATCAAGATTGCTCCTTATTTTGCAGGGTTGTTAAAGACTGATTTAACGTACATTCTCAACTCAGATCCCACTCTATCGAATTAATGACACCAGAAACCTTCTGAAACCAGCAATTATTTTGAAGTTAATGGAGGGAATAGCCAACAGCTATGTAACAAGTTGAACCTGCCCTTTTACCTTAACGCTACAAATATTTTAATTTCATGCAACTGTCATTAGAATATATGCTTGGATAGATGGCATCTAAATCAGTGAAGAGCTCAGTTTGTGCAGTTTTGAGAGACTATTCTGCTAAATTAGGAGTTTCGTACTATAACCTTGCCTTTCCTATAACACTCCCATTTATAATGTTAAATAATTCTCAATAAAGTTTCAAAAAAAATTGAATGATTTACGACATTTAATTGATGAAATAACATTAATAAATAAATTGACCCATCAATTACTTTCGGCTTTCAGAAGAACACAAGAACATAAGAATTAGGAGGAGTAGGCCACACGGCCCCTCGAGCCTGCTCCGCCATTCAATAAGATCATGGCTGATCTTCAACCTCAACTACACTTTCCCGCCCAATCCCCATATCCCTTGATTCCCTGAGAATACAAAAATCTATCTATCTCAGCCTTGAATATACTCAATGACTCAGCATCCACAGCCCTCTGGGGTAGAGAATTCCAAAGATTCACAACCCTCTGAGTGAAGAAATTCCTCCTCATCTCGATCTTAAATGGCCAGCCCCTTATCCTGAGACTATGCCCCCTAGTTCTAGACACTCCAGCATCTGCCCTGTCAATCCCCCTCAGAATCTTGTATGTTTCAATGAGATCACCTCTCATTCTTCTAAATTCCAGAGAGTATCGGCCCAATCTACACAATCTCTTCTCATAGGACAGCCCTCTCATCTCAGGGATCAATCTAGTGCACTGCCTCTAAGGCAAGTATATCCTTTCTCAGATAAGATCAAAACAGTACTCCAGGTGTGGTCTCACCAAAGCCCTGTACACTTGTAGTAAGACTTCCTTACTCTTGTACTCCAATCCCTTGCAATAAAGGCCAACATGCCATCCGCCTTCCTAATTGCTTGCTGTACCTGCATGCTGTCTTTAGATTTCCTGTACGAGCACACCCAAATCTCTCTGAACACCAACATTTAATCGTTCTCACCATTTAAAAAATATTCTGTTTTTCTATTCTTCCTACCAAAGTGAATAACCTCACATTTCCCCACATTATACTCCATCTGCCACCTTACTGCCCACTCACTCAGTCTGTCTATATCCCTTTGCAGACTCTGTGTCCTCCTCACAGATTACTTTCCCACCTAGCTTTGTATCGTCAGCAAGCTTGGATACATTACACTTGGTCCCTTCATCCAAGTCATTAATATAGATTGTAAATAGCTGAGGCCCAAGCACTGATCCTTGCGGCACCCCACTGGTTACAGCCTGCCAACTAGAAAATGACCCATTTATCCCTACTCTCTGTTTTGGATAGTTTACCAGTGTAGTCAGACTATGGATTAAGAGAAAACCAAAAGAACCATTTACCAACAAATCAATCAATATAAATTACCAACCATTAGCCTTCTTTGCTCTTCAAGATAATTAAGAAAAGGACAAGTTACGGAATGACAGAAGCAGTGAGCCTTTAACGTGGTATGAGGATTGATGTCAGAATGCTGCTTCAGTACTTCTACCCTCATACACATCCCTGCTGTACACGGTCATTAACATCCCCAGGAAGAGAGGGGACATATGCTGAAGTGCTGCAAATAACATGGTAAAATCGGTTCTGAACAATGTTAATTAACTCGTTCAATAAGTCTTGGGAATAAAAGGGACAAGGGACGTTTTCTAAAAATTTTTGTTGAACATTTTTGAGGAATACAAAAAAAAATTAAACACAGCAAATAAAAGTACTGCAGATATTGACATTCCTATCCAGATTCTACAACGCGCGCTGCAATGATTAATGAATTACAATATTTGACCATTCCAATGTGGTCCTGGGTGACCTCCCATCCTTCGTAAACTTCAGCTCACCCAAAACACTATACCCGTATTGTATCGCGCACCAAATCGTGCTTGGCCATCACACCTGTATTTGGTGATGTACATTGTTTCCGAATCTCACCATGACTCAAATTTAAAATGCTCATCCTTGTGTTTAAATCCCTTCATCGATTTACCTCTCTCTATTGCTAAACTTCTCCAAGGTAACAACTCCCCCTAGCAAAAAAAAGTCTATTCATCGGAGTCTAGCCTTTTCTGCATCCCCCTCTTCCTCCAGTCACTGGCGCCTGTTCCTTCAGCCGCCTACGTCCCATGCTCAGGAATTTCCTCCCAAATCTGTCTGCCGCTTCACCTCCCTTTAAAGCCCTTCTTAAAATCCAGCTCTCTGACCAAGCTTTTGGTCATCCCTCCTAATATCTCCCTTTTTTACTACAAGTTAACTGCTATTTTAAACCACCATTACCCATCCCGCAACCCCTGTGCCTGCTCTTTGCTACTCTCACTGAGTTGCTGGATCACTTCTCAAATCTCGCTTCCAAATTCCTGGACTTCTCTGGACATCAAGACTATGCTTCTGCACTAGACGACACCCCAAGACTCATATGCTGTGTCTCTGATTTTCTGCTACAATTTGGGTCAGCTACAGCCCTTCCCCTACCACTGTTCTCTTTATTTCTTATTCGTTCATGAGATGTGGGCATCGCTGGCAAGGCCAGCATTTATTGCCCATCCCTAATTGCCCTTGAGAAGGTGGTGGTGAGCCGCCTTCTTGAACCGCTGCAGTCCGTGTGGTGAAGGTACTCCCACAGTGCTGTTAGGGAGGGAGTTCCAGGATTTTGACCCAGCGACGATGAAGGATCGGCGATATACTTCCAAGTCAGGATGGTGCGTGACTTGGAGGGGAACTTGGGAGGTGGTGGTGTTCCCATGTACCTGCTGCCCTTGTCCTTCTAGGTGGAAGAGGTCGCGGGTTTGGGAGGTGCTGCCGAAGAAGTCTTAGTGAGTTGCTGCAGTGCATCTTGTAGACGGTACACACTGCAGCCACGGTGCGCCGGTGGTGGAGGGAGTGACTGTTTTAGGTGGTAGATGGGGTGCCAATCAAGCGGGTGCTTTGTCCTGGATGGTGCCGAGCTTCTCAAGTGTTGTTGGGGCTGCACTCATCCAGGCAAGTGGAGAGTATTCCATCACACTCCTGCCTTGTAAATGGTGGAAAGGCTTTGGGGAGTCAGGAGGTGAGACACTTGCCACAGAATACCCAGTCTCTGACCTGCTCTTGTGGCTGGTCCAGTTAAGTTTCTGGTCAATGGTGACCCCCAGGGTATTGATAGTGGGGGATTCAGCTATGGTAATGCCGTTGAGCCTGTGACTGGCTGACTCGTTCTTCTGGCTTTTCAGTTTTGTTGGTTTCTGGCTAGTGATTTACATTTCTCTGCCGCTTCTGATCTACAGTGACCAACAATGTCGCCATCATCTTTCTGCCCCGCAACCTGGATCCTCATTCCCATGGACAAAAGCTCCATCCTCCAATTCTCCAGCTTTCAAATAGCTTCTGGATTTCACTTGCCCGCTGCACCTATCGCCGAACTTGGACAACAGTTCGTTGATGTTGACTCCACCCTACCTACGTCAACTTTATCCTGCCACGGGAATCCATCCTATTGTCTCCTATCTATTCCCTGTTACCAGCAGGAAATATGTATCTGAATGACTGCTATATAACCAGGCTTATAAAACTTGAGTTTCCCCCGTGAGCTCTACCTCACCACCACTTCTCTCGATCTCTGAATTGTCAGACTGCTTGTCTGACATCCAATACTGGATAAGCAGAAATTTCCTCCAGCTAAATATTGGGAAGACCAAAGCCATTGTCTTCGGTCCCCACCACAAACTCCATTCCTTAGCCACCGACTCCATCCCTCTCCCCAGCATCTGTCTGAGGCTGAACCAAACTGTTAGCAATCTGAAATGAGCTTCCAACAATGTACCCGTGCCATAATTAATACCGCCTCCACACCTGCCTCAGCTCATCCGCTGCTGAAACCCTCATCCATGCCTTTGTTACCTCCAGACTTAACTATTCCAACACACGCCTGGCTGGTCTCCCACGTTCTACCCTACGTAAACTTGAGGTCATCCAAAACTCGGCTGCTCGTGGCCTAGCTCGCACCAAGTCCCGTTCACCCATCACCACTGTGCTCGCTGACTTGCATTGGCTCCCATTTAAGCAACGCCTCGATTTTAATATTCTCATCCTTGTTTTCAAATCCATCCATGGCCTCGCCCCCTCCCTATCTCTGTAATCTCCTTCAGCCCCACAACCCCCCCGCCTGAGATATCTGCGCTCCTCTAATTCTGGCCTCTTGAACATCCCTGATTGTAATCGCTCTGGAATGCCATCCCTAAACCTCTCTACCTCTCTTTCCTCCTTTGAGACTCTCCCTAAAACCTACCTCTTTGACCAAGATCTGCCCTAATTTCACCTTGTGACTCGGTGTCAAATTTTGTTTGCTGACGCTCCTGTGAAGCACCTTGGGACGTTTTGCTACGTTAAAGGTTTATAAATTAAAGTTGTTTTCTTTTTTTGTTCAATGCTCATTTCTTTCTCATGCCTCTGTGAAATGTCTTGGGACTTTTTCTTCAGAACCGTAAAAGTTCCATCCAATACACCAAAACCTACAAAACCTCATTTAAGCAACTGCAGAGTTTAGTAAAAGGCTGCCCAAAAATCCTTTTAAGATGGATTCCGAGAGAGCAATAAACACAATAGCCCCATACTGCTGCCAAATATTAGTTCAAGGGGAAATGAAAGATTCAAGTACTATTCACCACTTTGTTCTTCTACACTTTCATTTGTTGCTTTATATAAATTGAAGTGCATTTTTATGGTATTATTCACTTGAACCAGCTGCTGGTTAGAAAATAATTTGCTTAAACTAAAAGCAGCTGCTTTCAAAAATGATAAAAAACTTAGAAAAACATTTACAAAGTCTCAACGAATCCACAACTCTTGTTGGAAAGCAACATTTATACACATCTGGGCAAAATCAATGCAAAAATCTGAAAAACAAGAGTCCCAAAAAGGACAATGCAGGGAAGCAAAGTTTACACTAAAACATTTACAATAAATTATTTTTATTTTTTTTTAAACCCAACAAGGTGGTTATGTTGCTCTATTGTATTTACACAATTAATTTTATCTGCAAAAACCTTAATTACACCCACAGCCTTTAAGATTTGGTACAATTAAAAATCAAGTGTGGGGTTTTTTTTGTTGCAGTAATTGCAATCTCAGTGCTTCTTACTGTAAATCCTTAAAACTCAATTTAAAAAGTTCCTACATCCAGAATTGCCATGCAATTAATGCCAACAAATGTATTAGTAATTATTTCCTTGACCAGTTCGAAGTATTAAAAGCAGTACCTACACAAATGTAGGAGTGAGCCAAGTAGCAAATCACCTGTACCATTCCAGCCCGATCAGGGGTTAATATGAAATTACTACCAGGGAGTTACAATATGAAAGTGGCTGATGTAAGTTGGATTCTCAGCTAAGTCTGTTTCCAAGGGCGAGACAGGAAAGAGTAACAATTAAGAATAACCGGTTTCACAAAACTGATTACATTTTAGTTTTAGGTGGGAATTATTCGACGTGAATCTTTCGAGCTATCTGCTGGTCAAAACAAGTGCTTGGTCCTTGTACCTGCCAAGATCCATTTTGCTCATCTTAGATAATCTGCAATGCTGAACCACAGCACAACATGCAATAGCACAGAGTTAGGATGTCACGTCCACAGCACATATCAGCAGACACTTGCTTTACAGTTAAAAATGGCACATCTATGAAAGAAGCAAGCAACAATGACAAACTTCCACAAAACCACACTTAAGGCTATTTAAAGTTAAAACTATGGATCTCAGGCAATTAAGCTGCTTTATATTCAGGATTAACATCCCCCCCTCAACCCCGCAAAGTATCAGATTTTAAGAATGTTACAAAGAAAATCAAAAAAGTCATGTGAATTTTCATGGATCATTATTTACAGGACTATAAACAGTGCTGCTCTGGAAGGAATTATTTTCATTGCATCGAATAATAAATTCAGACATAGTTAACCAAGTATTAAGTTTGCATGTAACAGAATTAAAATTAAAACATTTTCAACAGTATTCATCGTCGCAACCAATATTTTTAAGTGCTATCTCAATTTACACACTTTCATCAAGACCTACACTCAGCTAACTCACGCTATTATATTTACCTGAACATGGGGCATGGAACGGCATCTCCTCGCTTATGTATATGCACACACAGCATTCAGAGTTTAGCAGAAGCCAGAATGACCGATGTATGTGAGGAGTACAATCTGCCACTACGCGTTACGTCTATCCACCACCGCAAGTCTGATAATGTGTGCAGTCGGGCTGATGCCAATTGGTTGGTATTGGGCCGTTTCAATATTTGTATACAACATACTGATGTACTGGGTTCCAAGGTGCTGTGTTCTTTTTTATTCATTCATGGCACGTCGGCAAGGCCAGCATTTATTGCCCAGTCCCAACTGCCCTCGAGAGGTAGTGGTCAGCCGCCATCTTGAACCGCTACAGTTTGTGTGGTGAAGGTGCTCCCACAGTGCTGTTAGGGAGGGAGTTCCAGGATTTTGACCCAGCGACGATGAAGGAACGGTGATATATTTCCAAGTTAAGATGGTGTGTGACTTGGAGGGGAACCTGAAGCTGGTGGTGTTCCCATGCACCTGCTGCTCTTTTCCTTCTCGGTGGTAGAGGTCGCAGGTTTGGCTGGTGCTGTGGTGAGTTGCTGCATGCATCTTGTAGATGGTACACACTGCAGCCACGGCTTGCCGGTGCTGGAGGGAATCAAGGTTTAAGGTGGTGGATGGGGTGCCAATCAAGCGGGCTGCTTTGTCCTGGATGGTGTCGAGCTTCTCGAGTGTTGTTGGAGCTGCACTCATCCAGGCAAGTGGAGAGTACTCCATCAAACTCCTGACTTGTGCCTTGTAGATGGTGGAAAAGCTTTGGGGAGTCAGGAGGCGAGTCACTCGCCGCAGAATACCCAGCATCTGACCTGCTGTTGTAGCCACTGTATTTATGTGGCTGGTCCAGTTAAGTTTCTGGTCAATGGTGACCCCCCCCAGGATGTTGATGGTGGGGGATTTGATGATGGTAATGCCATTGATTGTCATGGGGAGGTGGTTAGACTTTCTCTTGTTGGAGATGGTCATTGCCTGGCAGTTGTGTGGCGCGAATGTTACTTGCCACTTATCAGCTCAAGCCTGAATCCTGTCCAGGTCTTGCTGAATGCAAGGACAGCTTCATTATCTGAACACTGTGCCATCATCAGCAAACATCCCCATTTTTGACCTCATGATGAAGGGAAGGTCATTGATGAAGCAGCGGAAAATGGTTGGGCCTAGGACGCTGTCCTGAGGAACTCCTGCAACGATGTCCTGGGGCTGAGATGAATGGCCTCCAACAACCACAACCATCTTCCTTTGTGCTTGGTATGACTCCAGCCAGTGGAGAGTTTTCCCCAATTCCCATTGACTTCAATTTTACTAGGGCTCCTTGATGCCACACTCGGTCAAATGCTGCCTTGATGTCAAGGGCAGTCACTCTCACCTCAGCTGTACTGTCCATGTTTGGACCAAGGCTATAATGAGGTCTGAAGCCAAGTGGTCCTGGTGGAATCTAAACAGAGCATCGGTGAGCAGTTTATTGGTGAATAAGTGCCGCTTGATAGTACAGTCGACGGCCTCTTCCAGCACTTCGCTGATGATTGAGAGTAGGCTGATGGGGCGGTAATTGGCCAGATTGGATTCGTCCTGCTTTTTGTGGACAAGACATACCTGGGCAATTTTCCACTTGTCAGGTAGATGCCAGTGTTGTAGCTGTACTGGCTAGAGGCACAGCTACTTCTGGAGCACAAGTCTTCAGCACTACAGCCAGGATGTTTTCAGGACACACAGCCTTTGCTGTACCCAGTTCGCACAGCTGTTTCTTGATATCACTTGGAGTGAAGCGAATTGGCTGAAGGCTGGCTTCTGTGAGGGTAATGACCTCAGGAGGAGGCCGAGATGGATCATCCACTTGGCACTTCTGGCTGAAGATGGTTGCAAATGCTTCAGTCTTGCTCTTTGCACTCACGTGCTGGGCTCCGCCATCATTGAGGATGGAAATATTCATGGAGCCTCCTCCTCCCGTTAGTTGTTTAATTGTCTTCCACCATTCACGACTGGATGTAGTAAGACTGCAGAGCTTTGATCTGATCAGTTGGTTGTGCGATCGCTTAGCTCTGTCTGTAGCATGCTGCTTCCGCTATTTAGCATGCATGTAGTCCTGTGTTGTAGCTTCCCCAGGTTGGCACCTCACTTTTAGGTACACCTGGTGCTGCTCCTGGCATGCTTTTCTAAACACCTCATTGAATGAGGGTTGGTGCCCAGGCTTGATGGTAATGGTATAGTGAGGAATATGCTGGATATGAGGTTACAGATTGTGGTGGAATACAATTCTGCTGCTGCTGATGGCCCACAGCGCCTCATGGTTACCCAGTTTTGAGCTGCTGGATCTGTTCTGAATCTATCCCATTTCGCACGGTGGTAGTGCCACACAACACGATGGAGAGTGTCCTCAGTGGGAAGACGGGAGTTCGTCTCCACAAAGACTGTACGGTGGTCACTCCTACCAATACTGTCATGGACAGATGCATCTGCGACGGGTACATAGGCGAGGACGAGGTCAAGTAGGTTTTTCCCCTTGTGTTGGTCCTCTCACCACCTGCCGCAGGCCTAGTCTGGTAGCTATGTCCTTCAGGACTCAGCCAACTCAGTCAGCAGTTATGCCACCGAGCCACTCTTGGTGATGGACATTGAAGTCCCCCACCCAGAGTACATTCTGTGCCCATGCCACCCTCAAGTGTTTCTTCCAACTGGTGCTCAACATGAAGGAGTACTGATTCATCAGCTAAGGGAGGGCAGTAGGTGGTAATCAGCAGGAAGTTTCCCTTACTGTGTTGGACCTCAAGTCATGAGGCATCATGTGGTCTGGAGTAAATGTTGAGGACTCCCAGGGGCACTCCCTCCCAACTGTGTACCACTGTGCCATCACCTCTGGTGTGTCTGTACTGTCGGTGGGACAGGACATACCCACGAGTGGTGATGCAGAAGACTGGGACACTGGTTGAAAGGTATGATTCTGCAAGAATCACAATGTCAGGCTGTGACTCGTCTGTGGTCAGCTCTCCCAATTTTGGCACAAGTCCCCAAATAAAAGTGAGGAGGACTTTGCAGGGTTGACTGGGTGTGCCTTTATTGTGTCCGAATCCGGTGCCTAGGTCGATGCCGTCCGGTTTTATTATTCTTAGTTTTCCACAGCAGTTTTTAATGCAACGGAGTGGCTTGCTAGGTCATTTCAGAGGGCAGTTAAGAGTTAACCAAATTGCTGTGGATTTGGAGTCACATTTAGGCCAGACTGGCTAAGGATGGCAGATTTCCTTCTCTAAAGGGCATTAGGTTGCTCCGTCTGTTAGATTGGACATGACAGAATATTACTCCAGTGAGGCACCAATACTTCAGTCTCTTGGTAGAGCTGGTGCAAATTAACAACAGAGAATTGGTGGTTCATTACACCGATTCAGAAAAGTATCCGCCACTAGTCAAATTTTAAAGCCAAGACTTGAAGCACTTGACCAAGTTTAATCAGAACCCAAGGTATTGGAGATCACCAATGGTTCAGCTAGTTAAGGCAGAGAGTAGCTGACCAAGCAAGTTCCAGGTTGACCCCCAATCTGCACCAGGTTAGCTGAGCTCAGTTGGCTGGTAGGAGGGGGTGCAATGATTGACTTCAATGTTGCTTGGTTTTGGGAATCACAGAATCCACAGTGCAGATAGAGGCCATTTCGGCCCATCGAGCCTGCACCGACACATATCCCACCCTATCCCCGTAACCCCACGTATTTAATCCCCTAACACTAAGGGTCAATTTATCATAGCCAAATCAACCTAACCCGCACATCTTTGGACTGTGGGAGGAAACTGGAGCACCCGGAGGAAACCCACGCAGACACAGGGAGAATGTGCAAACTCCACACAGACAGTCGCCAGAGGCCGAATTTGAACCCGGGAAGGGAAGAGACAAAAAAAAAAAAAAAAAAAATCAGACAAGGTTCCCACCTCTGGTCACCATCTAGCGTCACCTACTGGAAGTGCAGGCATGGACGTCAGGTGAGCAGGGCTGGGCTGTGATGCTCCACAGATCAACAGCCTGCCAACACTCGCACATCAAAAAGGTCACTTCAGCAAGGACTCAAGGTCTTCAGCAGAATAATACCAATGGTGAGAAAATTGTCAAACAAAGGAGAATAAGAAAAATAAAAACCTAAGTAAGTCAATTACATTCCGTGGGCAGCTCGCTACAGCACACCAATGCTGGTGTTAATTGTAGCTGAGAAGTTTTATATACAAACCTGTAGCAATTTGGAGTACTGCTCTGTCTGTGTGCATGCCACCCTAAGACACTAAGCTGTAATTCTTCTGACCTTCGACTTTTTTTTTTTATATAGGATATTATTTCTACCGTGTAAGCAATTAACTTCAGGCACTTCAATACCAGTTATATACACTGAACAAGCTCCATTACCAAAGTTATGATTGGTCCTTTAGTCTCCATAGGTATTATTATGTTATACAACACTCAACTTATCATTTCAAATGGACATTTTGGTCTCACACCGGCCTCGTGTCAAACTGTTCATGTACAGTACTCGGGCTTCTTACTGTGAACAATGTAAATGTTGCAGTGCTCTGTTGTTTCCACTAGAGGCCATTGGAGATATGAGATGAACTGACGCTGAAGCATTGCATTGCAATTTATTGTACAGGGCTCCTAGTTTAGCGCTAAGATTTTCTGAAGGATGTGCCATTTTTCACCCTTGTATCTAGTGAGAATATAAAAATTTCCCATTTCTTCTAAAAAAAAAGCCAGACTCATTTTTGGGACGGACAACAAATGCAATGAATACATTTATGAAAAACGTGCTGAAAGTAGGCACACAAATCTGAAGAATATAATTTGACGAATTCTTTATTTAAGAGGGTATTTTACATGAACGCAACAACTGATCTTTGTAATGAATCAGCGAGAATTGTGAGCGTAAAGGATTAAAACTATTGCCTGAGAAACATAGGGTTTACTTGCTGAGCCTAGTGCAACCACTATGGAGTGTAAGAAAGAAGAGCCCTTACCCCAGTCCTGTTCATACAAGGCTTGGGAAAGGCACCATGGTTCACTTATTGGCATGCGTGGATGTACAGAAATAAAATTGCTGTGTAAGATTTCTGCTCAGTGAACCTCAAAACTAAAAAAAAATAGAAACCTAACAGCACCTTCCGTTTAAGAAAAGAGTAACTTATTAAATCTGTTTCATCAAGCAATACTTATTGCACTTGCTATACTTCATCTCCTTAGTTAAAATTATCAACATCTAAGAAACTTGTACTGTATCAACAATGTTAACTTTGGTCAGATACCAAAGCAAAATAGGCATTGCTGCCATGTAAAATTTGCATAGGAGGCATAAAAACATGACTCATGATCAGCTGGGGATTTAATGCTAACTACCCAGTGGCCAGAATGGTCTAATCAAATACATTTATACAATTTTTTTTAAATTCTCCGCAAGCCTACATTTCGTTGTACTGCACTTGTGCACTAACAATGACAATAAAAGTTGATTTGATTTGAATGGTGACAGAGTACAGTTCCACAGGTGCCTTGTCCCAGTGCCTCAGCCAGGAGGCCATTCTTTACGAAAGGCCGAGTGCCAGCAGGCTATTCGATCATTGTGGAAAAGGAATTACTGTCGAGCTGATCCTGTCCTCACCCAATGTCTACACATGCGGCTTTTCCAGCAGTTTCACTGGATGGTAATCAGAAGTAGGAACCCGTGGCTGATTTTTTCCCCCCTCCATAACATGAAGCCAATTGTAGTGCCCCAACAGCTCACTAACAAAGAAAAGGTTTCTAATTTTGATTACCTACAGCTTTAATAATTTGAAGGGAAGGAAATTATACAGCACAGTGGTGTTAAAGATGTAAAATAAAAAAATCCTGATAAAAATGAAGATCTAAAATGAAACATGGTGAATCATTGCTGCCAAATATATTGGCCCGGATTTTGCTGTCAACTGCGAACAAACAGTAGTCGGCATTCATTGCACTTGCAGCTGCCCTCAGACTTCTCGTGGGCTTTTGCGCAGCAACTTACAGTCATCGGGAGTCTGAAACAGCGCGGCGCCCTCTACAGGGGATCTGGGACCTGTACCAACAGGGCACGCAACTGCATGTCTCTTCAACCAATCAGATTGAAGAATCCTGACTGAGGCACGGAGAGTCTGAACCAGGAAGTGTCAGTTAGAATATTTAAATCAATGTAAAGTCATGCATAGAAAGCAAAATAGAGAGGGAAACAAAGATGGGATTAAGAGAGAAAAGAGACAAAAAGAAAAAGTAAAACAATAATTTTTTAATTTTTTCAAATTTCTAGCAGTGAGTAAAATCTGAAGGAATGAGACGCCACACTTGTAAAAGTAAAGTTTCAGTGCCAGAGAGGTTGTTCGGCAGTAATTAAGACTTATCACATCATTAAAATTTACTTACACTTGAATGGACAAGCCCTAACTTCTTCTGGCATGTTCAGTGGGTATCGAGTGGTTAAGTACCCCGACTTCACGCCCTTCATGTGTGTCAATGCCGAATCTCTTGGCAAGATACCAGTGTAGCAAAGCTTCTGGAAGAGCAAGGCAAACTGGACAGCAACTTTCCACGTTTTACTGCAGTTGTGCGGACGCCGGAAGTTACTGTCCAATTTACTCAAGAATAACGGCGAGCGCCGAGAGCCTCACCATTTTTCTTACCGCAAAATCCGGGCCACTGTGTCTTGGGTGTTTAAATGTAAACTAAAGATGTATAAACTCAACAGTTGAGACTAAAGTGCTGTGGTGAGTACAACAAACACAGCCATCCAATGCAAAAAAAAAATTTTTAAACGAGATTATAAAGGTGGTTGTCTTAAACAAAAAATCCCTTAATTTTATACCATTTGTAATGGATAAAATGTACAAAGAAATAATATGTGGGCAAAAACTTTTTTTTTTGTTATTTGAGTAAAATTAACACTGCCTCATCACTTACTGTAACGAAACAGCTCCAATGAGCTGATTCCAAATTAGCCTCCCTTTAAATAGGTGGCAACACTGGACAAATTAGGTCACGAAAAAAAGTACACATAGCATCAAATTCTCACTCAACCCACAGTGATAATGTTCATTGATAAAACACTGGTTTATAATCTCATTCAAACAAATTCTAGTCTTTGACCCATTGAGAAAGACTAAGTAGTACTGGGTATAAAGCAAGTGGCTATTTATTTCATCATTATCACTGTCTTGGCAGATAAAAAGTTAAAAGCTTATTTATAAATCGTGATCCTTTCAGAATTAGTAAACTTTAAGAAACGCTGTCTACGGCCAGCATGACTATAAAAGCATATCTACATCCTGCGCAGTTATTACCAGCAAACCGCAACCAGCAGAAAAAATCCCAAAGAAATGAGTCACAACAAAGTATTGTTAATGAATATTGAACGACAGCATCTGCAAGCATCAAAAGTCATCAAATTAATGCTCAAATGCCAGTGTCAGCAGACTTTGAATAGCAGGTTGAAGAAACACCTTCTATTCAATGGTGAAAATGTTCCTTTGACCTACTGTTGGGCACTGGTGCACCTTTCAAAGTTAAGAATCGCACAGCAGAGTTAAAACATGCAACAGCAATCTGGTGCACAAAGTATCAACACAATATAAGCTGGTGGAAATAAGCTAACAATCTAAGCTCAGATTTCATAAATGCTCAAACTGCTAGTTCATTTCTAAAAGCACACCATTACGTTGCTGATGAAGTATCTGACTGAACCAGACACACTATCTTTTCCTTCACCAGCCAAATCTGGATTTACTTACACATGTTATTGAATTCTACTGAGCTTAGATAGATATCTATTTGAAGATGATTTGTAAAAAAAAAGCCAAAAAAATTAAACAAGCCAAAATAGAAGAACGCAGCAAGAACTGCTTACCAGCTTTGTCAGACTTCTCTTTCTGTTCAAGCAGCTCTTCGCGTTGTCCACTGAACTGCTGAATTCTTGCACGGAGCTGAGAGATTTCCTCTTCTTTCATTTCCAATGTTTCATGCATCTGCCGTTTTGTCTCTGCGATTACCATTCCCTGCAATTTATCAATTCTTTAAATTTTGCTTACAAAGAATCTACGCACAGAAACAGGCCATTCGGCTCAACTGGTCAAAGCTGGTATTTATACTCCTCGAAAGCCTCCTCCTACTCTAATTACCGCTTCCCACCAAGCAGCTTATTAGCACTTATATTTGCCTCCTACAATGCAATTAACTGCATTTGAAAGTTTATTTGCATTTCTGAAAGCTGCTACTTTTGTTGAAGGCAAATCCATTTTTTTGCCTTACCTACTTCAGTAGAAGGAACTTGTATAGCACTTTTCATGACATCGGAATGCTCCAAAGTGCTTCACAGCCAATTCATTTGTTTTCGCAGTGTTGTTATCAAGGTCCCGAACAAGAAGATAATGGCCAGTTTATCTGTTTTTGGTAGTCTTCGGTAAGGGATAAACATCAGTCAGGACAATGGGAGAGCTGCCCTGCTTGTCTTCAAGTAATGCCATAGGATCCTGTATGTCCTCCTAAACAGACGGATGGGGCCTCACTTTCATGTCTCATCCAGAAATATGACACTTCCAGCAATGCAGCTGACGTAAGAAAACTACTAGGCCCTTGGTCTGAGTATTAAACAAGGCTTTAATCAACTGTTTTTCAACATGGAGATCTAGTTGTGTCCTTCACTAGTTCCTGTTAAAGAATGTCCTGAGCAAGCTGGGCCCATGCCCGAGTATTTATACTCTCCCTGGACAGCGCCACCAGCAGGCCGCCCAGTATTACTTCATAAGTCATTTCCACATGAATGACAAGATTCATGTCAGCAGCCCTCCCTGAGTAACGTAGCAAAGTGTCACCCTAAATTATATGCTCAACTCCTGGTGTGGGACTTGAACCCATGACCTTCTGACTTAGAGGCAAGCGTGCCACCAAGTGAGCTAAGCTAACATGGTACATGATCGACTGCTGGCAAAATGCTGACCTGATGCCATAGTAAGACAAGGAAATTCCTAGGAATTGGCTATCCAATGTTAAGCAAGAAAAGACAGAACATTAACATCAAGATGTGGAAGAGATTTTGGTCATCTAGTTATGCGGCTACACTTGCAACACATATTCTATCAGTACAGATTGTAAACCAGTTAAATACATGGTTCACAACTCCGATGATTCAGAATCTCCCACTGGATATGGGATTCTTAATAAATTTGGAAAATGAGAGTGCATCTTCTGTGTAAAATGTTGAAAAGACCCCAGAGTCCATCACGAGAGAATACACTGGAAACTTGACTGTAATCACGATTTTAAACACTGAAGTCTAAAGCTTCATATGCAGCAGTGTAAATAGGACATGCAGGTGATTCACAATGTCTCCTTTTTAAAGAAAACAAAAAAGTCAGTGCCTGGGCGAGCACAGAGCTGTGTGTAATTGTATTCTGTATTTTTTTTTTATATAAAGTCGCCTAATGTAGTTTTGCATTTGCTGAACATAATTTTATTACTCAAATGTAGTTGTGATTTACAGGAATCCACAAAATTGGTAATCCTAATGAAAAAAGCACTTTGGAAAGAACGTTGAAAGAGAAACTAAATTAACACTGAAGTAAATTTTTTTAAAAGCTTGAAAAAAATTAAGGAAGATGCATAGCCACCCGTAATTGTCTGAGTTATGCTATACTATCATAACAGATTTAGAGATCGTACACAACAAATGGTAGTTGGAACTTTGTTTAAAATCGAGTGAAACCTATCTGAGATGGGAGCTGTGCTTTTTTTTTAATATTACAGATTTAACAAAAAGATGAGAGAGTCTACTGTCTAATCAAAACATCCTACAGCAGGAAAGTGCCTGCTTTTCCTCCCCACCCTTGTAATTTATTTTTCTCCTCAGCCACGCAACACCTCTATCTCAGAGGGTGGCTTGCAGAGCGACTTCAGGGCCCACACCAACATAACCAGTCAGTAGGTGGTGCACACAAGTGATTCAGAGGTGACTGGCTATCTCTTTCCCACCGGCTTAAATCCAGCAGGATAACTTGGGCTCCATTCAGCAATTTCCTATGGCAATACTGTTGTAATTGGGAGCTCTGTGTTGATAAGGTTCTTTGGATGAGAGAGGGAGCATAGAAGAATTAAGACAATACACTAAATTATAATCCTGGCTACATGTTAATTGTTTCGCTAAAACACAAATGATTAATTTTCACTTCAAGAGGGCATGCAACCAAGTTTCTTTAGCTGTTAGCCTTTAACCTATGACACTGACACTAAAGATTAAATGTAGGCATATTTTGAATGCCATCTCGAATACAAGTTCAGAGGGGAATGGAAGAAATCTCCTCCCAGTCCTCAGGAAGGGCACGAAAAGTCGACGGACTTGTTTTCCCATAGATGCTGCCTGAGCTGCTGAGCATTTCTAGCTTTTTCTGGTTTTGTTTTCAGATTTCCAGCATCTGCAGTATTTTGTTTAATAAGAAACTTAACTTTGAAATTCAAAGAACTTTTAGCTGTACATAAAGGAGCTCAGACTCCATTCCTGCTATTTCAGTGCAGTAGCTTACTATTGAACTGAATAATGATGACCTGGGTCAGCTCTGCAGCAACTCATGCCATACTCCTGCTTCCCTGCAGCTACTGAGCAGACATCAGAACACTCACCTCACTGAAGTACTGCTCACCTTATCTTGCTCCAACTGTTCAATTAAATTCTTTGCATCTCGGAGCTGAGTGATAAGTTTACTCTTGTCAATAGTGTGCAGATCCTGAAGAAATAAACAATGTGTAAAGGCATTTTCCATCTGATGTCCCCATTATATTACATAGAATTTACAGCATAGAAACAGGCCATTCGGCCAACTGGTCTATGCCAGAGTTTATGCTCCACACGAGCCTCCTCCCACCCTACTTCATCCAACCCAATCAGCATATCCTTCTCATGTACTTATCTAGCTTTCCCTTGAATACATCTATGCTATATTCACACACTACCTTGCATAAAAAATTTTGTTTTAGATAAAGATAGAATACTAAATTACTTCTCTCTTTGAACTTCCTGCACCATTCTCCAAAAACAGGGGCAACAGGTGGCATGCTCACAAGGCTATGCCAATGTAATTTCCTAACCAGTCACCAACCTAGCTTCACAGTCCAATTTTGTTTCTTTCATGTGAAACCACTTGCTTCCTCCACTGTGAATAATAGGAAATTCGGATGTTGTTGCATGGGTAATTGAATTTGACAGTAGGTTTGAGAGGGAGAAGCATGAGTCACGGACTATGGTTTTAAATTTAGGTAAGGTGGACTTTGAAGGGATGGAGGCAGAAATTGACCACAGTAGACTGGGCAGAACTATTAACGGATAAAACTACAGATCAACAGTGGGAGGTGTGCAAAGAAGTATTTGGCTGAATACAAGATCTGTACATACCCCGAAAGGGCAAGGGCTCTAGTTGAGTAATTAGACAACCTAAGTCAACAAAAGAAGTGAGATAATGTAAAACTAAAAAGGGCTTATACAAATGCAAACAACAGTAGAGATCCCGTGGACTGGGAGAGATATATAGAACAGCAAAGGGATACAAAGAAAGTAGTAAGTGTTGCAGAAAGGGAATACGAGAAAAAACCTGAGAGAGTTATCAAGGGCAACACTAAAGGTTTTTACGAGTATATTAAGAGAAAGAGGATGGCTAAGGGTAATATGGGTCCCTTAAAGACAGACGCAGGTGATATTGCAACAGAAAATCAGGAAATGGCAGACTTGCTAAATTCTTACTTTGTATCAGTCTTCACAGTCGAGGATGAGGATAAAGTAGCAGAGTTACAAGGAAAAGTAAAAATAAATCAAGTGGAGGAACTTATTGGATTTAATGCAAGTAAAAAAACGGTAATGGATAAAATAACGAGGCTAAAGATAGAGAAATCGCCAGGACCTGATGGCTTCTACCCAGAGGGTATTCAAGGAAGTAGGTGAGGAAATTGTAGATGCTTTAGTCATAATCTTCCAAAATGCTCCGGATTCAGGAATTTTCCCCTTTGATTAGAAGATTGCAAGTGTCACTCCATTATTTAAGAAGGGTAGGAGAGATAGATATGGAAGTTATAGGCCTATTAGCCTAATGTCTGCTGCAGGGAAGTTATTAGAATCTGTTATTAGGGACAGAGTGACTGAGCACTTGGTCAAATATTAACTGATCAGAGAGAGCCAGCACGGATTTGTAAAGGGCAAGCCGTGTCTAACGAAGCTAGGTGAATTTTTTGAGGTAATGAATGTGGTAGATAAGGGAGTGTCTACGGATGTTATTTATATGGATTTCCAGAAAGCATTCGATAAGGTTCCACATAAAAGACTGTTAACAAAAATGAGAGCCCATTGATTTGAAGGCAATCTATCGACATGGGTAGGGAATTGGTTAGGAGGTAGGAGACAGAGAGTAGAAATAATGGGTGTGTACTTCACTTGGCAGGATGTGACTAGTGATGTCCCCCATGGATCTGCACTGGGGCCTCAGCTTTTCACGATACAGGAAACTCTTTTTTATCCGGCACCGACGGGACCGGCGTGGTGCCAGTTTATCAAAAAGTCCGGATTACAGAGAGGTATACTTACCAAGGTACGAGAGCCCCGTCCGCAGCAACAAATCCAGGCTTCCCTGTTGCTTAGCAACAGGTGCAGGAACCCCAGTTACACAGCCACAGATCCAGGAACGGCCACTAATATGAAGTAAAACTTACTTGAACCTACTCCTGAATTTTGCCGGTTAACAGAGATTTCTGGTTATTTAGGTGCCGGTAAATCGAGAGTTTCCTGTATTTGTAAGTGACTTAGATGAAGGAAGAGAGAGCCGTATATCCAAGTTTGTTGAGGACACCAAGTCAAGTGGCACAATAAATAATGTAGATGCGAGCATAAAGATGCAAAGGGACATTGACAGATTAAGTGAGTGGAGAAAAACTGTGGCAGATGGAGTAAAATGTGGAAAAGTGTGAGGTCACCCACTTTGGACCCAAGAAAGATCGATCAGAGTATTTTCTAAATGGTGTGGAGCTAGGAACAGTGGATGTGCATAGAGATTTAGGGGTCTGTGTACAGAAATCACAATGCTAGTGGACAGGTACAAAAAATAATTTAAAAAGCTAATGGAATGTTGGGCTTTAAGTCAAGGTGGTTGAAATACAAAAGGGTGGAAGTTATGTTAGTTATCTAAAGCTCTGGTGAGATCCCATTTAGAGCACGGTGTTAAATTCTGGGCACCACACCTCAGGAAGGATATCGTGGCCTTGGAGGGGGCACAGCGCAGATTGAGCCCCTCGAGCCTGTTCTGACATTCAATTAGATCACAGCTGATCGGCATCTCAATTCGGTTTACCTGCCGGTTCCATACCCTTGCCTAACAAAAATCTATCAAGCTCAGTTTTGACATGTTCAATTGACCGAGCCTCGTGGGGGAGAGTTTTCCAGGTTTCCACTAATGTTTGTGCGACTCGGTGCTTCCTGACATGACCCCTGAATGGCCGAGGTCTAGTTTTAAGGTTATGCCCAACGTACACTCTAAGCTGCGCGGCCCGGGACCGGCTTTTCCAATGTGAAATTTCACACTTGCGTGAAACTTTGAATGGGCCACGTAGCCCATTAAAGGGATTGCGCACCCCCAAAAATATTAGGGGGGACCATGGTTACGCCCCCGTGTTCTGGACTCCCCCACCAGAGGAAGTAGTTTCTCACTATCTGCCCTATCTAATCATTTTAAAACACCTCAATTAGATTCAACCTTCATCTTCTATATTCGAGGGAATACAAGCCAAGTCTACGCAACCGACCCCTCACTGCCTGCCTGCTCCAACAGTGGTCACTCCTTCAGCTATTTTGTTTTTGTTAATCATTCATGGGATGTGGGTGCCGCTGCTCCCACCCTTTGAAATCTCCCCTCAGTATCTCAGCCTG
Organism: Somniosus microcephalus; assembly: GCF_052327205.1. Classification (NCBI taxonomy): domain Eukaryota; kingdom Metazoa; phylum Chordata; class Chondrichthyes; order Squaliformes; family Somniosidae; genus Somniosus; species Somniosus microcephalus. The sequence continues at coordinate 273,135,090 of NC_140993.1, forward strand.
GCCACCTCCCTCCCTGCCTTCAACAGCTTCCAAAAGATCTCTTTTGCCCCTCCTCCCAACACACCTGATGTGCACACGTTGCCCACCGTTCTACAAAGAACTTGGGGATATCTGTCGATACTTCAAGATTATTATAAAAATGTAAGTTGCTGGCAGTTAAAATAGGAAGTATTTGCAAATTATAAATGAACAAGTCAACCAATTGTATAGTCGGAGTAAAGGCCATGATACTGATAGAATTTCCATATATTTATTCTCCACCCAACCACCAATAAAATATGCAGATTGTAGGTCACTGCTGCACTAGAAATTAAACTACAATACAGGAAACTCTCGTTTAAACGGCACCTAAATATCCAGAATTCTCTATTAACCAGCAAAATTCATACTTCGAAAACAACCCCTCAATAACCGGCAATGTTGCCGAGTCCGAGTCTCCGGCGGTGGCCGAGTTAGTCAGTGGGGGTAGTTCTCCAAACTGCCACTACTCGGCTTCTTGGCGCTGTCGGAAGTTCGAACACCTCAATAACTTGAGTCTGACTCTGTTAAAAAATAGCCTCGGTAGACAACCCTCTCCGTCATCCGGAATTTTAATCAACCGGCACCATCCCGGTCCCGTCGGTGCCGGATACCAAAGAGTTTCCTGTACATGCAATTTATTATTTCAGTTCAATTACAAAAAAGACGAGTCTGCAGATTCTACTTTTAAAGAGCTGAGCAGTCTGTCAACAGTCATTCCCTTGGATGGCACAAAGGCTGCTGACCCAGGCCAAGGTGCCAGACAGCAACCCACCCCTTTAGAGCTGTACTGCCGTTCAGCTATGAGCCAGGTCTTCAGTGTTCCACTGTGTTTGGACTTCAGTCCCTGACCAGAGCAGCCAGAGCAAAGGAAAGCTCTACCAGTTTTTAAGTTCACCTTCAATTTCTCCAGCTCCTGATAGCGCTCATCTAGTTGCTCTTGAAGGGCTTCCTTTTCACTGGTCATCTGAGTGCAGCGTTCCTTGTGGATGTGAATCATATCCTTACAACGCTGTAGGAGATTTTCTTGCCTCTTCACACGTTTTTGAAGAACTACTACGGAATTAGCAGCATCGCCAGCTCCCTCTGCAGGACACACAATGATAACACAGTTGAACATCAGAACATAAGACGTAGGAGCAGGAGTCGGTCATTTGGCCCCTCGAGCCTGCGCCGCCATTCAATAAGATCGTGGCTGATCCGATCTTGGCCTCAACTCCACTTCCCTGCCTTTCCCCATAACCCTCGGCTCCCCTGTAGCTCAAGTATCTGTCTATCTCCGTCTTGAATATATTCAATGACTCTGGATCCGCAGCTCTCTGGGGTAGAGAATTCCAAAGATTCACGACCCGGAGAAGAAATTCCTCCTCATCGCCGTTTTCAATGGGCGACCCCTTATTCTGAAACTATGCCCCCTAGTTCTAGATTCCCCCACGAGGGGAAACATCCTCTCTGCATCTATTCTGTCAAGCCCCTTCAGAATCTTATGTTTCAATAAGATCACCTCTCATTCTTCTAAACTCCAATGAGTATAGGCCCAACCTGCTCAACCTTTCTTCATAAGGCAACACCTTCATCTCAGGAATCAACCTGGTGAACCTTCTCTGAACTGCCTCCAATGCAAGTATATCCTTTCTTAAATAAGGAGACCAAAACTGTACGCAGTACTCCAGGTGTGGTCTCACCAGCACCCTGTACAGTTGTAGCAGGACTTCCCTACTTTTATACTCCATCCCCCTTGCAATAAGGGCCAACAGTCCATTTGCCTTCCTAATTACTTGCTGTACCTGCATGCTAGCTTTTTGTGTTTCATGTACAAGGACCCCCCGATCCCTCTGTACCGCAGCATTTTGTAGTCTCTCTCCACTTATATAATTTGCTTTTTTATTCTTCCTACCAAAGTGGATAACCTCACATTTTCCCCACATTATACTTCATCTGTCAAATTTTTGCCCACTCACTTAACCTGTCTATATCCCTTTGCAGGCTCTGTGTCCTCCTCACAACTTGCTAACCCACCTATCTTTGTATCAGCAGCAAATCTGGCTACAGTACACACGGTCCCTTCATCCAAGTCATGAATATAGATTGTAAATAGTTGAGGCCCCAGCACTGATCCCTGCGGCACCCCACCAGTTACAGTTTGCCAACCTGAAAATGACCCATTTATCCCGACTCTGTTTTCTCTTAGTTAGCCAATCCTCTATCCATGCTACAATAGCAAAATACTGCGGATGTTGGAAATCTGAAATAACAACAGAAAGTGCTGGAAACACTTAGCAGGTTGGGTAGCATCGAGGAGAGAAAGAGAGTCAACATTTCGGGTCCAACCCTTCGTCTCTCTCTCTCCTTGATGCTGCCTTACCTGCTGAGTGTTTCCAGCACTTTCTTTTGTTATTCCTCTAACCGTGCGAATATATTACCCCCAACCCCGTGAGCTCTTATCTTGTGCAGTAACCTTTTATGTGGCACCTTATCAAATGCCTCCTGGAAATCTAAATACACTGCATCGACTGGTTCCCCTTTATCCACCCTGCTCGTTACATCCTCAAAGAACTCTAGTAAATTTGTCAAACACGATTTCCCTTTCATAAAACCATGTTGACTCTACTTGATTGTATTAGGATTTTCTATTACTTCCTTAATAATGCATTCCAGCCACAGAACTAAAAAAAAAGCTAGTGCAATACAAGTTGCGGCAAAAAACATTCTCGTCTTAGTGCAGACACTGAAACAACTGGAATTATTTACTGATATTATTAAAACAATTAACAACAAAAAGTAAACTTGAAAGTCACATTACTGCTGACCTTACTTGAAAATCTCATTTTTGAAAATGCAAAACTGCACAAGTTGGCAATGGCCTGCAGGACAGAAAATTTCCTCCTCATAGCAAATCAGGTGAATTAATTAGGTATCAGTAAAAAAAAAACTTAAAATACTAATTACAAAACTTCAAAGCGATCCTTGCACAAACTCAATTTATATGTAGCCATATAGGGTAGAAAGTTATTCAAGCTTATTTGCGAAAAATGAGACTTCCAGGAACGAGGGCTGCCAACATTTTTCTTCATTCACTTGAACTACTCTGATGGTGCTATCACTCCCTGATGCACCCACCTGAAACTCACATCACTGACGCAAAACAGACACCGAAAAATTCACCTGTGTCAACGATCTCGGGGTGTGAGCTGCAAACCTACAAAGTCAGTCAGCCCAAGCAGACAAGGGATTCTCATATTACTGGCAGTCTTGAGGGTTAAAGTGTAACTGCACGCTTTTCATTCACATCCAATTGTGGAGCTTTTTGCAACTCCAGCTGGGAATTTAATCTAATTTGCTAACACACGCACACCAAAAAATAATTGTTTAACCAAGAACATGGAATTAAATTACCACCAGGAACTTCAGGCTTTTTTTTTATTTTTTATTAAATCGGCATCATGCTCCAAGACGAGCCTATTCGATTTCAGGTTTATCAACATGTAAATAATTAGTATGACAAAACTAGAGACCTTAAAGCTGCACAGTGAGGAAATTACTATTGCTGGGATTCACCAATCATGCCCCTTGTGGTGTTGAAAAAAATCCAAGTACTTCAGGGTACAACGAAGAAAATGTATTGTGGCTTAACATGGGGCAGAATTTACTGTTGCCACTGAACAAATTTCCATCAGCTTTTGCGCAGCAAGTTGTTGCAAGTTAAGAGATCGAAATGCCACGGTGCCCTCTATAAAACATCTGGGATCTGTGTGGACAGGGCAAGCAACTGCGTATTGCCTTAACCAATCAGATTAAAGAATCATTCATGAACAGCACCGAGTCTGAACCAGGAAGTGCAAGTTAGAATAGTGAATTCAATATTAAATCAGCTACAAAAAGAGGGCAAAAACGATTGGATTGAGAGAGAGAAAAGAGAAAGTGTAAAAATCAAGTCACTTTTTTTTTTAAATCTCCAACAATTAAAAGCTGAAGAAATGAGATGCCACACTTATAAAGGTTCATTTTCAGAGGTTGTTTGGCAGTAATTAAGACTTACCATGCCGTTAAAAAGGGTACTTACACTGAAGTGGACAAGCCCCAGCGGTGGTAAGTTTAGTCACTATCTACGATCCAAGTACAGGAACTTCATTCTGCTTATTACATTTGAATGGGGAGCCAGGCAGTGAGATGCCGTTTGCACGTAGCATCTCGGACGGAAACTTTCGGATTTTCGCGTTTAACTTTGCCATTTGCCCACGCTTGAAGTTTCTGTCTTATGCGCACATAAATAACGGTCAGGGCCTTAAGCCTCACCGTTATTTTTACAATAAATTCTGGCCCCATGTTTCACTGCAAGCGTAGTACAGGAAACTTCGCGATATCCGGCACCGACGGGACCGAGCTGCTGCCGATCTATCAAAACTTCCGGATAGACCAGCGCTAATGTTGAAGGATACGGAGGTTTTCATCTCCGTATCTGACAACAAACACTGTTGCTTAGCAACAGCTTGTAAACACTCGGCCCGTACCTTGGAAGCGTCTCTGAAGCTGTTGCTAAGCCACAGAGACGCTTTCCAGAGCCTGACTGTTAAAAAAAAAAAAATGCTAGAAGAAAAAAAACCGAACCAAAACGGCTGCTGATTTCTGCCGGTAGATCGAGGTTTCCGGACATACAACCTCCGGATAAACCAAAGTTTCCTGTACTTGCACATCTGTAACCACCAAAAGCTTTCTTTTTACAACATTTTTCATTTAGTTTCTTGACTGTGATAGACATCACCTCCTAATCCATCAGGACTGTCTGTACTATTTTCTTCATTGTTGAGACTCTGTTGAACTGTTTCTGTATTTTCCATTACAGAGGCTTCAGCTGTGGGTTCATGCAGATCCTCATTTGTCCCTCCAAGCACCATCCTTTGCTTTAGTAATGTAACCTGCAGATGTAAAATGTTCAATGTTAACAAACTGATGAAGTGCACTTCTGACCATGGTCCCCTGAAGAAATGAAGTACCAAACATTTAAACACAACTTCCTTAAACTGTAAAATATGAAAAGAAGGGCGAGAAAGCATCCAACAGGCACATCAATGGTTACCCTATCCATTAAGCAGTGCAGTCTTGTGCCCCACTCTCCCCAATCACTAGTAATGCAACCCCCGAGGAGGCAAGGGCCAATTTCAGGAAAGATTCTGTGGCTGCTGACAGCGATTACACCTGTAAGAGTGGCTGGATAAGCATCAAAATGACACTCAAGTCATAGCTCAGGTTTTTGCAGTTCATAAAAATCTAGATCAAGATTTATATAAAGAATTATTGGTCAGTGCCTTGTTGAATAAATTGAGATACAAAATTCAACATTTCAACTAAGTCTAGTTAAAATTAAATTAGAACATTTAATTAAGTGGCAATGATAATACAGTTGCAACAAGATATAACTGTTTGTAAATAGATTGACATTTTATGCAAAACTATGAGAACTGAAGCTTTTTTTTTAAATTCAGTTACCATCAAACTAAATATTGCTTGGTATTGCATTGGTGGTAAGCAATGCAGCCACAACATGCAATGGCACAGTCAGGAGATATGTTGGTTTAATCTCTCATGCCATTAGGGTTCGAAGCTTAGCCAAGCTGCTGCAGGGCGGTGGAGAGAGCTGGTTATGTGTGTGCCCATTGAGCACTGTGGAAACTCGATGAGGAGCCTCCAGTTTGCTGCAGCCAGTCAAGGCCAACATCAGTGATGTATGGGAGAAAACTGCCAGCTTAATCTCGGACCCAGGAATCCATGTCCACATCCTACTATACAGAGCTTCAAAAATTCAATAATTACAAAAGTTACTTCAAATAAGAGAGAGACAACAATTATTGCACACATGAATTAAAACATAGATGGAGGTCAGTTAAGGAGCAGTTGTGAAACTAAGCTGAAACAATTAAATGTCGATGGAGCACACAAACCAGACAGGATACAGAGAAAGACCTGATTATCAAACATGACCCTGTGTGCAAATCAAGTGGTTTTAATTTTAAAAACGCATTATGGAAAGTTACTTATCAAATCAAAATCAAATCAACTTTTATTGTCATCGTTAGTGCACAAGTGCAGTACAACGAAATGTAGGCTTGCGGCTCCCGAGAGTGTACATTTAGATTAAGACATTTAAACATTCAACGTACATTAACATAAAGATAACCATAATAAAGTGCATTGGCAGATGTGCAGGCTTTAGAGTTTATTTGTGGAGTTCAGTAGGATGACAGCCCTGGGAAAGAAGCTGTTCCTAAATCTGGTCGTACGGGTGCGAATGCATCTGTAGCGTCTCCCGGATGGCAGGAGGGCGAACAGACTGTGGCTGGGGTGGGTAGGGTCTTTGTGATGGTCCGTGACCTCCGTAAACAGCATTTCTGGTATATGTGCTCTGTGGTCGGTAGCCGGGTGCCGGTAATGCGTTGGGCAGTTTTGACTACCCGCTGCAGGGCTTTCCGGTCATAGTAGCTACAGCTGCCATACCATACTGTGATACAGTTTGTCAGGGTGCTCTCTATTGTGCAGCGGTAAAAGTTAGAGAGGATCAGGGGTGACAGGTTACATCCCTTCAGCCTCCTTAGGAAATATAGGCGCTGCTGGGCCTTCTTCACCAGAGAGGAGGTATTGAGGGACCAGGAGAGGTCTTCCGTGATGTGGACTCCGAGGAACTTAAAGCTGTCCACCCTTTCCACCACAGCCCCATTGATGTGGATGGGGGTGTGACATTTGTTAAAATAAAAGTACATTTTTAACTTACTATGGTTATAAAGTAATATTTATACATCTATCCATCCAATATTACATCAAAAAATCAACTAATCACCATTGTACGAGTGACTCATCTCCTGACGCCCCAAAACCTTTCCACCATCTACAAGGCACAAGTCAGGAGTGTGATGGAATACTCTCCACTTGCCTGGATGAGTGCAGCTCCAACAACACAAGACTCTGTCCCATTATGTACCTGTAGCTTCTGAGTTTAAATACTGAACACTTTTAAATCAAGCCACTGAAACCTGGACAGCAAGATGACTTGCCTGCAATGGTTACAAAAATGTTTTAACCGGCTTGGATGCCACCTGGTATATAGTTAAGATACGCACATGCTGTGCCCTTCTACCTGTGTCTGTAGAACACCAATAAATTGGTCTTTCTCCTCCAGGGCTGCTTCAAACTCATCCTGAATATGTTTCTTCGCTTGTTGATCCATTTTTAGTTCCTAAGAATTTAACAAAGAAAGCTTCATTGAGACACAGAATTAATTTTTTTCCGGTGTTTCAACAAGACTTAGTGAAATTGTAATACTCCTGTCATTTCAAGTCTTAGCATGTGTAAGAGAGAAAAGGTGGAAAGGAAAGCACAGGTGGCACTGACAATAGAAGCAAAAACTAGAGATGCCATCAATAGGAGAGACAAAGGTTCAATCCCCTTCTCCTCCCAATTTTTTTTTTTTTATTCGTTCATGGGATCTGGGCGTCGCTGGCAAAGCCAGCATTTATTGCCCTTGAGAAGGTGGTGGTGAACCACCTTCTTGAACCGCTGCAGTCTGTGTGGTGAAGGTACTTGCACAGTTGTGTTAGGGAGGGAGTTCCAGGATTTTGACCCAGCGATGAAGGATCGGCGATATACTTCCAAGTCAGGATGGGGTGTGACTTGGAGGGGAACTTGGAGGTGATGGTGTTCCCATGCGCCTGCTGCCTTTGTCCTTCTAAGTGGTAGAGGTCGCGGGTATGGGAGGTGGTGTTGAAGAAGCCGTGGCGAGTTGCTGCAGTGCATCTTGTAGATGGAACACACTGCAGCCACAGTGCGCCGGTGGTGGAGGGAGTGAATGTTTAAGGTGGTGGATGGGGTGCCAATCAAGCGGGCTGCTTTGTCTTGGATGGTGTCGAGCTTCTTGAGTGTTGTTGGAGCTGCACTCATCCAGGCAAGTGCAGAGTATTCCATCACACTCCTGACTTGTGCCTTGTAGATGGTGGAAAGGCTTTCGGGAGTCTGGAGGTGAGACACTCGCAGCAGAATACCCAGCCTCTGGCCTGCTCTTGTTGCCACAGTATTTATGTGGCTGGTCCAGTTAAGTTTCTGGTCAATGGTGACCCCTAGGATATTGTTGGTGGGGGATTCGGCAATGGTAATGCCGTAGAATGTTAAGGGGAGGTGGTTAGACACTCACTTGTTGGAGATAGTCATTGCCTGGCACTTGTGTGGTGCGAATGTTACCTGCCACTAATTAGCCCAAGCCTGAATGTCATCCAGGTCTTGTTGCATGTGGGCATGGACTGCTTCATTATCTGTGGAGTTGTGAATGGCTCTGAACACTGTGCATTCATCAGCGAACATCCCCATTTCTGACCTTATGTTGGAGGGAAGGTCATTGATGAAGCAGTTGAAGATGGTTGGGTCTAGGATACTGCCCGAGGAACTCCTGCAGCAATGTCCTGGGGCTGTGATGATTGACCTCCAACAACCACAACTATCTTCCTTTGTGCTAGGTATGACTCCAGCCAGTGGAGAGCTTCCACCCCACCCCCCGATTCCCATTGACTTCAGTTTTACTAGGGCTCCTTGATGCCACACTCGGTCAAATGCTGCCTTGGTGTCAAGGGCAGTCACTCTCACCTCACCTCTGGAATTCAGCTCCTTTGTCCATGTTTGGACCAAGGCTGTAATGAGGTCTGGAGCTCAGTGGTCTTGGCAGAACCCAAACTGGGCATCAGTGAGCAAGTTATTGGTGAGTAAGTGCCGCTTGATAGCACTGTCGACGACACCTTCCATCACTTTGCTGATGATTGAGAGTAGTCTGATGGGGCAGTAATTGGCCGGATTGGATTTGTTCTGCTTTTTGTGGACAGGACATACCTGAGCAGTTTTCCATATTGTTGGATAGATGCCAGTGTTGCAGCTGTACTGGAACAGCTTGGCTAGAGGCGCGGCTAGTTCTGGAGCACAAGTCTTCAGCATGACAGCCGGGATGTTGTCGGGGCCCATAGCCTTTGCTGTATCCAGTGCGCTCAGCCGTTTCTTGATATCACGTGGAGTGAATTGAATTGGCTGAAGACTGGCTTCTGTGATGGTGGGGCCCTCAGGAGGAGGTCGATATGGATCAACTACTCGGCACTTCTAGCTGAAGATGGTTGCAAACGCACTGCTGTACAGCGAAAGGCGAAAAGAGATGGAGCCATTTGGAAGCACGTGATTGGCACAGAAACAGTCACATTCACACCCAAGCAGGTGGCTACCCTGTCATGCTCAGTCACAGGGGAGAGTTAACAATGTCTGTGCAGTGAGAAAACAAACGTAAGATAGACAATCCATCCGAGTTCATCCACCCAGAAAGATCTGATTATCACTCTCACAATCCTAGCATCTAATTGTTCGAGGGTTTTTGCCTCCACTACTTAATCTCTAAAGTCTATTCTACGTGTTTATTGCTCTTAATATAAACAACTTCCTGACACCAACCCAAAATTTACATTTTACTCGATTCAGCCCATATGCTCCACTTATTTTACTGCCACATTCAGTTTGAATTAGTGTTCCAGATCTTCTACTTCTGTACCATTAGATACCTTACTCACCTATAAATGGTCACCTCTCAATCGCCTCCTTTCAAGTTTTCTGTGTCTTTCCTCAAAACAGTCATAGCAACAAAGGGACAGGAGTACGCCATCAAGTCCTTCGAGCCTATTTCGCGATTCAAATACAGGAAACTTCGCGATATCCGGCACCGACGGGACCGAGCTGTTGCCGATCTATCAAAACTTCCGGATAGACCAGCGTTAATGTTGAAGGATACGGAGGTTTTCATCTCCGTATCTGACAACAAACACTGTTGCTTAGCAACAGCTTGTAAACACTCGGCCCGTACCTTGGAAGTGTCTCTGAAGTTGTTGCTAAGTTACAGAGACGCTTTCCAGAGCCTGACAGTTGGAAAAAAAAAAATGCGAGAAGAAAAAAAACCTAACCAAAACGGCTGCTGATTTCTGCCGTTAGATCGAGGTTTCCGGACATACAACCTCCGTATAAACCAAAGTTTCCTGTACATGATCGCTGATATGCATCATAACTCCATCTATCCGCCTTGGTTCCATAACCATTAATACCCTGGCCTAATGAAAATCTAACATATCAGTTTTGAAACTTTCAATTGACCTTGATTCAATAGCTTTTGGGGGCAGAGTTGCAGATTTCCAATACCCTTATTGTGCAGAAGTGCTTCCTGAGGTGACCCCTGCCTAGCTCTAATCTTAAGGTTATGCCCCCTTGTTCTGGAGTGAATAGTTCCTCTCTATCTATCCTATCAAGCCCTTTAATCATTTTAAACACGTCAATTAGATCACCCCTTAATCGTCTATTCTCAAGGGAATACAAGCCAAGTCTATGCAACCTGTCCTCCTAATTTAACCCTTTACTCGCAGGTCTCATTCTGGTGAATCTGCACTGCACCCCCTCCAAGGCCAATACATCCTTCCTGAGAAGCGGTGCCCAGAACTGAATGGAATACTCTAAATGGGGTCCAACCAGAGCTTTATATAACTGTAACATAATTTCCACTCCTTTGTATTTAAGAGCCCTTGAGATAAAAGTCAACATTCCATTAGTTTTTTTTAAATTACATCTCTTCTAGCCTATAGTGATTTCTGTACTTGGACCCTAAATCTCTCTGCTTCACTCCACAATTCCTAGCTTCTCACTATTCAGAAAATACTCTGACCTACCTTTCCAAGTGGATGACGTCACATATCCCCACACTGAACTCCATCTGCCAAGAGTTTTGCCCAATCGCTTAATCTATCAATCTTTCTGCTCCTATCTACACACGGCCACATAGCAGGTCAGAGGCTGGGCATTCTGCAGCGAGTGTCTCACCTCCCGACTCCCCAAAGCCTTTCCACCACCTACAAGGCACAAGTCAGGGCGGTGATGGAATACTCTCCACTTGCATGGATGAATGCAGCTCCAACAACACTCAAGATGCTCGACACCATCCAGGACAAAGCAGTTCACTTGATTGGCACCCCATCCCCCACCTTAAACATTCACTCCCTCCACCACCGGCGCACCGTGGCTGCAGTGTGTACCATCTACCAGGTGCGCTGCAGCAACTCGCCAAGGCTTCTTTGACAGCACCTCCCAAACCGGCGACCTTCACCATCAAGAAGGACAAATGGGAACACCACCACTTCCAAGTTCCCCTCCAAGTCACACACCATCCTGACTTGGAAGTATATCACTGCTCTTTTATCATCGCTGGGTCAAAATCCTGGAACTCCCTCCCCAACAGCACTATGGGAGTACCTTCACCACACGGACTGCAGCGGTTCACCACCACCTTCTCAAGGACAATAAATGCTGGCCTTGCCAGCGACTCCCACATCCCGTGAATGGATAAATAAAAACACTGTTTATTGTTCTATTTAACTTAGTATCATCAGCAAACTTGGATGTACGATTCTCTATTTCTTAATCTAAGTAATTTATAAAGATACTGAAAAGCTGAGGCCCCAGTCGTGTCGGAACCACGAGTCACATCCTATCAATATGAGGACATAACCATTACCCCTACTCTACATCTCCTAACCCCTACCCATGTCAATAGGTTGCTCCAATTCCAGGCGCTCTCCTTTGTGTTAATAGTTTCATGTGGAACCTTGTTGAATGCGTTCTAGAAGTCCATATAAACAACATCCATAGACACTCATATTTGTCCAAGTGCTCATTCACACTGCCCCATACAATAGTTGCTCAGGGATGAGGGGGGCAAGTAGGTCGTGAACGTAAGAACGAGCAGCAGGAGTCGGCCATTCTGCCCCCTCAAGCCTGCTCCACCATTCAATAAGATCATGGCTGATCTTCTACCTCATCTCCACTTTCCTGCACCATCCCCATATCCCTTGATTCGCTTAATATCCAAAAATCTATCGCTCTCGGTCTTATATACTCAATGACTGAGTATATTCAAGACCAAATCAGTGGCTCTTTGAACCACTTCCGAAAACTAAATCATTCTCATGTGACCAGAACTGGACACTCTACTCAGGGTGTGGTCTAACTGGCGCACGATACAATTTGAGCATCAGCTCCTCAGACCTGCACGTGATCTTTCGGCCATGTCGTTCAGCGTTTTATTTGTTTTGCTGATTGCTGCTTCAGAAATTTTGACAAACGAATTTTGTAAGAACTTGTTCCAAATTTATCCCAAGGTAGAAACACAATTCCTGGAATATTTATGTTACCCTTTTTTTCCCTTCCTATGTGCAGTAATTGACACTGTGCATATGAAATTTTATTTGCCACTGCTCCACTCACTTAAATATATTGTAGTCCCTGAGCTGCCTCCTCAGATTTATTTGTCACTCCTAGTTTTCGATCACTGAACTTGACCAGTTTGCACTGAACAGTTGAATGCAAAACTTTAATGTAAATTACAAACATTCCAAACATCGATCCATGAGGCACCAAAATCACCACTCCCCCTCTCTACCATTACATAACTCACCATAAATCACCACTCCCTCTCTCCACCATTACATAACTCACCATAACTCACCACTCCCCCTCTCTACCATTACATAACTCACCACTCCCCCTCTCCACCATTACATAACTCACCACTCCCCCTCTCTACCATTACATAACTCACCATAAATCACCACTCCCTCTCTCCACCATTACATAACTCACCATAACTCACCACTCCCCCTCTCTACCATTACATAACTCACCACTCCCCCTCTCCACCATTACATAACTCACCATAACTCACCACTCCCCCTCTCCACCATTACATAACTCACCATAACTCACCACTCCCCCTCTCCACCATTACATAACTCACCACTCCCCCTCTCTACCATTACATAACTCAACTAACAAGTACTCACTGCTTCCTATGCGTCAGTCAGTTTTTTATCAATCCAAAGAAAACTTACTGCACTGGGTATAAAATATATCCCTTTCAGCCTGTCAAGGACACAGCCTCACATAACTAATCCAACACACGATGACATCGCCACTCCACTGGAGGAGTGAAACTGAACACAAACGAAGCCCTTCCCCACAGGAGAGAACAGCAAGAGGGAAAGCCACCTCTGATCATCCTGATGGCAGCGAGTTTCAAAGCAGCACTGACGGAGGCCGGGGAACAACTGAGAATAGTGTGCGACGGTGGAAACTCGAAGAGCAGAAAATACCTGAAAGCAGTGGATTTGGTGCTGCCTTGCTGGCCCAGTAGTTAATCACAGTATAGTGCTGAGCCATACACAAACAGCAAGGGGTCCCAGGTTTGATCCCCGATAGCTGATCTCAGCTGGATGGCTATGCAAGCAACACCATTAGGGGTAGGGAGGGGTAAAGTAAAAGTCTGCCGGTGCTCCAGCTCCAGATCACTATCCAATGAGCCTGCTGGAAAGGATGTGTGTGCATGAGGACTGGATCAGGCTCAGCGGTGCTGGATTCACAAAAGAATGGCCCCTTGGGCGAGGTACTGGAGAGCTGTAAGCCCCCTTGGACCAACAAGTTGCATTTATGTAACACCTTCAATGTTTCTTTAAAAAACCCCAGCTCCAACGCATTTCTTGGAGAGAGGTAATGAAAGAACAACTTTGCATTTACAAAGCACCTTTCACAATTTCAGGATATCCCAAAGTGCATCACAGCCAATTAAGTACTCTTGACATGTTGTCGCTGTTGTAATTTCGGGAAACGCGGCAGTCCTTCGAGCACAGTAAGGTCCCACAAATAGCAGTGAGATAAATGACCAGATAATCTGCTTTAATGATGTTGGTCGAGGAATAAATATTAGCTGAGGAATGATTATTGGCAAGGACACCAGGAGAACACTCCTACTCTTTTAGGAATAGTGCCATGGGATCTTTTATGTTCACCTGAGACAGGGCCTGTGTTTAAAGTCTCATCCAAAAGACAACAGATAAAGAATGAGGCAGATAAGGGAACAGGCGTAAAGCAATGAAGGAAGAGATTTGGGTGATTGATTAAAAGATGGGTCAAAAAGATGGGTGTGCTGTGAAAGTTTTTGAAAAAGGTAGAGAGAGAAGTGGTGAGGTGGAAGGGTTTAGGGAGACAGATCCAGAGAGTACAGTCAAGCAGCTAAAGGCTATGCCACCAATGGTAGGGCAAAGGGAGGGGAGGATGTATAGAAGGCCAGAGTCTGAGGATTAAACAATGTCGGATAGGGTATTGGGCTTAAGAAGCTTGCAAAGAGAGAATGTGTGAAGGTCACAAAAGGATCTGTGGATGAAGAGGACAATTTTAAATGTAATGCAGATGGGAACAGGAACCAATGTATATCAGCAACGAAGGAGGCGATGGGTGACCAGAATTTGGTACAGAACAGAATACAATGGGTTAAACTTTGAAGAAATTAGAGCTTCTGGAGGGGAATGGATGGGAGGTCAGCAAGTAGATCATTGGAGTAATCGAGTCTGGAGGTGACAAAAGCATGGATAAGGCTTTTAGCAGTGGCGAGACTGATGTAGGGACTGAGACTGGGGCAGTTATTCTGTGGTAGTGGTGCCCTCTCTTGTAGTGATATTTGTCCTGGTGGCGTTAACTCCATTGGCTCAGATTCAAAAGGGAGCCCAGCTTTTCTCCCATCTGTTGCTTATGTAGCATTCAGCATTGTTGTATTTTTCCTATAACTTGGGTGCATCTCAGTCTTACCTAAGCAATGCATCCACATACTTATGCAGAACTACATTGATAAAACAGAGCTAAATTTGCTGTTCCTGATTTAATCCCATGTGGTGGCTAGTCAAGGTGCAGTGGTACTAATCCATGCTTCTGTATGTAACTGAAAGCCTTTTCTAGCCCTTTTATTATGGTTTTCATTGGCGATGGGAGCAAAGGTACGCATCAGCAGTTTTATGAGCTGTCCTGGAACTGCTCCTGGCTATATCCTGAACTGCAAGCTGTTATGCTTGAGTGCAGTTAGGCGACACAAGGTGAAAGCATGTCTTGAGCTGTTCCCCAATCAAGTTATTTACTAGCTGTGGATGCATCATGTTCCCACAGATACAGCATTTTTTGTAATCTGTAGGTGCATAAAATATTTCCAAGAGCTGCAGAAGCAGTATACAGGAAACTCTTTATTATCTGGTACCGACGGGACCGGCGTGGTGCCGGTTTATCAAAAAGTCCGGATTACAGAGAGGTATAGTAAAAGGTACGAGCGCCCCGTACACGGCCACAGATCCAGGCGTCCCTGTTGCATGGCAACAGGTGCAGGAACCCTGGCCACAGGTCCAGGCGTCCCTGTTGCATAGCAACAGGTGCAGGAACCCCGGTTACACGGCCACAGATCCAGGAACGGCCACTAATATGAAGTAAAACTTACCTGAACCTACTCCTGAATTTTGCCGGTTAACAGAGATTTCTGGTTATTTAGGTGCTGGTAAATCGAGAGTGTCATGTAGTTGAATACACAAAAGTGTGTTTCTGAAGGACCGATTTCTATCTATCAGCCAACATCATGGTTTAGAGCGAGGTTGTGCAGGGGGAACGGGGGGAGTTTGACATCGCAGTAAAAGTACAACACTGAAATTTGCATATCCTGTGTATTCTGACCTTAGTCTCATTGGCCCAGAAATTCCGTTCGCAGCCCTCCCGCAGGCAGAGGGCTGCGATCCTGAAAAATCTGCGCCTGGACCGGAGGGCTCCCGGGACGTACAGAATTCCGTTGCTGTGCCTCTTCAAACTGCCGGTGTGCAGGGCACGGGTATCCCAGGGGCGCAGGTAGTTCACAGGGAGCCAATCAGAGCAGGGAATCTCCATTCATAGATTTGACAGGAAGACATGTCAAATCTATGAATAGAGATCAGCCCCAAAACAGAACTAAAACTTCAAATAATTTTTTTTTTTTAATCTCATTTTTAAAATGACTATTACATAAATTAACTATTTTAAACAAAAATTAAAATTTTTGAAGAAACTAATTAAAGTTTTTAACAGGGCTAAAAATAAACTTACCTTTCTTTGAAGTATTTTAAAATGATAAATCAGCGGGAAATTTTTTTTTTTTTTTTTACTTTCTTCACCTCTTACGTTGTTAAGAGCAGGCCTTGCGCCTGCATTTCCAGGCGCAGCTGTTTCAGACTTACCTGGACTGAAGCAACTGCTGGAAAAAATGGGAGTTCCCGCCGTACGCGCTGCCTCTCCGGCGCAGGCGTTTGACCTGTGAAGTGCTTTCTTTGAAGAGCGGAAGTTCCGGTTTCCAGCGCATGTGCAGTGCATGCATAAAACCGGCACTTCCATTGGCCCTACGGGTGAGTACACAGCGCGTACACACCCGTAGGGAATGGAATTTATGGGCCAATGTTACAGATAACACTGGGGTGTTGCGCAACCGAAATTGTAGATATACTGTATACAGGAAACTGTGTGTTATCCGGAGGCTATATGTCCGGCAAGCTCGAGCCACCGGCAAAAATCAGGAGCTGTTTCGTTAGGCTTTTTTTCTTTTTGTTGCTTTTTTCTCAACAGTCAAGCTCTGCAAGGTCTCGCTGAAGCTGTTGCTAAGCTACAGAGACGCTTGCAAGGTACGGCCGACTGTTTAGAAGTTGTTGCCAACAGGGTTTGTTGCCAGATACGGAGCTCAAAATCTCCGTATGCTTCAACATTAGCGCTGGTTTGTCCGGCAGTTTTGATCTAACGGCAACAGCTCGGTCCCGTCGGTGCTGGATAGCACAAAGTTTCCTGTACATTCAATACACAGCTCTACATCAGCAGTCATCAAATTATTTTTTACTCCACTGAAATTTTAGTACACAACTGTACCTTGTTTCAAGGCTCCTACAGCAAAGAAAATGTCATGCAAGTAATTTAGTCTTAGATTTTTTTTAATCTAATTTCCTTGTGCAACCTTCCCTTTGACCCCAGTCCAATCAAAATTAAAAAAATAAACAAACATATTAAACACTGTTTTCATGTACTTCAGTTTTATTCACAACACTTTCGACTAGTACTTGACTAAAATTTACGACCAGCAGTGGCTGCTGTAAACAATATTGATACATTTATTGTTTCTTTTCCCAAATAAAAGTGCCAGCCAATACAAACTAACCACATCTGAAAGAGGACATAAAAATTAAACGGAGGACTTCAGAAGTTTCAGAATATTTGGTCACCCTCTAATTTTATGTGGTCTAACGGCACAATAGACAAACAATGCAGCTTAATTCAAAACATGCAGGGTCTTACCTCACGTAATTCTCCAATCCTACGCAGGGCTTTATCTTGACCCTGACTCAAAACTACCTAAAAGCAGTGGGTAGAAAATATTTTAGAATCAATGTACAGGATATGCAGATGTAAACATGTTTCACGAATTAACTATTCTCCATTTTGGATTTCTCTGTGTTGAAGCCAGCTGTATTTTTCCCTCGTCGTTTTTAACATTCCTATGCACAGTAAGATCGTTAAATAACAGGGTTTACTAAAATAGTAAAATGAAGTTGTGCTTTTGAACATTTCATTGCACATAATATTTAACTATCGGGCGGTAAAATAATTTATACTTACAATTTAGGTCATTTTTTTCATTGATGTTTCACAAGCATGCTTCGCACAAAAGTATGTATGTGTTATGACAGACAAATTATTAACGCATAAGTCAGTAATGTCACACGTGGCTGACGCAGAACAGGCTTACCGGAGCAGAGACTAAGTAGATACAAAAGTTCTGAAAACTATGCTCTACCGCTTCATCTGCCTTACGTGGTTAGAGTAAGGTTGATTGATTTGACTGCAAAATTTGCACTGCGGTTTTTAACTGCAATCAAACCAAGTCAGATTTCTCACCACTGAACTCTATTGAGCCGAGAGCATTTCTTGCAAGCGCCACCTCTGCAGATTTCATCGCACACTATTCTTTGCACATTCCAAGTACTGCATGTAATATTAACATTTAAACTACCGCAGAAAGATGGTCTCATTAAAAGCTGACCATATTTACTTTATCCAGAGATGACTAAAAACTTGTTTCCAGTACTTGGAGGGTTGGCCAGGAAAGTAGATATTTTCCTTGTCAAGCTGAAGGATGCAAGTGCTAAAAATAGAACATTTTCCCATTTTCTGCACCTGAAACCAGGTCAGGTATAGCATGTGCCAGATCTCAAGGAGATTACCAAGTACCACACCTCAACCCTCATCTCAAAGCACCTTCTACCGCAGCCATATTTACATTTCCTTCCCCATGCACTACTGTGGCCTCTGATTGAGACACACATCTTGAGCAGTATTTTTTACCATGCCCAAAAACACCCAGTCCCTGGAACCAAACTGAGTACTGAAAAACTTGCACAGCACACTTATATTCAGAACTATTTACCCTTAGTCACCAGTTTGATGACTGATCATTGGGCTGTGGTCTATAATGGGTTAATGCAGCTGGAATCTTCATTTACCTGCATTTTTTCTTTGTCTCTCTGTAAAGTTCGATAGGCAGTGACTAACTGAAAGAACAAAAATATATTTATGAAAATGCTCAACATCAAAATTCCGTTCTAAACACATACATGCCCAAGTACATGGAATAAGTAACATAATGCCAACAAATAACTGAATTGTCATACTCAAAGAATCCAAATGTTTACATACTTCTAAAATTCTACAGGAAACATTAACAACTTGCATTTATATTAACACTATTAACAGAGTAAAAGTTCCAAGGCGCTTTCACAGGATCATTATCAGATAAAATTTCACACCAAGCTACATAAGGAAACATTGGGACAGGTGACCAAAAGCTGGGTCACGGTTGTAAGCAGCATCGTAAAAGAAGAAAGGTAGAGAGGCGCAGAGGTTTAGGGTTCCCAATATTTAATTAGAGGAAATTTCTGCTCATCTGATACTGGATGTCGGACAATCAACGTGACAAATCACAGGCATTAGAGGGGGGTTGAGAGAGGTGGTCATGAGGTAGAACTGGGTGCCGTCAGCATACATGCGCAATCTGACGCGTTTCGGATGATGGCGCCAAAGGGCAGCATGTCGATGAGAAATAGGAGGGGCCAAGGATGGATCGTTGGGGTATCCAGAGGTAAAGTTGCGGGAAGAGAAACCATTGCAGGTTCAATTGTGGAGTTGTGGGAAAGGTGGCAACGGGTTTTGGAGGCGACAACACATTCAAGGACTCTGGAGACGTTACCCAGAGAGTGATTAGAATGTGGAACTTGCTACCACATGGAGTAGTTGAGGCGAATAGTATAGATGCATTTAAAGAGAAGCTAGATAAGTACATGAGAGAAAAAGGAATCGAAGGGTATGCTGACAGAGTTAGATGAAGTAGGGTGGGAGGCAGATCACGTAGAGCATGAACACTGGCACAGGCTAGTTGGGCTGAATGGCCAGTTTCTATGCTGTAAATTCTATGTAATTCTATGAAAGAGAGATTGGAGAATGGACGGTAGTTTGTAAGGACAGAAGGATCAAGAGTGTCTTTTTTTTTTGAGGATGGGAGTGATGAAAGCAGATTTGATTAAGTATTGCTCAAGGTGATTTAAAGGGTATGGAAGAAGTTTGTGAGAGATAGGAAAAGAGACAGTGAAGCAAGTGAATAGTGGGAAAGTGTTCTTGTTCAGTTACTTCCTGGAACATTTGAGCCAATCAGAAAATTACAGCTTTTTAAGGGTTACGACACATTTAAAGTGCATTATCCACAAGATTTAACTTATTACTGATGGAACTCCCATGGCATTACTCACATTATGCTAGAAGATACACTGTCTTATAAGGGCAGGATTGTTAAACCATGTGACACACAACATTAATGGCCCAGAAATTCGGGTCTCCACGGGTGAGTACGCACAGGGTACTCATCCGTAGGCCCAATGGAAGTGCCGGTTTCGTGCATTCACTGCGCATGCGCGGGAAACCGGAACTTTGGTTCCCCTGAAAGAAGGGGTTCAGAGGTGGAACGCGTGCGCAGGAGAGGCAGCGTGTGCGCATCGAACTTACATTTTTTTTTTGCAGGTTTTCCCGGGAAGGTAAGTCTCCAGGAGTTAGACATATAAAAAGTAGGCACAAGGCCTGCTTTTTACAAGGTAAGTAGTGAATTAATTAAAATTAAAACATTTTTTCCACAGGTTTATTATTTTTAAATACTTTAAAGAAAGGTAAGTTTATTTTTAGCCCCGTTAGAAAATAAAATTATTTTTTCCAAAAATTTAAATTATTGTTTAAAATAGTTATTTCATGTAATTTATAGTTTATTTTAAAAATGTGATGGTTTTTAAAAAATTTATTTGAAGTTTTAGTGATGTTTTGGGGCTTATAGTATTTATAGGTTTGACAGCTCTTCCTGTCAAACTTATGAATGAAGCATTCCCTGCTACCATTGGCTCCCCATGGCCCACGTGATCCCAGGGGACGCATCGAACTAACTGCGCCCCTGGGATACGCAAGCACTGCGCGCCGGCAGTTGGAGGAGGCCCAGGATCGGAATCCCACGCGGGCCCACAGCTCAACCGCCGGAGCGCGAGGTAAGTGCAGGTCGGGGGCTTGCGCCCGCGGGAAGCCCCCGACCTGAATTTCTGGGCCATTATTCTGGTACGGTGCAGCTGTGTTGCCCCTTCAAGGCCACAAAGACTAATTGCTGTGAAGAGGAAAATCCTTAGTTTAATGAGGCCAAAGGCTTTCTTTCTTGCTTTTATTTTTTTTAAATAAAAGGTGTTATTTGTTGATTGGTCGATTCCTAGCTACTTCATGGAGATATGCTACTGCTTCAGTGCACATAATATAGAACGAATCATGTTCAATTGCAACATTTTCAAGCTGGGCTACATGTGAGATTTTGATACAGATAGATTTGCCGAGATTAACATCGCCAACTTCACTGTTAGCTACAAATGTATTGAAATAACACTTTAGCATATCATATTGAAGATTGTTTAATATTCTTCGGTTTCACAGCTCTGCATAGTCCCAATAATGGGACTCCCTCCCTAACGGCACTGTGGGAGTTCCTTCACCACACGGGCTGCAAGGCAGCAGCTCACCACCACCTTCTCGAGGGCAATTAGGAATGGGCAATAAATGCTGGCCTTGCCAGCGGCACCCACATCCCAGGAACAAAGATTTTTTTTTAAATGTGAGGCTGCAACTTTACAAATCCCACATTTAATACAGCATTAGACCCAATTAGGAGCTTATACATTTAGTTGAATTTAATATATCACATTATAGCGATGGAAGAACACTTCAAAATGCATGAAAGGAATGGGTCAGTGGATCAACAGTTCACTGTGCTGCGACAATGGAGGAAAACAAGTTCAACTCCCTGCACCTGTTGAGTTTTTGATAGCTCCTGTAGTGCGGATTCTAACTCGGGGACCAATGCGGTGTGCATCTACCACCTAGTTCAGAGCAACACAGGCAAAGCATGGGACTAGGTTCCCTGCATTCTTGGCTGCAGGTGCTGGACGGACTGGGGGAAATCCAGCGGTATAAAAGAGAGAATTTTTATATAAACTCAACAAAAAGTTATGCAAACAATTACTGCACATCTCATTATGTATGCATTAAGAATTATACATTGGCTATGACGTCCAGTGTAAAAAACACTTTGAAAAAACACTTTCAATCAGCACACGTAACCAGGTTTTAAACATCTGACACCACTCTACCACAAATTTCAGTTTATAAGACACTGCAAAAACCCTCCTCCTTTGCTCCCCAAGGCTTTTATCATCAACTTTTTGATGCAATTAGTGGACTAAACATGTATATGCTTTTTTAATTCCTTTAATGGTGACTATTACTAGGGAATACAATTTTAAAAATTAAAATCTTATTCCTCAGTAACAATTTATCATGCTCTGAAGAGGGGACCTTTTAAACTCATGGCAGAACCATTCGAAGAGGCTTTATATAAAATGTACTCAGTCTCTATTCCTGATCCAATTTCTTTGGAATCAATGTGTGCAACTTAAGATTTAGGAGTGCCCTTGGCTGTCTTGCCAACATATTAACCATGCAATAATCATGACGCACAAACAAAAAAAAGTTTGAAAGAATCATCCGATATCCGCTTCCGACCCGCTTGAAGGCAGCAACTTATGCTGGAATAGGAAATCACAGATACCATCAGCACTTCAATATATTGCCCAAATGGTTATTGTTCATGTTTAAGCCTGAGCAATGAATATCAGTAGGCTATTTGGGCAATAAAACTGAGCTAATCCTGTCCTCAAATCATTTCAACATGTGCACTATCCCGCAGAAACCACTCAATAATGATTAGGAACGCGGACCTTGGCTGATTTATTTCCCTCCCGCGCCCAAGGATTCAGCAGCCAATTGTCGGCCCACCCGCCCCATGACACTGGTAATTACATCGTGGCTTATCATGCCTCAGAAATGTCTCAAAGCCTTTCACATGTAGTTAAAATTTAGGCAAAATGAGTGCAGGAAACTTTCGATTAACCGGCCACTAAATAACCAGAAATGTCGGTTAACCGGCAAAATTCAGGAGTCGGTTCAGATAACTTTTTTTTACTTTTAGTTACTTTTTCTTACTCATTTCTGGCTGTGCAAGCGTCTAACTGAAGCTGTTGCTAAGCTACAGAGGCGCTTGCAAGCTGTGCTGATTGTTTTGAAGCTGGGTTTGTTGCTTTAGACGGAGCGCTGAGCTCCATATCTTTTAACTATAGCGCTCGATTCTCCGGCATTGTTGATAGACCAGCACCAGCTCGGTCCCATCCGTGCCGGATACCAGAAAGTTTCCTGTAATTAATTTGATCGCAAAATACTGCGGATGCTGGAAATCCTGCTTTTTTCCAGTTCTGACAAAGGGTCATCGACCTGAAACGTTAACTCTGTTTCTCTCGCCATGGATGCTGCCTGACCTGCTGAGTTTTTCCAGCGTTATCTGTTGAGTAATTAATTTATCTGTTTCAAGTTGTGTTGGGTTGAGGGATAAATGTTTGCCAAGATACCAGGAAAAGTCGCTGCTTTAAGAACATAAGAACACAAGAAATAGGAGTAGGCCATACAGCCCCTCGAGCCTGCTCCGCCATTCAATAAGATCATGGTTGATCTTCAACCTTAACTCCACATTCCTGCCCGATCCACTTATCCCTTGATTCTGTCAAAGTCCAAATATCTATCAATCTCAGCCTTGAATATACTCAACGACTGAGCATCCACAGTCCTCTGGAGTAGAGAATTCCAAAGATTCACAACCCTCGGTGAAGAAATTTCTCCTCATCTCAGTCCTAAATATCCTGAGACGACGCCCCCTAGGTCTAGACTCCCAGCCAGGGGGAAACAGGCACTCAGCATCTACCCTGTCAAACCCTCTCGGAATCTTATCTGTTTCAATGAGATCACCTCTCATTCTTCTAAACTCCAGAGAGTATCGGCCCAATCTACACAATCTCTCCTCACAGGACAGCCCTCTCATCCCAGGAATCAATCTAGTGAACCTTCTTGCACCCCGTCTTGGGCAAGTATATCCTTGCTTGGGTACGGAGACCAGAACTGTGCTCAGTACTCCAGGTGTGGTCTCACCAAAGCCCTGTACAATTACAGCAAGATTCCTTACACTTGTACTCCAACCCCCTTGCAATAAAGGCCAACGTCCCATTTGCCATCCTAATTGCTTGCTGCACCTGCATGTTAACTTTGCGTTTCGTGTGCAAGGACACCCAAATCCCTCTGAACGCCAACATTTAATAGTTTCGCACCATTTAAAAAATATTCTGTTTTTCTATTCTTCCTACCAAAGTGAATAACCTCACATTTCCCCATATGATACTCCATCTGCCACCTTATTGCCCATTCACTTAACCTGTCTATATCCCTTTTCAGCCTCTTTGCATCGTCCTCCCAGCTTTCCTTCACATCTAGCTTTGTATCGTCAGCAAAATTGAATACATTACACTCGGTCCCTTCATCCAAGTCATTAATATAGATTGTAAATAGCTGAGGACCCAGCACTGACCCTTGCGGCACCCGACTAGTTACAGCCTGCTAACTGGAATATGACCAGTTTATCCCTACGCTCTGTTTTCTGTCCTTTAACCAATCCTCTATCCAATATATTAACCCCATCCTCATGAGCCTTTATCTTGTGTAACAACCTTTCGTGGGGCACCTTATCAAGTGCCTTTTGAAAATTCAAATATACTACATCCACTGGTTTCCCTTTATCTACCCTACTAGTTACATCCTCAAAAATCTTGAATAAATTTGTCAAACACGAGTTCCCTTACATAAAACCATGTTGACGCTGCCTTATCATATAATGATTTTCTAAGTGTCCCATTACCACTTCCTTAATAATGGATTCTAGCATTTTCCTGACGACTAATGTCAGGCTAACTGGCCTCTAGTTCTCTTGTTTTCTCTCTCCCTTCTGTCTTGTTACATTTGCTACCTTCCAATCTGCTGGGACCGTTCCAGAGTCTAGAGAATTTTGGAAGATTACAACCAATGCATCCATCATCTCTGCAACCAGCTCTTTTTAGAGTATAGACCATCAGGTCCAGGGGATTTGTCGGCTTTTAGTCCCATTAGTTTCTCAAGTACTTTTTCTCTGCTGATCGTCATTATTTAAGTTCCTCACTTTTATTAGCCCCTTGGTTCCCCACTATTTTTGGTGTGCTTTCTGTGTCTTCTTCTGTGAAGACAGATACAAAATATGTGTTTAAAGTCTCTGCCATTTCCTTATTCCTAATTATAATTTCTCCTGTCTCCGCCTCCAAGGGACCAACATTTACTTTTGCTACTCTCTTCCCGTTTACTTACTTGTAGGGTTTGTCTAAAGCAACAGGGTTTGTTGCTTTAGACGGAGCGCTGAGCTCCGTATCTTTTAACTGTAGCGCTCGATTCTCCGGCATTGTTGATAGACCGGCACCAGCTCGGTCCCATCCGTGCCGCATACCAGAAAGTTTCCTGTAATTAATTTGATCGCAAAATACTGCGGATGCTGGAAATCCTGCTTTTTCCCAGTTCTGACGAAGGGTCATCGACCTGAGTAATTAATTTATCTGTTTCAAGTTGTGTTGGGTTGAGGGATAAATGTTTGCCAAGATACCAGGAAAAGTCGCTGCTTTAAGAACATAAGAACACAAGAAATAGGAGTAGGCCATACAGCCTCTCGAGCCTGCTCCGCCATTCAATAAGATCATGGTTGATCTGCAACCTTAACTCTTATATTTCTTGCTGGTTTACTCTCATTCTATTTTCTCCCTTTTTATCAATTTTTTGGTCATCCTTTGCTGATTTCTAAAGCTCTCCCAATTCAAGCTTACTACAATTCTTTGCAACATTATAAGCCTCTGCTTTTAATCTAACACTATCCTTAACCTCATAAGTTAGCCACGGATGGATCACTTTTCCCATGGAGTTTTTATTTCTCAATGGAATGTATATTCAGTGATAATTATGAAATATTTCTTTAAATGTTCGCCACAACCTCATACCTTTTAACCTAATTTCCCAATCTACCTCAGCCAACACGCCCCCCATACCTCTGTAATTGGCTTTAAGTTTCAGACTCTCGTTTCAGACTCAAGTACGTCACTCTCTAACTTAAATGTGAAATTCTATCATTATGATCACTCTTCCCCAGAGGATCCCTTACTAAGAAATAATAACTAATTAACCCTGTCTCATTACACAAGACAAGGCTTAAAATAGCCTCTTCCTTGCTTGGTTCCACGACATATTGTTCTAGAAAACTGTCTCGAATGTATTCCATGATACCACAGTTGACCGCAATGCTGTAAAAAATGGAGCACTGCATTGCCAAAGGTGCCAATATTTAGCGAGGCTTTAAACAAAAGGCCCGCCAGCCCGTTCAGGTAAAAGAGGAACTGGGATGTTGTGTGTTCTGGCCAACATTCCTCCATCAACCAGCACCATCATTCATCCCATTGCTGTTTGTGGTACCTTGCTCTGTGCAAAATGGCTGTTGAATTTGCTTATATAACACTTCAAAACAATTGATTGTATGTGAAGTACTTTGGGGTGTTCGAGAGACTTGATAAGGCTTTTTCCTTGTGGATTACAAGGGAATGGTTGTAGCCCACAGGAAAAACTGTGGCATCCTCAGAAAATTATAACAAATCACAATATATCATTTCAGTAGTTCTTACCTCTGAATACTTCAATCTATAGTTGCTCAAGCTCCGCTCCATCCTGCGGAATTGGTTGGAAGACGGGTCCTTACTAAGGCTCTCAAAGCTAACCATAGAATCTTCTGCTTCACTTTCGATGTCTGACGATGGATCAAAGGTGGTACCAGAACTTTGAACATCTGCATCAATTCGATTGAGGGACTCTCTCGAGGCAGATCGCACTAGTGACTCTTTTGAAGGAGATTGGAAAAGGGCCTCTTTCGAAGAAGCTCGAAATAAAGACTCCATAGATGGAACACGAAGCTGAAGTTTCTGGGCAAAGGATTGCATCTCAGGTTTCTGCAACAGAAGAGACATTTTTCTCAAAGTGCCACAAAAATAACTTCATAAAATCTTAGAACAGACATTTTTAACTAACCAAAAAATGTAAATGTACTTGCTTTCAAGTACTTGTTTTGATTTGTCAAACATTTGCTTATTTTGAAATGCCAGTGACCATTGCATCGTTTGTATCTGGACCCAGTATTAATTTCATGTCAAAACTGGTTTACCCTGAATAAGAACCTCAGATTCAGAACTTACTTCTGCTACATAACACAAGGGACAAAATGTGGTTTTCATAATTTTATTAATAAAATCTGCCTTGAGCAGATACAAATTTAATTAGTTTTCAGTCCATTATAAAAAAAGCTTCTAATTTGCTATTTCTACAATAAAAATCCCCCACGTTGATTAAACTACTGATGGCTTGAAACTGGGCTCTTCAGTTCTTGCTGTGCAAACATAGAAACATAGAAGATAGGAGGAGTAGGCCATTCGGCCCCTCGAGCCTGCTCCACCATTCAATGAGATCATGGCTGATCATCCAAATTCAGTACCCTGTCCCTGCTTTCTCCCCATATCCCTTGATCCCCTTAGCCCCAAGAAATATATCTAACTCCTTCTTGAATATATTTAATGAATTGGCCTCAACTGTCTTCTGTGGTAGAGAATTTCACAGGTTCACCACTCTCTGGGTGAAGAAATTCCTCCTCATCTCAGTCCTAAATGGCTTACCCCTTATCCTTAGACTGTGACCCCTGGTTCTGGACTCCCCCGCCATCGGGAACAGCCTTCCTGCATCTAGTCTGTCTAGTCCTGTTAAAATGTTATAAGTTTCAATGAGATCCCCTCTCATTCTTCTAAACTCTAGCGAATATAAGCCTAATCGACCCAATCTCTCTTCATACGTCATTCTTGCCATCCCAGGTATCAGTCTGGTGAATCTTCGCTGTACTCCCTCCATGGCAAGAACATCCTTCCTCAGATAAGGCGACCAAAACTGCACACAATACTCAAGGTGTGGTCTCACCAAGGCCCTATACAACTGCAGCAAGACATCCATGCTCCTGTACTCGAATCCTCTCGCTATTAAGGCCAACATACCATTTGCCTTCTTAACCGCCTGCTGCACCTGCATGCTTACCTTCAGCGACTGGTGCACAAGGACACCCAGGTCTCGTTGCACTTCCCCTTCTCCCAATCTATTGCCGTTCAGATAATAATCAGCCTTCCTGTTTTTGCCACCAAAGTGGATAACCTCGCATTTATCCACATTATATTGCATCTGCCCAATCGCCCAACCTGTCCAAATCGTACTGGAGTTTCTCTGCATCCTCCTCACAGCACACACGCCCACCCAGCTTTGTGTCGTCTGCAAACTTGGAGATATTACATCTAGTTCCCTCGTCTAGATCATTAATATATATTGTGAATAGCTAGGGTCCCAGCACCGATCCCTGCACTGCCTCTGAAATTACTTTACTATTAACAGAAGCACAACCCAATTTAGAGCAGACGGTTTAGCTCAGTAGAGAATTCTCCTTTTGACACCTTCAAGCACATTGGCTGGAATTTTAACTGCAAAGTGTGAGTGGGTGGGAAGTTCAAAGCGCTGAAATTGACAGCGCATCAGGAAGCTGGCTTCAGCCTTTAACTGGAGCACGTTCAGCTGTGAGCGAGAAACCCCCCTCGGGAGAGGCGGGTTAGCAATTTAAAGCAATTAATAGCTAGTTAAGAGGCTATTAAGAGCCTTTTTTGCGTGGGGTTTCAAGTTTTACTGTGTGCGCACAGGATTCCCGGGCTTCCTAAACCTCGCCAGCGCAAGCAAGGTGGGGGCACAGTGGCAAATGAGGAGGCTGAACAAATGACAGTCAAAAAATCCCACAACTACTGAGACCTCACACCTGCTTCCTTGCTTAAGGGAAAGGCTTTTGCTCACACCACTTGTTCCGAGAGTTTGCTTTCAGGATTTTGCAGGCGATTTCTACAACTTTGGAGCTCACCCTCAGTACACTGGAGGATTGTGCGTCTGATCTCCACTTTACATCTGTTATTTGTCAGATCAGCATGCTGTTTCACCTTGGACCTCAGATGAGGACCAGCAGCAGCCTGCTCACCAATCTGTCGCTCTACAGGAAAGAGGGGGGGGGATGAGCACAGGGGTGCAGCTGGCAGGAGGCGATACCCCCAACACAGGGTATATCGGCAGAGGATCAGCTTCCTGAACATGACTGAACACCAGTGGCTCAGGGTATCGTATCAGGTCGTGGCAGACATTTGTAGCCTGCTGGAAGACGACCTGCTGCCAAGTGGACATGCGTCATCAGTAGCTGTCAAAGTAACCACCGCTCTCAACTTCTTCGCCTCAAGCTCCTTCCAGGGATCTGCAGGATCTCACATTCGGCCACCCACAAATGCTTCACCGAAGGGACCGATGCCATGTTTGCCAGGGCAGGCAGTTATAGACACTTTACCACTGATGAAGCCAGTCAGAATGTCGGGCACTTGGGTTTGTGGCTCTGGCTGGCTTCCCACAGGTGCAGGGCATCACTGACTGCACACGTGACCATCAAGGCACCCCCCAGATTACCCAGGAGTGTGCGTGAACCGCAAGGGCTTCCCACGCCATCAATGTGCAGCTCTTCTACAGCCACAAAAAGACCATGCATGTGTGTGCCAGATTGCCAGGGAGCTGTCGTGATTCATTCATCCTGCACCAGTCCACCCTCCCTCAGCTCTTTGCACCTCTGGCCAGACTTAGCAGCTGGCTGCTTGGAGACAAGGGGTAGCCAATGAAGATATGGCTGATGACACCCTTGGGGAGGCCAAGCAATGAGGCCGAAGAGCGCTACAATCCAAGCCAAATAGAGCAATCGGGATGCTGAAGATGCGCTTCAGATGCCTAGACAGATCTGGAGGAGCCCTTGAATACGCACCAGCCAGTGTCTCCAGAATGAACGTGGTATGCTGCACGCTGCACAACATGGCGCAGCAGCGAGGACTGGAGCTGCTGGAGGAGCAAAGTGCAGAGCCTCTTCGGAGGAGGAATTTTATGTGGACCTGGCACCAGTAGCGGTACACATTGCTGCCCAGGATGGCCTCAAAGGAACGATTCACGTTAGGTTGCACCAGTGCACCCATCTTGTGCCCAGATGCTGATCCCGCTTTCCCGCCCGCCCCACCCCCAACCCTGCCCAACCACAAACCAGTCCTACAATGACCAAACCATTCCTTTCACAGGCACCCATTGCTCACAGTTAAGTCATGTCCTACCATTCATTACAAGTGACAAGGCCACTTGCCAGGCAACAGGCAAAAAATGGACAAGACAGGAAAGTGGTGCAAAGAAGTAATTTGATGTGCTTCCAAATATCAACATAATAACAGTGCAACATTGCCTAACACACCCATGTGCATCTAGAATTCGGTCATCTTCCTCTTCCTACCACTTCTACGTCATGCAACCCCGTGACTTCAGCAGAGGTACAGGCAGGCTGCTCACTTCCCTGTTGACTGCGGAGATGCTTTTGGCCGACATCCTCTGGGTTTTGGAGCCAGTGAGGGCCTTGCCAAAGACTACTCCTCCTGAAGCTATACAGGGGCAGACCCGGTCATCAGGAGACGAGGCAGGATGTGGGGCTCTGACTGAGGGAAGGGCAACAGGTGAGAAGTGGAAGCGCTTTGAGCAGAGTCCCCACTTCAACATCCCTTTTCATCATCATCCCTTTCATGGCCCACCCATACTTCCGTGCTAGCAAGGAGCTGGAGAGCACTTGGGTGATGAACGGCCAAGTCTAGGTTTCTATCCATCTTTGTTAAGATGGCATTCAGAGTAAGCAAGCTGTTGGTGAGAGTAAGCATGCACTTGTTTGAATGGCACATTTGCTGCTCCCTGCACGTGGCTAACCTTTCCACAGACGAACACATCATAGCCATGGCCTGCGACATCATGCCAGTCATGCGCGAGATGGACTCCTCCATTCTCCCTGCAAGCAAGCATGTCGCGGCTGGAAATCCTGCCAGAGCGTCTCACATTTTTTGCTGCTCCTCCAGAATCATCCTCTTTGTCGACGGTCCCCCGAGGTTCAGCATCTTCGTCCAGCTGAGCAGAGCTTGGAGCGACCTGTGGCCTCTCCACTGTTGTCCCTGTCTGCACCATCTGCTCCTGCTCTTGCTCACACGTGATCTGCGAGACACCAGGTGACAACACAACTATCTGACTTAATGGTCCCACCGACGTGTGTGTATCTGCGCTGGTGCTTGCTGTGCATGTGTCCTGTGACGGTGCACCCTCAGTGTCAGCGACCTCCGATGAGGAGTCTTCTACTTTCTCTGGCTCAACTGGCTGTTGGACACTTGATGGGCCAATGGAAGAGTAAAGACATGAATTAGAACTGTCATGATAAGAATGTTTCAGGTGAACATTATGCACATGATCATATTTCACAGGCTGCTGACATCAAGTCAACATGAGTGACTGTTGTATGCCATGTGGCTGTGTGATTTTTAATTCTGTCTTTCCATCTCCCACTGCCATCAATGCCAATACACCAGTTATCTCCAGTGCCCCCTCCTCTGCTGTAATCAGCGTGGCGATGACTGGAGAGCCACCTCTGTTCCCTGTCTCTCCCGGGTGTTCTGTGCTCTTTTCTCCTGCAAGGAGGGAAACGAGAGACCTTTGAGTGAGAAACATGGGCCTCGAAATTCGGGGGTTTCGCACCGGCCATTAAGGCCCATTTTGATGAAAAAATGGCGGCCGACTCACTTCCGGTGGCTCCTCCGGCAGCAGCAATTTTGCAGCAAGTTACTAGAGAAATGGAAATGAGGCAGATCGTGACGTCAATGAGTGTGCAACGCTCATTTGACGCACGATCTGTCATTTTCAACATCGCCGCTCCAATCACCACCCTCTCGATCACGACCAGCTGACCAAGCTTGCAGCAGCAGCAAAAAGCCCCACCTGCGCTATTTAAAGGGATTATCAACAAAGAGTCATAGAGTTTTACAGCACAGAAAGAGGCCCTTCAGCCCATCGTGTCTGCGCCGCCCATCCATCCCTGTCGAGTCTAAATCCCATTTTCCAGCATTTGGTCCATAGCCTTGTATGCAATGGCATTTCAAGTGCTCATCCAAATGCTTCTTGAATGTTGTGAGGGTTCCTGCCTCTACCACCCTTTCAGGCAGTGAGTTCCACATTCCAACCACCCTCTGGGTGAAAAAGTTCCTCCTCAAATCCCCTCTAAATCTCCTGCCCCTTACCCTGAATCTATGCCCCCTTGTTATTGACCCCCCCACTAAGGGGAAAAGTTCCTCTTTATCTACCCTATCTATGCCCCTCATCATTTTGTACACCTCAATCAGGTCCCCCCTCAGCCTTCTCTGCTCCAAGGAAAACAACCCCAGCCTGTCCAGCCTCTCTTCATAGCTGAGGCGCTCCATCCCAGGTAACATCCTGGTGAATCTTCTCTGCACCCTCTCCAAAGCAATCACATCCTTCCTATAGTGAGGCGACCAGAACTGCACAGACTGCAAAGACTTGCAGCGGACATGGTTTCTCAGCTTTACTGGCTCTGTCTAAGTTTCAGCAACTCTTGGAGCTTTCTAAGCTTGTTTAAAGATGCTGAGGTCACAGGGAGTGATGCTGCAAGTGGAGAACGCCTTGCTTCGCATTTAAAGGCTTCTGCTCACACCACTTGCTCAGTCATGGGGACTCTACTAGCAGTCCCCCTCGCGCTCGAGTATCTTCAGGAGAGGGAGCGGAGGCAGCGAAGAAGAGAAGATGCTCGCAGAGGGAGGAGGAGGAGGGCTCTCAACAGGAGGCCTTACCCACCTAGGGTCTTCCGACAGCACTTCTCTTACCTCCACTTAAGCGAGGAGCAGTGTGTTAGGAGGCTCCACTTTACCAAGGTCACAGAACTCTGCCACCTCCTTCAACCAGACCTGCAGCCTCAGAGCAGAGTGACGGCGGCTCCCAGTGGCCCTCAATTTCTTCGCCAGCAGATCCTTCCAGTCTGCAGCAGAAGACGTAGCTAACATCTCCCAGTTCACCATCCCTCACTGCATCCATGAGGCCACAGAGGCTCTCTACGCCAGGAGAAGGGACCTGGCTGATGACTCACCTCCACAACCCCACCACTCATGGCCAGCATTCATATAATGACAGCCATGCTGCCACCAGGAACATCATCGAGCAGACCATCAGGGTGCTCAAGCAACAGTTTCCCAGCCTTGACCAATCGGGAGGAGCCCTCCAGTACTCGCCGGAGTGCGTATCCCATTTCGTGGTGGTCTGCTGCATGTTCCACAACTTGGCCATCATCAGGGTGCAGCCCTTGCCACCAGGGACTGCAAGACCACCAGAGGGGGAGTAAGAGGAAGAGGAAGGGGAGGGAGGGAGGGAGGAGACAGGCAGCAAATCCTCGTTCCGGACGGATGTCCGTGAACGCCTCATCAGACTCCAATTTCAGTGAATGAACCCCAGATCCCTGTTGCTCAACTCTTCCCCATCATACCATCCCTCTGTCACAGAACATCACAGCGTCCTCCTGGGCACAAAGCTGAAATGAGAGCCACCACAAAACACACATTCCAAACTAAAATCATAAATTTATCCAAATGCAATCAAAATGACAATATCAACTATTCACCCGTGTGCATTCCTTTAGTGTCTGTCTTTCGTGTGCCTTTACCTACTCTAGAGCTCCAACGCATTGCTCCCCCAGTGGCTGGTGCATGTCTGGTGGAAGGTTGCTGACTTTCAGTGGGGGAAGAGTACAGATGGTCTTGCACGATGACCTCGACCAGCTGTGGACCAAGAAAGCCCGGCTGTAGACTGCACCACCTCGGCATGGGGGCAGCAGTCCGAGTTGGCTGGCTGGTGGGCAGCGGCAATGGCAGAGTGGCAGTAGGAATGCTGTCATCATGAGAGAGGACAGCAGGTTCTTGCTCCGCAGACCCACTGCTACTCCCCCACGACGGTGCCTCAGCATCCCTAGCAATCTGTTGGAGGACAGATTGGGGCTGGCCTGCTGTGACACCTTGCAAGCCCCTTTCGGCACTGGTAAAGCCAGGGACGATAGCAGTAGTCTGAGCCTGCGTGGCAGCAAGCTGAGCCTGCAGGAGAGCTGTCTGCACTTCCACCGCAGCACTCCGACGTTGGGTCACAATGGAAGCTGCGACATCGCCCATCACACGCAGCATCATGGCTGGGCCCACAAGGTCTCTCCTGGAGTTGTCCATCATTTCCATCCTGGAAATCATGGGTCCAAGCTTTGTGCAAAGCCCCGTCCAATATTGGAGCCGGATTCCTCCATGTTCCTTGACACCGACAAGAGACTCTCTAGCAGGTTTGCCATTACACCAAGCATTTCTGTGTGCATGCCCATCACCCTTATTCTGAAGGCCGTCCCATCGAGGTCATTATTCGAGTCCTGTGCAGCAGAACTCGTGCACGAACTCGCCCTCCAGGGAGCTGGCACCCGAGCTAACCTTTCCCCTGGCCTGGCTGCAGCTTACTCATGCTCGGTACAGATCCCGCCTCTATACTACCCTCTAAATTCCACACTGCCATTTTCTGAGCTGGTGTCTGCGAGTGTCAAATGCAGTGCCGGTGTCTCCTCCTCTTGTATGCCTCCTCTTCCAGTTTGCTCAGCAGGAAGGACAGACTGGCCTGCTGGCAGTTCTTGGGCATCTGAAAATAGAAAGGCACAAGGGTCGGGTTGTGGTGAGGGAAGAGGGGGAAAGCAAGATATCCATGCATGCACCATCAGCAGCTTGTAAGTGAGAAGAGATTGTGGAATGAGGGGGCAGTGGGATGTGAGGAGGAGGATGAGTGTGACCATACCGTCATTATTAGCAACAGCTTCAACCGTGAGGAAGTGCCTAAGACAGAGGGGGCTGGGTGCACCTGTAAGATAGGTTGGTGTGAGGAGTGATGTGCAGGAGTAGGCTTGGGAAGGCAGAGTGAGGGGGTTGGGGAGACACGCACGTCAGGATGTACAGGAAACTTTTTTTTATCCGGCACCGACGGGACCGGCGTGCTGTGTGTTGATCAAAAAGTCCGGATTACAGAGAGGTATACTTACTAAGGTACGAGAGCCCCGTACACGGCCACAGATCCAGGCGTCCCTGTTGCATGGCAACAGGTGCAGGAACCCCGGTTACACGGCCACAGATCCAGGAACCCCGGTTACACAGCCACTAATATGAAGTAAAATTTACCTGAACCTACTCCTGAATTTTGCCAGTTAAGAGAGATTTCCGGTTATTTAGGTGCCGGTAAAAAGAGAGTTTCCTGTAGTTGAATGTGACACTGTACTCACCTTGCCTGCCCTCATGAGGTCATTAAATCTCTTCCTGCACTGTATCCAGGACCTCGCCACCGCACTCCTGCTGCTCACTTCTTCCGCAATCCCCAGCCATGCCTTCTTGGCGTCGGAGGCTGGTCTCTTTCCGTCAGCAGGTAACAGGACATCGCTGCGGGCCCTAACTCTTTGCAGAAGTTGCAGGGAGGCATCACTAAATCGAGGGGCAGCTTTCAGATGCTGAGACTGCATTCTTTGTTCTCCAACCTCCACCAACCTTCAGCTGTCATCTCTGCATTGCTCCTTTAAATACCTGAACTGAACTGGACCCGTGCGTGACGTCATCACGCCCGCTCCCGTTAATTGGTCGGGAAACCCGCAAGTCGGATGCAAATGCAGTGGCTGCAAAACACACTGCTGGAACCTCCAGGTTCCCCACACGATCCAGGGCTCCCCCGCTGCCAGCACATTGGAAGGTAAAAATTCCAGCCATTATTTTATATAAAATTTACAGCACTTTAACAGTTCAACTGGTCTATGCAGGTGTTTATGCTTCACACAAGCCTCCTCCCACTTTTCTTCATCTCACCCTATCAACAAAGCCTTTTATTCCTTTCTCCCTCATGTACTTATCTAGCTTCCCCTTAAAAAGCATCTACGCTATTCGCTGCAATCACTCCATGTGGTAGCCAATTCCAGATTCACACCACACTCTGAGTAAAGAAGTTTCTCCTGAATTACTCATTGGATTTATTAGTGACTATCTTATATTCATGGCCTCTAGTTTTGGACTCACCCACAAGTGGAAATATATTCTCTACATCTGCCTTATCGAAACCCTTCATAATTTTGAAGACCTCTATCAGGTCACCTAGAATCATAGAAAGTTACAGCACGGAAGGAGGCCATTTCGGCCCATCATGTCCGCGCCGGCCAACAAAGAGCTATCCAGCCTAATCCCACTTCCCAGCTCTTGGTCCGTAGCCCTGCAGGTTACAGCATCCCAAGTGCACATCCAAGTACTTTTTAAATGTGGTTAGGGTTCCTGCCTCTACCACCCTTTCAGGCAGTGAGTTCCAGACCCCCACAACCCTCTGGGTGAAGACATTTCCCCTCAAATCCTTCCCCCAATTACTTTAAATCTGTGCCCCCTGGTTTTTGACCCCTCTGCTAAGGGAAATAGGTCCTTTCTATCCACTTTATCTGGGCCCTCATAATTTTATACACCTCAATATGGTCTCCCCTCAGCCTCCTCTGTTCCAAAGAAAACAGACCCAGCCTATCCAGTCTTTCCTCATAGCTAAGATTCTCTACTCCCGGCAACATCCTTGTAAATCTCCTCTGTACCCTCTCTAGTGCAATCACATCTTTCCTGTGATGTGGTGGCCAGAACTGCACGCAGTACTCTAGCTGAGGCCTAACTAGTGTTTTATACAGTTGAAGCATAACCCCCCTGCTCTTGTATTCTATGCCACGGCTAATAAAGCATTCCTTCTTAAGCCTTCTTAACCACCTTATCTACCTGGCCTGCTACCTTCAGGGATCTGTGGACATGCACTCCAAGGTCCCTTTGTTCCTCTACACTACTCAGTGTCCTACCATTTAATGTGTATTCCCATTCCTTGTTAGCCCTCCCTAAATGCATTACCTCACAATTCTCCGGATTGAATTCCATTTGCCACTGTTCTGCCCACCTGACCAATTTATTGATGTCTTCCTGCAGTCTACAGCTTCCTTCTTCAGTATCAACCACACAGCTGATTTTAGTATCAACTGCAAACTTCTTAATCATACCCCCTATATTCAAGTCTAGATCATTGATATATACCACAAAAAGCAAGAGACCTAGTACTGAGCCCTGCGGAACCCCACTGGAAACAGCCTTCCAGTCACAAAAACACCCATCAACCATTACCCTCTGCTTCCTGTCTCCGAGCCAGTTTGGAATCCTGCTTGACACTTTGCCCTGGATCCCATGGGCTTTTAACTTCGTGACCAGTCTGCCATGTGCAATCTTATCAATAGCCTTGCTAAAGTCCATATACACTACATCAAACGCACTACCCTCATCTACCCTCGTTACCTCCTCAAAAAATTCAATCAAGTTTGCCAGGCACGACCTTCCCTTAACAAATGCTTGCTGACTATCCTTGATTAAACCTCTCTGTCTTCTCTTTTCTAAAGAAAAGAGCCCCAGTCAGTTCAGTCTTTCCTGATAGTTAAATCCTCTCAGTTCTAGTATCATCCTTGTAAATCTTGTTTGCATCTTCTCAAGGGGATCTATATCATTTTTGTAATAAGGAGACCAGACTGTACACAGCACTCCCAACGTGTGGTCTACCTAAGGTTCTACATAAGCTTAACATAACTTCTCTGCTTTTGAATTCTAGTCCTGTAGACATGAACCTTAGTGCTTTGCTCGCATTTTATGGCTTTCTTAGCCTACTTGCAAGATGTGTGAATCTGTAACCATAGATTCCCTTTGCTCCTCTACCCCATTTAGACTCTTAATTTGTGCCACATTGGTCAACAAAACGTACAATAATGTTGACTATATCGATGCTGTTGATGACAACATTGATGACGGTATTGGTGCCGTTTCCTGCTCTCCTCCCACACTGGAAAATTTCATAAACTTTGCTTTCAATTTCCACCCTTCCCTCGCCTTCACATGGTCCATCTCTTCCCTGACTTCTCTGTCTTAATTTCTGGGGATAGGTTATTGACCAATATCCACTATAAACCCACTGACTCCCACAGCTACCTGGTGAGGATATAGAATGCAAAAATAGGGTAACTCGCTTCGCATGGCCAAGGACCCTGTCAATCTAAAATGGAGGATCCTGTTAGCCTAAAATGGTGGTGCAATGTCGACATCGCTGAGTCACTTGCATATTGTAAGAGATGATCATGTTAACTCGGGAAGCTGTGAAGGCAGCAGGAAGAAGTAAAATAAAAGAAGCTAAACTGATCTGTGGCTAATATGGCTGGCCCCTACAATGTCACACCTTGCTGGTAGAAACAGTGTAGGGCGGAGTGCAGAGGATATACAGACAATAGGCGATCAGAAAACACATTACCATTATTGCAAACGCATTACCATACTGATTAGGTGATCGTGAAACCATTACCCGCATATTTCCTAAACTATAAACCATTCAGTGAAATGTGACTTCTTTATTTCAAACTGCCAGGCCAGGAAATCAATTTAAATGTGTACGTGCCCAGCTCGGGATTGGTGCAGACTGTAAGATGTGTTAATGTCTTCTCAAAAGCAAGTATAATAATGTGGTACTCTGTATGAAAGATTACTTGCTCTGGTGGAACCTGTCGAGACTCTGCTGGAGTCAGAACTGTGCTGTATCAGAGTAAGTCTCCCGGGACAACAGAATAAAACAACTGTTGAACTAAACCAGTATTCCGACTCAGTGTTTGTACTGAACCAGATTGAGGACCAAAAAATCCGTTTCAACACTGGACTACACTTCCTCTCATCCCACTTCCTGTAAGGACTCTATTCCATTCTCCCAGTTTCTCCATCTCTGTCACATCTGTTCCAACTATGCCACTTTCCACACCAGTGCTTCCAATATGTCTTCCTTTTTCCTCAACTGAGGATTCCCTTCCACCGCAGTTGACAGGGCCATCAACCACGTCCGTTCCATTTCCCGCACTTCTGCTCTCACCACTTCCCCTCCCTCCCAAAACCACGATCGGGGTCCTGTTGTCTTCACCTTCCACCCCACCAGCCTCCATATTCAATGGATCATCTTTGGCCATTTCCACCATCTCCAGCTTGATCCCGCCATCAAATACATCTTCCCCTCCCCTCCCCTTTCAGCATTCCGAAGGGACCATTCCCGCCATGATACCCTGGTCCATTCCTCTAGTACCCGCAACACCCACTCCCCGTCTCACAGCACCTTCCCGTGCAAGCGCAGGAGATGTAACACCTGCCCTTTTACCTCCTCCCTCCCCACTGTCCAGGGCCCCAAACATTCCTTCCAGGTGAAACAGCGATTTACTTGTACTTCTTGCAATTTAGTATACTGTATTTGCTGCTCACGAGACTGTCTCCTCTGCATTGGGGAGAACAAACGCAGATTGGGTGAGAGGTTTGCAGAACACTGCCATCCAGTCCGCAAGCATGACCCCGAGCTTCCGGTCACCTGTCATTTTAATTCTCCAGACTGCTCCCACTCTGACACCTCTATCCTCGGCCTTCTGCATTATTCCAATGAAGCTCAACGAAAGCGCGAGGAACAGCACCTCTTTTATTAGGCACTTTACAGCCTTCCGGACTCAACATTGAGTTCACCAATTTCAGATCATAGGTCCTGTCCCCATTGTTTTGGACAGCAACTGTTGGTAATGATTCTGATATTCCCATTTACACCTCCTCCAGACCCATCTTTTCTTTCTTTACTTGTCCAATTACCATCTCCTTTCACCTTGCACCATCATACCTTTTATCGTTTAATCTCTCCTGCCTTCCACCCCATCACAAACCTTCCCTTTGTTCTTTACTGCCCTCCCCCACCTTTCCCTGCCTCTGAAATTGCTTAAAACCTGTTCCATCTCTAACCTTTTCCAGTTCTGACGAAAAGTCATCGACCTGAAACGTTAACTCTGCTTCTCTCTCCACAGATGCTGCCTGACCCGCTGAATATTTCCAGCATGTTCCATTTTTATTTCAGACTTCCAGCATCCACAGTATTTTGCTTTTATACAATAATGTTAAGAGATCATGGAATTAAAACTAAATATTCCTGGGGTGGGACTTTGCCCTGTGAAAGTGCTTGCAGTATTTTAGCTGGAATAATAGAATGCAGAGTTAACAGGCGTGTGTACAACTCTGGAAATCATAGCAATTAGAAACTGTCAATTAGCCTGATGAACAGATAAAAGCATTAATTGCTGGGGGTCTCACCTGAGCAGCAACTGAATCGCCACCATTGGGGTTATCTGCGGACTTCGGAGAAGACAAGTTTTCTGTTGATGTCTTAAGTACATTCTGGAAACAAAATTAAAACAGAGTATGGAGTCAGTCAGCAATACTTCACTTTAACACCAGCTTCATGTTGCTTTGAGGAAACTAAAACAAACAGCAGGGTCACAAAAGGAAAAGTACTGTTGCATCTATTGTCTAGTCTTTCAGTTGGGCATAATGCAGTTCCAAGTCATGTTTATCATAGCTTTTAAGCACACATTCGTTATTGCCATTAGATTATGGTCTTTAATACAGGGATACATTTTCCTTGATATGCATGATCCTCCTGTGATGCAAATGCAGACCAGTGAAAAGTTCTGCGATTAAGTGAAATCATTCACCTTTAAGATTTTACAAATATTCTCAGCCAATTCAAGCTCTCTTTGGGTCGAATTCAGGGTTTAATAATCAATGGAAAACACGATGCTCCACTACACAAAGACAATTCATACAGAATAGGTTAAAATCAGCAGTGGTGTAAGATAGGAGAGGGGTAGAAGATTAGTTCAGTAGCATTTTTTCTTAAATTAGGAGAGACAGTTAATTACACAAGTAAAGCAAAGGATTAGGACTACCAACCTTGGCAAAGACATCTTTGTGATTAATGGTTTTGGAATATTCATGTGGATAAGGCAATTACTGGAATAAAAATACTCTGCAGCTGCCAGATTGTTAGCCTGTCCAGTAGCTAAGGTGTGTGATTGTGATCAGACATTTTATTGCACAACTGCGCTTGCGGACTGATGCAGGATACGAATGTTCAACTTTTTTGTACAGAAGTTAGAATTTTAGTGTACTTTCATAGCAAGGCACTAAACTAAACAAATCACACTCGTCTTGAATTTCAATGATGAAAGCAGTAGTTTATTTGGAGCTGCTTACTCCATGAGTTTAAACAGCTGTAGACATTTTTAAGAGGGCAAAAAGCAGCTCACAGTCTCTTCCCCATCTCCTTATAAAAAAGTACACAAAGTGAAAAATTATTAATGTAATAATTCAATTATAAAACCACACACAACTTGGTATGGAGGGTAATTAAATCACCTGTGCTATTCTAATCAATTAGAAGCTGCATCATTTGGGGTAAGGGTTTAACAAGGTTTAGTATTGCTGAAACACTCTAGATTTTGTTAAATAACAAATTGAAGTTTCCCAGAATGGAACTCCAAATAACCCTCAAGCAGGACATCTTGAACTACCACGGTCTCCGAAAGAAAAATATTCCTAGAATCCTAGAAACTTACAACACAGGCGGCCATTCGGCCCGTCGTGCCTGTGCTAGCTCTTTGAACGAACAGTGGTGCTCAGTCCCACACCCCCCGCTTTCTGTCCGTAACCCTGTCAGTTCCTCATCCTCAAGTACCTGTCCAACTCCCTTTTAAAATTATTGATGGAATCAGCTTCCACCACCTTCACAGGAAGAACGTTCCAGATCCCAACAACTGGTTAAAAAAAAAATCTCATCTCCCCTCTAGATGTTTTTCCGATGATTTTGAATCTCTGACCTCTGGTTATTGACCCACTCACCAGAGGGAATAGTTTTTCTCTCTCTCTCCATCAAAACCTCACATCATCTCGAAAACCTCCATTAGGTCGCCTCTTAACCTTCTCCATTCCAAGGAGAACAGTCCTAATATTTCCAACCTCTCCTCATAACTGAAATCCCTCATCCCTGGTAACATCCTGGTGAACCTCCTCTGTACCCTTTCTAAGGGCTTTACATGTTTCAGGTGTGGTTCCCAGAATTGTCCACCAGACTCCAGCTGAGGCCAAACCCCTGAGTTATAAAGTTCTAGAATGATCCCTTTGCTTTTATATTCTATTCCTCTGTTTATAAACCCAAGCAATTCATAGGCTATTTTAACCACCTTATCAACTTGCCTTTAAGGATGTGTGTATACGGACACCAAGGTGTCACTGCTCATCTACACGTTTCAAAATCGTGCTATATATAGTATACTTTCCATATTCGTCCTCCCAAAGTGCATTATTTCACACTTCTCCGCATTAAACTCAATCTGCCATTCTTCTGCCCATTTCACCATCCTGTCTATGTTATCCTGAAGTCTACAACTATCCTCATCACCATCTACTACTTTTACAACAGCAAAATACTGCGGATGCTGGAAATCCAAAATAACAACAGAAAACGCTGGAAAAACTCAGCAGGCCAGACAACATCCGTGGAGAAAGAAACAGAGTCAACGCAGTTTTGTATCTACTGCAAACTTTATAATGCTGCTCCCGACACCTGTGTCCAGTTCATTTATTAAAAAAATTTTTTTTTTTTTTTTTTTTAATAAATGGACCCAAAACTGACCCTTGGGGAACACCACAGCAAACCACCTCCCAGTCTGTAAAACATCAATCCACCACCACCCTCTGCTTCCTGTAACTTAGCCAATTCCATACCCATGCCACCACTTTCCCCTTAATTGTATGGGCTTCCATCTTCTTAACAAGCCTCCTGTGTGGCACTTTGTCGAATGTCTTCCTAAAGTCCATATATACATCCTTCAACCTTCTGTGACCTCAAAGAATTCAATCAAGTTCGTCAGACACGATTTGCCTTTAACAAATCCATGCTGGCTCTCCTTGATTAACTCACGCCTTTAGAAATGAAAGTTTATTTTGTCCCTGATAATGGTTTCCAATAACATGCCCACCACCGATATTAGACTAACTAGATCATAGTTTCCTGCTTTATTCCTCTCCCCTTTCTTGAATAGTGGTCTAACATTACCAACCGTCCAATCCTCCGGCACTATTCCTGTATCCAATGAGGATGGAAAGATTGTGACCAGCGCCTCTGCTATTTCTACCTTTGCTTCTTTCAACAACCTCGGATGCATTCCATCCGGACCAGGTGCTTTATCAGATTAAAACTCCATTTTGACATCGGTATCATTTATTTAAAAATGACTGGAGACACAAATCTACAGAATACAGTCAAACTTCAAACATACCAACACCTCAGGGTCAGAGGGCTTTTATAGGTCATGAAATTTAAAAATACAGGAAACTTTGGTTTATCCGGAGGTTATATGTCCGGAATACTCGATCTATCCGGAGGTTATATGTCCGGAATACTCGATCTAACGGCAAAAATCAGGAGCCATTTTCTGTAAGTTTTTTTTAGTTCTTGTTCTTTTTTTTCCCCCCAGTCAGGCACTGCAAGGTCTGTAGCTATAGCAACAGCTTCAGCTAGAGACGCTTGCAGCTGCCTCTTTAGAAGCTGTTGCTAAGCAAGTGTTTGTTGTCAGATACAGAGATGAAAACCTCCGTATGCTTCAACATTAACTTTTTATGTCCGGCAGTTTTGATAGATCGGCAACACGCCGATCCCGTCGGTGCCGGATATCACAAAGTTTCCTGTAGCTGGTGCCCAGGGCATCTAGAATGTCACTGGATCTGCTAGAGTCTAAGGGTTAAAGCTGTCGTGTCGTACTCTGTATCCTCAGGCAGTGCTGTGACTTCCTTTGGTGCCACAGCTCCACAGCAGCTCTAAGGCTGCTTGAAATCATGGTTTGTGCTGTGTCTTATGCCGTCCTCGAGACACGTGGGACCATACTTTCTTACCATCACCACAGCAATCTGGCAGCATGCAATCCTGAAATGGAGGGTAGCCTTACCAGTAAGAAAATTGCTGTTACTGCAAAAGCAGCAAATAAAAGAATCACATTTCTATAGAGTGGGGGAGTTGCTTTAAACTTTCCCTCAAATACCTCACAAAAATTCTGCTCTGATATTCAGATGACCAATGGTTTTATGGTTCATAACTTCAAAGTTGCATTATACTGTATATTAATGACCATACTGAACACGTACTAAGTAGTTTTAAAAAACTGATATAATGATTAATTTCATAATGGCTCAATCAGAAATATGTGCGTTCAGGTCCCACTCCTGGACACTAGTATATAACCCAGACTGACACCAGTGCAGTACTGAGGGAGGACTGTTCAGTTAGATGTAGAAGATCCCTTGGCACTGTCTTGAAGGGCAGCAAGGGGTTATCTCCGTGTTGTACCCAACATTTCACTCTCAACCAACATCAACAGTTCTAAACAGATTAATTGGCCATTCATCTCACGTGCTGTCTGTGAGCAACTGGCAACAGTGACTGCAGTTCAAAAGTAATTAACTGGTTGTGAAGTGCTTTGGAATGGCCTGAGATTTGAATAAGGCTCTGTATTAATGTAGGTTCATTTTTTTCTTTAAGTTGGTACATTTTAGTTTAAAGTAGTGATAATGGCAACAGTGGAAACTATGAAGGAGATAAGTTAACAAATAACTGAAGTAACATGACCGCCAAAGCATCTACTTTATATTCCTACAGCACTGTTCCACCTATTATGTCGTCAGCAGAGTTTGATAATATCCTTTTCTTGGGTTTTTTCAATCATAATTCTATTTTAAAAAGGAATATGGATTGTAAGATAGCCTCTTTAAATATTAAAGCAAGGCCCTATGGTATCGCTGACTATTCTTTCAATTTATTTCTTCATTCATTATTCATGCAGGCAAAACAAATACTCTATCTGACCACCAGAGAGCATATCACAGGTAATACAATTTTAACCATTTCCATACTTAGTTCCCTCAAACATATTACTTTGAAAATAAATTACATATTTCCTCCAGTTTATTTCACAAAACTGGGGTGACACTCCACTAATTGGTGAATTAGTAATATATTAGGTTATGTGGAAGAAGGGATATTAAAAAAAAAAATCTCAAATATTAAGATAACACCAAACTTCATGCACATTTTTTGTAAAAATACTGTAGCA
Source organism: Somniosus microcephalus (assembly GCF_052327205.1). NCBI lineage: Eukaryota > Metazoa > Chordata > Chondrichthyes > Squaliformes > Somniosidae > Somniosus > Somniosus microcephalus. The sequence continues at coordinate 273,179,620 of NC_140993.1, forward strand.
ACTGGCCAGGAAATTTTGATCATTCAGCGAATATTTCACTCGAGTTCATTTTTTAAACCCTTAGACTGCCAGTCGCTCATGGGAAACCCCAGTTACTTTAGGGCAGCCATTTCATTTTTCTGCTCGAACCCTGCAGTATTACACCTGCTCAAATGTCGGGAGGTTTATTACAGTGACAGTACCATTACACTATTGAACAATGGGCCGTATTTGCCAATCGGAGGCTTCCCACGTGCGGAAGCCTCCGATCTGGAAAAAATCTGCGCCCTTACCCGAGGGCTCCCGGGACGCACACACTTCCGATCCTGGGCCTCTCGAACTCCAAGTGTGCAGGGCCCACGTATTCCAGGGGCGTAGGCGGCTCGCAAACGTCCCTGGGATCACGTGGGCCATGGGGAGCCAATCAAAGAAGGGAATCTCCCTTCAGACACTTCACAGAATCACAGAAACCCCACAGTGCAGATAGAGGCCATTTCGGCCCATCGAGCCTGCACCGACACATATCCCACCCGATCCCCGTAACCCCTACACCAACACATATCCCACCCTATCCCCGTAACCCCACGTATTTAATCCCCCTAACACTAAGGGTCAATTTATCATAGCCAATCAACCTAACCCACACATCTTTGGACTGTGGGAGGAAACCGGAGCACCCGGAGAGAATGTGCAAACTCCACCCAAGGCCGGATTCGAACCCGGGTCCCTGGCGCTGTGAGGCAACAGTGCTAACCACTATGCCACCGTGCTGCCCTTGACAGATAGACCGGTCAAATATATGAATGGAGATCACCCCAAAACATAGTAAAACTTTAAATACATTTTTTTTAAATCACATTTTTAAAATGACTTGAAATTACAATAAATTAAATATTTTAAACAAAAATTTAATTTTTTGAAAAAAAATTAAAAAATTTTACGGGGCTAAAAATAAACTTGCCTTTTTTTTTTTAAGTATTTTTAAATGACACATCAGTGAAAAAAAATTAAGCATTTTTTTTTTAACTCTTATGGTAACCAGACGTAAAAATTGCAAGGGTTTTCTGCGGGCAGAGGGTCTCCAAAAAGTGGAACTCTCCGCCCGCACAGGCCCTTCTCCCGGGCAGCTGAAGGATCTGTCAAGAGCATTCTTGACAGATCAGAAATGCCGGTTTCCAGCGCATGCGCTGTGCATGCCTGAAACCGGCATTTCCGATGACCCTACGGGTGTTACACAGCGCGTACCCACCCGTAGGGATCGGAATATCTGGGCCATTAAACATCATTTTTTTATAAAACATTTAATGCACTTCAGTTCTTCTAACCCTGTCTTTCCATTTTGTTTTCTTCCATGTTCTCTGTTCAGTTCTTATTACTTAAACTTTACTTTTAATTCTATTTAATTACCAGCAATATCTCATCAATTGTCTCCACAAATGACATTGTGCTCGAGTTTAGATTGGTAGTGGGAAGGCGAGATGAAGTTCAGGAATGAGATTGAGAGGTTGGGTGAGGGTCGAGGAAGGGAGAAGGTAAAATAGGGTCTGGCAACCATGCAGGACATTGGAATGTCATCAGATTTAGTACCTGTGAAAGGTGGCGGAATTTCAAGCATTAGCAGTCCAATGTAATGGATGAATGTGATTACGGAGTGTGGACTGACCAATTGAGTGTTCCCAGCATTTTCTTTTGATCTCCTAAGCTTTTCCTTTTTTCCTTAAGAAAGCTCAATATTCTGAAAGGGCTGGACAGGGTAGGTGCTGAGAGGCTGTTTCCCCTGGCTGAAGAGTCTTGAACGAGGGGTCACCGTCTCAGGATAAGGGGTCAGCCATCTAGGACTGAGATAAGGAGAAATTTCTTCACTCACAGCATTGTGAATCTTTGGAATTCTCTGCCCCAGAGGGCTGTAGATGCTGAATCGTTGAGTATATTCAAGGCTGAGATAGATAGATTTTTGGGCTCTATGGGAATCAAGGGATCTGGGGTTCAGGCTGGAAAGTGGAGTTGAGGTCGAAGATCAGCCATGATCTTACTGAATGGTGGAGCAGGCTCGAGGGGCCGTATGGCCTACTCCCATTTCTATTTCTTATGTTCAAGCTCATAACTTATCTGGTACCTCCCAGAACCCGTCTATTTCGAAGGTAGGATGACATTAAAATAATGAGCCTCCAACTATTTGTTCCACAATTACATTCATCCATTATTTTGGACTGCCAATGTGAGAAGTACCTCCACCAGAAGACATACCTTCTCTGTATCTACCCTATCAAATCCCTTTATTATTTTAAACACCTCAATTAGATCACCCTCAAAAATCTAAACTCAAGGTCATGCTACTGGATTTCCGTTTTCCTTGCACTTGTGCAAGTCTTTTCTATGAACTTGATACTGTCTTTTACCTCGTTTTTTGGTTATGGTTGCTCAGCTGTACAAGTGGAGATTTTGGCGTTTAAGGGTATGTACTAGTTTTGTATTGCACCAAAAACTTCTGAATATTTCCCACTGTGTGTCTGTAGGTTTTGACATTAACAACCCAGCCCAGCTTACTGTGGTCAATTTATTTCTCAACTCTTCAAAGTTTGCCTTACTGAATTTTAAATTTGTTTGTGACTCTCGCTTCTCCCTCTCAAACCTAATATCAAAGTCAATCATATTATGGGCACAATTCACAAGATGTTCCCTTAAAGTCAGATTGTTGACTAATTCTGGTTCGCAGCTTGTCACTAAATCTAGTCTGGCCTTATCCCTGGTCAGTTCTAAAACATATTGTTCCAGAAAAGTGTCCCGAATACATTCTAGCAATCCATTGCCTTTACCACGTGTGCTATTCTGCTTCTCCCAGTCTGTGGAAAAATTAGTATCTCCCATTGTTTCTGCTACATGCTTCCTCGATCTCCGTATTGCTACATCCTCCCACTGCATCACTACTGTTCCTTAATTCTACCCATACTGCTCCCACTGCCTGGTCACCCTTACTGAACTCCTTTCTTTCCAATGCTGTAATTGTGTCTTTTATCAATATTGCTGCTCTTCCTCCTTTCCCAATTTCCCTGTCCTTTCTAAAGATCCTATAGCCTGGAATATTTAGCTCCCAAACATGCCCAGCTTGTAGTCAAGGCTCTGCAATGGCGACTACATCATATCCTTTAAGCTGAATTTGCGCTTTAAACTCATTTGTTTCCTTTCTTATGCTCCGTACACTCAAACACAACTCTCATTTGGATAACTATCCCCAACGCTGCCCATAAGCCTTACATAGAATTAAATATAATTTACAACAGAGAAACAGGCCATTCAGCCCAACAGGTCTATGCCAGTGTTTATAGTCCACACGAGCTTCCTCCCACCTTACCTCATCTCAACCTATCCTTCTACTCCTTTCTCTCTTAGGCACTTATCTAGCTTCCCCTTTAGCATGCAGTTCTTCAAAAATTCTCCCTCCAAAAATGGTTTCGATGACACAGCTATTTCACAGGCAATCACAGTGCATCGTAACAGCGGCATCACTTATACCGATGGTGTACTTCTCACTCTTTTTGACCTGTCACTTTGGGTTGCTGAAGCTCTGTCCATTGCTATACAGGCAATTTAATATAATTTTCACTCCTGCTTTATTTTTAACAGGTATTTTATTATTACTTCCTATAACCTTTTCTGTTCCCATTAATAACTAATGCGCAAATAGCCAGCAAGTTCAGGGGATTGAGAGATATGGCAAGTTGCGAATCTCCAGAACTTGCTGGTCGATTTACGCTGCGTGCCGTTTGTTTCGCGCAACAGCATTTCAACTTTATTTTGAAGAACTTGCTGGATTTGCACATTAACTTGCCCATTAAACCCATCACAGAAAGTTAGGATTGAATTTAACAGCTCAAGTACCTTTTTAATGACGTGCTAATTGTTAATGCAATGCCAATCAACCCCTCAGGCCCAGACACGGAACAACTTAAACTGTTCAAGCTCATTCCTGCATGTAGTAAATTGTTGTTAGAGATTTTAAAAAGTAAAATTTGAAAAAAAACTTACTTTTCCTGTCTTTTTTTTCCCTCTCTCAATCTAATCTTTCTTTCTTTCCCTCTCTATTTCTCTTTCTGTAACTGATTTGACAAAAATTCACCCACTCTAATTTACCCTTCATCTCCATTGTTGCGGTTTCTTTCTCAATCCTTAAATGTCATTGATTAAGGAGATACACTGTTGGCCCCACCGTTCACTGAGGTACCAGATACTCTCTTGCCTTCACCACACCGTTATCAGCTCACACTTCCAACAAGTTACAACATAAAAACAATTCGAGCTAAGGGTGCAGGAAAAGGTCCAAGGGCATACGCTGTGAGATGTCCAGCTCCAGCAAGATCTAGCCCATTATCTTTGTCTCTTTTTGTACTCTGACCTTTGCTTTTGTCCCCTTTTTTTTCTTATCTTTAGGTTATTATTTCCACCCAGACCCTCCCTCCTTTTATTGCTTTCTACAGTCCTATTTATCCTTTCTGCTAGAACCTTGGCGTGGACTGTCCCAGCACTGGTGCCAGTGTTCCATGAAATGAAACCCTTCCTTCCCTCACTAGTCTTTCAGCCACACATTTATTTTCCCGATTTGTTCATCCCTATGCCAATTAGCATGTGGCTCGGGTAGTAACCCAGAGATTACCATCCTTGAAGTCCTGCTTTTTAATTTAGCACCTAGCTCCTGATACTCCCTCAGCAGGACCCTTTCCCTGTTCTTTATGTCGTTGGTTCCAACATGGTTCACATCAACTAGATCTTCACCCCCTCCCTTTCCAAGTTCCTTTTCAGTCGTTTCGAGATATCCTTTACCCTGGCGACAAATCTCGTTGACACTCAATCGCATGGTATACCCTCTGGCTTCCTAATAATCAATTCTCCTGTAAGTATAACCTTTCTGTTCTGCTCTTTCCCCCTGCCCTCAACTGTCTTGGACTGCCTCCTGCTCCAGGGTGCTTTGCTTAGCATTCTGTTCATCATCCCACAGCCTTCTTACTTATCCACACAGCTGGTAAGTACACCGTAACTGTAGGACATGAGCAAGTTCTGCAGTTCCTCCTTCCCTGCCTGCACTCGGTTGCCCCTACCCTGCTGACTGTCGGTCACATTCCTCGTCCTGTATCGCTCGATGTCGTGTGACGCTGTTTCGAGTAAACGATCCATATATTCCTGCCCCTCCCTTAAGTGTTAGATACAATATGCTCCCTTAACAGTAGTATAAGCAGAATACATTTCAAACTCTTCATACAGTGCAAAATAATTTTCAATATGAAAATAGATTTTTTTAAATAATTTATTCCACAATAAATATCTTAAATGTGTAAATTCCAGCTAATAGCAGGAATAATATGGCTAGCAAGCAGCGCATAGTAAAGTTCTAACAAGCTGCACTACAGGCTGGTAGGTCATGGGCTCATGTCTGAATTACCATCCTTGACTGTATTATCCATAGGGAACTGGAGAGTCATGGTCAAGGACACTTGCTTGGGAATAACAAACAGCTTCTACTCCACTCACCTTGTCCTTTCACTCACCTTGTCCTTTCACTCATTACCCAGCAGTTGGTCAGGGTAGCACAAAGTGGCTTGTGATGATCATGCAGAAGGGAAGACAAATTTTAAAACAATGGGAGTCCTGAATGCAGTTGCACTTAAGTACGTTCCACAGGAGATATCCAATACTCACCTGCATCGCATAACGGTGCATAGTGGTTAGCACTGTTGCCTCACAGCGCCAGGGACCCGGGTTCAAATCCGGCCTCGGGTGACTGTCTGTGTGGAGTTTGCACATTCTCCCCGTGTTTGCGTGGGTTTCCTCCGGGTGCTCCGGTTCCCTCCCACAGTCCAAAGATGTGCGGGTTAGGTTGATTGGCCATGATAAAAATTGGCCCTTAGTGTTAGGGGGGATTAAATACGTGGGGTTACGGGGATAGGGCTTGGGTGGGATGGCTGTCGGTGTAGATCGTAACAAAATAGATGAGTTAATGGCACAAATAACTACGTATGGGTATGATCTTGTGGCCATTACAGAAACATGGCTGCAGGGTGACAATGCCTGGGAATTAAACATACCAGGTTATTTAACGATCAGGAAGGACAGGCAGGAAGGAAGGGAAGGTGGGGTGGCTATGTTAATAAAGGAAGGAATCACTAATACAGAGAAATGATATTGGGTCAAAAGATCAGGACAATGAAAGTTTGGGTGGAGGTAAGGAATAATAAGGGGAAAAAAACACTAGTGGGCGTAGTCTATAGGCCTCCGAACTGTGGCAACTCTGTTGGACGGAGTATCAATCAGGAAATAGTTGAGGCTTGTAATAAGGGAACATCTATAATTATGAGGAATTTTAACTATCATATTAATTGGACAAATCAAATTGGGCAGGGCTGCCTTGAGGATGAGTTCATTAAGTGTATTAGGGATGGGTTTCTTGAGCAGTATGTAACTGAACCGACCAGGGGGCAAGCAACCTTAGATCTGGTCCTGTGTAACAAGACAGGATTAATTAAAAATGTCCTAGTAAAGGATCCCCTTGGAATGAGTGACCATAACATGGTTAATTGAATATGGAATTCAGAGGGTGAGAAGGTTGGATCTCAAACAAGCGTGCTAAGCTTGAATAAAGGAGACTATGAAGGTATGAGAGCGGAATTGAGTAGAGTGGATTGGGAAAATAGATTAAAGGGTAAGGCGATACATGAACAGTGGTGTACATTTAAGGAGTTATTTTACAACTTCCAAAAAATATATATTCCACTGAGAAGAAAAGGGTGTAAAAGAAAAGACAGCCATCCGTGGCTAAGTAAAGAAATTAAGGATAGTATTCGACTGAAAACAAGGGCATATAAGGTAGCCAAATCTAGTGGGAGGATAGAGGATTGGGAAAACTTTAAAAGACAGCAAAAAATAACAAAAAGATTGATTAAGAAAGGGAAGATAGATTATGAAAGTAAATTAGCAAAAAATATAAAAACAGATAGTAAGAGTTTTTATAGTTATATAAAAAGAAAAAGGGTGGCTAAAGTAAATGTTGGTCCCTTAGAGGATGAGTCCGGGAAATTAATGGTGGGAAATATGGAGATGGCAAAAACACTGAATGAATATTTTACATCAGTCTTTACAGTAGAAGACACTAAGAATATCCCAACACTGGACAAACAGGGGGCTAAAGGGGGGGGGGGGGGGGGGAGGGAGCTAAACACGATCAAAATCACTAAGGAAGTGGTACTCGGTAAAATAATGGGACTCAAGGCAGATAAATCACCTGGACCTGATGGCTTACATCCTAGGGTCTTGAGGGAAGTGGCGGTAGGGATTGTGGATGCATTGGTAATAATTTTCCAAAACTCCCTGGACTCGGCAATGGTCCCGGCAGACTGGAAAACTGCTAATGTAACACCCTTATTTAAAAAGGGCAGTAGACCGAAGGCTGGAAACTATAGACCTGTTAGCCTAACATCTGTGGTAGGTAAAATTTTGGAGTCCATTATTAAGGAGACAGTAACAGGACATTTGGATAATCATAATTTAATAGGACAAAGTCAGCATGGTTTTATGAAGGGGAAGTCATGTTTGACAAATTTGCTGGAGTTCTTTGAGGAAGTAACATATAGGGTGGATAAAGGGGAACCAGTGGACGTAGTGTATTTAGACTTCCAAAAGGCATTTGACAAGGTGCCACACAAAAGATTATTGCTTAAGATAAAAAATCACGGGATTGGGGGTAATATTCTGGCATGGATAGAGGATTGGCTATCTAACAGAAGGCAGAGAGTTGGGATAAATGGTTCATTCTCAGACTGGCAATCAGTAACTAGTGGTGTTCCGCAGGGGTCAGTGCTGGGTCCCCAACTCTTTACAATCTATATTAACAATTTGGAGGAGGGGACCGAGTGTAACATATCAAAGTTTGCAGATGATACTAAGATGGGAGGGAAAGTAGTGAGTGAGGAGGACATAAAAAGCCTTCAAGGGGACATAGACAGGCTAAGTAAGTGGGCAGAGATTTGGCAGATGGAATACAATACTGGAAAGTGTGAGGTTATGCACTTTGGCAGGAAAAATCGTAGAGCAAGTTATTATCTTAATGGCAAGAAACTGGAAAGTACTGAAGTACAAAGGGATCTGGGGGTCCTGGTGCACGAAACTCAAAAGGTTAGTATGCAGGTGCAGCAAGTGATTAAGAAGGCCAATGGAATGTTGGCTTTCATTGCTAGGGGGATAGAATATAAAAATAGGGAGGTATTGCTTCAGTTGTACAAGGTATTGGTGAGACCGCACCTGGAATACTGCGTACAGTTTTGGTGTCCATACTTAAGAAAGGACATACTTGCTCTCAAGTCAGTACAAAGAAGGTTCACTCGGTTAATCCCGGGGATGAGGGGATGGACATATGAGGAGAGGTTGAGTAGATTGGGACTCTACTCATTGGAGTTCAGAAGAATGAGAGGCGATCTTATTGAAACATATAAGATTGTGAAGGGGTTGGATCGGGTGGATGCGGGGAGGATGTTCCCGATGATGGGTGAAACTAGAACTAGGGGGCATAGTCTTAGAATAAGGGGCTGCTCTTTCAAAACTGAGATGAGGAGGAACTACTTCACTCAAGAGGGTGGTAGGTCCATGGAATATGCTGCCCCAAAAAACTGTAGAAGCTACATCATTACATAAATTTAAAACAGAAATAGACAGTTTCCTAGAAGTAAAGGGAATTAAGGGTTACGGGGAGCGGGCAGGAATTTGGACATGAGTCTAGGTTCGGATCGGTCATGGTCCTGTGGGTAGCGGAGCGGGCCCAGGGGCCGTGTAGCCTGATCCTGCTCCTATTTCGTGTGTCTAATTCTGTTAGATGCAGGAGATGGTTCTGTGATAGTGGATTGGCAGTTAGGATCAGATCAGCCATGATCTTATTGAATGGCGGAGCAGGCTCGAGGGGCCGATTGGCCTACTCCTGCTCCTATTTCTTATGTTCTTATGGACCGGGTGCTAGGGTTTGGATGATCAGCCATGATCTCGTTGAATGGCGGAGCAGGCTCGAAGGGCCGAATGGCCTACTCCTATCTTCTATGTTTCTATGTTTCTATAACCATTGCATGTTGCAGTACCTTTTCCTTTGGTCACATCCCTCTCCTGTACATATATTTATCATACCATTTGGGCAAGAATACAACATCAAAAATGAGCAACATTCACGGTCATCTAAAGCTCCATTTATGCAGGATTCAGATTGGTCAGGTAAATCTTCAGATGGAATGTTACTTGCACTACCACAAGGACTGCAGCAATTCAAGGCGGCCCACCATAATCTTCTCGGGGGAACTAGAAACAAGAGATAATTACGACTTTGTCAGCTTCATCCACGTCAATTTTTTTTTTTTTTTTTTTTAAATGAGTGCGTTTAGCAGAACAGCATAAACCTGGAGTTTCAAGTTCCAACCCAACATCTTAGTTAATGTCCAGTAATTACAGCTAATTAATTATGAGAGATAGGTACAATGGCCCAGAAATTCGGGTCAGAGGCTTCCCGCGGGTGCAAGCCCCCGACCTGCACTTACCTAGCGCGCCGGCCGTCGAGCTGTAGGGCCCCATGGAATTCCGATCCAGGGCCTGGTCCAGCTGTCGGCGCGCAGTGCTTGCGTATCCCAGGGGCGGAGTTAGTTCGATGCGTCCCCTGGGATCATGTGGGCCATGGGGAGCCAATCGGAGCAGGGAATGCTCCATTCATAAGGCTTGGCAGGAAGTGCTGTCAAGACTTATAAATACTACGGCCCCAAAACATCCCTAAACCTTCAAATAAATTTTTATTTTAAATCACATTTTTTAAATAAACTATAAATTACATGAAATAACTATTTTAAACAATAATTTAAATTTTTGAAAAAATAATTTTATACTCTAACGGGGCTAAAAATAAACTTACCTTGCTTTAAAGTATTTAAAAATAACAAACCTGTGGAAAAAATGTTTTAATTTTAATTAATTCACCACTTACCTTGTAAAAAGCAGGCCGTACGCCTGCTTTTTAAATTTCTAACTTCTGCAGACTTACCCTCACGGAAAAACCTGTTAAAAAAACTTAAGTTCGATGCGCACGCGTTCGACCTCTGAACCCCTTTCAGGGGAACGGAAGTGCCAGTTTCCCACGCATGCAGGAAACCGGCACTTCCATCGGGCCTACGGGTGAGTACCCCGTGCGGACTCACCCGTGGAGACCCGAATTTCTGGGCCAATGTATTTTGAAAATTTCACAGTGGTAAAAAAAAATTCCGCCAGGTAGCCTACCTTTATATCTAAAGATTACTCGGAGTTACTCTGGAAATACGTTGCTTTCATAGCCTCTATTAGTCTCTTGATTTACTTCCTCAAATCATCTATTACTCCGCTAATCACTTTCAATGCCACGAATATACGTAGGCAATGCAACCATCGAAATTCAGATTTTAAACAGCTTAATTTATCAACCTTGAAAAAGTACAACTGTTTGCAGCATAATCACAAGTTAACACTACCTCCCGATAACACAAATGGGGAGTCCACCCGTCAATAGCCTCAGACATGCAGCGCATACTCGTATAATGACCAAAGGATTCCTTTGCAGGTAAAAGTAACTGTACTGCAATTAAAACTGGTAAATTGGAAGATACAACATTGATATAGGAATAAATTATATTACAAAGCATAATGAGATCTGACCCATTTTATCAAGCTAAGTGAATAAAATGAGAACATTTAAATTCAGATGGGCTGCATTGAGAGAGGGAAAGCAGAGCATTTGCGTGTTGCTTGTCCGGTTATTTTTGTGTCAGTGTTTGCACTTATATCGAGTCTATACTGGTTCCACAGTTATCAGTTGCAGTTAATGATCTCGGAATGAAGACCAAACCTGGAAGTTCTCTTGGTTCAGCCTCAGTGAATTGCCTGATCTGTCTAGACTTGGCCATCCTGTGCAGCACCTCAATTCACATCAGTTAGGTAGGACAAGACTCACTGGAACATACGAACAGGAGTAGGTCATACTGCTTTTCAGGTGAGAGTTCCAGGTTTCCACTACACTTTGTGTGAAGAAGTGAATCCCGACCACTTAACGGCCCAGCTCTAATTTTAAGGTTATGCCCCCTTTGTTTTGGACTTGTCTTGAAATAGGTTATCTCAATCTAACTATCTAATCCTTTAATCATCTTAAACACCTCAATTAGATCACATCTTAATCTTCTATACTCAAGGGACTACACAACCTATCCTCATATTTAACCCTTTCAGCCTCAGTATCATTCTGGCGAATCCGCACTGCATCCCCTCCAAGGCCAATATATCCTTCATAAGCTGTGGTCCCCAGAGCATTTTTTTTTTTTATTCGTTCCGGAGATGTGGGGGTCACTGGCAAGACCAGCATTTATTGCCCACCACTAACTGCACTTGAGGTGGTGGTGAGCCGCCTTCTTGAACCGCTGCAGTCCATGCGGTGAAGGTGCTCCCACGGTGCTGTAAGGGAGCGAGTTCCAGGATTTTGACCCAGCGACAATGAAGGAACGGCGATATATTTCCAAGTCAGGATGGTGTGTAACTTGGGAGGGGAACTTGGAGGTGATGGTGTTCCCATGCGCCTGCTGCCCTTGTCCATCTAGGTGGAAGAGGTCGCGGGTTTGGGAGGTGCTGCCGAAGAAGCCCTGGCGAGTTGCTGCAGTGCATCTTGTAGATGGTGCACACTGCAGCCACGGTGCGCCGGTGGTGGAGGGAGTGAATGTTTAAGGTGGTGGATGGGGTGCCGATCAAGTGGGCTCTTTTGTCTTGGATGGTGTCAAGCTCCTTCAGTGTTGTTGGAGCTGCACTCATCCAGGCAAGTGGAGATTATTCTATCACACTCCTTACTTGTGCCTTGTAGATGGTGGAAAGGCTTTGGGGAGTCAGGAGGTGAGACACTCACCACAGAATACCCAGTCTCTGACCTGCTCTTGTAGCCACAGTATTTATGTGGCTGGTCCAGTTAAGTTTCTGGTCAATGTTCACCCCCAGGATGTTGATGGTGGGGGATTCAGCGATAGTAATGCCGTTGAATGTCAAGGGGCGGTGGTTAGACTCTCTTTTGTTGGACATAGTCATTGCCTGGCACTTGTGTGGCGCGAAGGTTACTTGCCATTTACCAGCCCAAGCTTGAATGTCTTGCTGCATGCAGGCATGGACTGCTTCATTATCTGAGGAGTTGCGAATGGAACTGAACATTGTGCAAACATCCCCACTTATGATGGAGGGAAGGTCATTGATGAAGCAGCTGAAGATGGTTGGGCCTAGGACACTGCCCTGAGAAACTCCTGCAGCGATGTCCTGGGGCTGAGATGATTGAGCTCCAACAATCACCACCAGAACGCAGATGGGATCTAACCAGAGCTGTAACATAATTCCCATCCCTTTGTATTGCAGACCCCTTGAGTTAAAGGCTTACATTCCATTAGTCTTTGTAATTATTCTTTGTACATTGCCACTAGCTTTTAGTGATTTCTGTACGTGGACCCTTAAATCTCTCTGCTCATCCATAGTTCCTTGTTTCTTGTCATTTAGAAAAAACTCTAATCTATCTTTCTTCAGTCCAAAGTGGATGACCTTACATTTCCCCACACTTGAGGTCATCCAAACCTCTGCCGTCCATGTGCTAACTCGTGCCAAGTCCCGCTCACTCATCTCCCCTGTGCTTGCTGACCGACACTGGCTCCCAGTTAAACAACGCCTCGATTTTAAAATTCTCATCCTTGTTTTCAAATCCCTCCATGGCCTCACCAATCTTTATCTCGAATCTGCTCCAGCCCGATAATCCCCGTAGACCTCTGCCCTACGCCTATTCTGGCCTTTTGAACATCCCCGATTTTAAATACTCCACCATTGGGCGAGTGTGCCTTCAGCTCTGGAATTCCCTCCCCAAGTCTCTTCGCCGTCTCTCCACTTCTCTTTCTTCCTGTAAGACGCTCCTTCAAACCTACCTCTTCGACCAAGCTTTTGGTCATCTGCCCTAACATCTCCTTCATGGCTCGGTGTCAAATTCAGTTTTTTTTTTATAACACTCCTGTGAAGCGCCTTGGGACATTTTATTACGTTAAAGGTGCTATATAAATATATAAGTTGTTGTAAACTCAATCTTAATCAACGGAACCGACCTATTTGAAGAGTCGGGTCTCAGACCAATCTGTCACAACGTGAATAGTTATGGGTTCTCTCCTTGTCGCCACATGGGGCAAGCTCCATGGAACCTGGCACATTGTCCTTCAGTCAACAGTACACAACAAAATGCACATTACACCTGGCTGGACAGTAATTACAACAGGTTAATCCTAAACGTCTGTGAGCCAAGGGGTTTTGGGATTAATTAATCTGAATAAAATACCAACAAAATGCTGTGTTTGAGTATATTTATCTTAAACTTTTAATATTTCCAGACAGAATCTTCTATATTTAACATTTAATCTTCTCTGCTTCTCCATCCTTCAGGCTACCTACTTCAATTTCTGCTTCGTTACCAATAAAGTTTGTACTAAAGTGTTATTTGTCGTGTAAGGAATGAAGTTATTTTTTTTTTTCAGTCTTTGTGGAAACATCCTGAGCGTACAGCCACATCTGCCGATCTGATCAAGGCAAGAACAACTTCACATTTGATATGCAACCCCTGCAACAGGTAAAGAACGGCGAGAGGGGGAAACCAGGGAATTATAGACCAGTTTGCCGAACATCCGTTGTCGGGAAATTACTAGAATTTATAATTAAGGATAGAGTAACTGAACACCTTGATAATGTTCAGCTGCTGAGAGCGCCAGCGCGGATTTGTAAAGGGTAGGTCATGCCTGACAAACCTGATTGAATCTTTTTTGAAGTGGTGACTGAAGTAGTGGACAGGGGAATGTCTATGAATGTTATTTATATGGGCTTCCAGAAAGCATTTGATAAAGTCCCTCATAAGTGGTTAGCTAAAATTGAAGCTCATTGAATTGAAGGTTAATTACTGACCTGGTTAGAAAATTGGCTGAGAGAGAGTAGGGACAATGGGCAGGTACTGTAATTGAAAGGATGTGACTAGGTGTGTCCCACAAAGATCTGTGTTTGGGCCTCAACTATTCACCGTATTTACAACAACTTAGATAATGGAATAGAAAGCTGCAAATCCAAGTTTGCCTTTGACACAAAGATAGGTGATATTGTAAGCAATGTAGATGGAAACATTAAAATTATAAAGCGATGTTAATAGATTAAGCGAATGGGCAAAACTGTGGCAAATGGATTTCAATGTGGGCAAGTGAGAGGTCATCCACTTTAGTCACAAAGAAGGGCAGAACAGAGTACTTTCTAAATGGTGAAAGTCTACAAACAGTGGAGGTCCAAAGAGACTCGGGGGTCTATGTACACAGATCATTAAAATGTCATGAACAGGTGCAGAAAACAATCAAAAAGGCTAATGGAATGCTGGCCTTTATATCTAGAGGACTAGAATACAAGGGGGTCGAAGTTATGCTGCAGCTGTACAAAGCCCTGGTTTGACCACACCTGGAGCACTGGGAGCAGTTCTGGGCACCACACCTTAGGAAGGATATATTGACCTTGGAGGGAGAGCAGCGTAGGTTTACCAGAATGATACCCAGACTCCAAGGGTTAAATTAGGAGGTGAGATTATATAAACTAGGGTTGTATTCCCTCGAATTTAGAAGGTTAAAGGGTGATTTGATTGAATTTTTCAAGATATTAAGGGGAACCGATAGGGTAGATAGAAACTACTTCCCCTGGTTGGGGAGTCTAGGACCAGAAGTTTGGAACTCTTTCCCGTAAACGGCAGGCAGTTGATGCTCGGTCAATTGTTCATTTTAAATCTGAGATTGATACCTATTAACCAAAGTTATTAAGGGATATAGGGCAAACGGAGTTAGGTCACAGATCAGCCACAATCTCATTGAATGGCGGAACAGGCTCGAGGGGCTAAATGTTCCCAAGTTCCTAAATTGTGGACATCGGGAACCTGTTGGCAAATTATTTTTGAAGGGTACAGACATACTCATTGCCAAGACTTCTCGAACTTCATGCAAGCGACAAATAAAAAATTGTTTAGTTGTGTTAAAGAACAATTTGTGATTCGTAAACACAAAGCCGGCTTTAGAAATCTAACAAAATTTCTTTGGACAACTCAGTCAAATATGGCTTCTTGTAAGATGGATAATTTTGAACAATCACAAGGATCATGCTCATTAATAGAGACTTGTTGAAGTCATAGATATGGTTATATGTTTTTAATTTCATTCATTTGTTACTTTGGATGGACTGCATTAAGGCGACTAAACTAAATCGTCATTTAGATGTACTGTGTACCACCTTGAGCTCAGCCTACTCAAGTTTAACAAACAATACACAACAGATGCGAGCCCATGACCGTTAACACGAAGTAAACCTTTGCTTTTTAGTATTAATTTACAAAACACACATTTGTGGATATTATTCACAGCAGCTAATAGTTGAGAGCAACATTTAGTGACGTTTTTAGAGCAAAGCGTACTTTGAATATCTACGGGTTTCATTATTTTCTTGGAGGCTTGTGTCTTCAGAACACTTACCAAAGGACTTCTACAAAACAAAATGCCACATTTTAAATTATGGCACAGTACCAGAAACCGAAACAGATAGTTCGAACACAGGTTATGTCTGTTTGCCAAGTCGGCACTAGCTTCAGTCACCTTCTAATGAAACCCCTAGATAAACTCAAGGTTAAGTGGTAAATGCCTTTGAAAGAATGCAAGCATCAAGCAGCACAATCTTCTCTTGCTAAATGCTTCTCCTACCCTGCCATGGCATTGCTGGTAGGGTCGGAAGACTCACCACATTGATATGCAGCGGCTTAGGCCGTTTGGTGCTTTCCAGAGCAAAGATAGTATACTCAGAAAGAAAAGCAGGCTCTGCTATCATCTCGGCCAACAGCTGTCTCATTCACAAGCAGAAAAGGAGGAAACAAAGAAAATAAAAAAAACTCAGAAAATGGTGCACATATCATCAGCAAAACAGGTAAAAATGGTTCAAACTGGCACATGATTGGGGGAAAAATAACAATGTTTGGGCAAATAAAATTCTTTTTCATCTTTGCAGCAAGTTACAGCAGCCTAAATCAGGTATAGAGTTAATTATGAACAATTTACTGCTTCCTCCAGGCATCCCAAAAGTGCCTTAATTTGGTCCTAATTTTGGCACAAGATTCCTGTATTAGCTAAATGAACCTACAGTCCGGAAGTTTAATGCCCAAGATCAGCAGCATCTACCATGATTGTACCTTGTTTAAAGGAGACCATTGAGAAAAGCATTAAGACCTCTTATCTGTAAAAAAAAACACTGTTGTAAAAAAAAAACCACTGTTGTAAATTTATCAGTTACAAAGCAAGCTTAGTGTTCTGGTTTGACCAGGCTACTTTGCAGATTCACGTTCAATATGTCAAAAGCCACAGCACCTAACTGTTCCATAGTTAACAGAAAGCTTCATTCACATTGATACTTCACTGCTCAAAACACTAACCACCAACACAGAACATCTTCCACATAATCGGCACATGCCGCTCCACGTGCTGTGGTGAGACTCGGGGAGGGGGGGTGGGGGCGGGACAGGGAGAGAAAAGAGCAAAATAAACATTATCAAACTCTTAAACGTTTCGACAAGAAAAATATTGAGAAAAGAACAAGCTTTAAGTAATGCAATGAACAATGAATACAATCTCATTAGCTCAAATATAAGAAGTTGCACAGCATATTAGTCTTTACATTTCAAGATGCACAAATCCAGAATGTAACAGATGACAACTTAGAAAACTTGGGAGAAAGGGAGTGGATGACCTTTAATAAGGTGGTACTGGGGTGTGTTATAACTGCCTTTTATTGACTCAGGTCATGTATGAAAGAAAAAAATTTGGCTCGGGTTCCACTCTTGATTGGTATCCATGACCCTGCCTTTAATGCATGCATGGGTGCCTGATAGAGATAGGATCAGACTTGGCTTTAATGCTCTTCTCGGTTGAAAATCTTGCCAAAAATCATTTTTCAGCTTCATCCCTCAACAATCGATATTTAGGATGTGTAACAAAACACAGAGCACACCGTCGAGGCAGTGCAGGAGGAGTTTACACTGCACTGAACGTGTATTCAGACTGTGCAAACACTGGAAAATATGCTATTCCTCAGAACAGGTAGTCCTCACATTAATGAGCAAAAAATTACAGTACAGGGAATAAAAATTATTCAAGGATTTTGTATTCAACTTGAAGACTTTACAGAAGTCACTGAACCCATCTTTATGGAGAGGATACAGAAGGTAGAACAGAAAAGCTGAACACACTTTGCATGAATTTACCCATTGAGTGATGGTGATGTTTTGAAATTAAAATTAAAATTGACCTTAGAATGCATTACCTGCATACACATACCTGTGTATGAGACACAATAATGAAGTCAAAGACATACCTTCCTCAATAAAAAGATATTTGATTTCTTACTCAAAAATATCACACCATTAAAATGTAACTAACCAAGTTAATTATACTTTCCTTTTCTTTTGCCACCCAATTGTTGTCTTTTTCTCATTAACTTACACTTTCTTTCTCTCCCCTTAGCATAAACAATCAACATGTTAATCTATTTTTGATTAAATGTTATTTCCCCCCCCCTTCAAATTCATTGATATCTCACTCACATATTTACCTTAGTCTTATTTTCCCTGAAACATTTCACCCCTTAACACTGGCTTAATCAGAGCTACGCAAATCCTTAAAGGTGGCAGGGCACATTGATAAGGTGGTTAAAAAAGCATATGGGTTACTTGAGTTTATCAATAGAGGAATTGTACATAAAAGCAAAAATATCATGCTAGAACTTTATAAATTACTGCTGAGTCTCAGCTGGCATATTCTGGACACCACACTTGAGGAAAGATGTGAAGCCCTGAGAAAGGGGACAGAGGAGGTTTACCAGGATGTTACCAGGGATGAGGGATTTCAGTTATGAGGAGAGGTTGGAAATGTTAAGACTGTTCTCCTGGGAATAGAGAAGTTTAAGAGGTGACCTAGTGGAGGTTTTCAAGATGATGAGAGGTTTTGATGGAGGAGAGAAAGAAAAACTATTCTCTCTGGTGAGTGGGTCAAGAACCAGAGGTCATAAATTCAAAATCAATGGAAAAAGATCTAGAAGCAGATTCCATCAATAATTTTGAAAGGGCATTGGACAGGTATTTGAGGATGAGGAACTTCGAGGATTACAGACAAAAAGTGGGGATGTGGGACGAAGCGTGACTGCTCGTTCAAAGAGCTAGCACAGGCACGACGGGCTGAATGGCCTCCTTCTGTGTTGTAAGTTTCTCTGATTCGAGGAATATTTTTCTTTAGGAGGCCTTGACAGTTCAAGATGTCCTGCTTGAGGGTTATTTGGAGTTCTATTCCGGAAAACCTTCAATTTGTTGTTTAACAAAATCTAGAGTGTTTCAGCAATACAGGTAGACTATCCTTTATCCGCACTTCCAAAAACCGAAAACCTCTAAAAACCGAAAGTTTTTTCGTGGAGCGTAAGTCGTGCGCACGACATGACCCGAGTGGCGCCAAACATGACAGGAGTGGTCCGGGAGCTCTGCCTTTCCCTGTGAGCAGGGCAGAGGGTCACAGAGTTCCCTCCTGGGTAGGAGATTGCAGGCCGAGCTGGGCAGTGTGAAGGAGGTACCGGGAGAGTGAACCCAACAATACAGCGGCCCGTCCGATAGTCTTTTCTTCCCCCCCCCCTCACCGCCCCTCCGACCTGATTTGCGGGCCAGTTTAGTGTAGGAGTCAGCCGATATCCGGCTTTCCCACAACTGGCGGCAGCAGTCGAGCCCCAGACCCCCGCTAAGTCAAGGAATTCAGATACGGAGCAGGGGGAGCCTGAAACCTCGATCTAACGGCAGAAATCAGCAGCCGTTTTGTTCGTTTTTTTTTCTTCCCCTAGCATTTTTTTTAAACACTCAGGCTGTGGAAAGAGTCTCTGTAGCTTAGCAACAGCTTCAGAGACGCTTCCAAGGCAGGGCCCGAGTGTTTACAAGCTGTTGCTAAGCAACAGTGTTTGTTGTCAGATACGGAGATGAAAACCTTCTGAAATCCGAAAAATTCCGAAAACCGAAACACAGCTGGTCCCAAGGTTTTCGGATAAAGGATCGTCTACTTGTACTAGATCTTGTTAAACCCTTACCCCAAATGATGCAGCTTCTAATTGATTAGAATAGCACAGGCTATTTAATTACCCTCCATACCAAGTTGTGTGTGAGCTCGAGTGGTTTTATAATTGAATTATTACATTCATAATTTTTCACTTTGTATACTTTTTTTTTTATATAAGGAGATGGGGAAGAGACTGTGAGCTGCTTTTTGCCCTCTTGAAAATTTCTACAGATGTTTAAACTCAGTTCCTACAGTCTAAAGGCATGGATCAATATTTTAAAATATTATAAAACCAATTAATTGCATGGATACTTAGTGAAAAGGAAAATAATGTTGCGAGTTTAAATTCCAGTGCTGTATCCAATGAAGATTAAAACATATTTTAATTGACTCCTTATCGGGATACATTAAAATTAAAAGCTTATTTTGTGCAATTCAAAATGAGCCTGGACAGATGTGTGACGAGGCACAAGGCAAGTGTATAATGAACTTGAATAGTTGCCAATTTGAATAATTTACCATGCCCCAACAAAGGTCCCTGCTTTGAAAGGTAACATGGAAAAGACTTAAACTCTCTCCCATAAATATAACTCTCAATAACAAGAAGAACTACAAAGCAGAACATAGATATAACACACATTAAAGTGTTCACAAAAATATGTGTATATACTTAATAACACAAAACAATCTCAGTAATTAAACTTCACCCATAATATTATTCCAATGGTACACAGCGTCACCTAGAACGTCAGGGTGTTGGTGCTACAGTGCTTCACTGCAAACTTGTATCATATCAACAGTCACTGATACCACCGTTAGTCAATTTACATTATGCATACTTGGCCATCATTCATATTGGAGATGCAATTAATGCTCAATTAAGCAGAACAATTAGCAACTAATCTACTGGTCATCAAACTTGTCACCAGTACAACTTGATATTGTACATACATCTGGCTTAGTCATTTAGATCTTGTTGGTGCTAAAGTAAGCAATCTTAAATGCTGCATTTAGTACTTGAGCATTTGGTTTTGCCTGTGGAAAAAAGTATATCAGATATAGTTCGCTGAGCATGAAAATATGTATCACTGAGCAGGTATTGAACCAAACTGCTGTGCTTTTAAGAGATACTTAATGCATCAAAATATGTGACCAATCATACCAGCAATAAATAGAATAACCCATTAACAAGGCTGGATGAACATGTAAATTATTCACAACTCAAGCAGTGGATTGGTCGGTATTCTGAAGAATGAGGTCAAATTGGCCGAAGTGCCTTATTCATCCAACCTAGCAAGTGATCTTGATTGATTCATTCACCCAAATTAACACTCAAATTAATTGCTTGTAATGCATTTTAAGAACTCTTCTCACTTGAGAACAGTTTCCTGGATTCAAGAAATTTCCGTCATGTTACAGTGCCAGCACATTAGGTCATCCACTTGGCTTGATAAAATTTAAAAAATATATGCAATGGCACCATCCTCGCTTTCTCCTCGCTTCAGATTATTTGATACAGGTCTCCTACCAATATCAAACTTGTAATGTAAACAGGGTTTAGGTTTCACTCGCTATCCTGGCACAAGGACCTTGAGGCAATCTTGCTGAACTATGAGCAAAAAATGACCACACCTTGAGTATTGTGTGCAGTTTTGGTCGCCTTATCTGAGGAAGGATGTTCTTGTCATGGAGGGAGTGCAGCAAAGATTCACCAGACTGATACCTGGGATGGCAAGAATGACGTATGAGGAGAGATTGGGTCGATTAGGCTTATATTCGCTCGAGTTCAGAAGAATGAGAGGGATCTCATTGAAGCTTATAAAATTCTAACAGGACTAGGCAGACGAGATGCAGGAAGGATGTTCCCGATGGCGGGGGAGACCAGAACCAGGGGTCACAGTCTAAGGAGTAAGCAATTTAAGGGATATGGGGAGAAAGCAGGGACAGGGTACTGAATTTGGATGATCAGCCATGATCTCATTAAATGGCGGAACAGGCTTGAGGGGCCGAATGGCCGACTCCTGCTCCTAGCTTCTATGTTTCTAAAAGTTACATTGCCCCATTTTGGTATTCTCTGTACTTGGCTTATTCTAACATATTAGGGTTAAGGCCACTGCCAAATAGAAGAAAATGTGTTGAAGGAAATGTACTTACTATGGCCTTGTAACAGCAAAGTTACATTCCATGCTGTACAAGAGCCATGGCATAAAACTGAAGTCGCAGCATAAGATTAACAGGTGGGAATGATAAGCTACACAATAATAACGAAGATAACCAGACTGACGGTAGGTAATTTAATAGTCACATTCCTCATTCCTTTATGATCCACTTACATTAAGCTAAGCTGCTACAAAAATCAGAGGTGGGCGGTTTAATAATTTAATCTTCAGGCTCATTTTAACAGCAGATGTGCCAACGGGTATCTTTTCTGAAGGATAATTCTAAATATTTAGGGACGGCATGGGCATTGCTCCCAACTCTGATATTGGCCTGAGAGCACCAAAGCTGAGGAAAAACTTAATCAGGTCTTTCCGAACAATTTGTGGGTGCACGTGTGCGGTAGCATAGTGGTTATGTTACTGGATCAGTAATTAGGAATTCCGGACTAATGATCCGAGTTCAAATCCCACCACAGGCAGCGGTGGAATTTAAATTCAGTTAATTAAATAAATCTGGAATTAAAAAGCTGCATCAGTAATGGTGTCAATGATGAAACTATCGGATTGTTGTAAAAACCCATCTGGCTCACTAATATCCTTTAGGGAAGGAAATCTGCCGTCCTTACCCGGTCTGGCCTATATGTGACTCCAGACTCTCAGCAATGTGGTCTTAACTGCGGTTCAAGACGGCGGCTCACCACCATCTTCTCGAGGGCAATTAGGGATGGGCAATAAATGCTGGCCTTGCCAGCGACGCCCACATCCCATGAACGAATGAAAAAAAACCAGAGAATTCAGGAAGCAAGCACGAGCGTTTCAATAGATCCAAAATAGAATCATGTTGTGCAAAATGGTTAGCTACTTAGGCAGGGAGATTTTTCTAGGAGGGCCCAAAGGCAGTTATCCATTTCACTTTATTGTAAAGATCCCAAGATGTCAACTGAACATGAGAAGTGGCTGTCACATATGCCCACACGGAGATCAATGGCTGTGCAGCAACATCGACCCTCATCTTTCTGAACCAGGTCAAAAACCTTAAACGAGGTGAAACATTTAATCACTGCCAATAATGAGACCAACGCTTCCAGTGAAGATTTTAATTGGCCTTCGTCCAAATACTTACTAGAACTGTTTCGAGCTTAGGGTGGCCTGGGAGCTTCAATATCAGTGGCCACTTTAGTGCACCAACTCCCCAGAAAAGGAGCATCAGAGAACATATTGATTTCTATTCATACTGCTGTAGCACCATAGTGGGTGTTGACTTGACAAGTCCCAGAGATGGCTAAAACACCTGGTATGGAATGAGACAACAAACTACCTTAAGTCAAAAGATTTTTTCGAATCAGAAGCACGTGCGAGGGCATTGTGTTAGGGGGATCTTGGAAGGAGCGGAGGAAAATACGTCTACTCTTTCCTTAACGGTACTTGAGGTACACATTATTGTGGTAATTCACATTATCCAAGCAGGCTTGGGGCCTGCCTTTGAGGACACAGGATGCAGTGAATCAAACAAAGCCGTTCTATTTTTAAGAATCAGTCTCCCACACTGAAGTCATTCACAAAATGTTCTTCTGAAGAAAACCAGATAATCTTCACGTTCATTGTTGTTGCATCTAAATGGAAGTCAACAAGCACTGTTGATGGTCATCAGTTGCTGGAGAAGCCCGATACAGGAAACTCTCGATTTACCAGCACCGAAATAGCCAGAATTCTGTGTTAACCGGCAAAATTCAGGAGTAGGTTCAGCTAAGTTTTACTTCATATTAGTGGCCGTTCCTGGATCTGTGGCCGTGTAACTGGGGTTCCTGCACCTGTTGCTATGCAACAGGGACGCGTGGATCTGTGGCCGGGGTTCCTGCACCTGTTGCCATGCAACAGGGATGCCTGGATCTGTGGCCGGGTACGGGGCGCTCGTACCTTTTAAACTATACCTCTCTGTAATTCGGACTTTTTGATAAACCGGCACCACGCCGGTCCCGTCGATGCCGGATAAGAAAGAGTTTCCTGTAATAGGATATGCAAAATGTCAAACTCCCTGAAGGGACAAAATCGCCACAGATGTTTCAATGTGACTGACAAACGGGGTTCCAAAAAATATTCCAGTGTGAACAAAAATAATGGCCCGGAATTTGCGGTGGGCAATAACAGCGAAGTAACAGCATTCACTGTTATTACCCCTTTGAAACTGACCGCAACTTCAGGGCGTTGAGCATGCACATCTAAACACGGAAACCCTGAACACCTTTGCTTTGCTGCTGACCGCAAATTCTGGGCCAATGTACACACCAGAATTTCTTCAACTCGCTTGGCGAGACACTGCTGAGAATTAAACTGCAGCTACAAACTAGAAACAACAAGCATCGCACAATATGAGAAAAAATTTCAAGAGCTTTTTCTATTGAGAAAATATCACGCTGGTGCAAGAGTAAAGGAAGCTTTTTCCCCCTCTTTTCTGAAGGCACCAACTCGCACAGGGGTACAGTTCAATGGGAACCTTCAGAACTCTGGCAGCTCACCCAAGTGTCCATTCTTTGTGAATGAGCCGAGACAGGAAGCATAGGCAGGCTATTCAACTTGGGAGCCATCACAGCCAAGTCAAATCAGTTTTCTCCAGATCTTCACCCAAGTGCTACATATCTTGTGGCACTGGATATCAATCAGGAGCAAGAACCCAATTTGACTTTTCCCTTCCAAGCCCATGGCCACTTGCAGTGTCTCAAGTGTTACCCTGGCTTCGATCAGCGAGGTATTACAGATTGGGAAATGAGCCTGGGACATTCTGCCTTAATGGTCTAGTTAACTCTGCAGCACTTTTACTTGGTCATCTGGAGTGCTCCTGTACAGAAAGTTTTACTGTACATCTGGCTGTGATATACTTGGCCGAGCAGTATTCAAACTAATTTGAGTATTAAAACTAAATGCCAAAAATCGGAAAGTACTTCATTATCTTAGACTGATAGCCATCACTTGAAAAAGCACAAAAATTGTAAACGCTTAGCCTACTTAAAGAGCAACAGTACAGTGCTGCTACTGAAAACTGATGAGGAAAATAAGTGCGGACTGGTCTGATAATCCTCTGTGCAATGAAATGACCTACGGTACAGTGAAACAATTAACCCGAGGTGGATGATCGAACTGATGAACAATATTCATACCAATGGAATCGTATTCCATTTTCCAGTCCAATCAGCTCTAATGATGAAAAGCAAGAGAAGAAATAGTGCAAAGAAATGGAAACAGTTCAATGTACAAGTTAGCAGAGCCCACAAAGACGACCTTGTTATGGTGTTTCCCTCGAAGGAAATAAAACACTGGTGCAGCATTTCAAATTCATGTTGCTTTGACCCTGCAAACAGTTCAACACTTAATCAAGTAAATATAAAACCTTTATGGTGATGTGCATTTTGTTACAAAACACCAACATACTTGGACTTAAACCTACCTCTCTGTCACCGGGAGTGAAAGTGCCTTCATTATGCTGGCCCGACAAAGAAGAGGTGCGGCTTCGATTTCCTGTTGAAGGTGGAATGGATTTCGGAGAGGCCTGAGGAAAAGAGACTGTCTTGAGAATTTGAAAAAATATGATAAAGGACCTGGCTTAAAAATCTGCATCTGACAATCCCATGCACTTGCCACTTTGGTATTTTTGTTTTAATACTCCCATAAATCTGTCTTTTGGAGTCTTTAAAAATGGCATTGTAAATGCAGAGGTTTATTAATTCACCAATTGTGAGAGCTGAACCAAAAAGTGCTTTATATCGAAGTGTGTGTCCATGCTGTATACAAATTTAAGTTTTACACATACTTCAAATGTTTACTTTTTTTAAATGCTATTAATTATTTCACCGATTCCAGTCTAAGATCTGTATTTGTATTGCTACTGATATATTCCTACCTCACTAATTTTGCTTAGCACAATCTACAGGAGACTTTGGTTTATCCGGAGGTTGTATGTCCGGAAACCTCGATCTACCGGCAGAAATCAGGAGCCGTTTTGTTAGGTTTTTTTTCTTCTCGTGGCTTTTTTTTCCCCCCAACAGTCAGGCTCTGGAAAGTCTCTCTGAAGCTGTTGCTAAGCTAGAGATGCTTCCAAGGTATGGGCCGACTGTTTGAAGCTGTTGCTAAGCAAGTGTTTGTTGTCAGATACGGAGATGAAAACCTCCATATGCTTCAACATTAACTTTGTATGTCCGGCAGTTTTGATAGATCGGCAACAGCTCGGTCCAGTCGGTACCGGATATAACAAAGTTTCCTGTACATTGTTTGATCAATAAGAACATAAGAAATAAGAGTCGTCGGCCATTCAGCCCCTCAAGCCTGCTTCGCCATTCAATAAGATCACGGCTGATCATCGACCTCAACTCCACTTTCCCGCCCGATCTCCATATCCCTCGATTCCCCGAGAATCCAAAAATCTATCGATCTCAGCCTTGAATATACTCAAAGACTCAGCATTCACAGCCCTCTGGGGCAGAGAATTCCAAAGATTCACAACCCTCAGTGAAGAAATTTCTCCTCATCTTGGTCTTAAATGGCCGACCCCTTATCCTGAGACTATGCCCCCTAGTTCGAGACTCTCCAGCCAGGGGGAAACAACCTCTCAGCATCTACCCTGTCAATCCCCTTCAGAATCTTGTATGTTTCAATGAGATCACCTCTCATTCTTTTAGTATAGGCCCAATCTACACAATCTCTCATCATAGGACAGCCCTCTCGTCATAATAACAATCAATAGTACTTGGTACAATGTGATAACCTCAGTTTAATCGTAACTGTTATCCATCATTCACTGCAGTATACCCCGACAGGAGCTCATCGTGCCTCTCAAAACAGATCGAAATCTGCCAGATTCACAAACAGCTGAAACACATTCAACTCTTCGCATAACTTAATTGATTTCCTTCCCACAAAAAATTGACAAGATACTTAAAATGCATCTTAGTACGGAGTTAGAGATAAATATTCCCACTACGTCTGGGGCTTCCAAGTGAAGGTGATGGCGGCAGCAGTAGCTGGGTCTCAAGACAACCCTGCAAGTATAACACACAATTTTTTTTCAAAGGAGACTTAACATAGCAGACAACCATAGCTGGAGAGTTTTACCAAATTTTGGAAACACCTAAAAGTGAGCAACCCCCACTGCTATCATTACGAAGCCCTGAAATGCCAAGAGAGGATCATAAAGAAGAATACCCTCAGTCAACTAGTCCTGGGACTCAGTGAAGTAACTACTAACACTACTAACAATAACCAGCCCCAGGACAGTGACATCGTAGCACAGAGAATTCGACCCAACACAACTGTCACTAAGCAAAAGGAAAAATATCTGTCATATTGGGCAGAAACAACAAAAACCCAAAACAAACTCAATTGCTACTTGGCCCTAAACAGACAACACAACATGGCTGAATACCTGACCACGGTAAAAGATAGCAAATTGAGAAAAACCTTGACTAGTGAGCACAGACTTAGTGAGCATAGCCTGGCTATCGAAAAAGGCAGACACAGGCAGACCTGGCTGCCAAGAGAGGACAGGATATGCTCTCACTGCAGTCAGGGAGTGGTGGAGACAGAGATGCACTTCCTCACAGCTTATGGAAAATATCAGGGCATAAGGGAGAATTTCTACCCAAAATTCACAAAAATATGCCCTGAATTCAGAAATTTGAATGACGACCAAAAACTCCCATACCTACTAGGGGAACAGAGAAATTGCGTAACCTTAGCGGCACACTATGTTACAGCTTGCCATAAACAGAGGGACAACCACTAAATATAAGAAAAGAGTATATACAAATTATATGAATGTATATTTATATACACTCAGGGATATATCTGTTTATACACTGTATGGATAGATCTGCATTTATGTGTTAAACCATAAATGTTTTTCGATGCTTTGGCAACATAAGATGTACCTTGTCATGCCAATAAAGCGATTTGAATTGAATTGAATTGACTGTCAGCATTACACATTGGAGAGTATTAAACTGACAAATATAGATGCAATTATACTCATCAAAACTCTAGCAATTTGAATTTATATAGCATCTTCAATGTTAAAAGTAAAGTCACAAGGCATTTCGAAAATTGAGCCAAAGAGGGAGATTTTAGGGTAGGTAGCCAACAGCCGAGTCAAACAGATGTGCTTTGAGAGTTTTTAAATGAGACGGTGCAGAGGCATAGAGGTTAGGAGGGAGTTCCAGAGAGTGGGACCCAGGTAGCTGTATGCTCTGCCACCAGTGTCAGGGCACAAGAATCGGGGGATATTCAAAATAGCAGGCAAAATGCTCGAATCTATTATTAGGGACGTGGTAACAGGGCACTTAGAAAATAATAATAGGATTAGGCAGAGTCAACATTGTTTTATTAAAGGGAAATCGTGTTTGACAAATCTGTTCAGAATTTTTCAAAGATGTAACTAGTAGCATGGATAAGGGGGAACCAGTGGATGTAGTATATTTGGATTTTTAAAAAGCATTCGATAAGGTGCCACATAAGTGGTTATTGCACAAAATTAGGACTCATGGGATTGGGGGTAATGTATTGGCATGGATTGAGGATTGGTTAATGGACAGAAAACAGAGAGTAGGAATAAGCAGGATTTTTTCAGGTTGGCAGGCTGTAACTGGTGGGGTACCGCAAGGATCAGTGCTTGGGCCTCAGCTATTTACAATCATTGGGCCGGATTTTCCGACCCCCACGGGTGTGTACGAGGTATGGTTTCAGGCATGCGAATCCGGCACTTGCGATCTGTCAAGAGTCCTCTTGAAAGATCATCTGCCCGCCCGGGAAAAGGGCCTCCGCGGGCAGAGAGTTGCTTTCTGCACAACTTCCGCCCACTGAAAACTTAAAAAAATCTTATGCCTGCTTTTACCAACATAAGAGTTTTAAAAAATTAAAAGATATTTTTTTCCCACTCATTTATAATTTACTAGCTGGGGGAGCCCAGCTTTGCCAGGGCTCTTTTGGGCCAGGCGGTTTAAATCGAGTCCCAGGCTTTGGGGCCTGTCTGTCTGTCCCTGTGTGAATCTGCTGCCAGGCAACGTTTTAAATCGAGTCCCAAGCTTTGGGGCCTGTCTCTGTGTCCCTTTGTGAATCTGCTGCCGGGCAACATTTCTACCTTTTAATAGCTTCAAAGATGAAAGTGAAAGTACTTATAAAACGTTTTTGGTAAATATGACTTTTTAGAAGCTGGATTAGCAGATTTTGAGCTGGAAGTAGTGAAGCAATGGCTGTCCGATGCCCGAGTTGAAAAGCATTAGTCCCACCCACAGACGCAGTGATTGGCCAACCATCAGGTGACTGAACTGTAGGATTGGTCAATCGTGACGGCACAGGATTGGTCGACCTTGACGTCAGTCAATCAATGCTATTAGCAGATAATGAGTTTAATTTTGAAGGTTTTTTGCATAACGCGCGAACAATTTTAGTCCGACCGAAAAGTAAATACGCTTATGACGGTTCTGGAATCGTCAGCTTTCTTTCGACGTAACGCACGTGTAGGTACACTCTATAACTTTCGAGTTTATTCAAGACAGACAGACAGACGGAATGACAGACAGAAGTATCCTTTTATATATATAAATACTTTAAAAAAGGTAAGTTTATTTTTAGCCCCATAATTCATTATTTTTTTCAAAAAATGTAATTTGTTTAAGATATTTAATTTAATGTAATTTTAAATACGTGATTTTTTTTTAATGTATTTAATGTTTAGCTGTGTTTAAGTGATCCCCATTCATACTTTTGACAGTTCTGTGCAGAGAGACCTGTCAAAAGTGTGAAGGGGGATTCCCTTCTTCGATTGGTTCCCAATGGCCCACGTGATCCCAGGGATGCTTGCGAACTGCCTGTGCCCCTGGGATACCTGGGCCGCTGCGCATTTCGTAGTGGAGAGGCCCAGGATCGGAAGTCTCGGGATCTACGGAGCCAGCAGGTAAGTGCGTAGATTTTTTCCAATCGGAGGCATCCGCCCGCAGAGAGCCTCCGATCGGAAATTCAGGGCCTATATTAAATTACTTAAATGAAGGGACTGAGTGCAACTTATCCAAGTTTGCTGATGATACAAAGTTAGGTGGAAAGGTAAGCTGTGAGGAGGATGCAAAAAGGCTAGAGAGATATAGACAGGTTGACTGAGTGGGCAATAACATGGCAAATGGAACACAATGTGGGGAAGTGTGAAGTTATCCACTTTGGTCGGAAAAACAAAAAAGGAGAATATTTTTTGAATGGTGAGAGACTGGGAATTGTTTGCACTCAGAGGGACCCGGGTGTCCTTGTACATGAATCATAGAAAGTTAACATACAGGTACAGCAAGCAATTAGGAAAGCAAATGGTATGTTAGCTTTTGTTACAAAGGGATTAGAGTATAAGAGTAAAGAAGTCTTACTACAATTATACAGGGCATTGGTGAGGCCACACCTGGAGTACTGTGTACAGTTCTGGTCTCCTTACCTAAGGAAAGACATACTTGCCTTAGAGGGAGTGCAATGAAGGTTCACTAGACTGGTTCCTGGGATGGGGGGGATTGTCCTATGAGGAGAGATTGAGTAGACTAGGCCTATATTCCCTAGAGTTTAGAAGAATGAGAGGTGATCTCATTGAAACATATAACATTCTTAAGGGGTTTGGAAAAAGGGAGAGAGGAGCGGTAACGGGAAGAATACCAAAAGTCAAGCGCCTGGCCAAGGTGACGACCCAGGTACCACTCCGGCCTTAGTCGAATAAAGCCCGACTCGCGAAGTCCTCATACTGCAACTGGCCAAGAAGCAGCAGAGGCTTTCACACGAAACATGCCATCCGAAGAAGGACGTGGTGTGTTCCCGTCGAGAGGAGGTGGCAGAGTCCTCGGGCAAGGAGCTCCATGGTCCACCTCCAGGGTTAATACTGGGAAAATGTTTCCCCTGGTTGGGGAATCTAGAACACAAGGTCACAATCACAAAGTAAGGGGTAAGCCATTTAGGACTGAGATGAGGAGAAATTTCTTCACTCAAAGGGGTTGTGAATCTTTGGAATTCTCTACCCAAGAGAGCTGTGGCTGCTCAGTCATTGAGTATATTCAAGACTGAGGTTGATCAATTTTGGGGAATTAAGGGATGTGGGGATCGTGCGGGAAGGTGGAGTTGAGGTGATGATCAGCCATGATCTTGATGAATGGCAGAGCAGGCTCGAAGGGCCAACTGACCGACTTCAGCTCCTATTTCTTATGTTCTTAAAAGGGCATAGTCAGAGGAACAGATTGTTTGGAGGAGACGGGAAGAAATATATGGCTGGCAGAGATTGCAGAGACAGAGTGGGCAATGCCATGGAGGGATTTAAAGACAGGGATAAAGATTTAAAATTCAAGGCATTGGGAATGGGGTGCCAATGTATATCTGTGAGGACAGGATGATACACAAACACCCTTACCAAGTTATCCCATCACAACTATGTAAGCTAAATGCACAATGAACAACGAGGAATACACTTACCAAATGATTCATACTTGTGAGTTACAAGTCTTCTTCACTTTTAAAATACACTGCTCCACTATTTCCTCTAACACACTTTCAGGAGTTGGTAGAATGTGAAACTCACGACCACAAGGAATAGTTGAGGCGATTCACAGAGATGCATTTAAGGGGAAGCTAGATAAGCGCACGAGGGAGAAAGGAATAGAAGGATATGTTGATGGGGTTTGATAAAGAGTGTGAGGAGGCTCGTGTGGAGCAGAAACACCGCATGGACCTTTTGGGCCGAATGGCCTGTTTCTGTGCTGTAAATACTTAATAATTTTGTAACTAAACCTAATGGGGCAGAATTTGAGGTCGGTATGACGGCGTGCTCTCAGAGTAGGCCGGCGTGCTCTCAGAGTAGGCCGGCATACCACCTTTGAAATTGACTGCAAGTTCGGGATTTCCGCAAGCACTTGTGCTAAATCCCAAACTTGCGATCTGTCAAGTTCTGACTTGACAGATCATCTGCGACTGTGAAATCCTTATCGCTGGCGCAGAATTGGGATAATTGCCCGCCACATGCCTTGCAATTTCGCAGGAAAGTTTTACGGCTGGTGCAAACAGGCACAGGAGCCTGTTTGCACAGCGTAAGGAATGGGGGGATTTGCAGTAAATTGAAATATACACCAGTCTTGATAAAAAAATCTTCAAATAGCTACATCCACCAAACTATCTTCTGATCCCAACACAATTCATGGAGACAAATAGGCCACGGGTGAAAACAATCTACCTGGAATGAGACACTGATTTATTTATTCAATCAACTGGGGTGAGTGAGATGCTGATTTATTTATTAATATAACTGGGGTGAGCGTGACTAAAAAGAGTGGGCATCGGAGATTTGTGTTTCCTATTGGTGCACCGCCCCACGTGATCCCAGGTACGCTCAAGCACACGGTGCGCCCCTGGGATCCGTGGGCCACTTCGCTGCGCACAACTCCGCAGCGAAACAACGCAAGGTGGCCTCGCACCAGCCAAGTGTGGATTTCTTTCGGAGGTCGACGGCATACTTCTTACCTATGCTGCCGACCGCAATTTCAGGGCCAATAAAAGAAATTGTATAAATTACATAGAATTACACAGAATGTACGGCACAGAAACAGGCCAATCACCCCAACAGGTCTATGCCGGTGCACTGGCGGCTTTCATCGAAGGTGTCAATGTGAACATTTGAGGCTATGCACTGTGTTTGCAGGCTATTCAATCATAGGGACATCACAATGGAGAAGCTTGTGTATTCACCTGAAACATCCACTTATGTTCACTTGCTTGCGGGGAGGTGTGGCGGGCGGGGGGGGGGGGGGGGGCGGGGGAGATGAGTCACAGAACAGCCATCAGCAGCACAGAACCCGGCTGATTTGTTTGCCCTTCCTAGCCCTGGGGTAACAAAGCCCAGAGTGACACCCCACCGACAACTCCAGGACTACTATTAGCTCAGCATAGACCTGGGAACCAACCCTGGAATATTATAGTCTGCACTGTTTCGGGAGAGACTGGGCAGCTTCTTTAACTATGAGGTCACTGCAATTTTTGATTATTTGCCATGCCAAAATTTGGCAGTCCCTGTTGAATGAACAAGGTAATCAAAACATCTAAATTAGGCGTTAAGCTTTCAAATATTTGCTTTTTGTTTTACCCTCCCCAACTCAAAAACTAGGCCTTGAAAAAGACCATTGCGGATACCAGTTCTGTAGTTTAAGATTCCTCAGGACAAACTTTTAACATCTATTTTTTTGATCAAATATCAACAGTCGTGAAACACAAATCAAAAGTTGTGCTGAAATATCCCACCATATTGTTGTGAAGAACTGACTGTCTGCCTGCGCCAGCAGTCTTTTGGCCTGGATATCTTAGGGTGAACCATCATCAATACAGGAAACTTTCGATTTACCGGCACCTAAATAACCGGAAATCTCGGTTAACCGGCAAAATTCAGGAGTAGGTTTTACTTCATATTGTATTTGCCTTCCTCCATCTGTTGCTGTGCAAGGGTGTGGCGGCAGCTGTTGCTAAGCTACAGAGACGTTTGGAACTTGTGGCCATTGTTCTACACTTGTTGCTAAGCAACAGGGTTTGTTGCTTTATACGGAGCTGTCAGCTCTCCCTATCTTTTACTATAGCGTTCGGTTATCCGGAATTTTTGATGAACCGGCACCACGTCAGTCCCGTCCGTGTCGGATTAAAAAAAAAGTTTCCTGTATGTGGGAAAGGTGAACTTTGGGCCTTACTGAATACAGACCTTGGAAGCCACTGTCCAAATGTCGTGATATAGAGTTTTTTAAAAAGTATATCTTGACTAACTGTTCATCTCAGTAAATATCTCAAAGATAGGTTTTTCCCCACAATGGATTTGCATCTAGTGCCCAGACCAGCTGAATATTTTTCAGTTCGTACTTGAGAATTCATTTCTTCATGTCCTCTTGGCACAGAGGGATCTATTTGTTCTGGGATGCTTTTTAGCTTTGATATTTTATGCTGCTGTCAATATTAAGTGTTTTTACACCCATTTCAGTGTAATGATGGCTGGGATCACCACTGGGAAATTATTTCCTTTTTTTGTTCTTGTCTACTTAGTTTCAACTTTGTTTTTTTGATTGAAAATCTTATATAAAAAGTAAAACAATATTTTCATACAATTTTCTGATGTATGTTTGAAACTAACAATTAAAATGAGCAGACTGTCGTACATAAAATGCGTAAAACTCGAGGACCGAGTACTATTGAAAGTTGAGGAGAGTGGGTGGATGAATAAGAAAATAAAGATACAAATGTACAAGGAAAGGAAACAGCCATGTCATTGTTTGAATAAGCCTAATTGCAGGCCTGTCATAAAAGATCCAGCTGCACATCCCTCCACGGATATATTCTGATGTGACAGAGAACCGGTTGAGTGAGTATGCTAAATATTTCCAGTTTCTTTTCTCAATTACATCTTTAGAGGGCTTCACTTCCCTCAATTTAGGTTCCACTGGTGAGCAAAGCATTCGTGCTGCCAATTCTCCCTGGAATTCACCAGGCTCAGTGTTACTGGTAAAACTGGTAACAACTTATTTAAATAGTCTTTTCGCTCACCTACATAAACTATCTTTCAAATCTACAGATGTCCAAAACCATTGTACCTCAGAGGATAAACTGCAGAGTCCATGATTACACACACTGTGTGCAAAATTAGTTCATCTCAGGTGATGGGGCAATGGCTGTGTTACAATTCGCCTTTCTAAAAACTGCTTTGTTTCCTACTCCTGACAGTTGTCCAGTGACTTCTGTTGACAAGTGTATGGTTGCACCATGTGCGACAGCATGTGGCCCATTTGTGATGCCCCAAAGATGGACAGACAATCTACGAACGCTCATTATCCAGGTTCTCATACTTTCATCAAAAATATAGGTGTAAAGCGTTGTATCAACAAACCAATGCGAAGAGACAGCTATGTTAAATCAACGCTTAAAATCTATAAATTTCTAGTCAAACAGGACACTAACGCAGTATCAATAACACCCCTAATTGCAGCATAACCAATTCTCTGGGTTATTTGTCGCACAAGTCTGCTAGCCACAGACTGTGAGGAATCTCCAGGTGAAGCACACTAGCATTTTGTAACTTCTCATTAGGATACAAAGAATCCAAATGGCAGTTTACCTTCAAAAGCTGCCCAAAAAAACAATGAAAGTTATATTCCCTTCAAAATTAAGTTGAGCTGTTTCATTGGTTTGGAGGGTAAATACCCTATTTTGCCAAGACTGGCAACAACAATCTGAGTCATTAGCTCCACCGCTGCTATTAATGTAACCCTATATCCTTGAAAAAGTGCAACATCCCCACTGACACCTGGGAATCCCTGGCCCAAGACCGCACAAAGTGGAAGAAAAGCATCCGCGAAGGCGCCGAACACCTCGAGTCTCTTCACCAGGAGCAAGCGGAAGCCAAGTGCAAGGAGTGCACGTCAACCCAAGCACCCCACCCACCCGCCTCTTCAGCCACCGTCTGCCCCGCCTGTGACAGAGACTGTAGGTCCCGCATTGGACTTATCAGTCACCTGAGAACTCATTTTTAGTGTGGAAGCAAGTCATCCTCAGTTCCGAGGGACTGCCTAAGGCCAATGAGAGAAATGCTTAGAAATTTCTAATGAGTGTCCTTCCTCAGTGATGAGTGAGCTAACTCCACAATACTGAAGCATCCCATCGAGCAATAACATAAAAAATAGGAGTAGGCCATGTGGTCCCTCGACCTGGCTCTGCCATTCAATAAGATCATGGCTGATCTTCTACCACAACTCCATTTTCCCATCCTATCCCCATATCACTTGATTTATTTAGTGCTGAAAAATCTATCACTCTCAGTCTTGAATACACTCAACAACTGCGCATCCACAGCCCTCTGAAGTAGTACCAATTAGAAACTCAGTAGGAGGATAGTGAAGATTGATTCAAACATAAGCACCAGCTAAACACTCTTCACTACTGGGCTCCAGAAACAAAAAATCCAGAGAGAAATCCTGACACAGAATCACACCCATCTTTTATTTTGCAGGATGAGTATATCAATTATCACCGTGAGTGAAGTCACCTCACCACACAAAGAGAAGTACTCTCGTCCATCCTTATGGTACAGACTGTTGAGCTTCTTTACGTTCCTTTCTAAAATAAATTGCAACAAAACTTTTGCTATGACAGTGTTCTGAGTGATCTACTTGAAGGAAGAAAGCAAGCAAAGAAAGGCGGGAAGATAGAAAGAGAGGCGGGAAGATAGATCATAACCTTGGCCCCTATTACTTTTTTACTTATACATTTTTTTCCACCCCTTTGTTTTGGGTCCTCCTTTCCCCCCCCCCCCCCCTTTCCTTTTTTTTCTCTCTCCCACCTGGCAGCTGTCTCTTATCCTGCCAGTACACTTCACACCTAATCTCAGCTGTCTTTTGTCTCCACTGGCCTATTACCATCTCGTCTGGTTTTGAATACCTTTTAATGTCTCTTTTACTTCTTTTGTTCGATCGCAGCACTGCCTTCGATCTATTTTATTTTCTTTCCAGTTTTGAAAAAGGGTTTCGACCCGAAACGTCAACTCAAATTTCTCTCCATGGATGTTGCCTGACCTGCTGAGTTTTTCCAGCATTTTCTGTTGTTATTCAAGATAGAAAGGCAGGAAGATAGAAAGAAAGGCAGGAAGAAAGGTAGAAAGGCAGAGGTGAGAATGAGAGGAGGGTTTTGAAACCCCCTGAGTCAATGCCCACCCTGTGAGGGTCCCAGCCAGGTGTACCAGGTGAGCCAGTGCCCCGAGGGTCCTCACCTGGAAGGTCTGGCCCAGGGGGGAGCCGGACTTTCCCCCGTGCTCCGCCCTCCCTCCCTCCCTTTAATCAGACGTGGCCCGGCCTCTCGAGTTGAAAGCTCGGGCCTGAAGCGGGTCAGTGACGGGGCTCCAGGCCGCTCACCACCCCCCGGGGGAGCCTGCACTGCTGTCCCCGGCCCATGGTGAGCGGGCCCCGGGGAGCCTGCCTGCCCTCCCCCCGGGCCCGCTCCTGATCCCGGGCCGGGGCCGACTCCTGATCCCGGGCCGGGGCCGCTACTGCCCTCCCTCCGGCCCCTCTCACCTGGGCCTGGCTGCTCCGACCCGGAGACTGCTCCTCGTTAATCTTCTGCTTCAGTTTCCTGAACATGGCGGCGGCTGTGCGGGGGATCAGCGAGGAAGGCGCTGCCACCACTGCCCGCCCCCGGTGCTTGTCACTCGGCCGGATCCCGACTCCCGGCTCCAGGCCGCCGCTTCTCCTCCGGCTCCGGCCAGCGCGCACGCGCCGCCGACGTGGACCAAACTGCGCGAGACCGAGCAAAGCGATCCCCGGACAGGCCGGCAGAGGCGCTGTCCTCACCCCCGCTCCAGGTGAGGGGGGGCAACAGGTGAGGGGGTGAGATTCACCAGGTGAGGGGGGCACCAGGTGAGGGGGTGAGATTCACCTGGTGAGGGGGGCACCAGGTGAGGGGGTGAGATTCACCTGGTGAGGGGGGCACCAGGTGAGGGGGCACCAGGTGAGGGGGTGAGATTCACCAGGTGAGGGGGGCACCAGGTGAGGGGGCTCCAAGTGAGGGGGGGAGATTCACCAGGTGAGGGGGGCAACAGGTGAGGGGGCTCCAGTTGAGGGGCACCAAGTGAGGGGGTGAGATTCACCAGGTGAGGGGGCTGAGACCAACCCACCAGGATTGTCCTGAAATCTCCAGGAACTAAAGATTAATCTTCAGGACTCTGCCTGGAGCAACCTGGCAGAAAAGCCATAGGGGTTTTAAAACAAATTGTCTTTTTATAATTTTCTTTGATCACTTTCATTTGTGAGTTGTAAAAGTATTGGATAGAAAAATATTTCACTGGCAGTTAAAAATCATCCAATGGTGATCAAGGAGTCTGTTCATGTCCAGTTGGCATGGGATGGACATGTCAGGCGACCAATGGCAGGAGGATGGGGGCGGAGACGCTGGAGGTGGGAGGTCATGTGATGGAACCTCCCAGAATACCTTCAACCAGAGTTGCCAACCCTGTTGCTGCATACGTCATAAACATGTACGTGGGTTCAGTTTTCACATCAAACGAGGTCATTATATGTTTAAAATAAATGTCCCAGGCTGGATATAACTGCCAGATCTGCTCCATGTGGTATTGGGCTTCAGCCAAAATACTGCAGCTGTCAGTTCTTGCATCCTTTTGCTGTCATTGATTTTTACCTAATTGATTTAATTTGTAGCACTCTTACATCTGAGTCAGGAATTTGTGAGGTTACACCCTACTCCAAGTCTTGAACACATAAACTAGACTGACACCTAAGGATAAGGCATTTAGCTAAGCCCACCCCATCCCGAAGGTTCACTGGATTGATACCTGGGATGAGAGGGCTGTCCTATGATGAGAGATTGTGTAGACTGGGCCTATACTCTCTGGAGTTTAGAAGAATGAGAGGTGATCTCATTGAAACATACAAGATTCTGAAGGGGTTTGACAGGGTAGATGCCGAGAGGTTGTTTCCCCTGGCTGGAGTGTTTAGAACTAGGGGGCATAGTCTCAGGATAAGGGGTAAGCCATTTAAGACCGAGATGAGGAGGAATTTCTTCACTCAGAGGGTTGTGAATCTTTGGAATTCTCTGCCCCAAAGGGCTGTGAATGCTGAGTCTTTGGGGACCCTGACCAGCCCCAGACCAACACAGCCGTCCAAACACCAATCCGAGTGAACCAAATCATTAAAAAATGCAAAGAAACCTACCTGGAACATTGGAACAAAATAACCGAAAGCCAAAGCAGATTAGAATGTTACCGGGCCCTAAAAAGAGAATATAAACTGGCAGACTACCTCACGACCATCAGAGACACAAAACAGAGACAGACCCTCACCAGGTACAGACTAAGCGACCACCAACTGGAAATTGAAAAAGGCAGATACAAGAAATCCTGGCAGCCTAGAGAGAATAGAATATGCGATCAATGTCTGGCTGGCGAGGTTGAAACAGAAATGCATTTCCTCCTAAAATGCGAAAAATTCAACACATCAAGAAACATATTATTCAACAAGCTAAGCCAAACAACCCCAGATTTCAAGGAATTGGATGATCTGTCAAAATTGAGATTAGTCCTAGGAGAAGGAGACAGACCATACCTTGGGGCCAAATATGTAACAACATGTCACAACCTGAGGACTGTTTAAAATTAAGACTGTTTAAAATTAATATTGAACGTACCAAATGAAGTACAAAGACTGTTTAAAATTAATATTGTTTAAAAGTAATATTGTATGTACCCAACAAATGTCAAATCGATTGACACCTACAGAATGTTGGAAAACTGTACCTTTTTGCTATGTAAGCTTTGGCAATATGGTTCTCTGTAAACTTTCATGCCAATAAAGCATTTTAATTGGAATTGGAATTGGAGTATATTCAAGGCTGAGATAGATACATTTTTTGACTCATGGGGAATTAAGGGATATGGAGATCGGGCGGGAAAGTGGAATTGAGGTCGATGATCAGCCATGATCTTATTCAATGGTGGAACAGGCTCGAGGGGCCGTGTGGCCTACTCCTGCTCTTATTTCTTATGTTCTTATGTTCTCTTGCCTATCCAGGTGGACAGTAAAGATTCCATAACACTATTTGAAGAGAAGGGAGATCTGCTGCTGTGCTGCCTGATGTTCTTAACTCAACCAACACTACCAAAAATAAATGAAGTGCCCATTCATTACTGCTTGGGGGATGAGTTTGTGCTTAAAATGGCTGTTGCAGCAACAGTGACTGACAGAAGCTCTTCATCATATTTGAAGCACTTTGGGACATCTTAAATGGTGATAAGATGCTCTGAGAAGTGCTGCACTTCTTGAATTTGTATAACTTGACTGAAATAGTGTTTCAATTATACAGTACTTGTATAATAATTCTTTCCTGGTTTTTTGAGGTTGGCAGCTGTTCACACCCCCTCTCAGCTGTGTGTATATTAATTTGTTTAAATGCAACCCTTGGCACTAAACTTGTCATCATTATTAATGACTTGTCTATAATGTTAAAAATATTGAATAGAGGGGTTATTTTTGAATGCTGCCCTGGGGAAAAACATTCCTTCAGTGCTTCAAAAAGTTTCAGAATTTAGCAAACGTTGACCAAGATTTTCTTCTTCCTGTGGAACTTTTACCTTTTACTTGCCAAAATTCTAACATCAACTTTTAACTCGAGTAACTTAATCCAAAAAAGGGACAAAAGCATCTCCCAGACGCACAAGCAAATCCATCGAGAAGGACAAGAGCTCCAAGGTCATGGGATCACCCTCCAAGTCACGCACCATCCTGAGGTTTTTTAAAAAATGTATTCATTCATGGAATGTGGGCGTCGCTGGCAAGGCCAGCATTTATTGGTCGGCATATACTCCCATTCCTTTATGTCGCTGGGTTAGTATCCTGGAATTGCCCACTTTACACCACTATGGAAGCATCAAGGCCACAAGAACTGCACTGAGTCACAACAAAGTCAGTCCATCAACTGTTCAGGGCTGCTCGGAATGGGGAAAATCCGGCCTCGGGTGACTGTCTGTGTGGAGTTTGCACATTCTCCCCGTGTTTGCGTGGGTTTCCTCCGGGTGCTCCGGTTTCCTCCCACAGTCCAAAGATGTGCGGGTTAGGTTGATTGGCTATGATAAATTGACCCTTAGTGTTAAGGGGATTAAATACATGGGGTTACGGGGATAGGGTGGGATATGTGTTGGTGTAGGGGTTACGGGGATCGGGTGGGATATGTGTCGGTGCAGGCTCGATGGGCCGAAATGGCCTCTATCTGCACTGTGGGGTTTCTGTGATTTCTGTGAATGCAGCATTGCCAGCGGCACACAAACCACAAAAAAAATTTTTTAAATACCTTTTAGTTTACGCAAGGTGCTAAGTTCAATTGGTCAGGAATAGCTGCAATAGGTCACAAAGGATAAAATTAAGCAAGGAAGTGGGAGCAGGTGGGGAGAATTTGGGATATTGAAAGGAGGAATAAACATATCAACATCATTATTTGCAAACTCGTGTGTTTTGTTTATCAGCTCATCAAAACTGGATAGTAACTTGCAATTGAGTGGAACTTTACCAACCCTGGTGTGCTGTGATTGTTTTTTAATTACACATTATGAGAGGAAACCTGTATTCAGATTTTAATATATCTTCTATATATATATAAAAGGATAGGTCTCTCTGTCTGTCTCTCTGTCCGGCTATACAATCAAAAGTTATAGAGCGTACCTACACATATGTTATATCAAAAGAAAGCTCATCATTAGGGGACTCTTGTAGGCATATTTACTTTTTGCTCGGACAAAAATTGTGCCGACGGTATCCAAAAAACGTTCAAAATTCCACTCATTATCCGCTCATTTGCATCGAGTGGGGGCGGGTTCATTGTGTGTGCGGGTGGGCCATCCTACAATTGAGTGACGTGATGATTGACCAATCCTACAGTTCAGCGACCTGACGGTTGACCAATCGGTGCGTGTGGGCAGGCTTTATCCTTCTGAACCGAGGTGCGTGGCCGCCATCTTGATTCCAAACTGTTCATTTCTTTTTCCCACTTTCTGCGTGTTTCTTTTCAAATCTACATTTCCAGCAAAAAAAAATTCCTTTTATGAAATTGTTTTTTAAAAAAGTTAATTCATTTGTAAATATTTTCTCTAACCTGATTCTTTTTCCTACCTTTCCCCGTTTTTGTAAGGCCTCAAAGCCTGGGCCTCTTCTGCCCAGCCACGCCCGAGCTAGGTAATTGACCCACGGCTTGTGGTAAGCTCCTCCCCCCCCCCAGTCCCACCCATCACGTTACCCGGGGCAACGGCGTCGGCAGCGAGGGACACGGGACAGGCACAGGGTGCGCGCGCAGCAAGCGACACACAGAAGTCCGAGACACAGAGCGCGGGAAGCCAGCAGGTGAGATGCGGCGTCTCTCTCTCTTCCCCGCTCAGTGGTCTTGAAGCCGGCTCGGACGGGGGGCCGGTGCTCGGGAGGGCGGGGCTCGGGAGGGCGGGGCTCGGGAGGACGGGGCTCGGGAGGGCGGTGCTCGGGAGAGCGGGAAAGGGGGGAAGGGTTACCCCGGCAACCGGGCCCGGCCCCCTCTCACAGCCTCAAGCCGGCTCACGCCCGTTCCCGGGGCTTGGCTCCAGCGCAGGCCCAGCCGCAATCGGCGGTCTTGAAGCCGGAGCTCGGGAGGGCGTGGGGCGGGGCTCGGGCTGACCGGGGCGCTGCGCTCGGCTGGGCTATGTCAGTGCGTGGGGCGGCATGGAGCTCCGCGGAGCCATCGCCGGCAGAGGGGAGAGGGTCTGCTGGCTCCCCCCCTCCCTTTCTCCCCCCCTCCCTTTCTCCCTTCCCCCCTCCCCCTCCTTCCCCCACCCTTCCCCCCCGAAAGCCTTCCCACCCCAACACCCCCCTCCACACCCCTTCCCCTCCCCACCTTCCCCTCACCTCCTACACTCCCCCCTTCCCCCCTCCCCCTACCCCACTTCCCCTCCCCCTTCCCCCCAGTCGCTCTCTCTCTTCCCCCCCAGTCGCTCTCTCTCTTCCCCCCCAGTCGCTCTCTCTCTTCCCCCCCAGTCGCTCTCTCTCTTCCCCCCCAGTCGCTCTCTCTCTTCCCCCCCAGTCGCTCTCTCTCTTCCCCCCCAGTCGCTCTCTCTCTTCCCCCCCAGTCGCTCTCTCTCTTCCCCCCCAGTCGCTCTCTCTCTTCC
Organism: Somniosus microcephalus; assembly: GCF_052327205.1. Lineage (NCBI taxonomy): Eukaryota > Metazoa > Chordata > Chondrichthyes > Squaliformes > Somniosidae > Somniosus > Somniosus microcephalus. The sequence goes on from NC_140993.1 coordinate 273,221,646, forward strand.
CTCCCAGTCGCTCTCTCTCTTCCCCCCCAGTCGCTCTCTCTCTTCCCCCCAGTCGCTCTCTCTCTTCCCCCCAGTCGCTCTCTCTCTCTCTCTTCCAACAACAACATGCCCTCAGAAAAGCCTCGGCACCGCCGGGCACTCTAGCTAGTTTAACATAATTTTGCACACCTCAGGATGCCATTCAACTATCCAAATGGCCTCCTGAAATAAATATTTATGACTAACCCCACAAAATGAAACGCGAAAAGGAATCACCATAGATCCCATGCAAATTTGTTCAGATGACTGTACGTGATGCAGGAGACAGGATGCTGTCCGTCGTTCTGGAAAAGTCAATGGTATTAAGCTTGAGAAGCAATTAAAGACACTCATATGGGAAGAGGAAGGGTTCCTTGAGTTTCCCGTGTCCGTGCGTGTGCACGTTTTGGTTCCTGCTCCGGACTCGAACCCGGCACGTCTATTTCCCTTTTTTTTCTCTTTACCTCTCCTAGGCTGCTCTCTCCTGTCATCATGCCTCCTTTCATTTCTCCCCTCTTGGGTACACTGCCCCCGCAAATCCCTACCCCAACCCTTGAGCACTCCTTGACCTACCTACCCTCCTGCCACCACCCCAGGCTTGACTCCCTCTTAGATAAGCCCACAGCCTCCTTCTGTGCTTCTCATGGCATCCTCCGAAGGGCCCATTGAGGCACTCATCGCTGCCTCCTCACGAGCAGCAACCTCAACTGCCCCATCCTCTCTCGCCTAGCTTCCCGCTCTGCACACCCCCGGAGGCTAATCTTGCCAATGTCCTTCCCGTCCCACTCACCCCTCCAATGCTGACCCTGCGGATTCTGTCAGCACAACAGCTATCACCGCCCCTCTCCGCAGCTCCCTCCAGAATGTCAGTTCATTGGTGAACAAGGCCCTTGCCTACCATGAGCTTATTGTGGATGATTGCATCGACATCATAGCCTTGACAGAAACCTGGCTGACGGGTGATGACAACTTTCTCCTCAATGAAACCTCCCTGCCTGGCTATACTTTCCACCACTTGCCCTGCCGAGGTGGCAGTGTGGCTCTTGCCACCAAATCACATCCTGGTCTATCCCCTACTCCTCACACACCTTCTCCTGTAAACATCTCACATTGTTCCACCCCCTCGCCGATTCTTTAAAATCCTCGTTCTCTATCGACCACCCAAGTACCACGATATAATCTCACTGTGATATCTTCACTGCTTTCCCCCCTCAGCCCCTCCGCCAAGTGAATTCTCACCCTCGGTAATTTCAACCTCCATCTCAACTCACTATGCCCTCTCTACTCTGAGTTTACTGTTTTCCAATTCCCGCCTTAACCTCTCCATATAAACTCCCAACTCATTTTCACAGCCACCCCCTCGACCGTCTCATCTCGCGTGGCCTCTCTGCTCCCATCTGGAATTCCCTCCCTAAACCTCTCTGTCTCTCTAGAACTCTTTCGTGCTTCAAGACGCTCCTTAAAACCGACCTCTTTCATTTGTCCTATTATCTCCTGATGTGGCTCTATGCCAAATTTTGTTTTATAACACTCATGTGAGGCGCCTTGGGGATGGGGATATTCATAAGAACATAAATAGGAGCAGGAGTAGGCCAATCGGCCCCTCGAGCCTACTCCACCATTCAATAAGATCATGGCTGATCTGATCCTAACCTCAAATCTACTAGCACTCTACATCCCACCCAAACCCATGTGATCGCCTGGGAGAGGCGAAAAACCAGATAAAAAACCCAATGGCCAATTTGGGAGAAAAAATCTGGGAAATTCCTCTCCGACCCATCTAGGCGATCGAAACTCCTCCAGGAGATCACTCTGTCCCTATATTTTCTACAGTACTTACCTCTGTAAAAGGTGATCGCCACCCCAGCCAGGAACAGGAATAGAATCATCTCCTGAAATCTAACACATAATTAGAACACAAGAAGTTTGGAGCAAAACCAGGCTACACGGCCCCTGGGCCCGCTCCGCTACCCACAGGGCCATGACCGTTCCAAACCTAGACTCATGTCCAATTTCCTGCCCGCTCCCCGTAACCCCTAATTCCCTTTACTTCTAAGAAACTGTCTATTTCTGTTTTAAATGTATTTAATGATGTAGCTTCCACAGCTTTCTGGGGCAGCAAATTCCACAGACCTACTACCCTCTGAGTGAAGAAGTTTCTCCTCATCTCAGTTTTGAAAGAGCAGCCCCTTATTCTAAGATTATGCCCCCTAGTTCTAGATTCACCCATCATTGGGAACATCCTCACCGCAGCCACCCGATCAAGCCCCTTCACAATCTTACATGTTTCAATAAGATCGCCTCTCATTCTTCTGAACTCCAATGAGTAGAGTCCCAATCTACTCAACCTCTCCTCATATGTCCACCCCCTCATCCTCGGGATTAACCGAGTGAACCTTCTTTGTACTGACTTGAGAGCGTATGTCTTTTCTTAAGTATGGACACCAAAACTGTATGCAGTATTCCAGGTGCAGTCTCACCAATACCTTGTACAACTGCAACAATACCTCCCTGTTTTTATATTCTATCTCCCTAGCAATAAAAGCCAACATTCCATTGGCCTTCTTGATCACTTGCTGCACCTGCGTACTAACTTTTTGAGTTTCGTGCACCAGGACCCCCAGATCCCTTTGTACTACAGTACTTTCCAGTTTCTTGCCATTAAGATAATAACTTGCTCTATGATTTTTCCTGCCAAAGTGCATAACCTCACACTTTCCAGTATTGTTTTCCATCTGCCAAATCTCTGCCCACTTACTTAGCCTGTCTATGTCCCTTTGCAGGTTTTTTATGTCCTCCTCACTCACTACTTTCCTTCCCATCTTTGTATCATCTGCAAACTTTGATATGTTACACTCGGTCCCCTCCTCCAAATCGTTAATATAGATTGTAAAGAGTTGGGGACCCAGCACTGACCCCTGCGGAACACCACTAGTTACCGATTGCCAGTCTGAGAACGAACCATTTATCCCAACTCTCTGCTTTCTGGTAGATAGCCAATCCTTCACCCATGCCAGAATATTACCCCCAATCCCGTGATTTTTTTTATCTTGAGCAATAATCTTTTGTGTGGCACCTTGTCAAATGCCTTTTGGAAGTCTAAATACACTACGTCCACTGGTTCCCCTTTATCCGCCCTGTATGTTACTTCCTCAAAGAACTCAAGCAAATTTGTCAAACATGACTTCCCCTTCATAAAACCATGCTGAGTTTGTCCTATTAAATTATGTTTATCCAAATGTCCAGTTACTGCCTCCTTAATAATGGACTCTAAAATTTTACCAACCACAGATGTTAGGCTAACAGGTCTATAGTTTCCAGCCTTCTGCCTACTACCCTTTTTAAATAAGGGTGTTACATTAGCAGTTTTCCAATCTGCTGGGACCTTTGCTGAGTCCAGGGAGTTTTGGAAAATTATTACCAATGCACCCACAATCTCTACCGTCACTTCCCTCAAGACCCTAGGATGTAAGCCAGCAGGTCCAGGGGATTTATCCGCCTTGAGTCCCATTATTTTACCAAGTTCCACTTCCTTAGTGATTTTAGTCGTATTTAGCTCCTCCCCCCCTAGAGCCCCCTGTTTGTCCAGTGTTGGGATATTCTTAGTGTCCTCTACCGTGAAGACTGATACAAAATAATTGTTCAGCGTTTTTGCCATCTCCATGTTTCCCACCATTAATTTCCCGGTCTCATCCTCTAAGGGACCAACATTTACTTTAGCCACCCTTTTTCTTTTTATATAACTATAGAAACTTTTGCTATCTGTTTTTATATTTTTTGCTAATTTACTTTCATAATCTATCTTCCCTTTCTTAATCAATCGTTTTGTTATTTTTTGCTGTCTTTGAAAGACTTACCAATCTTCTATCCTCCCACTAGATTTGGCTACCTTATATGCCCTTGTTTTTAGTCGGATACTATCCTTAATTACTTTACTTAGCCACGGATGGCTATCTTTTCTTTTACACCCTTTTTTCCTCAGTGGAATATATATTTTTTGGAAGTTGTAAAATAACTCCTTAAATGTACACCACTGATCATGTACCGTCTTACCCTTTAATCTATTTTCCCAGTCCACTCTAATCAATTCCACTCTCATACCTTCATAGTCTCCTTTATTCAAGCTCAGCACGCTTGTTTGAGATCCAACCTTCTCACCCTCTAATTGAATATGGAATTCAACCATGTTATGGTCACTCATTCCAAGGGGATCCTTTACTAGGACATTTTTATTAATGCTGTCTCATTACACAGGACCAAATCTAAGGTTGCTTGCCCCCTGGTCGGTTCAGTTACATACTGCTCAAGAAACCCATCCTTAATACACTCAATGAACTCATCCTCAAGGCAGCCCTGCCCAATTTGATTTGTCCAGTTAATATGATAGTTAAAATCCCCCATAATTATAGCTATTCCCTCATTACAAGCCTCAACTATTTCCTGATTAATACTCCATCCAACAGAGTTGCAACTGTTCGGAGGCCTATAGATTACGCCCACTAGTGTTTTTTTCCCCTTATTATTCTTTATCTCCACCCAAACTGTTTCACTATCCTGATCCTTTGACCCAATATCATTTCTCTGTATTACAGTGATTCCTTCCTTTATTAACATAGCCACCCCACCTCCCCTTCCTTCCTGCCTGTCCTTCCTGATTGTTAAATAACCTGGTATATTTAATTTCCAGTCATGGTCACCCTGCAGCCATGTTTCTGTAATGGCCACAAGATCATACCCATATGTAGTTATTTGTGCCGTTAACTCGTCCATTTTGTTACGAATGCTACATGCATTCAGATAAAGAACTTTCAAATATGTTTTGTGACACTCAGTTCCTGCTTTTTCCCCTTTTACTACTTTACCTTTTACTCCATACCTTCTGTCCCTTCCTGACACGCTCTGTTTTTTAATTCCCCCACTGCTACCTAAGTCTATGACCTTCTCCATAGTCATTTTTATTATTTGCTCTCTAGAAACCTCCCCCCCACTAATTAGTTTAAAGCCCTCTCTACAGCCCTAGTTATATGATTCACTAGGATTCTAGTCCCAGCACTGGCCAAGTGAAGTCCGTCCCAACGGAACAGCTCCCTCCTGTCCCAGTACTGGTGCCAGTGTCCCAAGAAGCAAAACCCATTTTTCCCACACCAGTCTTGGAGCCACGCATTTAACTCTCTAATTTTATTTATCCTCGCCAAATTCGCTCGTGAGTCAGGTAATAATCCAGAGATTATTACCCTTGAGGTTCTGTTTTTTAATTTGACCCCTAGCTGTTCATACTCCTTTAACAGAACCTTCTTCCTTGTCCTATCTATGTCATTTGTACCAACATGGACCACGACAACTGGATCCTCCCCCTCCCACTCCAAGCTTCTTTCCAGCCCAGAAGAGATGTCCTTAACCCTGGCACCGGGCAGACAACACAGCCTTCGGGACTCCCGCTCTCGACTGCAGAGAACCCTATCTATCCCCCTAATGATACTATCCCCTACCACTACAACATTTCTTTTTACTCCCCCCACTTGAATGGCCCCCTGTTCCACGGTGCTGTGGCCAGGTTGCTCATCCTCCCCACAGTCCCCGCTCCCGCCCTCACAGGGAGAAAGAATCTCAAAACTGTTTGACAAGAGCAAGGGCTGCGGCTCCTTTAACACTACCTCCTGGATCCCTGTACTTGCCTCACTCATAGTCACACCATCCTGTCCCTGACCACAGACTACATCTGAATTAATTAATTTCATAGGTGTGACTACCTCCTGAAACATAGAGTCCAGGAACTTCTCCCCCTCCCTGATGTGTCGCAGTGTCTGAAGCTCGGTCTCAAGCACCTCAATACGGAGCCGGAGTTCCTCTAGCAGCAAACACTTGTCGCAGATGTATTCACCGTGAGCCTCAATGGGGTCCACCGGCTCCCACATCTTGCAACAGTAACACATCACCTGCTCCATTCTATATAATTAATTTAATTTCTTATTAGTTATGAAGACCCTGCCCGGATATAGATAATAATATCACACCACTATTTGTCAGGAATGACCAAGGTTCTGCCTCACCTCACCACCAGAGGGCACCATGAACTCTTAATTGTTTCCTTCTTTCTTCCTAATCATACTCACCTGTGCATGGTTATATGCCTGCTATTTAAGTGGTGCTTAGTTTTATGTCCGGTGCTCAGTCTTGAGTTTCACACTGCCTTGTGATCCTCTTGCCGGCCTGTATCTGTGCTGTTGTTATTTTGTTTGTTTCTAGTAAAGTCTATCTTTGTGTTTGCGACCTATCCTCTGCCTGAGTTTGCCTTCCTGCAGTTGGGTTCACCCAGTGTCACTCGTCACAGCAAGACTGAGCCAAACATGGACCCAGCAGAGAGGGACCAATGGCTACGACGAGTCTTTGAACATCTACAACTGATCTTGGATGAACTGTGGTGTTTCGCCACGTCGTTCTCCCAAAGCCAGAAACAGCTGGAGGCCCTTGTCATTGCTTTCCATCAGAGCCAGAGTCAATCGACCCAAGCTACTCCAGCACTGTTACCCGCTCCTTCGGTTTCACTTCCCCCTCTGAAAGAACCCCGATTACCTGCACCCGAGTGCTATGATGGTAACCCGGGAGGATGTCGAGGCTTTCTAACCCAGTGTTCCCTGGTTTTCGAGCTGCAAGGTTCATTGTTTCCCACTGACCGCTCCCGAGTAGCCTACATCGTTTCGCTACTCACCGGCAAAGCACTTACCTGGGCTACGGCCGTCTGGGAACAGCAAACTCCGGCATGTTCAAACTACCAACTTTTCACTGAGGAAATGAGAAAGGTCTTTGATCATCCTGTCAGTGGGAGAGAGGCATCTAACAAACTGCTTCAGCTTCGCCAGGGGGCTCGTAGCGTTGCGGACTTCGCCATTGAGTTTCGCACTCTCGCGGCGGAGAGCCAATGGAATTCGGAGGCGCTCATCGCCACTTTTCGCCACGGTCTCACGGATGAAATCAAGGATGAACTGGCTTCCAGAGATTCGGTGAGTGATTTGGAGTCTCTCTTTGATATGTCCATTCGAGTGGATAATCGTCTCCGTGAGAGGCGAAGAGAACGCCGCTCCTTTTTCACCCCACTTCCGGAAACAAGAGCCTTCCCTGCGTCGAAGCCATCCGAGAGCCTCCGAGCCATCCCGAGTCCATCTTTGACTGCTCCAGAGGAGCCCATGCAGTTGGGAGTAGCTCGTCTCTTGCAGCCTGAACGTGATCGCCGAATGAGAGAGGGATCTTGCCTCTATTGTGGGGAACCGGGCCACTTTCGCTCTTCTTGTCCAGAGTTGGTGGGAAAAGCCAGGGCTCATCCAGGACGGAGGGCCCTGAGATGAGCGTAACCGTCCCTCCCGGCCCCACTGTTTCTAGGGTCCTGCTGGCATCTTCCCTTTTCTGGGGCAATCAACAACATGATCTTAAGGCCCTGGTGGATTCTGGGGCCGATGGTAACTTCATGGATCTGGGTTTAGCTAAACAGCTCAAGATTCCCCATACCTATCCAGGTCACCCCCTCACTGTTGTCGCCCTGGATGGAAGACCCCTGGGCTCCGGAACTATTCACCATCTTACTGCCCCCCCTGTGTTTGGGCGTGGAAGGACAACATTTCGAGACCATCCAATTCTCCCTTATCCACTCTCCCGAGTTTCCATTAGTTCTGGGTTACCCTTGGTTGGCCTGCCATAATCCACACATGGATTGGGCCGCCGGCCAGCTTACAGAATGGGGCTCCGCCTGCCACACCACCTGTCTTCGCTCCAAGTCTCCTTCCCAGCCCCAGGAGCCCCCATCTCACTCTGAATTGTCCCGAGTGCCTCCCGAGTATGAGGATTTAAGAGAGGTTTTTAGCAAGGTTCGAGCCACATCACTTCCCCTTCATAGGCCATATGACTGTGCCATTGACCTCCTGCCTGGGACATGCCCACCTAGGGGTAGGATCTTCTCTCTTTCTGCTCCAGAGACCGCCACCATGGAGGATTACATCCGTGACGCCCTCGCCGCTGGCTTCATCCGTCCGTCCACCTCTCCTGCTGGTGCCGGTTTTTTCTTCGTGAGTAAGAAAGATGGAGGTCTCTGCCCCTGCATCGACTACCGTGGCCTTAACAAGATTACTATAAAGAACCGTTATCCTCTTCCGCTCATGTTGATGGCCTTCGAGCTACTACAGGGAGCCACAGTCTTCACAAAATTGGATCTCCGCAACGCCTACAACCTCATCCGTGTCTGCGAAGGGGACGAGTGGAAGACGGCATTCAACACACCTACTGGGCACTGAGAACCTGGTCATGCCCTTTGGATTGACCAATGCCCCTGCTGTGTTCCAGGCGCTCATCAACAACGTCCTCCGAGACATGCTGAATCGCTTTGTCTTTGTCTACCTGGATGACATTCTCATTTTGTCCAAAACTCTTCACGATCATGTCCAGCATGTAAGGCAAGTCCTGCAACGTCTGCTTAACAACCTCTTGTTTGTCAAGGCTGAGAAGTGTGAGTTTCACGTTTCCACGGTTTCATTCCTGGGCTTCATCATCTCCAGCGGCAACATCCAAATGGACCCTGGCAAGACCCAAGCTGTCCGAGATTGGCCACCACCCACCTCTCTCAAACAGGTGCAACGTTTCTTGGGGTTTGCTCATTTCTATCGGAGATTCATCAGGAACTTCGGCACCATTGCTGCCCCTCTCAACGCCCTCACCAAAACCGCTTCCACCCGCTTCAGTTGGTCCGCTGAGGCTGCGCAGGCTTTCGAGGATCTCAATCGGCGCTTCACGTCTGCTCCTGTCCTCGTGATTCCAGATCCCTCACTCCCCTTCATTGTCGAGGTGGATGCCTCTGATATAGGAGTGGGTGCCGTTTTGTCCCAGCGGTCTAACGACAACAAACTGCACCCTTGCGCCTTCTTTTCTCGCCGACTCACTCCTGCAGAGCAAAACTACGATATTGGGAACAGGGAACTACTAGCAGTTAAGTTGGCACTGGAGGTGTGGAGACATTGGTTGGAGGGGTCTAAACACCCGTTCATTGTCTGGACAGACCATAAGAATCTGGCCTATATCCAGGAGGCCAAACGGCTTAACTCCCGTCAAGCTCGCTGGGCACTGTTTTTCAATCATTTCGACTTTGTCCTGTCATATCGTCCAGGATCCAAGAATCTCAAGCCTGATGCTCTCTCCAGGCAATTTGATCCACCTGAGCGGGAGAGACAACCAGAACCTATTCTTCCAACTTCTCGAATTGTAGCACCGGTTCGCTGGGGGATCGAGATGCTGGTCAGAAAGGCGCAACAGAGGGAGGCAGACCTTGGCAACGGCCCACCAGGTCGCCTTTTTGTTCCCAACACGGCACGCTCACAAGTCCTGCAGTGGGGGCATTCGTCGCGACTCACCGGTCATCCAGGCACATCCAGGACGCTGGAGTTTCTTCGCAGAAGGTTCTGGTGGCCCACCATGGAGAGGGATGTAAAGGCGTTCGTGGCAGCTTGTGCTACTTGTGCACGAAACAAGAACCCTCGATCTCGCCCCCAGGGCTTGCTGCATCCTCTCCCCATTCCCACCCGCCCCTGGTCACACCTCTCTGTGGATTTCATCACAGGCCTTCCACCATCTCAAGGCAACACTGTCATTCTGGTCATCGTGGATCGCTTCTCCAAAGCCTGTCGCTTTCTGCCCTTGCCCAAGCTTCCCTCAGCCCAAGAGACAGCCAAGCTCATGGTCCAGCATGTTTTCAGGTTGTTCGGTTTGCCTCTTGACATCATCTCTGACCGTGGTCCACAATTCGCCTCCCGGTTTTGGAGAGCTTTCTATAAGCTCATTGGAGCTACTGTCAGCCTTTCCTCGGGTTTCCACCCTCAGTCTAACGGTCAAACGGAACGGATCAATCAAGACCTGGAGACGACCCTGAGGTGTCTCGTGTCCGCTAACCCTGCGACCTGGAGCCGTCACATCGTCTGGGCTGAGTACGCGCACAACACCTTGCGCTGCTCCCCCACAGGACTATCGCCATTCGAGTGCCAGTTCGGGTTTCAGCCTCCACTGTTCCAGGAGCAGGAGCTCGAGGTGGGGGTTCCCTCCGTGGAGAAGTTTGTCCAGCGCTGTCGACGGACCTGGAGGAGAGCGCAGCTGGCTTTACAATGAGCTTCTCGGCAACGACGGATCCAGGCCTACGGATCTACGCAGGATCTCCCGCTGCGAGTGGAGTCCCGCAAGCTGGGGCCCCGTTTCATCGGTCCCTTCACGGTGTTGAGGAAGGTCAACCCGGTGTCCTACCGTCTCCAGCAGCCTCGCTGCATGCGGATTCATCCCACCTTCCACATCTCCCGGCTCCGGCCAGTAGCCATCAGTTCCCTGGCGCCCGCCACGAGGCCTCCCCCTGCTCCCCGCATCATCGACGGCCAGCCTGCCTACACGGTCCGTCGCCTGATGGACTCTCGCCGGGTTCGCGGGGGCCTCCAGTTCCTGGTGGACTGGGAGGGATATGGTCCGGAGGAACGCTCCTGGGTCCCGGACCGGAACATCCTGGATCGCGACTTGGTGCAGGACTTTCTTCGTCGTCGCCATGGACCTTCTGGGGGCACGTCAGGGGCCGTTCCTAGTGGGTTTGGTCCTGTCAGGAATGACCCAGGTTCTGCCTCGCCTCGCCACCAGAGGGCACCATGAACTCTTAATTGTTTCCTTCTTTCTTCCTAATCGTACTCACCTGTGCATGGTTATATGCCTGCTATTTAAGTGGTGCTTAGCTTTATGTCTGGTGTTCAGTCTTGAGTTTCACACTGCCTTGTGATCCTCTAGCCGGCCTGCTAGCCTGTAGTTATTTTGTTTGTTTCTAGTAAAGTCTATCTTTGTGTTTGCAACCTATCCTCTGCCTGAGGTTGCCTTCCTGCAGTTGGGTTCACCCAGTGCCATTTGTCACACTATTCAATAGGACTTACCAACTTAAAGGTATAAAAGAGAAGGAAGAGAGCCTACCAACCAGCTGATCACCAACCTCCTCTTTGAATGCTGTCTGTGGGGCCTGTTTGGTTGATTCGTCTCGCTGCTCCGCTTCCGCAGTGCTGTCTAAGCCTGGGAGTAGGGAGCAAAACAGAGCAAAAACAGCCCCTCACCTCCCACTTGCCCGAACTCTCCCACTTACAAACTCTTGCTCCACTCAATGCACCACACTCTGTGCAGCCGCACTAGTCCCGCCCCTTTTATACCCGGATTCTACTTCTGGTTTAAGCTCCCCAACAGCTTAATTTACACTAAAAAATTAAACTCACTTCAAATAATTAACTTTTTAGCACACTAAAATTCACAAAATGTCTTCATCTAAATGTACACTCTCGGGAGCCGCAAGCCTACATTTCGTTGTACTGCACTTGTGCACTAACAATGACAATAAAAGTTGATTTGATTTGATTTGATTGATCTGATTAAATGACTTTTTCTCCTACTTACCACACTCTCTCTCCACTCAAATGCCACAGCACATGGAGCCTCCTCCTCCGTTAGTTGTTTAATGGTCCACCACCATTCACGACTGGAAGTGGCAGGACTGCAGAGCTTTGATCTGATCCATTGAATGTGGGATCTCTTAGCATGCTGCTTCCGCTGTTTAGCATGCATGTAGTCCTGTGATGCAGCTTCCCCAGGTTGGCACCTCATTTTTAGGTATGCCTGGTGCTGCTCCTGGCATGCTCTTCTACAGTCCTCATTGAACTAGAGTTGGTCGCCTGGCTTGATGGCAATGGTAGAGTGAGGGATGTGCCGGGCCATGAGGTTACAGATTGTGGTCGAATACAATTCTGCTGCTGCTGATGGCCCACAGTGCCTCATGGATGCCCAGTTTTAAGCTGCTAGATCTGTTCTGAATCTATCCCATTTAGCACAATGGTCGTGCCACACAACACGATGGAGGGTGTTCTCAGTGTGAAGACAGGACGTCTTCTCCAAAAGGACTGTGCGGTGGTCACTGCTACCAATGCTGTCATGGACAGATGCATCAGTGACAGGTAGATTAGTGGGGATAAGGTCAAGTAGGTTTTTCCCTCGTGTTGGTTCTCTCACCACCTGCCGCTGATCTAGTCTGGCAGGTATGTCCTTCAGGACTCGGCCAGCTCGGTCAGTAGTGGTGCTATCGAGCCATTCTTGGTGATGGACATTGAAGTCCCTCACCCAGAGTACGTTCTGTGCCCTTGCTACCCTCAGTGCTTCTTGCAAGTGGTGATCAACATGGAGAAGTACTGATTCATCAGCGAAGGGAGGGCAGTAGGTGGTCATCAGCAGGAGGTTTCCTTGCCCATGCTTGACCTGAAGCCATGAGACTTCATGGGGTCCGGAGTCAATGTTGAGGACTCCCAGGGCCACTCCTCCCCGACTGTATACCACTGTGCCGCCACCCCTGGTGGGTCTATCCTGCCGGTGGGACAGGACATACCCAGGGATGGTGATGGAGGAGTTCGGGACATTGGCTGAAAGTATGACGATGTCAGGCTGTTGCTTGACTAGTCTGTGGGACAGCTCTCTTAATTTTGGCACAAGTCCTCAGATGTTGGTGAGGAGGACTTCGCAGGGTCGACTGGGCTGGGTGTGTCGTTGATGTGTTCCAAGCCGGTGCCGAGGTCAATGCCGAGTGGTTTGTCCAGTTTTATTCTTATTATTGTTTCTTGTAGCGGTTTGTTACAACTGAGTGGCTTGCTGGGCCATTTCAGAGGGCAGTTAAGAGTCAACCACATTGCTGGGGTCTGGAGTCACATATAGGCCAGACCGGGTAAGGGCGGCAGATTTCTTTCCTTAAAGGACATTAGTGAACCAGATGGGTTTTTATGACAATCTGGTAGTTTCATGGTCACCATTACTGATACTAGCTTTTTATTCCAGATTTAATTAACTGAATTTAAATTCCCCAGCTGCCGTGGTGGGATTTGAACTCATGACCCTGGATCATTAGTCCAGACCTTCTGGATTACCAGTCTAGTAACATAACCACTGTGCTACTGGTCCCATCAAAGTCCTTGAATGTGTTGTCACCTCCCAAATGGGCTGAGATAGATAGGGGGAGAAATTGGGTGAGCAACGCCACTTGTTAGCACCTAAAGAGGCAGGCAGTGGCTGTAGCGCCACTGGCTGCGCCTCCCGCGATATTGAGTTGGGGCGATAATGGTGGCGTTAGCCTTTTGTGCTGCGCCGCCACCGATGACGTCATCGGTGTGCGCAGCGCCCCATTCGCGCCCTGTTCACGATATTTGGTTGCGAACGCCGCAGTTGCGCTGTTCGCTACCCACGCCCGGTTCACGGGGCCTTACTGTGCCGGCAGCGGCGCAAGTTAAGGTGGAGGTGCGGGGTGGCCGCCTTTTTCGGCGGCTGCCTGCCAGCACCTCCGGCCTCCTGACCAGCCCCCCCCCCGCCCCCCCGCGGCATTGCTGGCTGTTTCCCGAGAGCCCGGCACTTCTCCTCGGTGCCGGGCTCTTTTGCCGGCGTTTGCGATTGGGGATCGCGCTGTTGCAGGCCCCTCCCCCTTAACAATGGGAGGAAGGCCTGCAGTACCGCAGCGTGCCGTGCCGCAGCGTGTGGCGCTGCGGCACGTTGCACTGCGATATTCAGTTTCAACGCCCTAAGAGGGACGCGGAGCGCCTCGAGCCTCGCCCCGTGTCCCTCGAGGGGCAATGAAACTGAATATCTGATGATCGCTGAAGACTCGAACGCTGCGCTAAATCCTGCGCTCAAGCGAACTTGGTGCCAGTTTGGCGCCCCAACCCAATTTCTAGGCCATAGAGTTTTGGACTCTAGGGGAATCGAGGGATATGGAGATCGGGCGGGAAAGTGGAGTTGAGGTCGATGATCAGCCATGATCTTATTGAATGGTGGGGCAAGCTCGAGGGGCCGAATGGCCAACTCCTGCTCCTAATTCTTATGTTCTTATCCGTGCCTATCTTTCCGGCAACACCATGTTTGAATCCCTCCAATCAGGTTTCCTCCCTTGCTGCAGTACTTAAACAGCCATGATCAAAGTCACAAATGACATGCTATGTGGCTGTGACCAGGGTAAACTTTCTCTTCCCACCTTGTTCGACCTGTCTCCAGCATTTGGCATGGTTGGCCACACCAGTCTGCACCAACGCCTCTCCTCTGCCGCCAAGCCAATGGAATGATGGCCTTTATAACGAGAGGGCTGGAATATAAACAGGAGGAAGTTTTTCTACAGCTATACAAAGCCCGAGATAGACCACATCTGGAGTACTGTGTACAGTTCTCAAAATTCCCACATTCCCCCAAGGTTATTAATAAAAAGGGACCCTGTGTGGACAATTTAAAAAGGGTACCCAAAAGATGGCGTCCGCACCTCGTGACCAAGAAGCCTGTGAGACTCTGCAGCACAGAACAGGCAGCTTTGGGAAATTGAAACTTAAAATGCATTTCTGTGAAAAGGACTTTGTGTTTGAAAATCTAGACAGCGAGGCAAACACTGAATATGCATTATGTCAGATCAAAACAGATCAAACCCAGTTAGGCCTAAGCATAAGGCCATTAGTTTGTCCGCATAAATAATTGGAAACAGCTCAAGGGAGCCACCAAGGCTGGACAGGCTAATTAAAATGCATTAATGACAATACAACCCGGACATCGGGCCATTAGGTGCGATAAACAGCCATCTAGAACCATTAGATTGGTATAATCATTTAAAACAGCCCGCCAAAAGTTAAACAATGGACTGACCTGATTTGACGCGCAGATAAGGGCCTTCGGAAGGAGTATAATTGTAGGCCCATCAGTAACAATCGCTCTCTTGACTCTGACCTCTTGTCTGGTCTTGGGCTGTTGCCGCTCATACTCGTGCCCTGGCCTCGTGGCGGGTTCTCTTCTCGCTCCCCACATTGTGTAAGCAACCAAGGACATCCATACCAATCACGGAGAGGGGAACGAGACCCGAGTCCAAAGTTATACAGGACACATGGGCCACCAAAAGGGGCAGACGAAACGAGATGAGATAAGGCGAGATGAAGAAAAAGGTAAAGACCCGACAAGAGCGGAGAAGGGCAGCAGAAGACGCATTGATAAAGACCGAGTGCCTAGTTATAAGCTGGTGCTTGGGGAAGAAATATATGTATGGACAGTGAGAATAAGTTGGTAATTGGTGTCCACGCCGCAACGAATATACCGGCGTTCAGAGGATGGGTAGAAAAATCTAAGCAGTGAAAACTGCCAACCGCCCCACAACGCAACGTTACCGCCGACAACCGCCCGAGGGAGAAGAAGAAGAGAACCCATCGCGACGAGACGACAACGGTAGCTGAGGAGAGGGAAGGTGTGTGGCAGCAACAGCTCCAGCACCGCGCCCTGAGACCACGTGGCGACGGAATACCCCAAAGGACAGAAGCCCAAACCTCAAAACTCGCAACTGTTAAAGCAACAGGCTGTGGATTGGTGAGCATGAATTCCTGGCCCCTCATAGCTTAATCTAGTTAGGTATAGGGGTGGGATAAGGATAAGGGGATTGTTAAAGTAGTTTTTTTCCCTCGATGTGCCGTGTGTTCCCCATTCCATGTATAAGTATAGTTATTGTTTATGCCTGTAATTTTGTATCAGTAATTTCTCATAAGACTGTGTTCTATTTTCTGTTTTAATAAAATCTTGGTTTTCTTACACCAAACCACTTGTCTGCTCGAGTTTCCTGTATCGCCACCTGTACCTAAGTCCGGTGTCTAGAACCCAGGGGTGTGGGAGCGATTCGAACCGCTCATGGGCAGTCAGGGGCATAACTGACTGGGCGCACGTGCCACACGCCACCCCCTACACAGCTGGGCATTGCACCTTGGGGGGTCTAGAACGAGGGGTCACAGTCTCAGGATATGGGGTCGGACATTTAGGACTGAGATGAGGAGAAATGTCTTCACTCAGAGGGCGGTGAACCTGTGGAATTCTTTACCACAGAAGGCTGTGGAGGCCAAGTCACTGAATATATTTAAGAAGGAGATTGATAGATTTCTAGACACAAAAGTCATCAAGGGGTACGGGGAGAGAGTGGGAATATGGTATTGAGATAGAGGATCAGCCATGATCATATTGAATGGTGGAGCAGGCTCGAAGGGCCGAATGGCCTACTCCTGCTCCTAATTTTCTATGTTTTTCTTTCTAGAAAGGATATATAGTCCTCGGAAGGAGCGCAGCGCAGATTCACCAGAATATTACTAGGGCTCCAAGGGTTATATTATGAGGATAGATTACACAAACAGGACTTGCATTCTCTGGAACATAGAAGGTTAGATTGAGGTTGCCGTAATAAAACTCACTACACACTTGGCTTGAGTATAAAGCAAGGCTTTAATCAACTTGTTTCAGAACATGGAGGTCTAGTTGTACTTCACTAGCTCCTTGTCTTTACAAAATGTCCATGGAAAACTGGGGCCAACGCCCGAGTATTTATACTCCTTGGACGGCGCCACCAGCTGGCCGTCCAGTGTTATTTCATAGGTAGTTTCTCGATGACGAGATTTATGACAGAGGTATTTTCGGATTTTGAAAGGAATTGATGGGGTAGAGAGAGAAAAACTTTTTCTGCTGGTGGGGGTTTCTAGGATAAGTGGACGTAACCTTAAAATCAGAACCAGAGCATTCAGGAGAGAAGCTAGGAAACACTTCTTCACGCAAAGTGTAGAAGTGTTGCCCACAAAAAGCAGTAGATGCTCAATTAATAATTTTAAATCTGAGAACAATAGATTTTTGTTAGACAAGTCAGAAAAGGATATGGAGCCAAGGCAGGTGGATGGAGTTAAGATGGAGTTTCGGCAGGAAAATGCTGGAATCCATTATTAAGGAAATGGTAACGACACTTAAAAAATCATAATATGATTAGGCAGGGTCAACATGGTTTTATGAATGGGAAATTGTGTTTAACAAATGTATTCATTTCTTGAGGATGTAACTAGCAGGGTAGATGAATGAGAACCAATGGATGTCGTATATTTGGATTTCCAAAAGGCATTCAATAAGGTGCCACATAAAAGGTTGCTGCACAAGATAAGGGCTCATGGGATTTGGGGTAATAAATTCGCATGGATAGAGGATTGGTTAACGGGCAGAAAATTGAGAGTCAGGATAAACAGGTAATTTTCAAGTTGGCAGGCTAGTGGGGTGCGGCAAGGATCAGTGCTGGGACCTCAGCTATTCACAATTTACATTAATGACCTAGATGAAGGGACCGAGTGTAATGTATCCAAGTTTGCTGATGATACAAAGCTAGGTGGGAAAGTAATCTGTGAGGAGAACACAAAGTGTCTGCAAAGGGATATAGGCAGGTTAAGTGAGTGGACAATAAGGTGGCAGATGGAGTATAATGTGGGGGAATGTGAGGTTATTCATCAAAGACCCTACCCACCCCAGCCACAGTCTGTTCGCCCCCCTGCCATCTGGGAGACGCTACAGATGCATTCGCACCCGAACGACCAGATTCAGGAACAGCTTCTTTCCCAGGGCTGTCATCCTACTGAACTCCACCAATAAACTCTAAAGCCTGCACATCTGCCAATGCACTTTATTATGTTTATGTTAATGTGTTACAAGCCAAATGAATGTTGAATGTTTAAATGTCTTAATCTAAATGGACACTCTCGGGAGCCGCAAGCCTACATTTCGTTGTACTGCACTTGTGCACTAACAATGACAATAAAGTTGATTATGATGATTATTATTATTATTATTTGGAAGGAAGAATAGAAAAACAGAATATTTTTTAAATGGTGAGGAACGATTAAATGTTGGTGTTCAGAGAGAATTAGGTGTCCTCGTACAGGAAACACAGAGAGTTAGCGTGCAGGTACAGCAAGCAATTAGGAAGGCAATGACATATTGGCCTTCATTGCAAGGGGTTTGGAGTATACGAGTGAAGAAGGCATTCTATAATTCTACAGGGCCTTGGTGAGACCACAGCTGGATCCAGCAGCTAGCCAACATCCACGACGTGCGTGGTTTCTTTAGCGCTGTCAAAACCACCTACGTCCCAAGCACCCAAGGCCCTACCCCACTGTGGGCCAACAACGGAGAGGTACTCATCAAGGACAGGGAGGCAGTCAGTGCCCGCTGGAAGGAGCACTTCAAAGATCTCCTTAACCGAGACGCTGTCTTTGACGCAAGTGTCCTCAACTCCATCCCGCAGCATGCAACCCACCACCATCTCAGCACAACCCCAGCCCGGCATGAGGTTGAAAAGGCCATCCGACAACTGAAGAACAACAAGGCCTCAGGAGCAGATGGAATCCCCGCCAAGGCACTAAAATATGGCGGAGAAGCACTGCTGGCGCAAATACATGAACTCATTTCTCTTATTTGGAATGAGGAGAGCATGCCAGGGGATCTCAGAGACATCGTAATCTTCAAGAAAGGTGACAAGTCCAATTGCGGTAATTACATAAGAGTCTCCCTGCTGTCTGCCACAGGGAAAGTCATCACAAGAATCCTCCTCAATTGCCTTCTCCCAGTGGCTGAAGAGCTCCTCCCAGAGTTGCAATGTGGATTCCGTCCACTAAGGGGCACAATGGACATGATCTTCACCGCATTTCAACTACAAGAGAAATGCAGGGAACAGCACCAACACGTACATGGCCGCCTTTGACCTCACAAAGGCCTTCGACACTGTCAACCGTGAGGGATTGAGTGTCCTCCTCAAATTCGTCTGCCCTCAAAAGTTTATCACCATCTTCCACCTGCATCACGATGATATGCAAGCCGTGATCCTGACCAACGGATCCACCACAGATCCAATTCACATACGAACCGGGGTCAAGCAAGGCTGTGTCATCGCACGAACACTCTCCTCGATCTTCCTTGCTGCAATGCTCCATCTCATCCTCAGTAAGCTCCCCGCTGGAGTGGAGCTAATTTCAGAACAAACGGGAAACTATTCAACCTCCGTCGCTTCCAGTCCAGATTCAAGGTCGTCCCATCCTCTGTCATCGAATTACAGTATGCAGATGATGCTTGCGTCTGCGCTCACTCGGAGGTCGAACTCCAAACCATCGTCAACACCTTCACCGAAGTGTACGAGAGCATAGGCCTTACACTAAACATCCATAAGACAAAGGTCCTCTACCAACCTGCCTCCGCCACACAGTACTGCTCCCCAATTATCAAAATCCATGACCAGGCCTTGGACAATGTGGACCACTTTCCATACCTCGAGAGCCTACTGTCAACAAAGGCAGACGTCGATGAGGAAGTCCAACACCGTCTTCAGTGTGCCAGTGCAGCCTTCACCTGAGGAAGAGAGTGTTTGAAGGCCAGGACCTCAAACCCGGCACTAAGCTCATGGTCTACAGAGCAGTAGTGATACCCACCCTCCTGTATGCCTCAGAGACATGGACCATGTACAGCGGGCACCTCAAAGCACTGGAGAGGTACCACCAATGCTGCCTCCGCAAGATCCTGCAAATCCATTGGCAGGATAGGCGCACCAATGTCAGTGTTCTCGCTCAGGCCAACATCCCCAGTATCGAAGCTTTGACCACGCTCGATCAGCTCCGATGGACGGGCCACATCGTCCGCATGCCCGATACGTTACTCCCAAAGCAAGCGCTCTACTCGGAGCTCCGACACGGCAAGCGAGCCCCAGGTGGGCAGAGGAAACGCTTCAGGAACACCCTCAAAACCTCCTTGAAAAAGTGCAACATCCCCACCGACACCTGGGAATCCCTGGCCCAAGACCGCATAAAGTGGAGGAGAAGCATCCGGGAAGGCGCCAAACACCTCGAGTCTCTTCGCGGGAGCAAGCGGAAGCCAAGCGCAAACAGCGGAAGGAGCACACATCAACCCAAGCACCCCACCCACCCGTCACTTCAACCACCGTCTGCCCCACCTGTGACAGAGACTGTAGGTCCCGCATTGGACTCATCAGTCACCTGAGAACTCATTTTTAGTGTGGAAGCAAGTCATCCTCGGTTCCGAGGGACTGCCTAAGAAGAAGAAGAGTACTGTGCACAGTTTTGGTCTCCTTATCTAAGGAAGGTCATACTTGCCTTTGAGGCGGTGCAACGAAGGTTCACTAGATTGA
Organism: Somniosus microcephalus; assembly: GCF_052327205.1. Lineage (NCBI taxonomy): Eukaryota > Metazoa > Chordata > Chondrichthyes > Squaliformes > Somniosidae > Somniosus > Somniosus microcephalus. The sequence goes on from NC_140993.1 coordinate 273,241,690, forward strand.
TTCCTGGGATGAGAGGGCTGTCCAGTGAGGAGAGATTGAGTAGATTGGGCCTGTACACTCTGGAGTTTAGAAGAATGAGAGGTGATCTCATTGAGGGGGATTGACAGGGTAAATGCTGAGAGGTTGTTTCCCCTGGCTGGAGTGTCTAGAACTAGGGGGCATAGTCTCAGGATAAGGGGTTGGCCATTTAAGACTGAGATGAGGAGGAATTTCTTCACTCAGAGGGTTGTGAATTTTTGGAATTCTCCAACCCAAAGGGCTGTGGATGCTGAGTCTTTGAGTATATTCAAGGCTGAGTTGATAGTTTTTTGGATTCGAGGGGAATCAAGGGGTATGGAGATCGGGCGGGAAAGTGGAGTTGAGGTCGATGATCAGCCATGATCTTATTGAATGGCGGAGCAGGCTCGAGGGGCCGTATGGCCGACTCCTGCTCCTAATTCTTATGTTCTTATACAGAGCAGCCATTATCTCATTGAAGGGCGGAGCAGGGGCTGAATGGCCTACATCTGTGCCTATGTTCCTATAAATTGGGTGCGACTGCCCTCGCCTCGTTCCATTCTTATATATCCAGTCGTAGCCAGAGAATTATCTACAATGGCTTCTTTCCCGCTCCTGCATCGTTACCCCTGCGGTCCCCCAAGAATCTATCCTTGGGCTCCTCACACTTCTCATTTACATGCTGCCCCTCGGCGACATCATCCGAAAACACAATCCAGAAATTCGGGTCGGAGGCTTCCCGCGGGTGCAAGCCCCCGACCTGCACTTACCTAGCGCGCCGGCCGTTGAGCTGTGGGCCCGCGTGGGATTCCGATCCTGGGCCTCCTCCAACTGCCGGCGCGCAGTGCTTGCGTATCCCAGGGGCGCAGTTAGTTCGAAACGTCCCCTGGGATCACGTGGGCCATGGAGAGCCAATGGTAGCAGGGAATGCTTCATTCATAAAATTGACAGGAAGAGCTGTCAAAACTATAAATACTATAAGCCCCAAAACATCACTAAAACTTCAAATAATTTTTTTTAAAACATCACATTTTTAAAATAACTATAAATTACATAAAATAACTATATTAAACAATAATTTAAATTAAAAAAAAATTAATTACAGTTTCTAACGGGGCTAAAAATAAACTTACCTTTCTTTAAAGTATTTAAAAATAATAAACCTGTGGAAAAAATGTTTTAATTTTAATTAATTCACCACTTACCTTGTTAAAAGCAGGCCTTGCGACTGCTTTTTACATGTGTAACTCCTGGAGACTTACCCTCCCGGAGAAACCTGCAAAAAAAACTTAAGTTCCAGGCGCACGCGCTGCCTCTCCGGCGCACGTGTTCGATCTCTGAACCCTTTCCTTTAAGGGAACGGAAGTGCCGGTTTCCCGCGCATGCGCAGTGCCTGCATGAAACCGGCACTTCCGTTGGGCCTACGGGTGAGTACCCAGTACGTACTCACCCGTGGAGACCCGAATTTCTGGGCCAATGTCAGGTTCTACATGTACGCTGACGACACCCAGCTCTACCTCACCACCACCTCTCTCAACTCCTGCATCAGCTTTCATTTGTCACACTGCTTGTCCGACATCCAGTACTGGATGTGCAGAAATTTCCTCCAACTAATTTGGGAAGATCGAAGCCATTGTCTTCGGTCCCTGCCACAAAATTGTTCCGTAGCCACTGACTCCATCCCTCTCCTTGGCAGCTGTCTGAGGCTGAAACAGATCGTTCGCAACCTTGGTGTCAATTGAGGCCTGCTGAGGCCTGGCTTATCTAGTGAATCAGTTCAAGTTGCAGTAAGATCACAGTTGAGATCGGAGAAGAAGTGCAGTTCAAGTTCATCAGTTGGAGACTTGAAGGAAAAGAAAGTCGCGGCAACCAAAGGCTTCAAGAAACCAATATTACCACCAACCAGGTAATACTGGGCCATCGCAATGAACAAGAAACCAACCACCAAAAAATTTGAAAGTCAAAAAAAACTTGTTTCCACTCTACAGGCTAGTCTGACTTACCCCATGGTAAGATTTTGACACAAAGGACCCTAAAACTTTACCTAGCCAAAGAAAATTGGGTACTTACCCGATACATCCAAACTATGTAGCTAACCGCATCAGCAGACAAACCCAAACTGAAGACCCAATGCAGATACAGTCTTCTACCACGTCCGGGGTATGGCAGGCCCCAACCGCCACAGCTAAGGAGAACCCCGAAATCGCAAACCTCTACAATCTGTCAAGAAAGTCGTTTGGTGAGCATTTCCTGGTCCTTTGGCCTTCAACTTAGTTAGGATAGTGGGGTTGGGAGGGTAAGGGATTTTTGTCTATTGTAATTCTCCCTCGCATGTTCCGAGTGTTCCCCACCCTTTTAGAGTATATAAGTTTTATTGTATTGTATATTTTCCTGTTTCAAAATAAAGATCTCAATTCTTTTGACCAACCCAGGTGTCTGTTGCAAGTTCATTACAACCCCCAAATAAGTCCAAAGTCTAGAACCAAAGGAATGGGAGCGATTCGAACCGCTCAGGGAGTCAGAGGTGAAGCTGACCACACACACCACCCCTTACATATGTGACCCCGAGATGTTTATCTGACCACATATCTGCTCCACCACCAACGCCGTCTAATTTCACTTCCATAACATTGCCTGTCTCCACCTCAGCTCATCTGCTGCTGAAACCCTCATCCATGCCTTTGTTACCTCTGGACTTCACGATTCTAATGGCACTGCTGGTTGTCCTCCCATCTTCCAACCTCCGTAAACTTGAGCTCATCCAAAACTTTGCTGTCCGTATCCTAACTCGCACCGAGTCCCGTTCACAGATCACCCCCTGTCCTAACTCACACCGAGTCCCGTTCACCCATCACCCCCTGTCCTAACTCGCACCGAGTCCCGTTCACAGATCACCCCCTGTCCTAACTCGCACCAATCCCGTTCACCCATCGCCCCAGTGCTCAATGATCTGCAATGGCTCGCGGTTCAACAACACCTCAATTTTAAAATTCTCATCCTTGTTTTCAAATCCCTCCATGGTCTTGCCCCTTCCTATCTCTGTAACCCCCTCCGCCCCTACAACCCGCTGAGATCTCTGCGCTACTCCAATTCTGGCTTTTACAAACGAATTAAAAATCGAAAAAAGGACTTACATTTACATAGCTCCTTTCACGACTTCGGGGCATGCCAAAGCACTTTACAACCAATGAAGTACTTCTGTAGAAAAATGCAGCAGCCAATTTGTGCACAGCAAGGCCCCCAAACAGCAATGAAATAAATGACCAGATCATCTGTTTTAGATGTTGGTTGAGGGATAATTGTTGGCCAGGGCACTGGGAGAACTCCCTGCTCTTCTTCGAATAGTTCAGTGGGATCTTTAACGTCCACTTGAGATTGCAGATGGGGCCTCGGTTTAATGCCTCATCAGAAAGACGGCACGTCCAACAGTGCAGCAGTCCCTCAGTACTGCGCTGAAGTGTCAGCCCAGATCATGGGCTCAAATCTCTCCAGTATTAGGAGGTAGATTAAGAAGCAGGGTCTCCAAAGTAGTCATCTCAGCAGTGCCACACGATAGCCAAGGTCTGACAGATTAGAGAGGTGAATGCATGGCTAGAAGCATGGTGTAGGTTCAGATTCCTTGACATGCGCTGTACCAACAGAACACCCTATAGCTTCGTAAAGCTGGGACCAATACCCTCTTTGGGAGGTTCGCTAAAGCTGAGGAGGGTAAGATTCAAATATCAGGGGGTAAAAGCTGTGAAGGAATAAGCCATATAACCTATTCAGAAAAAGAGACTATCTTATGAAAGAATTCTGGTCTTATTAAAACAGGACAAACTGGGTTTGTAAATTTAGAAACCTAACGATGAAATAGCTGTGAAAGAATTCTGGCTATTGAGATAAGACAGTTGTTGACCCTGAATAAATAACCTTATTGAAACAGAAGGTGCAGGCTCCGACAGGCTGACGTTTGGGAACAAAAGCAATGGTTCACCCTGGATAAGGTGTTCTAATTTAAACTTCGTAAAGATGGCACATAAGATAAGGAACATCTGCCCTCGTAAAGCTGACATAAAATAAGGAACACCTGCCCTTCACACCGTTCTATATGGTGACCCTAGAGCACCTGGAGATGAGACACGATTCTGGCTGATGTAGCAATAAGAATTGCAGAGGTCAGCAGAAAGATGAATAGGGATAATTAACTTGAATCAGCAGAAACTTTAAAGGAAATACCACTGAAAAGGGGTACAAATATTAAAGTTTCAACTGGGATATCAGGCTCGCTTTAATTGGGCAAAGCGATTCTCGACCACAGAGGCAGCTCTGTGTTCTCCAACTCTTTGTACCTCGGGGATCAAAGGTATTTGATATTGATGGATATCCTGTATAGAAAATTTAAGAACTGTAATACTGTCGCAAAGTTAAGATTTAAAAGTAAGACTCTCTGTTAAAAAGCTATTATTTTTTCTCTTTTTAGAACTGTTAATGTTGCGATTGACTGATTCACCAACTGTAAATTGCATGTCGGTTCTTTTAGTAAATCTCGATATATTTTTAGAATTGTCTCACATAAGTCTTCTGTGTCAATAACTCGCAAACTCAATCTCTCTACACTCTTTGGTGAGGAGTTGCAGAATTCTGAGTGAGTTTTCTGGACCCTAATAATATCCGGGACGTTACAGTCTAGCTAAACTCATTAAAATTGCTATCTGGAGGACGGTAACATTTTCAGGTTGTTCCTTTCCTTTAGGGAGAGATAGCCCGGACCTTTAGACCCAATTAAGCGTCTTTAGGATTCAGCTACCTCAAACTTTAGTTGAAAGTGAATGTCTGAGAAATACGCCTGATCCGGGGTAGCCCGAAAGGGGCTAGGACTAGTAAATATCTCTTCAAAGCAAGACAGTAGAATAGGCAGCCTGGAAGGGAAAGTAAGCTTTAAGTGTAAAGCTTTAAAGGATTAAAGTAGTAGAAAGATTTAAAGGGTTTCAACAGGATAAGATAGTTTTAAAAAAAGGCACAATTACCAAATCAGGGAAATCCAAACTGAGCACAAGAAACAAAATTGGGAACGAGAACCATTGATTAAAATTAAAATCATGACACATTAGCAAAAACTATGGTGGCAGCTAGGCCAGGATTGGCAACTAAGTATATACACAGATATGAAAATGACGGGCAGGAGAAGACCAGTTGGCCCATCAAGCCTACCCCACACTCATGATGCCTGGAGCATTATGACTGGGCCCTTCCCAAGCCCCCACCCCCCGACCCCCCACCCCGCAAGTATGTTAATCTCCTGGAAGAGGCAAAAAAATAAACCCAGAGGAACCTAGGGCCATTAGGGGGTAAAAAATCTAGAAAACTCTTCTTCGACTCCATCAGGCGATCAAAACCATTCCAGGAGATCACATTGATCAGGCGTACATTAACTGTAAATCCATTCATCTTTTATGTGATGGGATCTCTGACCCAGCCAAGAACAGGTCCAGCTCCCTCGTGAAGGCTGGCAGAGAGTCAGTGCCCACTGACAAGCTGGCAATGAATTCCAGATACTCACTACTCCCTGGAAAAAGAAAAACCATCTCACGTCTAGCCTATTCCTACTCTTGTGTAGTATAAATGCGTAGTCTTCCCCAATTCGTCAAACTGAAATAATCTTTTACTCGGCATGCAATCCAGCCCTTTCATTATTTTATGTAGCTCTACCAGGTCGCCTCGAGGTCTATGCTGCTCTAAACTAAATAGATCCAACTCTTTCATCCTAAGCCTACATACTTATAAGGTATAAAAGTTTCAGGAAAAGGAAAAAGAGAGGGGGAGACAGCTGAGTTAATTAGAGAGTATCACAGCACCAGAGCACAAGGATTTAAATAGAAAAATGGTCCGAACAGAATCCCTCTCAATTGAGCTGTGGAAGAATTTGGTCACATTGCTTAGTGTATATTATAGACCCCCTAACAATCAAAAGGCAATCAAAGATGAAATATAGAGACAGGTAAGAGGGGCATGTGTTAATAATAGAGTTATACTTGTAGAAGGTTTTAATAATCCAAAACTAGTTTATGGTGATGAAGTGGAATTCTTTTCATAGTTTTTACTCTAACAAGGAAAGGAGCACATTTTGACCTGGTTCTGGGTAACCTTAAAGCAGAGAAACATCTGGCGAACGGTGGCCACAATAGAAATCAATGTATAGGAACAGGAGGAGGCTACTCAGCTCCTCCAGCCGGTTCCACCATTCAATTAGATCATATCTGATCTGTATTTTAACTCCATCTACATGTCTTGGTTCCATACCCTTAAGATCCTTGCCTAACAACATTTTAATTAATATCGGGGTAGGACATTTAGGACTGAGATGAGGAGAAATGTCTTCACTCAGAGGGTGGTGAACCTGTGGAATTCTCTACCACAGAAGGCTGTGGAGGCCAAGTCACTGAATATATTTAAGAAGGAGATAGATAGATTTCTAGACACAAAAGGCATCAAGGGGTATGGGGAGAGAGCGGGAATACGGTATTGAGATAGAGGATCAGCCATGATCATATTGAATGGCGGAGCAGGCTCGAAGGGCCGAATGGCCGACTCCTGCTCCTATTTTTCTACCAGTTTTGAAATTTTCAACTGACCTTGACTCAACCGCTTTTCGTGAGAGAGTTCCAGATTTCCATTACACCTTGTGTGGATAAGTGTTTCCTGACATCACCCCTGTCTATACATCATCCCAGCTCTAATTTTAATATGCTCCCTTTTTGTGGACTCCTCCAGCACAGGAAATAATTTCTTTCCTACTCCCTTATTAACTCCTTTAATCATCTTAAACACCTGAATTAGATCAAACCTTAATCTTCTATACTCAAGGAATACAAGTCCAATCTATGCAACCTGTCCTCATAATTTAACAAGATGCACTGCAGCAACTCGCCAAGGCTTCTTCGGCAGCACCTCCCAAACCCGCGACCTCTACCACCTAGAAGGACAAGGGCAGCAGGCGCATTGGAACACCACCACTTCCAAGTTCCCCTGCAAGTCACACACCATCCTGACTTAGAAATATATCGCCAATCCTTCATCTTTGCTGGGTCAAAATCCTGTAATGCCCTCTCTAACAGCACTGTGGGAGCACCTTCACCACACGGACTGCAGCGGTTCAAGAAGGCGGCTCACCACCACCTTCTCAAGGGCAACCAGCGATGGACAATAAATGCTGGCCTTGCCAGCGACGCCCAGATCCCATAAACAAATTTTAAAAAAATGGTCGAAGCCTGCACTGGACAGGGTCCAAATAGTTCCTACCTAAAATAGCAATCGGGGTCCTATTTATCTGGATTTCCATATTAAAAGGAGCTCATGGCCTAAAACAGGCGGGTACTTTGGACACCCAGAGGTAGGCCCCTTTTAAATTGGGGGCGGCCACATCGCTGGTGTTACTGGGGCAGTAAGGTCATTACCGTGTAGGTAACAGCAGGTGGAAGGAGCAAAAATCGACCCCTTTGTGTTTTTCTATACAGCTATCAAGTTGTGGATTTCACAGACACTGATTTTTAAACCGCATCTTCATCTGTCCCTTTTAAGGTCTTTTGAATTTCTGTCGCATTTTATCTTTTTTTAAATTAAGTGGTTTGAGCAATTTGCGTTGCGCTGACCATGTACAAAATTGTGCTGTTGCGTGGAGTTTGTGGTACAAAGTTTGCAGTGATTTTTTTGTTTTTATTTTGCACTTTTTTGCATAGAATTGTGCTCCCTACATTAAGTGAGATTTGTGTGAGGTGTAGTCATTCCACGTACCTTTCACCTTCCTGCCAGATATTTAATTATTCCAAGGCCACCAGTGTGAGATATCGTTTCCCAAGAGCGCAGCACAATTAACCTGACATAAAAACAGAAAATGCTGGAAATACTCAGCAGGTCAGGCAGCATCTGTGGAGAGAGAAACAGAGTTAACGTTTCAGGTCGATGACCCTTCGTCAGAACTGGAAAAAGCTGGAGATGGAACAGGTTTTTAAGCAAGTGTAGGGACAGGGAGAGGGGGGATGGGAGGAAAAAACAAAAGGGAAGGTCTGTGATAGGGTGGAAGGCAGGAGAGATGAAGAGACAAAAGGGATGATGGTGCGAGGCAAAAGGAGATGGTAATGGGACAAGTTAAGCAGACTGCAGGCTCTTGCCATGCAACTTAGTAACTGACCACCAGGTGGTGTAAAAGAGTGTCACTGGTTAATTCTCTCGGTCACGGTGAAGCTTTATCGCCGCAAAATGTGGATCCGCAGCGCCCGTTTATTTGGCACTACAAGTACCCTTAGAGCTCCAAAATGGCGTCCGCAGCGCACGCACGCATGCACATACTTGTGGGGCATATCACGCCGGATGTCATATTGCTGAAGGTGTTGGCGTTTGCGCGGTGAACACCGACCGGAAGTATGCAGCGGGTGCAACGCTGATTTGACGCCAGCGCCGCCATTTTGGGGCTCAACGCTCCAGCTAACGCCCTCTCTTAAGCTCACACAGCTGATCACACACATTCAGCAGCAGGAAGGACCCCCCACCAGCGCAATTTAAAGGGATCATCACCTACTTACAGGTTGGTTGCTGGTTGATTTCTTCTGTTGCTGTTGCTATGCTTGTACAAGTGTTTGATACTTTCTATAGCTGTTTAAAGTTGCCAAAGTCTACAGCGGGTGCAGTGGCAGGTGCTGAAGGACTTCTTCCCCACTTCAGGGCTTCTGCAAAAATCACTTGCTGCCAATCATGGGGGCACGAGTAGGAATTCCCCTTGGAATACAGCATGGCTGGGCGAATGAGCAGAGGGCACGCAGAGCAGGACAAGCTGCTGGAAGAGGGAGGAGGAGGAGGGGGAGAAGCGCTCTCAGCAGGAGGCCATATCTGCCCAGGGTGTTCAGGGAGCAATTCACCTATCTGATCCTCAGCAAGGAACAATGTGAGAGATGTCTGCGCTTCACTAAGGACACCCTCACTGAAAGCTGCCACCTGCTGCAACCTCAGAGCAGGGCCAATAGCTGTGAAGGTGACCGTGGCCATGAACTTTTATGCGTCGGGCTCCTTCCAGGCTGGAGCTGGAGATATTTGCAACATCTCACAGCAGTCCGCAGTGCCATCTGCATTTGATCCACCATGGCAAACCAAAGGGTGGCTACTGGGCGACAAGTGCTATCTGCTGACAACATGGCTCGTGACTCCGGTGCGCAACTCACGCACACGTGCGCAGCACGCATCCAATGAAAGCCACGCTGCCACACAAAATGTGATAGAGCAGACTATTGGTGTGCTGAAACAATGCTTCTGCTGCTTGGACTGCTCTGGAGGAGCCCTGCAGTACTCGGTAGAGTGGATGTCAAGATTTGTGGTGGTCTGCTGCATTCTGCACAACCTCGCCATCATGAGGGCACAGCCCTTGCCACCAGCCATACGGCGAGCAGCTGAGGAGGAGGATGAAGAGGAAGAAGAGGAGGAAGAAAAGAAAGGGAGGAGGCAATATAGACTGCCCCTTTCTGCCTGGGCTGTCATAGAAACATAGAAGATAGGGGCAGGAGTCGGCCATTCGGCCCCTCGAGCCTGTTCCGCCATTCAATGAGATCATGGCTGATCATCCAAATTCAGTACCCTGTCCCTGCTTTCTCCCCATTTCCCTTGATCCCTTTAGCCTTAAGAAATATATCTAACTCCTTCTTGAGTATATTTAATGAATTGGCCTCTACTGCCTTCTGTGGTAGAGAATTCCACAGGTTCACCACTCTCTGGGTGAAGAAATTCCTCCTCATCTCAGTCCTAAATGGCTTACCCCTTATCCTTAGACTGTGACCCCTGGTTCTGGACTCCCCCGCCATTGGGAACATCCTTCCTGCATCTAGTCTGTCCAGTCCTGTTAGAATTTTATAAGTTTCAATGAGATCCCCTCTCATTCTTCTAAACTCCAGCAAGTATAAGCCCAATCGACCCAATCTCTCTTCATACGTCATTCCTGCCATCCCAGGTATCAGTCTGGTGAATCTTCGCTGCACTCCCTCCATGGCAAGAACTTCCTTCCTCAGATAAGATGACAAAAACTGCACACAATACTCTGTCCGTGAAGAACTCATCCAAGTACAACACCGATAACCACAACCCCAATTCCCCATTCACCAACAGTTTCACACCTTACCTTCCCTCTGTCACTGACCATCACAGCGCCCGCTTGGCCGCTATGCAAAAATAAAAGCCTCCATAAAATAAACATTCCAAACAAAATATATAAATTAAATCATGCCATATGGCATACAAACCTAAACTAATCACCCTTGTGTATTCCCTTAGTGCCCGTCTTCCGTGTGCCTTTGCTTGTCCTAGTGCTCCTACGCAGTGCTACCCCAGTGGCTGCAGCATGGCCGGTGGAAGGCTGCTGACTTTCAGTAGAGGAGACTGCAGATGGCCTTGCAGGATGACCTCGAGTAGCTCTGGGCCTAGAAGGCCCGGCTGTGGACTGCACTATCTCAGCATTGACAGCACCAGTCTGGGCTGGCTGGCTGACAGGCAACACCAAGGGCACTGGCAGAGTGGCAGTGGTGGGAGGACAGCGGGTTCGTGCTCCACGGAGCCACTGCCACTCCCCTGGGTCGGCGCCTCATCAATCCTAGTTATCTGTTGGAGGACAGATTGTGGGACTGCTGTGACACCCTGCAAGACCCTTTGAACACTGGAATCCAGAGCCATGATGACAGCAGTCTGACCTTGGATCAGTGTGACCTTGGATGGCAGCAGTCTGAGCTTCCACTGCAGCACTCAGACGTTGGGTGGTTTCTGCTTGTGCTGCACTGGAAGCTGAGACATCGGCCATCAGACGCTGCATCATGGTTGGGTCCACAAGTGCACGAATGGAATTGGCCATCACTTCCACGCTGGAAAGGATGGTCTCCAAGCTCTGCACAAAGCCCTGTGCCAAGTTGGAGCTGGACTCCTCCATGCTCCTTGACATTGCACATTGGCTTTCTGGCAGACTTCCCATTGCACCAAGTATTTCCTTGTACATACCCATCAACCTTCTTCTGTAGCCTGTCCCATCAAAATGCTCATCTGAGTCCTCTGCAGCAGAACTCGTGTGTAACCTTGCCCTCCGGGGAGCTGGCACCTGCGCTATCCTTTCCCCCTGCCCTGGGTGCAGTCCACTCGTGCCCAGTGTCTCACCACATGCAGATCCCAACTACATTCCTACATTACAACAGTGACTCCACTTCAAAAGTACTTCATTGGCTGTAAAGCGCATTGAGACGTCCGGTGGTCGTGAAAGGCGCTGTAGTGTATGTAACTGTTCTACCTTTAAGAGAACTATTGTATGTAACCGTCCACCTTTAAGAGAACTATTTTAGGTGTGGCACTACTTTATCCTGGCTGCTGTATACTGTAATACCGACGGTGACCACACCGGTATCTAAGTGCTGTGGCAGAATTTATTGGGCAGATTCGCCCTGACCTTCGAATAGTAAAGTCCTGTTTAAGTTACTCTTGTAGTCTGTGTATTACTTCGCTATACAACTCACAGACTTTACAGTGGCGACGAGTTCGATCTTACCCTGCGGCAACAATACTTCTGAAGAAGTAAACGAGCGTCGAGAAGAGGCACCCACCCTCGTCGTTTTGCTGAGAGAAAACTTGAGTCTGCAGACCAAGAAAGGAGGAAGATTTCAAACACGAAGTCTTCCATCAGCAACAGGCACGGATTGTCCCTTCTGCCACGGTGGTGAGTGAGCCGATCAACACGAGAAGCAAGTCGGCCACGGTGACTGTGAGTAAAGGGAAAATAGAAACAAATAAACGGAGGATAAGGGCGGTGCACTCGACCACGGTCAAGGGGGAAAGGAGCCGGACAGAAGTCGGGCCCAGAGGCGCTGAGACTGGGGCAGCGTGGAGCAGAAGCCGCAGTACAAGCGGGCTGGGGAGCGTCATGAGACGGCTAGACCGCGACGGCGAAAAAGGCCGGACAACTACCGCGACCATGAGGCGCTGCAACCGGATCGTAAGGCGCGGGACGATATAAAATAAATAAATCACGGAGAACTCAGCCGCAGCCGGGGAAGGAAGCACCGGACTGCGAGAGGGCTGGGAGGTGCGATTGAGAGCCGCGCGAGCGGGAGAGACAGAGCCCGAGCGAGAGCCGCGCGAACGGGAGAGACAGAGCCCGAGAGAGAGCGAGCGAGAGCCGCGCGAGCGGGAGAGACAGAGCCCGAGGAAGACTGAGCGAGATCCAGCCCAGCGGCTGAAACTGTTCGCCGTCAATGGGTTGTACCCAGCACCGGAGAGACAGAGCCCGAGCGAGGGAGACTGAGCGAGATCCAGCCAGCGGCTGAGACCGTTCGCCGTCAACGGGTTGTACCCAGAGCCGGTTGCCCGGCCGAGAGAAGGGAACGCGCTGAAGCCGAAGCGCAGGCTGCGAACCCCGAAAGCCAGCGGCCGTCGCCCGAGGGAAAAGCTTACCCCTCCCGCCAGGGGAAGAAAAGCGGGAACCGCCATCTTGAAAGTGGGCGGGGAAAGAAGAGAAGCGCGGGAAACCGTGGGAAGCCGCCAGTAGGCGGAGAAAAAGACAGAAGCGGGAACCGCCATCTTGAAAGTGGGCGGGGAAAGAAGATAAGCGCGGGAAACCGCGGGAAGCCGCCAGTAGGCGGAGAAAAAGACAGAAGCGGGAACCGCCATTTTGAAAGGGGCGGGGTAAGAAGATAAGCGCGGGGAAACCGCCATCTTGGGAAAAAAAAGAGTTAAAGAAATATTTCGTTGTTGTTTATCAGGGAGGTGAAGATGCCTAAGCGTGGTAACATCAACGATTTCGATTCCGAGGTAGAAGATTGGGCCACGTATGTAGAACACATTGAGATATATTGTGAGGCCAATAAAATAGAGGATGATGATAAAGCTATAACCTTGCTAAACTCGATGGGGGCGAAGACATACGGGCTATTGAAGCATCTTCTAGCACCAGTTAAACCGGCGGGTCAAACCTTCGATAATATTGTTGCTGTTCTGAAGGATCACTTGAACCCCACACCGCTGATGTTGGCGGAACGATTCAAATTTTATGCGAGAACGCAACGGAAAGAGGAAAGCAACGCGGAATACTTGGTCGAACTGCGTAGGCTAGCGAAATACTGCCAGTTTGGAGGAAATCTGACAGAGGCATTGCGAGACAAGTTCGTGTGCGGGTTGTCGAAGGAAGGAACGCAAAAGCGACTGCTCGAAGAGAACGACCTTACACTGGATAGGGCTGTCCTTATTGCAGCATCACACGAAGCCGCAGCGAAAGGAACTGCGGAAATGCAGCTGAAGGCAGCGGTCCTCAGTGTGGATCAAATTACTTCGGGTGCAACGAAGTGTTATCGTTGTGGGAAGACAACACACGACCAGAACCAATGCTGGTTTAAAAACCAGGACTGTAGGAAATGTGGCAAACTGAGTCACATAGCCAAAGTATGCCGGTCAGGGAAGAAGACCAACAACCAAAAAAAAAAGCCATCACAGGAAAAGTACAACAAAGTACACAAGGTGGTTGAGAAGAGTTCAGATGAACAGAATTCGGATTCAGACCCAAGCGGCCAGGAACTGGGTAGTCTGAGAATTCACAATGTGAGTAAGGAAGCTGACCTACAAACTATCTGGGTCATGCTAAAAATAGCCGGAGTCCAAGTGAGAATGGAATTGGACACTGGATCAGCCCTATCAGTCATAAATCGAAGGGATTACAACCGGCTATTCTCACATATACCCTTGAGAGATACCAAGTTCGTATTGCAGACATACACGGGGCATAAAGTATACCCCATGGGAAAGATAAGAGTCAAGGTGAGAGACAGGGGCAAAGAACACCCCGGAATGGACTTATACGTACTACCTGAGGGAGGACCACCACTTCTAGGACGGGAGTGGATCAAGAAAATAGACATGGAATGGCATTACCTCAAAGCAATAACGAGTGAGGACTCGGGGCAGACAATCAGCTCAGACTCTGAAACGGATGACGATAAGACCAGCCCAAGCATGACAGACAAGTCTAAAATGAACTTGCTGACTAAGGTTGGTAGAACGAATGTGGTCCTAAAGGCTTATGCTCCAGAGGAGAACAAAGTTTCAGAACAGAATTCCTCTGAACAACAACAACATAGCTTGACAGAGAATTCTGAGTCTGTTCAAGTTACAGACATATATATTACTGAGGAACATCGAGCTCGAACGCAAACTTATTTCAGATTACGACAGCAATTAGAACAATTGAATTGCCGTCTCGAGCAAGAGATGAAAGCAATGAAAAAGTTTTATGATACCGAATGGGAGAATCTGGAAAGACAACAGAAGCAGCTGGGGAAGAAAAGGGAGCAGGAGCACACAAACCGTCTGCACGAGGAGGCCAAACGAATCAAAGCTGATTCGGCTTCTGAAGGGGCGTGCTCCAATCCGGTGGAACAAGATGTGCCGCAACTGAAGGCGCTGGTTAGCAGGTTGCAGGCAGAAAAAGCTGAGTTGGTCGACATGACTTCCGAGCTCCTACTGAAGTTGAGTGCAGCATCACCGGACGATTCATTTGTGGAAATTCGAATGATGGGGGCTGCGGATGATGGCGAAGTAGAAGCAGCAAAGGAGCACCAGGACAAGGTTCTAAACAGCCCTGCAGCTAATGGAAAAGGGATGAGGACAGAAGAGTTAACAGTCAGCCAACTCCTCCAGGGCAAGGTTATAAACAGCCCTGTAGTTAATGGAAAAAGGATGATGGCAGAAGAGTTAACAGTCAGCCAACTCATTCATATGCTGAGGGATAAAACTCTAAAATGGGAAAAACTTAAATACGAGCCTCAATCTTCAAAGGGAAGGGAGCTCTCAAAAGTCACTGGAAGAGCTGAGGTGGCAACCCAGACTGAGAAGTCTGCAGCAGAACAGCCCTTGGATGCCAAAAGTACGCTGACGCACGGCAATGTAGAACAACAGAATACTGAAACAGCTACTTCAGTAGAGGGATTGAATAGTCCGATCAATCAATCTCCGAATGAAGTTGAAGTATTGAAATCACAAATGAGGTCATTAGTAAAAGACTTGCAGGAAGCCCAGAAAAAGCGGGATGAATCTGAACGCATGATGAAGTCTCTTCAGGACAGATGTCGGGATTTGGAACAAAAGTCGGCTGACGTCCAGCTGGGTAAGGAGGAAATAGAAGACCCTCTCGCTGGCCTAGCTCAGGACGACACCGAATATTACCATGATCTGTTGAGTGACACTGAATATTACGAGGACCTGGTCTGCCCAGCTTGTGCCGAGAACTCCCAAAGTGCCGAAATCAGGATGAATCACTTAAAGTCTAAGGAACATAGAGAGATGGTGGCGTTACAGCTGGCAGCTGACAATGGAGCCCCGAGAGTCTCCAAGAAGCAAAAAAGGAAAAGACGAAGCAGAAGATGATAACCATCTGAACCATTATTACCTCTACCCGATCACACACGTGGTCCCCCGAACGGAGCCAATCAGTTGGAAAGTAGGAAAATTTCCCAAGGCAATCCAACTGCTTTTTGTTTGTTTTAAAAAGTCAGCAATGCTGGTTCAGAAGTGATGGAAGTAAAGCTGTTAAGTCTAGGGAAGGACTATGGGATGAGTCCCTCTAGCAAGGTGACCCGACTACACCACGGAGGCGTGGTCCGGACCGAGTCAAGAAGATCAGAGACTGAATCTGTGAACTGTTTCCCGCAGAGACTGAATCTGTGAACTGTTTCCGCAGAGACTACCTCTGTGAACTGTTGTAACATGAAGTTGGATATGTTATGATGTTATGTTAATGGGGAATAAGTATGTTGTAAGCTAAAAAGGGAGGATTGTAGTGTATGTAACTGTTCTACCTTTAAGAGAACTATTGTATGTAACCGTCCACCTTTAAGAGAACTATTTTAGGTGTGGCACTACTTTATCCTGGCTGCTGTATACTGTAATACCGACGGTGACCACACCGGTATCTAAGTGCTGTGGCAGAATTTATTGGGCAGATTCGCCCTGACCTTCGAATAGTAAAGTCCTGTTTAAGTTACTCTTGTAGTCTGTGTATTACTTCGCTATACAACTCACAGACTTTACAGGCGCTATATAAATGCAAGTCTTTCTTTTTTTCTCTATGCTCTCCTCTATATGACACGCAATGTCAGTATCTGAGCTGGTGGCTCCAAGTGTTAAATCGAGTGGCAGTGTGTCTTCATCATCAGTGTCTTGCAATGTGTTTGGGTGAAGTGTGTCAATGAGTGTGGTGCAATGTGTTTGGGTGAAGTGTGTCAGTGAGTGTGGTGCAATGTGTTTGGGTGAAGTGTGTCAGTGAGTGTGGTGCAGTGTGTTTGGGTGAAGTGTGTCAGTGAGTGTGGTGCAATGTGTTTGGGTGAAGTGTGTCAGTGAGTGTGGTGCAGTGTGTTTGGGTGAAGTGTGTCAGTGAGTGTGGTGCAATGTGTTTGGGTGAAGTGTGTCAGTGAGTGTGGTGCAATGTGTTTGGGTGAAGTGTGTCAGTGAGTGTGGTGCAGTGTGTTTGGGTGATGTGTGTGTCAGTGAGTGTGGTGCAATGTGTTTGGGTGAAGTGTGTCAGTGAGTGTGGTGCAATGTGTTTGGGTGAAGTGTGTCAGTGAGTGTGGTGCAATGTGTTTGGGTGAAGTGTGTCAGTGAGTGTGGTGCAATGTGTTTGGGTGAAGTGTGTCAGTGAGTGTGGTGCAATGTGTTTGGGTGAAGTGTGTCAGTGAGTGTGGTGCAATGTGTTTGGGTGATGTGCCTGTCATGGTTGAACAGCTGGCAGTGTGTACAAGCTGTGAAATGTGGCTGTGAGGCTTGCAGCAGTTCTAAGTGTGTGAGGGTGAGGTGAAGCTACAAATAATAAGTATGAGTGCTGATTGACAGAGATTGTTGGTAGATGAGTGCTGGGGGTGTGGTGCATTGAGCAGTGGCTGAGGCTAGTGGTGCAGTTGGTAGGATGCGGCATTTGAAGATTCATTCACTGACCTTCGCCACTCGTGTGGGGTCATTGAACTTTCTGCATCCAGGTCCTCGGAGTCAAGCCGAAGTTGCACGCTGAAATCGTTGAAATGAGCAGGCAACACGAAGTTGGGGTGGACCTGCATTACATTGAACAGGCGCGGGTTAATCATGCATCACGAGCCCTGTGCCTGTTTCAGGGGTTATCCAATTTATATCCCCACAGTCTTTGGAGGCCACTTAGGTGAGTAGTATTTGGCCTCAAGGGCCACATGTCAAGTTTAAATTCATGTTCTTTTTATGCTTCTACCTGAAGCTCTTTTACTAAGAGATCTAAGGGGGAAAGATTGGGTTGCTTTGCACCTCCCATTAGCGCCCCCAAAGCACCTCGCACCCGGGCACGGCGCCGCTAACGCCTCCTGACATGAATCAGTCATTCATAAAAGAAAGACTTATGAAATAATACTGAGCGGCCTGCAGGTGGCGCTGTCCAGGGAGTGTATAAATACTTGGGCATGGGCCCAGCTTGCGCAGGACATTCTTAACAGGAACTAGTGAAGGACACAACTAGACCTCCATGTTATAAAACTGTTGATTAAAGCTTTGTTTAACGTTTAGACCAAGTGCCTAGTAGTTTTCTTATGTCACCTCCTGTGAAATTCTGCAGGAGGTTAGCGGCGGCGGTAGCCGGTAGCGCCCCGCTTGCGCCTCGGCCGCAAACTTTGCTCGCGCCCCCTGACCTGCCGCCGGACGCCATGTCCAATAGGGTCAGGGTGCCGTGTTTGCAGCCGGGGCGGCGAAAATTAAAGGTCAGGTGCCGGGTGGCCATTTTTTTTGTGCCGCCTGCCAGCACCTGCCCCCTTTCCCCATCTCATGCGGGGTGCCGGCCGCAATCGGGCAGCCCGGCACTCCTCTTGAGCGCCGGGCTCTTTTGCTGGCACCCCGCTCCCCGGTGGTCCAGCAGGGCCTTTAATCAGGGGAGGGAGGCCTGTAGTACCGCGGTGCTAGATATTCAATGGGGGCGCACCCAAGAGGGAGGGGGAGCGCTTCCAGTAACGACCCCGCCTCCTGCTTGGTGCGCAACCACTCTATTTCGGGCGTGGGGAGCTAACTTTTTCGGGGCGCTAAAAGTAGCACCCCGGCGAAGTTAGCGCCCCAAAGGGGGCACGACCCAATTTTTCCCACTAAGTGTTTTCATTTAGGGTTTATCCATTGACTCTAGGACTTAACAACAGTCCTTTCCAACTCTCTACGCCCACAAAATTAAAATAGGACAAACCAGCAAGTGAAGAATCGAAGTGCCAATCGAGCTGAGTTGTGTGGGCTGGAGTACTGAGGCTCATGGGCCATATATGGCCCCCAGGTCATAGTTTGGACACTCTTACTCTATGTGTGGGTGTTTGAGAATTTGCTTTCTATTGATAGTTATTTGTCCAGCTCCTATTTGGTGAATGGGTACATGTGTGGCTGATGCAGTGTAACCACTTGGGGTTGGCAAACTCCAGGCGTGTTTATCATCATGCAGGGCTACCCATTAAAGGCAACAGATCAAGAAAGGTCTGGGGGTAATATTTTATATAACTCACTAAAGGTGCACAAGCAGTATAAGATGGCTAAATGGTTTTCGGTTGTATGTTAAGGTTTGGCTCAGTGGTAGCATTCTTGCATCTGAGTCAGAACGTCATAAGTTCAAGCCCCACTCCAGAGACTTGAGCACATAATCCAGGCTGACACTCCTTCAGTGCAGTACTGAGGGAGTGCTGCACTGTTGGAGGTGCCAACTTTCGGATGAGGTCTCAGGTAGATGTAAAGGATACCACGGCACAATTCGAACAAGAGCAGGAGAGTTCTTCCAGTGTCCTGGGAAACATTTATCCCTCAACCAACACCTAAAACAGATGGTCTGGTCATTCATTTCATTGCTGTTTGTGGGACATGGCTGAGTGCAAATTGGATGCCACATATCTTACATTACAATTTCAGAAGTACTTAATTGGCTGTAAAGTGCTTTGGGACATCCTGAGGTCGTGGAAGATGTACATGAATATAAGTCTTTTCTTCAATCTATTCCTAGGACCATTGCGTGTAGAACAAATCCCCCTTGTACAATAACACATGGTGCATTTCCTTTTGGAGTATGGTGTCCAGTTTTGACACCCCACACAGCAAATGATATGAAGGCTCTTGAGAAGGTGCAGACAAGGTGACCAGAATGATATGTAGTATAAAGCCTATAACTTATGAGGGCTCTTTACTTTAGCAAAATATAAGCTCAGAGGAGATATGAATGAGGATTTTTGAACTGATGAAGGGATTGGATACAGTCCGGTTAGATTGTGTATTTGGAATGGATAGAAATGGTAGGGCGTGTATATAAAATCCATTGTCAAAGCATGAAGAAAGTCATTGCCCTCTGGAACAAACTATAAAAACATGCAGTGGAAATGGAGTTGCTATAGGGAACCCAACAATTTCTGGAGGGAATAGGACATTTCAATTTATAGAAGGTAAGATACAAATTATGAACAGTTATGGGCTACCACAGTCCCAGAGTTGTCTGTGATTTCGTGGACTGCATTGCCAGGGCTTGGGGTATAAGTTAAGAACCTGCTGTGCAACAACAGAAACCAAAAATATAATCATCAATGGTCAGCATGGATTTCAAAAGGGAAAATCTTGCTTGACCAATCTCATTGAATTCTTTGATGACGTAACAGAGAGAGTAGACAAGGGTAATGTAGTAGATGTAATTTATCTAGATTTCCAAAAAGCTTTCGATAAGGTGCCAGAGCTGAAGTAGCAGACTGGATTGCTGGCTGGCTGCAAGACAGAAAGCAGAGAGTAGAGGTAAAGGGTAGCTATTCAGAGTGGCAGAAGGTGCAAAGTGGGGTCCTACAAGGATCAGTGCTGGGATCATTGTTGGTCACAATTTATATTAATGATTTAGGCTTTGGAATCAAAAACACAATTTCTAAATTTGCGGGTGCCACCAAATTGAGGTGGGGGGTGGATAGTCAATACTGAGGAGGACTGCAACAAATTACAAGAAGATATTAATAAACTTGCAGAATGGGCATATAATTGGCAAATGAATTTCAACACAGATAAGTGTGAGGTATTACATAGGATTAAAAACAGAAACAGGCCATTCGGCCCAACCAGTCCATGCCGGCGGTTATGCTCCACTCGAGCCTCCTCCCGTCTTTCCTCATCTAACTCTATCAGCGTAACCCTCGATTCCCTTCTCCCTCGGTTGCTTATCATACCACCCCTTAAATGCATCTATACTATTCGCTTCAACCACTCCCTGTGGTAGCGAGTTCCACATTCTCACCACTCTCTGGGTAAAGAAGTTCCTTCTGAATTCCCTATTGGATTTCTTGGTGACTATCTTATATTGATGGCCTCTAGTTATGCTCTTCCCCACAAGTGGAAACATTCTCTCTGTGTCCACTCTATCAAAACCTTTCATGATTTTAAAGACCTCTATTTGGTCACCCCTCAGCCTTCTTTTTTCAAGAGAAAAGGGACCCAGCCTGTTCATCCATTCCTAATAGGTATTTCGCAAACAGCGGAAGGAGCGCACGTCAACCCAAGCACCCCACCCACCCACCCCTTCAACCACCGTCTGCCCCACCTGTGACAGAGACTGTAGATCCTGCATTGGACTCATCAGTCACCTGAGAACTCATTTTGAATGTGGAAGCAAGTCATCCTCGGTTCCGAGGGACTGCCTAAAAAGAAGAGAAGATAGGTATATCCTTGCATTTCTATTAACATCCTTGTAAATCTTCTCTGCACCCTCTCCAGTGCCTCTATATCCTTTTTATAAAGGGTGACCAGAACTGTACGCAGTACTCCAAGTGTGGTCTAACCAAGGTTCGATACAGGTTTAGCATAACTTCCCTACTTTTCAATTCTATCGCTCTAGAAATAAACCCTAGTGCTTGGTTTGCTTTTTTTATAGCCTTGTTAACCTGCGTCGCAGCTTTTAGTGATTTGTGTATTTTACTCCGAGATCCCTTTGCTCTTTCACCCCATTTAGATTCTTATTTTCCAAGTAATAAGTGACCTCCCTATTTTTCTTACCAAAATGTAATACCTCACATTTATCTGAGTTGAATTTCATTTGCCAATTATATGCCCATTCTGCAAGTTTATTAATGTCTTCCTGTAATTGTTGCAGTCCTCCTCAGTATTGACTTTCCCCCCACCCCCCAATTTAGTGTCGTCCACAAATTTAGAAATTGTGTTTTTGATTCTAAATCATTAATATAAATTGTGAACAGCAGTGGTCCCAGCACTGATCCTTGTGGAACACCACTACCCACCTTCTGCCACTCTGAATAGCTACCCTTTACCCCTACTCTCTGCTTCCTGTCTTGAAGCCAGCCAGCAATCCATTCTGCTACTTGTCCCCTGACTCCGCATTCCCTGACCTTATTCATTAGTCTATTATGTGGTACCTTATCGAAGACCTTTTGAAAATCTAGATAAATTACATCTACTGCATTACTCTTGTCTACTCTCTCTGTTACCTCTTCAAAAAATTCAATGAGATTGGTCAAACAAGACTTTCCCTTTTGAAATCCATGCTGACGATTCATTAATATATTTTTGGTCTCTGGATGTTCTTCCATTTTCTCCTTTAGTAGGGATTCCATTCTTTTTCCTACCACCGATGTTAAGCTGACTGGTCTATAGTTCCCTGGACATGTTCTATCTCCCTTCTTAAATATAGGTATTACGTTAGCTATCCGCCAGTCCTCTGGCACTACACCTTTTTCGAACGAATTACTAAATATGTGTAGTAATGCCTCTGCTATCTCTTCCCTGGATTCTTTTAAAATGTGCGGATGTAATCCGTCCGGACCAGGGGTTTTATCCTCTTTGAGTTTCATTAGTTTATTTAATATATCTGCTCGTTTTATTTGAAATGCAGTTATCTCATTACTAATCTCATCATTCGATGTCATCGCCACCTGTTCTATCTCCATGGTAAATACTGAAGCAAAGTAATTATTTAATATCTCTGCCATCTCTCTATCGCTGCCTGTGCTGTTATCCCTTATCATGCTCTCCCCTGCTGTCCATGTACTTAATTATGCCTCTTTCCTTACTTTCAATTTTTTCCCTTATGGCTTTATTCATCCATGGTGTCTTCTTAGTGTTTAGCTTGTTCTTGTTTTTTAGCGGAATATATTTTTCCTGGACTCTGTTGAACACTGTTTTAAATGTTTCCCATTGCAGTTCCATGTCATTGTTTGCCAATATTGTTGTCCATTTTATTTTCCCAAGTTCTATTCCCAGCCCCTCAAAATCAGCTTTTCTCCAATCTATTACCCTGGTCTTTGTCATACTTATGTCCTTCTCAATTATTATCTTAAAGTGTATGATATTATGGTCACTATTGCCCAGATTTTCCCCTACTTTTACTTCTCTTATCTGCTCTGGTTCATTCCCCATTACTAGATCCAATAGCAAATCCTCCCTTGTTGGGCTTTTTACATATTGGGTTAGAAAGGAGTGCTGTACACATTGTAGGAACTCCATTCCCTTATCCCCTTTACCTACCTCTTCTGTCTAATTAATATCTGGGTAGTTGAAATCCCCCATGATTATTATTTTATGTTTTTTATGCATTTCCCTAATTTGTATACATATTTCTCCCTCCACCTCCCTTTCACTATTCGGTGGTCTGTAGACTACCGCTATTAGTGTGATTGATCCTTTATTATCTTTTATCTCTGTCCACATTGATTCTATTTCTGTTTTGCTGATAGCTGCTTCTTTTTTCTACTGCCATTATCTTATCCCTAATAAGTACAGCTACTCCACTTCCCCTTTTTCCCTCTCTATCTTTTCTAAAAATGTTATACCCTACAATGTTTAATTCCTAATCCTGATTACATTTTGGTAAGAAAAATATGGAGGTCACATATTAGAAAATAAGAATCTTAATGGGTTAGAGGAGCATGGGGATCTGGGTGTACAAATACACAAATCACGAAAAGTAGTGATGCAGGTTAATAAGGCCATAAAAAAGCAAACTAAGCTCTCGTGTTTAGTTCTAGAGGGATAGAATTGAAAAGTAGAGAAGTTATGCTGAATTGGTATTGAACCTTGGTTAGAACGCACTGGGAGTACTGCGTACAGTGCTGTTCGCCATATTATAAAAAAAGATAGAGAGTGTGTTATAAATCTCATCATCATCAAGAAACTGCTCAAGAAATAACGCTGGACGGGCGTGGGCCCAGCTTGTCCAGGGACATTTTGTAAGACAAGGAACGAGTGAAGTGTAACGAGACTTCCATGTTCTGAAACAAGTTGATTAAAGCCTTGCTTTATGCTCAAACCAAGTGTGTAGTGAGTTTTATTACGTCAGAGAGGCACTGGAGAGGGTGCAAAAAAGATTGACAAGGATGATACTAGAAATGCGTGGTTATATCTATCAGGAAAGGATGAACAGGCTGGGTCTCTTTCCTCTTGAAAAGAGAAGGCTGAGGGGTGACCTAATTTTGAAAGGCACAGACGCCTAGAAATTGGAGTAGGCTGGAAGGCTGCCGATAACAGTGCCGGCCAAGGCTAACGACCACTCGCAGAGCGAGCACAGGCAGCACCGGTATTTCGGCGCTGCCTGCTAATTAACATCAGCGGTGCGGAGAATTTGTGGTGTAACGCACTCTTTCCAGTGCTAAGCTCAGCAGGAGGCTGAAGGTCTCATCGGTATCCCACTTGTATTTAAGGAGAACGAGGAAGGAACGAGTGAACCTGTCGGCCAGGTACTGAACAGTTGCCGTATTTACCTGCCACCCACCCACTCACTAATCAATGTTACAGCATTGCATTCAGCTTTTGTGGAGAAAGCTCTTGTTTAAAGCACCTGAAATTGACACAAGCAAAGCTCCGGCGCCTGTCTATGGAAGTGTGTAATCTTTTAAATCAGCTCAAGCTCTGGCTCACAACATTTCTACAGATGGAAAAAAGGGTTCGGCTACTTCATTTGCAGGGAGTCTGTCGACTGCGTTGAGAAGTCTGTGGTTTGATCGTACTTTGGGTTTTATGGGATCGGAGGAGAAGGGGGGAGGGTGTGGGTGTAAAACAGGGCAAATTAATTCTCTTTTTGTGCTGAAGTCTGTATCTCTCATTGTGCTGAAGAAGGCACGCAGCATTCAGTGTTGTTTAAAGAGAACCCTGCAGACACCATAGCTGAAAGGGACCACAGGTCATTTTCTTTTGACATTGGGGCCAAGATGGCCCATTTAATACTTTCAAGGACTTTCCCCGACCACTTTACCCACACATCTCATTCAAAAGGAATAGAGACTAAGCAAAGCTCCTTATTTTAAATGCTTGTTTAAATTTTCATGAAGCAGGAAGAAAAAGATGTCGGACAGGAACAATGAAATCCAGCGCTTTGTAGTTTCTGAAACCATTATATTGTAGTCATAATTTCATTGATATGCTGAGGTCACTTTAGTCACTGGCTTTGGAGGGCCTGACAACTGAGGACTTTTTACTATTCCATGGTGAGGATAGAGGACTCATAGCTGATAACTTAAAGAATTTGAATTCGTACATCAGACTTCAGAGATCGAAACACTGAACATCCGTAGGTGATTCCAAATCCAAACCTCACGCTTACTCTTACAGTCACTCAGAAGTAATGACTTGCGATATTCTGCATCTTCTCATTTGTTACACATTCAGTATTACAATCTCAGGCAGGACAGTACAGGCAGAAAATTTAACCTTTACCTACAAATCTCAGGGGTCAGCTACCAAGACCTAGGCTTGCGATTAATATAAACAGGGTTACGTGGAGATAATTCTATCTTTACTTTCTGGCTGTCTTACAATTGTCACTTGAAGCGTCCTCGGGGAATTGCTGTTTCCGCTGGTGAAATGCTTTTTGCGGCTGCACGCACAAGCGAGCTTTAGAGAAGGTGGCTTCGAGTACAGGAGCAAGGATGTCTTGCTGCAGTTGTACAGGGCCTTGGTGAGACCACACCTTGAGTATTGTGTGCAGTTTTGGTCGCCTTATCTGAGGAAGGATGTACTTGCCATGGAAGGAGTTCAGCGAAGATTCACCAGATGATACCTGGGATGGCAGGAATGACGTATGAGGAGAGATTGGGTCGATTAGGATTATATTCACTAGAGTTTAGAAGAATGAGAGGGGATCTCATTGAAACTTATAAAATTCTAACAGGACTAGACAGACTAGATGCAGGAAGGATGTTCCCGATGGCCGGGGGAGTCCAGAACCAGGGATCACAGTCTAAAGATAAGGGGTAAGCCATTTAGGACTGAGATGAGGAGGAATTTCTTCACCCAGAGAGTGGTGAACCTGTGGAATTCTCTACCACAGAAGGCAGTAGAGGCCAATTCATTAATTATATTTAAGAAGGAGTTCAATATATTTCTTAATGCTAAAGGGATCAAGGGATATGGGGAGAAGGCAGGGACCGGGTACTGAATTTGGATGATCAGCCATGATCTCATTGAATGGCGGAGCAGGCTCGAGGGGCCGAATGGCCTACTCCTGCTCCTATCTTCTATGTTTCTAAGAGGAGTGGCGATATCCAAACTGCACGCCAATTGACATCACGCTCCGACTAATTACAATACTTTCGGCGAGTGCAGCCAATGGCAGCGCTGCCGACTCGCCAAAAATGGCAGCCGCCGCGGGACCCTCCGGCAGCAGGCGGAAGGCGTTTTTTCCACCCCAAAACGGGCCTTAATGGCCAGCGCAAACACTTCAAATTTCATGGCCAGAGTGTTTCCACTTGTGGGGAAGAGCAAAACTAGAGGCCATCAATATAAGATAGTCACCAAAAAATCCAATAGGGGAATTCAGAAGAACCTTCGTTACCCAGAGAGTGGTGAGAATGTGGAACTCGCTCCCACAGGGAGTGGTTGAGGCGAATGGTACAGATACATTTAAGGGGAAGCTGGATAAGCAAATGAAGGAAAAAGGAATAGAGGTTTATGTTGATGGGGTTAGAGGAAGAAGGACGGGAGGAGGCTCGAGTGGAGCATAAACGCCGGCATGGACTGGTTGGGCCGAATGGCCTATTTCTGTGCCGTATGTTCTATGTAATTCTACGTAAAAGAACCTGGTGTACAACAAATGTATACCTAGTGTAGGATAATGTGTATTATAAAAGGAAAAATAACTTAACGATACAGAAGTCAGTATTAATATCTTTGTATTATGAGAATGTATTGGCCCAGAAATTCGGGTCCCAACGCGTGGGTACGGACGGAGTACCCACGCGTGGACCCGATGGAAATGCCAGTTTCTTGCATGCGCAGCGCATGCGCGGGAAAACGGCACTTCCGGTCCCCTGAACGAAGGGGTTAAGAGGTGAAATGCGTGCGACGTATGAGGCAGCGCGTGCGCGTTGAACTGCGGGTTTTTTGACAGGTTTGCCCGTGCGTGAATGCCTGCACTTTTTGCACATCTAAAAACCAGACGTAAGTACTTAGTTTTAAAAGGTAAGTGGCCTATTAATTAAAGTTAGAAATTTTTTTCCACAGGTTTATTATTTTTAAAGACTTTACAGTAAGGTAAGTGTATTTATAGACCCGATTTTTAAAAAAATTATTTTTTTCAAAAATTTGATTAATTGTTTAAATTAGTTTTTTTTACAGTTATTAATAGTTCATTTAATTAGTGGGATGTTTTTTTAACTTTTATTTGAAGTTTAAGTACTGTTTTGGGTGCCCGGAGTTTTCATGATTTGACAGTTCTTACTATCAAACTCATGAATGAACTTTTGCAACCTCCGATTGGTTGCCCAGTGCTCACGTGATCCCAGCCGGCTCATCAAACGAACTACACCACTGGATCACGCAAGCACAGCGCGCCGGGAGCTGCAGCGGGCCACAGACCGGAAATGCATGCAGGCCCAGACGTCAACGGCCAGCGCGCTAGGTAAGTGCAGGTCGGGGGCTTGCACCCACGGGAAGCCCCCGACCCGAATATTTGGCCGATTGTGTGTGATAGAGGCTGGCATATGGTTTAGATTAGGTCATTAGGATTCTGCAGGGGAATGCTAAGTGAGCAGGAGGTGCTAGGTTAATGCAACTTAAAAGGCATCAATAGATTTGTGAAAAGAATTATGGCTAATTGGAAACATATCTAGGTTTCAGTTATTATTCTGGCCGGGTGTGATATTTATAACTATGCAATACTGTATTGTGTTATCTTCTATGGATAAGAAATAAAATGCCGCCCACGTGCCAGTGAGAATGGAATGTATGTTGTAATGTATATACCTTTAAGGGGAGAACTACTTTTTACAGCTCATGTATACTGTAGTACCGGCAGTGACCACACCTGTATATAGCACTGAGTAGTAATCTGTACGGGCAGTTCCACTGTGAGCCACGTTGAGTAAACACCTGTTGTACCGTTTCTCCTGCAGTCTGTGTCTTATTATACACAGCACAACATATGTGGTGCGACATTGTTCATCCAGGTGTGTAAGTAGGCTCACTTTCGGTAATCCCTTCGTATTCCATGCTGAGAACTCGTCTGGATTGATTAGTAGTTGCAGGCCCCAATGACTAGCCTACTTGTAGACGTATAACTTGCTTGGACTTTCTGTCGGGGACTTTCTGGTGTCCGAATTCGTATAATTTGGATGAATCTACTCAGTTGATCTAACACCTAGTTAAACGCAAGAAAAGAGAATGAGTCAGTTGTATAAGCAAATAAAAAATTGGTAAAGTATCTGTACATAGCCAAGCTATGAATGATGGGGCTGGCACTCCAATTCGTCTCACTTCTGAGCTTCCATTTCACTAAAGTAAATAGCCTTAAATCTTGGCGCTTATCCTCAGAACTAATAGCCCTTAGGCTAGGTATCTTTCTGGTGACCATTCTCTGCATCTTCTCAAGAACGTGATATAATTTGCTGTGTGTGGGAGCCAAAACTTGACACAGTACTCCAGTGTGACATTACATCTATGCACAGACAAAGCACCCACGCTAAGTCGTGTCAACAAAGTGGGGGGGGGGCGTTGTTGGCAGGGGGAGGACTTGATCTTGTTGCTTTTGCCAGACATTCCCCAGCAATGGCACAGCTGCCACAAGGCCAGTTTGCTCTTTCTGCACAGCATCTGGTAGAATGAGTAAAACGAGCACAGTAGACATCCTGATTGTTGAGTCTGTGTGTTCCAGATATACTTATTTTAAATAACTGGACACAGACAACAGGAAAAACTTAAACAGGTCTTTACTACTTGAAGGTCAGGGCTGAACTGCTTTACAAATTACTACACAGAGCTTATATACCGGTGTGGTCACCACCGGTACTGCAATATACAGTAGCAAGAGAAAGTAGTCCATCTTCTTAAGGTAGTTCTCTTAAGGTGGTACAGGTTACATACACCACAATTCCTCCCTTTTTAGCTTAACAGTGTACACCCCAATTTAAACATAACATGGATAACATATATACAACTTTCATGCAACTGTTCAAAGATTCAGTCTCTGAGGAGGCCTCCTGATCCGAGTTGGATAACGCCTTTCAGGGGTCTCTGATTCTGGTTGCTGGGGTGACTCCTCTAATTGATCTCTTATGGATTGAACATCCTCATGTACGTTCGCGTTTGAGGTAGATGCTACAGGTTCAATAATTTCTTCCACTGGTGTCTCTGCCGTAGCCATGGGTTCGACCCTTGTTCTCGATTCTACAAGTTGGTCAGCATGACGTCGTATTACGTTTTCACCAATCTCTACCGTGTACATCAGGGGTCCTTGTCTGGCACGAATTGTTCCAGATTGCCATTTCTCATTCTTATAGTCCCGGGCTAACACTGGTTGTCCTATTTCGAAACTCCGAGTGGTCTTGTTATTTACATGCTGGAACTGTTTGTTTTCGACTTCCCTACGCACATTTGGTTTTAACAAATCCAACCTGGACCGCAACCTCCTGTTATAAAACATCATGGCAGGACTTTGATTTGTCACTGCATGTGTGGCGTTTCGATATGCCATTAGGAAATTGTCCACCTTGTGTTGTAGTGGAATATGGTGTTCGCTCATGGCCTTTATCGCCTTTTTGAACGTTTGTACAAATCTCTCGGCCAACCCATTTGTAGCCGGATGATATGGGGCAGATGTATAGTGTTTCACCCCATTCTTCTTCATGAATTTCTGGAATTCTTCTGACACGAACTGCGGTCCGTTGTCTGAACATATCTGTTCTGGCAATCCATTTCTTGCAAATATGGTTCTTAGAACTGCGATCGTCTTTTCCGAGGTAGTGGTCGCCATCTTAATCACTTCTGGCCATTTAGAATGTGCGTCTACCGCTATCAAAAACATGGAATCCATGAATGGACCTGCAAAGTCGATATGTACACGCTGCCATGGGGTTGAAGGCCATTCCCATGGATGCAGCGGTGCAATTGGAGGTGCATTTTGAACTTTTTAGCACCCTGAGCAGCTTTTAGTCAGATCCTCTATTTGTTTGTCGATACCTGGCCACCACACATAAGCCCTAGCAAGGCTTTTCATCTTGACTCCCCCCAGATGACCTTCATGCAGTTCCTTTAGAACTCTCTCCCTTAATTTAGGAGGAATAATCACCCTTGTTCCATACATCAATGTTCCTTGACAAACGGACAGCTGTTCTCGTCTGGCTGAGAATGCCGGTAACAGTGGTTCACCATGTGCTGGCCATCCCTTCACTGTCAATTCGTAGACCCGAGGCAGTGTCGGGTCGTTCCTGGTCTCTCTCTCAATACTCGCATTGGTGACTGGCAAACATTCGATGATGGTCGAGTGAAATAACTCAACAGGGTCAACTGTCGGTGCCTCTTCCGCTGTAGGTAGTGGCAGGCGCGACAGCCCATCAGCATTACTATGTTGCTTTGTACCTTTGAATTTGATCTCATATTGATGTGCCCCTAGGAAAAGGGACCATCTCTGGAGCCTCTGCGCTGTCATCACCGAAACACCCTTCTTAGGGTTAAAAATGGAAACCAACGGCTGGTGGTCTGTCAGCAGCGTAAACTTTTGGCCTTGCAGGTAATGATTAAATTTTTTTACTCCCCACACGAGGCTGAGAGCCTCCCTATCTATCTGAGCATAGTTGCGCTCAGCGGAGGTCAATGATCTGGATGCGAACGCGACTGGTCTTTCCAAGCCATTTGGCAACTTATGTGATAGCACTGCCCCAATACCATATGGAGAAGCATCACAAGCTAAACGAATAGGCAGCGTTGGGTTAAAGTGAGCCAACACTTCCTTAGAGGTGATCAATGCCTTGCTTTTGTGAAAAGCCCGCTTACAGTCCTCGCTCCACTTCCATGGCACTCCCTTTTGTAAAAGAGCGTTCAGCGGGTGTAGCACCGTGGATAAATTTGGCAGAAACTTATGGTAATAGTTAATCAACCTTAGGAACGACCTCAACTGGGATACATTTTCCGGAGCGGGAGCCTTCACAACAGCTTCGATCTTGTCAGGTGACATGTGAAGCCCCTCCTGGTCAATGACGTGACCACAGTACGAGATTCGCTTCTGAAAGAACTCATATTTCTGGTGATTAACTCGAAGTCCATACTCTTTCAATCTGGTGAGCACCTGTTCCAAATTAGCAAGGTGTTCCTCATCATCATCTCCTGTAATAAGAATGTCATCCAGATAGCATTGTGTGCCAGGAATTCCCTGTAATACCTGCTCCATGGCCCTTTGCCAAATCGCTGGAGCCGATGCCACTCCAAAAACCAGTCTATTATACCGATATAAGCCCTTATGCGTGTTGATCGTGAGATACTGGCGTGACGCTTCATCAACTTCCATCTGTAAGTACGCCTGCGCCAGGTCTATCTTGGTGAAGTGTTTCCCGCCAGACAACGAAGCGAAGATATCCTCAATCCGCGGAAGCGGATATTGCACCGTGTGAAGAACCGGATTAACAGTGATCTTGAAACCGCCACAGATGCGAACCTTCCCCAGTTCCCCCGGCTTGTTGCTCAATGAACGCTTCATGACGGGAACAATGGGCGTGGCCCATTCGCGCCAGTCCACCTTTGACAGTACTCCTGAACGTTCTAGCCCTTCCAGCTCAGCTTCCACAGCAGGTCGTATTGCATAAGGTACCGGTCTGGCTTTGAAAAATTTCGGGTTTGCATGTTCTTCAACCTTGATGTTTGCCGTAATTCCTTTCAGTGTTCCCAGTCCCTGTTGGAACACCTCCTTAGCATCGTCCAATATTCTGGACAGTCGTTTAGGTTTGACATCGTCCTTTTTACCGGAATCTACAGTTAGTGCTTTTAAGGAATGCCAGTCCATATTTATTCTCCTGATCCATTCCCGTCCCAGTAGTGGTGGACCTCCCTCAGGTAACACATACAAGTCCATTCCTTTGCTTTCTTTACCCTTGTGGACCACCTTTACTTTTATCTTTCCGATGGGGTACACTCTTTGCCCCGTGTATGTTTTTAATACAATCTCCGTATCCTTTAGGGGAATGTGTGAGAATAACCTTTTGTAATCTTGCTTATTCATGACCGTCAATGCCGATCTCGTGTCCAATTCCATCTTCACTTGGACTCCTGCTATCTGGAGTGTAACCCAAATAGTTTGGTGGTCTGCTGTGTTACCCACATTATGTATTCTTAGGCAACCCAGTTCCTTACTGCTGGAGTCTGAATCCGTCTTCTGTTCATCCGAACTGTTCTCTGTCACCTTGTGTACTTTTTTGTACTTCTTCTGTGGTGACTTTTTGTTGCTGGTCTTCTTTCCTGACCGGCATACTTTCGCTATGTGACCGAGTCTGCCACATTTTCTGCATTCTTGATCTTTGAACCAGCACTGGTTCTGATCGTGCGTTGTCCTTCTGCAACGATAGCACTTTACTGCACCCAATGCCATTTGATTGGTGCTGAGTTCCGATGGCCTTAGCTGCATTTCCGCGGTGCCTCGTGCTGCCGCCTCGTGCGATGCTGCAATGGTGACAGCTTTATCTAGCGTAAGGTCCTTTTCCTCGAGCAGTCGCTTCTGAGTTCCTTCTTTTAATAGTCCACACACGAACTTATCTCTCAGAGCATCTGCTAGTCCTGTACCAAACTGACAGTACTTTGATAGCTTGCGCAGTTCAATTAAGAATTCAACGTTGCTTTCCTCTTTCAGCTGCGTTCTTCTGTAAAATTTAAATCGTTCCGCTATCAGCAGCGGCGTGGGGTTTAATTGCTCTTGCAGGATAGTAACAATATTCGCGAAAGTCTTATCCGCCGGTTTATCTGGTGTTACAAGGTGCCTTAATAACCCGTACGTCTTCGCACCCATCGAGTTTAATAGGGTTAGTGTTTTCTTTTCAGCCGGTATCTCATTTGCTGTACAATAAACTTCAATACGCTCCACATAAGTGGCCCAATCTTCAACATCGCTATCAAAAGCAGTGATGTTACCGTTTTTAGGCATCCTTGTAAGTTTCTTTAAGTATTTTATTATTATTTTTTTTCCAAAATGGCGGCTTCCCGCGCTTGGCGGCTTTTCCCGCGCTTGTCTTCTTCCTGCGCCGACTAAAATGGTGGCTTCCCGCGCTTGGCTTCTTCCCCCGCTGGCTACAATGGCGATTACCGCGCTGTTGCCATTCTCGCCTCCCAGCGGTCCTTAATTTCCCCCGACACTGCTGCTTTTACTCCCTGCTGTCCTCGTGGGTATTAGCGCTTCCTTTCTTGCTGCGCGTCTATTCCGATTGCAGCCCAGCCCTTTACACTGGCTGCGGTCGAGTTCTCCGACCTTTTTCCTCCGGTCTCGCCCCCCTTCTCCACTGACAACGCGGCCGACTTTCTGCCCGTGTCGCTAGATCGGCTTACCCACCGCCGTGGAAGAAGGATGATCACTGCCTGTCGCTGATGGTGGACTTCGTGGTCAGCAATTCCAACCCGGGTTCTCGATGCCTCCCGTGCGAATGCGGTGCTCAGCAGGATGATGAGGGCGGATGCCTCTTCTCGACGCCTGTTCTGGGGACGAAGCTGCCTTGGATGCAATTGCCGCTGGGTAAGATCGACTCGTCGCCACTGTTGAGTCTGTGTGTTCCAGATATACTTATTTTAAATAACTGGACACAGACAACAGGAAAAACTTAAACAGGTCTTTACTACTTGAAGGTCAGGGCTGAACTGCTTTACAAATTACTACACAGAGCTTATATGCCGGTGTGGTCACCACCGGTACTACAATATACAGTAGCAAGAGAAAGTAGTCCATCTTCTTAAGGTAGTTGGTACAGGTTACATACACCACACTGATCAGGAAAAATGTACGGATATATATAGATTTGAGCCTCACCAGATTGTATATACCAGCCACTTTGCAGAATAAGGGGCTTGGCAGGGTAGATGCTGAGAGGATGTTTCCTCTTGTGAGGGAATCTAGAACGAGGGGATAAGGGGTTGCCAATTTAAGACGGCGATGAGGAGGAATTTCTCCTCTCAGAGGGTGGTGAATCTTTGGAATTCTCTTCCCCAGAGAGCTGTGGAGGCGGAGTCAGTGAATATATTCAAGGCGGAGATTGACAGATATTTGAGCTACAGGGGAGTCGAGGGTTATGGGGAGCGGGTGGGAAAGTGGAATTGAGGCCAAGATCAGATCAGCCATGATCTTCTTGAATGGCTCGAGGGGCCAAATGGCCGACTCCTGCTCCTATTTTGTATGTTCGTATGTAAATGTTATTTTAGGACACAGGACCATGCAGATGAAGCCTGTTCCCTCTGATCCTTTTGGGAGGGAACAATTCTGCACGTATTTCCTTCTTTTCAAGGATTCTGCAGAAGGTTTGAGTAGATCAATCATGTTTATTCTGGTAACCAACACACCAATGGCTTTTGAAAATATGATTCGTTGACCTCCTGCAGTTAATCATAACCTCTAGCCCTTCCTCTCTGGTGCTATCCTTTGTCTCGGCTAAACAAACAGATGGCATTTGGCTCTCTGTATCTCTGAGCCTGTAGTCAAGAGGAACAGATTGCTGATGAGGCCTTCTACCCTCAGCATTAGTTCCGAGCATTCAGAATATCCTCCACTTTGAAAAGCATATAACACAGGGTGGAAGAGGTTTGTTCTGTGGCATTATATTAATCACTTTGACATTTGGCAGTAAAAGCCATCACTGTGGAACATCTGCTGGTGTCAAGGTACACTAAGAGTGTTTAGAATATCAGACATCTCATATTTGTTCATCCAGACCACCATAGGATCTCAACCTGATTCGGCATTAGCTTCTTCTAAGCCTGTTATCATGTGAGTTACATTTTTGTGGGTTTTTTGCTCAAGAGTATCCTCAATCTAGGTAGGTTTTGATGGCATGCCCAGAATAATGAACAGAAAACCTTATTTGGAATTCTTTAGCCACTGAAATTTTCCTCATCAAACAGCAGACTATCGTGACTGCACAGCATCATGCTGGACCTCGTTTTAGGTTTGAAGTGCCAAATAAATGTAATGAATAATAGACAAGCAGATATATTTATAATAGATGTTACACTGTGCTAACTCCTCAAAATAAGGAAAATAATAAAGGGTTCGCAAACTCTAATACTAAACTATTTTATAATTAACTTTTTATGTACAGTTATTGTTATAGAATCAAAGAATCATAGAAGCACAAAGGAGGCCATTTGGCCCATCGAGTCGGCAACAGGTCTTTTGAAGAGACAGGAGCTGGTGAACGGGCTGCGTGATTGATTCGGGACCGCGCACCTGAGGCTGAACATTGGTGTGAGGCCCTCAACAGCTCACCAAAACCTAAGTGGCCCTCTAGCCCAAATAATTGCCCACCCTGATCTGTAGGATGCACTGCAGCAACTCACCAAGGCTTCTTTCACACCACTTCCCAAACCCACGACCTCCAGCCACCTAAAAGCTGCAGGCGTATGGGAACACCATCATCTTCAGGTTCCCCTCCAAGTCACAGACCATCCTGACTTGGAAATATATCACCGTTCCTTCATTGCTGCTGGGTCAAATTCCTAGAACTCCCTCCCTAACAGCACTGTGGAAGTATCTTCACTACACGAACTGCAGCGGTTCAAGAAGAAGGATTACCACCACCTTCTCAGGGGCAGCTAGGAATGGCCAATAAATGTGGTCTTGCCAGCGACGCCCATATCCCAAGGATGAATTGAAACAATTTCATAACAAAATGCTCTTTGGGCAATGCTTGCATTGTATACTAATTGGGTGGGTTGTATATGGTCAATATCAATTTTTTACCTTATCAGTACCTGAAAAGGAAATTGTCCATTTTAGTTCTTCTCAATGTTTTGGAACATACTTGCTCTGACAAACCCATCAGTGTGTGAGGATGCCTGCATTTGAAGAAGGAAAAAGACCTTATCACCAGGTAATCTTTCCTTTTATAAAGGATCAGTATATGTACAAATGAGAGATACCAAACACTAAAATGGAGTTGTTACAGAACGAGAGGCAAAACAGAAAATCACAACCAGTCAGGGAGCAGAAGAGCAGTCAGTTGAGCAGGAAATCACATAAACATACAATAGAGGGAGAAAGGGCATATCTATAGAAATAAAAGGATATGTCTGTCTGTCTCTCTGTCTGTCTGTCTGTCTGTCTCTTTGGCCGGCTATACAATCAAAAGTTATAGAGCGTACCTACACATATGTTATATCAAAAGAAAGCTCATCATTAGGGGACTCTTGTAGGCATATTTACTTTTTGCTCGGACAAAAATTGTGCCGACGGTCGGACAAAAATTGTGCCGACGGTATCCAAAAAACGTTCAAAATTCCTCTCATTATCCGCTCATTTGCATCGAGTGGGGGCGGGTTCATTGTGTGTGCGGGCGGGCCATCCTACAGTTGAGTGACGTGATGATTGACCAATCCTACAGTTCAGTGACCTGACGGTTGACCAACCGGTGCGTGTGTGGGCGGGCCTTATCATTCTGAACCGAGGTGAGTCGCTGCCATCTTGATTCCAAACTTTTCATTTCTTTTTCCCACTTTCTGCGTGTTTCTTTTCAAATCTACATTTCCAGCAAAAAAAAAGTTGCTTTTAAAACACAAATTGTTTATTAAAAAAGTTAATTAATTTGTAAATCTTTTCTCTAACATCTAGAATTTTCCTACCTTTCACCGTTTTTCCAGGCCTGTAAGCCTGGGCCTCTGTTGCCCAGCCACGCCCGAGCTAGGCACCTCCCGTCACGCTCAACAAGCGGCTCGCGATCGCCGCCGTCTTTGTGAAGGCTGGAGGGGGCGGGCCTGAGCCGAGCGTCGCCACCGCCGCCATCTTAGTAAAGGCGGGTGGGGCAGGAGTCAGCGCGCGCGACTTGAGTCCGGCCAGGCCTCACGCGGTAGGTTGCGCGGCGGCGTCTCTCTCTCTGCTCTTGAAGCCGGCTCGGGTGGGGGGCGGGGCTCGGGAGATCGGGGTTCGGCAGATCGGGGCTCGGGGGGGGGGCGGGGCTCGTGAGATCGGGCCTCGGGAGATGGGGGGGGGGAGCCTCGGGAGATGGGGGCGGGGCTTGGGAGATCGGAGATCGGGCCTCGGGAGATCGGCGCTCGGGAGATCGGGGGGCGGGGCTCGTGAGATCGGGCCTCGTGAGATCGGGCCTCGGGAGGGCGGGGGGCGGGGCTCGGGGACTCCCCCCCTCCTTCCCGCTTCCCCCCTCTTCCCCCTTCC
The DNA here is from genome assembly GCF_052327205.1 of Somniosus microcephalus. Taxonomy (NCBI): domain Eukaryota; kingdom Metazoa; phylum Chordata; class Chondrichthyes; order Squaliformes; family Somniosidae; genus Somniosus; species Somniosus microcephalus. The sequence continues at coordinate 273,278,297 of NC_140993.1, forward strand.
CCCCTCTCCTTCCCCCTTCCCCCCTCTCCCCCTCCTTTCCCCTTCCCCCCCATCGCCGGCAGAGGGGAGAGGGTCTGCTGGCGCCCCCTCCCTTTCTCCCCCCTCCTTCCCCCACCTCCCCCCCTCCCCTCCCCTCCCCCCTCCCCCTCCTCTCCCCCTCCCCTCCTCTCCCGCTCCCCTCCTCCCCCCTCCTCCTCCCCCCCTCCTCCCCCTCCCCCCTCCATCCTCCCCCTCCCCCTCCCCTTCCTCCCCCCACTCCCCTTCCTCCCCCCTCCCCCCCTCCTCCCCCCTCCTCCTCCCCCTCCCCCTCCTCCACCCCCCTCCTCCTCCCCCCCTCCTCCTCCACCCCCCCTCCTCCTCCCCCCTCCTCCTTCACCCCCCTCCTCCTCCCCCCCACCCCCCTCCACCCCCCCTCCCCCCTCCCCCCACACCCCTCCACCCCCCCCCCTCCTCCCCCCCTTCTCCCCCCTCCTCCCCCACCCCCCTCCACCCCCCCTCCCCCTCCTCCCCTCCCCCCTTCCCCCCTCACCCCCTTCCCCCCCTCTTCTCCTCCTCCTTTCTCCCCTCCCCTCCCCCCCTCCCCTCCCCTTTCCCCCCCTTCCCCCCAGTCGTGCTCTCTCTTCCCCCCAGCCGCTCTCTCTCTTCCCCCCAGCCGCTCTCTCTCTCTTCCCCCGTCGCTCTCTCTCTTCCCCCAAGTCGCGCTCTCTCTCTCTCTCTCTTCCAACAACAACATGCCCTCAAAAATCCCTCGGCACTGCCGGGCACTTCAGCTCGTTATATATATACAAGAACAGTTAAATTCAGATGTCCAAGGGGTCGGCAGTGCCAAGTCTAAAGTTCTGGATTTATTTGCTGGGGTGGGAGGGGGAAGAGGTTAATGAGTGGGAAGTGAGGATTGTCAGGAGGGAACAGACCACCACTAGTCCATGTCGTCTCTATGGACCTCTTCCCTGGGGTGCAAAGATAAACAAAGATAGTCATCGTCATCAGTACGTAAAGCAGTCGAGCTGAGTTTCTCTTCCAGGATAACAAAATCACCTTACTGACCACAGCCAAAGCAAAGTATTCAAGATTTATTGCTGCTGTATTTTTAGCCAGTACTGCATTTTCTTCGGTTGACATTTTGTGATTTATATACAGAGCTGAAAATGAACAGTTTCATAACTGTCCTACAATTGATGTCAGCCCAGCATCTCCCCGTTGAAATAAAAGAGTTCTGAAATTATGGGTCTCCGTGGTGAACAAAAAGATATTAAACCTAAAAATATCTCCGAAGAGATAGGATTTTTTTTAATGCAATTACATAGACCTTGAAAGCACTCTCGCCTTCCCTTTCCTTTCTTGAGACAGTACCAACTATATCTGGGTCAAAGGAAAAGAGTGTGCGAAATCAGTGCTGAAACAATGATGAAACATAGGGCTAGATTTTCCTGGAGCCGTGAGGTGGGGTTTCAGGCGTGTGGTGGGGGGAAAATCCCGAATTCGGGGGTCCCGACACCATCCCGCCCAAAACTCCGCCCCACGCAACTTTCAGGGGCGGCGGGTACCCACCCCACACTGGGACCCGCCAACCCCAGGCGGGAAGGGATTAGTGTCAATTAACTGCCTGTTAACAGGTAGTTAACAGGCAGTTTTTAGCCTAATCCCTATTTTGAGGGGTTTCGTGTGGGATTCCCGACGGCTCCAAACCACGCTAGGTTAGAGCAGGTGGGCCATCGGGCTGAAGGAATTGGCGGGGTCGCGATGTCGGTGCTCAGGTGAGTGATGGGTGCATGTGTGTTTGGTGTGTCTAAAGTGTGTAAAGAACTTATACTTACCTTAACAGCCTTTCTTCCTGTAGTCGTCGGGAGCCCATCACTCAGCCGGAACTTAAAGCTGAACAGCTGCGATCTGTGAAAAGTGACAGCCTTCAGCTTTGAGTGCCGGTGTGAGTTCTAACTGAGTCTGTGCAGAAGGACTCATGGTAGAAGTCAGACTGTCAGTGTTTCACAGCTTCAAACAGCTGTGAAACGCTGATATTTCATCTGTCAAGAACTCTTGGCAGATGAAATTGCAGTCTGTGACGTCACCTGTTGCCAGGTGGCCCTTAATTGGCCTGCTGAGCCCGCTGGGTGGGCTCAACACGGTTAATCAAGGGAAAATCGCGCGGATTGGCCGGACGTCGAAGTAGGCGGGTCTAAAACCTGAAAGTTAAAGTCCCACCTTCTTCCCGACAGGTTCGGGAAAATCAACCCCATAGAGTCATAACGGCACAGAAGGAGGCCATTCGGCCCATCGAGTCTGTGCCGGCTCTCTGTAGAGCAATCCAGTCAGTCCCATTCCCCCGCTCTATCCCCGTAGCCCTGCAAGTTTATTTCCCTCCAGTGCCTATCCAGTCTCCCCTTGAAAACATTGAGTGTCTCCGCTTCCACCACTTCTGTCGGCAGCAAGTTTCAGGTCCTCACCACTCACTGCGTAAAAAAGTTTTCTCTTGCCCAAAACCTTAACTCTGTGTCCCCTAGTCCTTGTACCATCAACTAGTGGGAACAGCCTTTCCCCGTCTAGCCTATCCAAACCCGTCATAATCTTGTTCACCTCTATCAAATCACCCCTCAACCTCCTTTGCTCTAATGAAAACAAATCCAGCTTCTCCAACCTGTCCTTGTAGCTAAGATCCCCCATCCCCGGAGCCATTCTGGTAAATCTCCTCTGCACCCTCTCAAGGGCCTTCACATCCTTCCTAAGTGTGGTGACCAGAACTGGATGCAATACTCCAGTTGTGGCCTAACCAGCGCTTTATAAAGATTCAGCATAACTTCTCTACTTTTGTACTCAGTACCTCTATTTATGAAGCCCAAGATCACACATGCTTCACTAACCACTCTCTCAATATGTCCTGCCACCTTCAGGGACCTATGCACATTAACTCCTAGGTCCCTCTATCCCTGCACACTCTTTAAAACTGTGCCATTAAGTGTATATTGCCTCTCCCTGTTCCTTCTGCCAAAATGCATCACCTCACACTTCTCTTTATTAAATTCCATCTGCCACTTGTCTGCCCATTCTGCTAGCCTTTCTATGTCCTGTTGCAGTCGATTGGTATCATCATCACTGTTTGCCACACCCCCAAGTTTGGTGTCATCGGCAAATTTAGAAATTCTACTCTATTCCAATATTCAGGTCATTTATATATATCAAAAAAAGCAGTGGCCCCAGCACTGACCCTTGGGGAACACCACTGTCTACCATCCTCCAGTCTGAAAAACAGCCATTTACCGCAACTCGCTGTTTTCTGTCCTTAAGCCAATTCCTTATCCAAGCAGCCACTGACCCACCGATTCCATGAGCCTCAATTTTGTTAACCAGCCTTCTATGTGGTACTTTGTCAAACGCCTTCCTAAAATCCATGTAGACAACATCCATTGCATTCACTTCATCGATCCTCCCTGTTACTTCATCAAAAAATTCAATTAGATTAGTGAAACATGATCTGCCTTTTACAAATCCATGTTGGCTCTCCTTAATTAGCTTAAACCTCTCCAAGTGCCCGTAAATTTTTTCTTTGATTATTGTTTCTAAAACTTTACCCACCACTGATGTTAAACTGACCAGCCTGTAGTTACTAGGATTGTCCTTACACCCTTTCTTGAACAATGGTGTCACATTTACCACTTTCCAATCCTCAGGCACCTCCCCCGCATCTAGGGAAGATTGGAAAATTATGGCAAGCCCTTCCACTATCTCCTCCCCCAATTCCCTTAGCAACCTGGGATGCAAGCCATCTGGACCAGGCAACTTATCCACTCGAAGCATATCCAGTCTTTCTAGTACATCCTGTCTATCAATTTTCACCCCTTCCATTGTTTCTACTTTTTCCACTTCTACCGATATTTTGTCAGCATCCACCTCCTTAGTAAACGCTGATACAAAGTATTCATTGAGTATTCTAGCCCCACCCTGTGCCTCAAAGCATATATCACCTTCTTTGTCCCTAATAGGCCCCACCCCGCCTCTTACTGATTACATGCCGGTAGAAGATTTTTGTGTTCCCTTTTATGTTAACTGCCATTCTTCTCTCATATTCTCTCTTTGCCAATCTTATTTTCATCTTCACTTCCCCTCTCAACTTATTGTATTTGGTCTGGTTCTCCCTTGAAGAATTCACCTGACATTCATCATACACCCTCTTTTTTTGTTTCATCATCTTCTCTATCTCCCTCGTCATCCAAGGAGCCCTTGCTTTGGTTCCCTTACCCTTCCCTCTTGTTGGAATGTACCTAGCCTGTCCTTGGAACATCTCCTCTTTAAAGATCACCCATTGTTCCATTACAGTTTTTCCTGTCAGTCTTTGGTTCCATTTTACTCTGGCTAGATCCTTTCGCATCCCATTGAAGTTAGCCCTATTCCAGTTTAGAAGTTCCACTTTAGATTGTTCCTTGCTCCTCTCCATTGCTAATCTAAACCTTATGATACGATGATCACTTGTACCCAAGTGTTCTCCCACAGACACTTGGTCGACCTGGCCCACCTCATTCCCCAGCACCAGATCCAGCAATGCCTCCTTCCTAGTTGGGCCAAGAAAATACTGGTCAAGGAAATTCTCCTGAACACATTTCAGAAATTCCTCCCCCTCCTTTCCCTTTACCCTAGCATTATCCCAATCGATATTTGGGTAATTAAAGTCCCCCAATATCACCACTCTATAGCTCTTGCATGTCTCTGCGATTACCCTGTAGATTTGCTCCTCTACCTCCCTCTCACTATTTGGAGGCCTGTAGAATACCCCCAATAGCGTGATCATAGCCTTTTTGCTCCTCAACTCTAACCAAATGGATTCTGTCCTTGTCCCCTCAAGAACATCCTCCCTTTCCAACACTACAATGTCTTCCTTAATCAGCACTGCCACCTCACCTCCCTTTTTTCCTTCCCTATCTTTTCTGAACACCTTGTACCCTTGAATATTAAGTGCCCTGTCCTCACCGTTTTTAAGCCACGTTTCCGTTATTGCCACAACATCATATTGCCACACGTCTAATTGTGCTTGTAGCTCACCAACCTTATTCACCACACTTTGTGCGTTTACGTACATACATTCTAAACCCATTTTTAAATTTTTCGTAATCTTTCTTAGTCTGTTCCTATCTAATATGGTACTATTTCTGCCTCCAGCCCTACCTTCCCCTCCAGTTCCATCCAACACACTCACTCTTCCATGCACCTTACTCCTCCCCTCCACTCCTACATGCTGGTGCCCATCCCCCTGCCAAGCTAGTTTAAACCCTCCCCAACAGCACTAGCAAACCTCCCCATGAGAATATTGGTCCCAGTTCTGTTGAGGTGTAACCAGTTTGTACAGGCCCCACTTTCCCCAGAAATGGTCCCAATGCTTCAGGAATCTAAAGCCCTCCCTCCTGCATCACCTCTGCAGCCACGCATTCATCTGTTCTATCCTCCTATTCCTGTACTCACTAGCACGTGGCACTGGGAGTAATCTGGAGATTGCTACCTTTGAGGTCCTGCTTCTTAATCTCTTTCCTAGCTCCCTGTACTCTGGCTGCAGGACCTCATCCCTCTTTCTGCCTATGTTATTGGTACCGATATGGACAACAACCTCTGGCTGTTCACCCTCCCCCCTCAGAGTGTCCTGCAGCCGCTCAGTGACATCCTTGACCCTGGCACCAGGGAGGCAACATACCATCCTGGAGTCAAGTCTGCATCCACAGAAACGCCTACCTGTTCCCCATACCAATGAATCCACTATCACTATTGCTCTTCCACTCTTCTTCCTCCCCGCCTGTGCAGCTGAGCCACCCGTGGTGCCGTGGCCTTGGCTCTGGCTGCTCTCCCCAGAGGAGCCATCACCTCCACCAGTTTCTAGAACTGTGAACCGGTTAGTGAGCCAGATGCACTCTGGGGATTCCTGCCCTACCTGCCTAGTTCTCATAGAAACATAGAAGATAGGAGCAGGAGTAGGCCATTCAGCCCCTCGAGCCTGCTCCACCATTCAATGAGATCATGGCTGATCATCCAAATTCAGTACCCTGTCCCTGCCTTCTCTCCATATCCCTAGGTCCCTTTAGCCTTAAGAAATATATCTAACTCCTTCTTGAATATATTTAATGAATTGGCCTCTACTGCCTTCTTTGGCAGAGAATTCCACAGGTTCACCACTCTCTGGGTGAAGAAATTCCTCCTCATCTCTGTCCTAAATGGCTTACCCCTTATCCTTAGACTGTGACCCCTGGTTTGGACTCCCCGACCATCGGGAACATCCTTCCAGCATCTAGTCTGTCTTGTCCGGTTAGAATTTTATAAGTTTCAATGAGATACCCTCTCATTCTTCTAAACTCCAGCGAGTACAAGCCCAATCGACCCAATCTCTCCTCATACGTCATTCCTGCCATCCCAGGTATCAGCCTGGTGAATCTTCGCTGCACTCCTTCCATGGCAAGAACATCCTTCCTCAGATAAGGCGACCAAAACTGCACACAATACTCAAGATGTGGCCTCACCAAGGCCCTGTACAACTGCAGCAAGACATCCTTGTTCCTGTACTCAAACCCTCTCACTACGAAGGCCAACATACCATTTGCCTTCTTAACTGCCTGCTGCACCTGCATGCTTACTTTCAGCGACTGGTGCACAAGGACGCCCATGTCTCGTTGCACTTCCCCTTCTCCCAATCAATTGCCATTTAGATAATAATCTGCCTTCCTGTTTTTGACACCAAAGTGGATAACCTCACATTTATCCACGTTATATTGCATCTGCCATGCTTCTGCCCAATCACCAAACTGTCCAAATCATACTAGAGTTTCTCGGCATCCTCCTCACAGCCCACACGCCCACCCAGCTTTGTGTCATCTGCAAACTTGGAGATATTACATCTAGTTCCCTCGTCCAGATCATTAATATATATTGTGAATAGCTGGGGCCCAAGGACTGATCCCTGCGGTACCCCACTAGTCACTGCCTGCCACTCGGAAAAAGACCCATTTATTCTAACTCTTTGCTTTCTGTCCGCCAACCAGTTCTCTAGCCAAGTCAATACCTTGCCCCAAATCCCATGTGCCTTAATTTTACACGCTAATCTCTTATGCGGGACCTTATCGAAAGCCTTTTGAAAATCCAAATACACCACATCCACTGGTTCTCCCTTATCTATTTTACTAGTTACATCCTCAAAAAATTCCAGTAGATTAGTCAAGCACGATTTACCTTTTGTAAAGCCATGTTGACTTTGTCCGATCCAGTCACTTTTTTCCAAGTGCTCTGCTATTACATCCTTTATAATGGACTCTAGCATTTTCCCCACTACCGATGTCAGGCTTTCCGCTCTGTAATTCCCCGTTTTCTCTCTACCACCTTTTTTGAACAGTGGGGTAACATTAGCTACCCGCCTATCCATGGGTGCTGTTCCAGAGTCTATCGAAATTTGGAAGATGTCCAGCAATGCATTTACTATTTCTAGGGCCACTTCCTGAAGTTCCCTGGGATGTAGATTATCAGGCCCTGGGGATTTATCGGCCCTCAATCCCATCAATTTCCCTAACACCATTTCCCTTCTCTGTCTGGTGGTCACCCATTCCCTCTCTGCCTGCACATTCTGAGGCTGCAGAGTGACCACTTGTAGAAACGTTCTTTCCAAGTATTTTTCAGCCTCGCGGATGCACTATAGTGACTCCAGTTGCCGCTCAAGCTCCGAAACCCGGAGCGCGAGTTGCTGCAGTTGGTGACACTTCCTACACACGTGGTCGTCCAGGCCGCAAGAAGCGTCCAGGATATCCCACATGGCCCGGGATGTGCAAATAATGGGACTGAGCTGCCCAGCCATGCCTCTATTCACCAGACTATGGAAGTCATTTAGCAGAAATAAACTTAACAAGAAACACTCAACAGTTACACACCAATCAGCACCTCCCTCAATTAGATCGGCTATCATCTACTCAGCAGAAATATACTCAAAACAGAACAAAAAAAAACTTACCACAAATACTCACCCGACACTCACCTCTCAGCTCCCTTGTGCCAACGACACCTTTGAATTCTGACATCACTCCTTCGTTGTGTCACTTGCCGACTGTCTCCCTCGCAGGTAGTCCGCTTGCTCAGATTCGTTACACTCAAACAGTTGCAATTTCAGATTTTTATTCAAATGTTTTCTCTTAATCGTTTAATAGCGAGTCCCACTATAGACCTTGTCCCCTATAATCCAAAAACTGTAACTTTCTGATAATCTGTCTTTAGCAAAGCTGCACACCCTGGCAATTAGCAATTACCCTACTTGCAGTAATCTGCTTATTGGATTGAATATCATCACACGATACGCCACCACTTTTCAAATTGGAGAGAATTAAATACAACCCAGAGCTTTTACAGCTTAAAGAAAGTGATAAATATATTGAAAATTAAAATGTGGCAGGAGGCTACAATCTACTTGGACATATGAGAAATGGGTTCATCCTTCATGAAAATGACTTCTTAAGAAATCTGACAGTCTCCGCTGGTTCACTAAAGTCCTGGACCCTGGAAATAATGTGGAGACGGGAATAGAGCAGGGGCGGGGTGGTGGCAGAGAACAAGCACAAAGTTGAAGGATGAGTGGAAGAAGAGGAATGGCTGCAGCAAGATTTTCAGACGCATCTGTGGATGTGCTGCTGGGGGCAGCAAGGAGCAGGAGTGGGTGCTGTTCCCAGCCAGTGGGAAAAAGAAGCCTGCTGCCATGACCAAGAATTACTACCTGGAGGTGGCAGAGGAGGTCAGCAGCAGGAGTGTGACCCAGAGATCATGGATTCAGTACCGCAAGCGATTCAATGACCTGACTGTTATGAATCTCATCATCATGAAGAAATGACTCACGAAATAACACTGGACGGCCAGCTGGTGGCGCCGTCCAAGGAGTATAAATACTCGGGCGTGGGCCCAGCTTGCTCAGGGACATTTTGTAAGACAGGAACTAGTGAAGTACAACTAGACCTCCATTTTCTGAAACAAGTTGTTTAAAGCCTTGTTTTACACTCAAACCAAGTGCTCAGTAGTCTTTTTACATCACTGACTAGGTCAGGAAAGGTGTGCATATGGCTATATTCACCCAGATCCTATACTGTACCCCTCTCACTTTGTCTTGTCCTTCCTACTCCATTCATAGCACTCTTTGCCCGCACATCACTCACATCACCTCCTGTCACCCTCACTCTCTGGGCATGTTCACCACCTGTTTCCTCACTTCAACACTACCAGTGACTACAATCTTCATCTCATCTTGTCCGATCTCAGTCATTTCCAACCACTCTCATCACACATCCTGAAATGGCAACGTTAGCACAATCCTCAAAGACATGGCGTTCACATTCCTTATGCATGTGGCTGAATCAGACCTTCACCGTTTGCACTGCATCCATCCAGACACATCGCTCAGAGCCAGTCATAGGTATGTCACGCCACCCTTGCAGGAGAAGAGAGCACAAAACGCCAAGGAGACAGCGAGATCTGGTGGAGACCACAAGAGATTGTTGAGTTTTCACTAGGGGAGGAGGAGGTACTACAGATCAGCGGGATCTCAAGCTCCCTGAGCGAGGCTGCCGGTCCAGCAGAGAAGGGTGACAATATTAAACTTTCATACCCGCATCTCCCACAAAGCAACTTCTCCTTCAGTGGACCTCAGGACATTGACAACATTGATGAAGAGTTTCATGGGCAGATCAACATTCTCAAAGTGCCATCACTTAATATTTGCTTCTCTCCTCACATGAAGATCAAGAGCGGAGGGCGCTATCCTCTCCAAGCTCTGCTGATCAGGACAGGGACGCAGGGGCCGGCACTGAAAAGGAGAATGTTGGAAGCACAGCAGCAACTGTTTGAGGTAATGGCAGGCTTGCCGGGCTCACTGTCCACAGTGGCAGAGAGGAATTTGAACATATGTTGGGGGGATGTCGTGGAACTTTTTCACTCTGCAATCTACCATGGAGCGTGTGGCAACTGTAGCCGGCTGCACACGAGCCAATGCTGACAGCCGTTGTGTCCTGCATGCAGGCACAGGCAGTGGCTCTGCAGACTCTGGGCGCAAGCATCTCTACAAGATCGTAAACAGACTAGATCGGGGCTTCCAAGGCGTCACTGATTTCTTCCACTCTGCTCTCCTGTAGACAGGTAGGACTGATGCGCTGCTGCCCCAGGGAGAGGGAGGATGGCGGAACAGGCGAGGCAAGTGCAGATGTTTCTCGGAACAGCTGCACATCTCATCCATTGCCGCAGCACAACCCGTACCCGACATGGTGCCTCCACTCCAGCTGGCCCACACTGCCCCTGCACCAGTGCAGGAAGAGCAGTCAATGGCAGGGCCCTCATAGGCTCCAAGCCCCAGAACGCGTCGACCAAGAACAACTCATTGTAAGTGATAGCTGTTAGATTCAAAGATGGGGTTTTAATTCTTAGTACAGAGACTAGACAACATGCAGCCGGGAACAGATGGTAGAAATGCCAGCAAGGTCGAATAACAAGCACCAAAAGACAAAGTGATCGGGAATCGTAAAACGCAAAACAACACAGGGTGGTGAGATAATAGACAAAAATGGAGCTGAAAAGTCATAAACTGTCCTTAAAGAAACATAACAAAACATTCCTCAGAAAGATAAGAGGGAGGCTCGTCCGCCATGCAGGAAGGGACGGTGAGGGATGCCTTCCTGCTTCACAATTGGACAATAGGATGGGGAACAAATGATTAACACCAGGTAATCACCAGCCCACTGAAATAACTATAAATATAGACGACCGAGAGAGGAAATCAGGCAGTTAGGGGCGAAGTCTTCCCCAAGGTGGCTACGGCCTAACACCTTGCTCGAGTTTAGCCTCTGAGGTGGCTGACGGCCTAACACCTCCAACAGCTCGAGGAATGACCCAACGGAAGTGACTGCTGCAGCAGACTGCAGGAATCCACCCAATCCGAGACCACCATACTGCCTCACTGTCCGTCCAGTTGTTTTGTTCAGTTCCAGGGCCGTAGATCGCCCTCATCTGTCATGGGTTGTATGTCTACTGTATCTATTTCAATCGCATGTGGTAATATCTGATTATACTTTAAACTGTAGCTCTTTAATAAAATGCCTTACAACTCCTAAGACCCTTTGGATAATCTGTGTGTGACCTGCGATCCTAAATCTTACATCAAGAAACTGAGAAAGGTGAGCAGCAGCCTTCCAGCATCTCCGCTGAAGCCACAGGGGCATTGCTACATAGAAGTGGTAGGCATAGAAAGAATACATAGATCATAGCGGGTTAGCACGGGTGTCACATTTTTTTGTCTTAATCCAATTACTTTGTTCACTATATTAAAAATTAGTTACTCACACCATTCCAGTCTGTCCCATTACTGACTGTAGATTTCCCAGTCAGGTTTTAATTTAATGGGTGTGGAAGGTGGCGGGATGATTTGAATCTCAGATGTTGGTGGATGTTGGACCAATGCATTGCAGGTCACATGACTGCTTGTGCATGGTTGGCGGAGCACAATGGTGAAGTTGACATTGTTCTAATTGAAATAACAACAGAAAAATGCTGGAAAAACTCAGCAGGCCAGGCAACATCCGTGGAGAGAAAATAGAGTCGACGTTTCGGGTCGAAACCCTTTTTCAAAACTGGAAAGGAAATAAAATCGATCGAAGGCAGGGCTGCGATAGAACAAAAGAAGTAAAAGAGACATTAAGATGTATTCAAAACCAGACGAGATGGTAATAGGACAGTGGAGACAAAAGATGGCTGAGATTAGGTGTGAAATGTTCTGGCAGGATGAGAGACAGCTGCCATGTGGGAGGGAGAAAAAAAAAGGAAAGTGGGGGGGAAGGGAAAACCCAAAACAAGGGGTGGAAAAAAATATAAGTAAAAATGTAATAGGGGCCGAGGTTATGATCTGAAATTGTTGAACTCGATATTGAGTCCGGAAGGCTGTAAAGTGCCTAATCGGAAGATGAGGTGCTGTTCCTCGAGTTTACGTTGAGCTTCCGTGGAACAATGCAAGAGGCCAAGGACGGTGAGGTCCGAGTGGGAATGGAGCGGTGAATTAAAATGACAGGCGACCGGAAGCTCAGGGTCACCCTTACGGACTGAACGGAGGTGTTCCGCAAAGCGGCCACCCAATCTGCGTTTGGTCTCCCCAATGTAGAGGAGACCGCATCGTGAGCAGCGAATACAGTATACTAGATTGCGAGAAGTACAAGTAAATCACTGTTTCACCTGGAAGGGGTGTTTGGGGCCCTGGACAGTGGGAAGGGGGGAGGTATAGGGGCAGGTGTTACATTTCCTGCGCTTGCACGGGAAGGTGCCAGGCGAAGGGGAAGGGCTGTTGGGGGTGATAGAGGAGTGGACTAGGGTGTCTCAGAGGGAGCGGTCCCTACGGAATGCTGAAAGGGGAGGGGAGGGGGAGATGCGTTTGGTGGTGGGATCACTTTGGAGGTAGCGGAAATGGTGGAGGATGATCCGTTGAATGTGGAGGCTGGTGGGGTGAAAGGTGAGGACAAGGGGAACCCTATTGTGGTTCTGGGAGGGAGGGGCAGGGGTGAGGGCAGAAGTGCGGGAGATAGAACGGACGTGGTCGAGGGCCATGTCAACCACGGTAGAGGGGAATCCTCGGTTGAGGAAAAAGGAAGACATGTCGGAAGCACTGGTGTGGAAGGTGGCATCGTCGGAGCAGATACGGCGGAGACGGAGAAACTGGGAGAATGGAATAGAGTCCTTACAGGAGGCGGGGTGGGAGGAAGTGTCGTCCAGGTAGCTGTGGGAGTCAGTGGGCTTGTAGTGAATATTAGTCGATAACCTATCCCCAGAGATGGAGACGGAGAAGTCAGAAATGGACCATGTGAAGGTGAGGGAAGGGTGGAAATTGGAGGCAAAGTGAATGAAATTGTCTAGTTCGGGGCGAGAGCAGGAAACGGCACCAATACAGTCATCAATGTATCGGAAAAAGAGGTGAGGGAGGGGACCTGAGTAGGACTGGAACAAAGAGTGTTCCACATATCCCACGAAAAGGCAGGCATAGCTCGGACCCATGCGGGTACCCATAGCAACACCTTTGATTTGGAGGAAATGAGTAGAGTCAAAGGAGAAGTTGTTCAATGTGAGAACAAGTTCAGCCAGGCGGAAGAGGGTGGTGGTGGATGGGGACTGGTCGGGCCCCTGTTCAAGGAAGAAGCGGAGCGCCCTCAGGCCATCCTGGTGGGGGATGGAGGTGTAGAGGGATTGTACGTCCATGGTGAAAAGGAAGCGGTTGGGGCCAGGAAACTGTTAAAGTGGCGGAGGGCGTCCGAAGAGTCGCGGATGTAGGTGGGAAGAGACTGGACAACGGGAGAAAAGATAGAGTCGAGATAGGAAGAGATAAGTTCCGTGGGGCAAGAACAGGCTGAAACGATGGGTCTACCAGGGCAGTCCTGTTTGTGGATCTTGGGAAGGAGGTAGAAGCGGGCTGTGCGGGGTTGGGGAACTATGAGGTTGGTGGCCGCGGGGGGAAGATTTCCAGAGGAGATGAGGTCAGTGACAGTCTTGGAAACGGCGGTTTAATGTTCGGTAGTGGGGTCACGGTCCAGGTGGAGGTAGGAGGAGGTGTCGGAGAGTTGGCGTTCAGCTTCCGCTAGGTAGAGGTCAGTTCACCAAACAACAACAGCACCACCCTTGTCAGCGGGTTTAATGACAATGTCAGGGTTGGATCTAAGAGAATGGAGTGCTGCAAGTTCAGAGGGAGGTAGGTTGGAGTGAGTGAGGGGAGCAGAGAAATGGAGACGGCTGATGTCACGGCGGCAGTTAGCGATGAAAAGATCTAGAGAGGGTAAGAGGCCAGGGGGAGGGTCCAGGTAGAACGGGAATTCTGCAAGCGGGAGAAAGGGTCAGTCATGCGGGGGGAAGACTCCTGGCCAAAGAAGTGGGCACGGAGACGAAGGCGGCGGAAAAAGAGCTCAACATCGTGCCGAGCTCGAAATTCATTGAGGTGGGGGCGTAAGGGGATGAAGCTTAGGCCTTTGCTGAGGACTGATCGTTCGGGGTCAGAGTGGAAGGTCAGAGGGGATAGTGAAAACGCGGCAGGGGGTGAGATTGGAAGAAGGGGGTCAGAGGAAAGTGAAGGAGAAGAAGGTTCTGGAGGGGCGTTGGTGTCCAAGAGTTGATGAAGCTTGCGATCCTTGACATCGGAAAGGAAGAAAAAAAGTTTTTTGTTGAAGCGTCGGATGAGTCGAAGGATGAAATGGAACTGTGGACCCGGACAGCTTTGAGATAGAGTGCGCCGATGTTGCTGAAGAGAGAGGTCGAGAGTGTTCATGTGGCGCCGCATGGCGTTGAGCATGGATCTCAAGATGCGGCGAGAGCAGTAGTTCGAGGAACGATGAATATCTTGGAGATATTTGTAATCCTGGGTGGATCCGAAACACGAAGGGTGGAAGTTTAGTTGGAATCCGCGTGGAATAAGTCGGAACCGGAGACAGTTGCTGAGGAAAATGATGTGGCTGTGAAGCCGAGTCTTGGCAGATACCTGATCAAACACGAGAAGGGAAACTGAAAGTAGTGAAGATGAACAAGGTTGAAGAGCCAAACGGAGATCCCGTCGAAGAGAAGAGCAGAACTTCTTCAAGGTAGGCATTCCTAGAAAAGGTGTGGCAGTGAACCAAACACTAGTACGATAGCAAAATACTGCAGATACCTTTTAATCTTTCTTTTACTTCTTTTGTTCTCTCTCAGCCCTGCCTTCGATCTATTTTATTTCCTTTCCAGTTTTGAAAAAGGGTTTCGACCCGAAACGTCGACTCTAATTTCTCTCCACGGATGTTGCCTGACCTGCTGAGTTTTTCCAGCATTTTCTGTCATTGTTCTAATTGAACTCGATTCAAGCATCCCTTGCATCATTGGCAGCAGATTATACGGATGCTGGAAATCTGAAATAAAAACAGAAAATGCTGGAGATACTCAGCAGGTCAGGCAGAGAGAAACAGAGTTAACGTTTCAGGTCAATGACCTTTCGTCAGAACTGGAAAAAGCTGGAGATGGAACAGGTTTTTAAGCAAGTGTGGGGGCCGGGAAAGGGGGGAGGGGAGGAAAGAACAAAAGAGAAGGTCTGTGATAGGGTGGAAGGCAGGAGAAACTAAGAGACAAAAGGGATGATGGTGCGAGGCAAAAGGAGATGGTAATGGGGCAAGTTAAGAAACAAAAGATGACTCTAGGTGAAGTGTAAATGGCAATGGCAAAATGATCGACAGCTGCCATGTGAGAGAGATCTGCAACTTTTTCCAGTTCTGACGAAGGGTCAGGGACCTGAAACGTTAACTCTGTCTCGCTATGTAATAGCAAAACGCTGCGGATGCTGGAAATCTGAAATAACAACAGAAAATGCTGAAAACACTCAGCAGGCCAGGCAGCATCCGTGGAGAGAGAAACAGAGTCGTTTCAGGTCTGGGACTCCTGTCTCTCTGTTTCTCTCTCTCTCTCTCTCTACAGATGCCAATCTTTCTTTCCCAGCGGAGCGAGCAGCCTAGGCGCACGTGCACTTCAACCCCTGGGCACTCGGACGCTATAACGCATGCGCAACAAAAGGAAAGGACCCCGAGCTTCCGGTCGCCTGTCATTTTAATTCACCGCTCCATTCCCACTCGGACCTCACCGTCCTTGGCCTCTTGTATTGTTCCACGGAAGCTCAACGTAAACTCGAGGAACAGCACCTCATCTTCCGATTCGGCACTCTGCAGCCTTCCGGACTCAATATCGAGTTCAACAATTTCAGATCATAACCTCGGCCCCTATTTCATTTTTTCTTGTAATTTTTCCACTCCTTTCCCCCCCCCCCCCCTTTTGTTTCTCTCTCACACCTGGCAGTTATCCCTTGCCCTGCCAGTACACTTTACACCCAATCTCAGTCTATTACCATCTTGTCTAGCTTCTAATACCTTTTATTGTCTCTTTTTTACTTCTTTTGTTTTTTTTATTCTTTTGTCCGATCGCAGCACTGCCTCCGATCTATCTTTTCTTTCCAGTTTTGAAGAAGGGCTTGACCCGAAACGTCAACTCAAATTTCTCTCCACGGATGTTGCCTGACCTGCTGAGTTTGTCCAGCATTTTCTGTTGTTAGAAAGGAAAGGAGGGTTTGTTTTAATTCCGGCGCGCATGCGCGCACGTTGGGAGCTGACTGTCTGGGCGCATGCGCGCATGTTGGGAAAGCTGACTGTCTGGACGCATGCGCGGCGGCGTGGGTTTCGTTGCACGCATGCCTACGGAGCGATTGGACGGAGCGGAGTG
This sequence comes from Somniosus microcephalus, assembly GCF_052327205.1. NCBI lineage: Eukaryota > Metazoa > Chordata > Chondrichthyes > Squaliformes > Somniosidae > Somniosus > Somniosus microcephalus. The sequence continues at coordinate 273,294,539 of NC_140993.1, forward strand.
AAGGCGGGCCGTGACTTTTAACCTGAAGTGGTGCAGGCGGGAGGCCGGCCCGGCTCTGACTGACTGTCTGTCAAAAGCTGGGTTGGGAGAAGAAAGGATTGGCTGGCTGAGCTGAGCTGAGCGGGCGGGGGATGTCCGGACTGGCGATCGGGTGGGCGAGCAGCGGTGCGGAGGAGGCTGAGTGAGCTGGCGAATGGCCGGCTGATCTTCACCTGACTGACTGACCGAGCGAGGCCCGCGGGGTAAGGTTACCGCGCCTCGGCGGGGGGCTCCCCGGGGTCCCGGCACTGGGCCATTGTCGGCGGCGGGCTGGAGTTTGACTGCACCCCACACCCTGCGCGCCCTCTCTCTCCACTCCTCGGGAAACTCCCTTTCCCTCTCCCTTTCCCTTTCCCTTTCCCTCAGGCCCGTGTGCTGAGCTCCCTCCCAAAGGCTGTCTTCTGATCCCCCCCACCCACCCAGGCTGGGCCAACACTGCTCGCTGCACAGCCCGGCACAGTGTGCCATTGGGAAGCCCAAGTGCCTGGCTCCTGACCGGACCAGCCTTGAGCTGGGGGTGTGTTTTGTTGTTGAAGGGTTTGAAACCCCTTTGCCGAGTGGGTTTGAAGGCTGCAGTGAGTTTCCTTGGAGACAGCTGGTGAGCCGAGGTCGGTCATGCTGCATTCCCCAGCAATCCGCTGTCAAACTTCACTGCACGGTTGTGAAGAGTCAGCGAGGACAGGGGGTGACCGGGGGCAGCAGTGATGAGATCGGATATCCTGCTGCCATATCAAGTCCTGCTTGGCACACCTTACTGACCAACACTAACTTCTGCCCTTCCATTGGACTCGGGATTTTAATTTCTCGCCCCATTGGGTTTAAATCTCTCTGTGCGTCCCATTTTAAATGTACACTCTCGGGAGCCGGAAGCCTACATTTCGTTGTACTGCACTTGTGCACTAACAATGACAATAAAAGTTGATTTGATTTTGATTTTCCCTATTTCTGTGATCAGCACCAGCCTTGCAATTGCAACCCCTCCCCCTTTAACTATGTTTCTCTGCACCCTCTTCTTTGCTCCACCGTGGGTGTCTGTGTGCCTTCAGCTGCTTTCAAATGTTAAATCCTTAAACCCCTCTGCTTGTCCAACTCCTCCTTTCAGACCTCTCTTGATATCCACCCTTTGTCCAAGCTTTGGGTCATCGTTCCTTATCTCTTTGTCTTGCCCTCTGTTTACCTCGCACTTCTGTGAAGCACCCCCAGATGTTTTTCTACATTAAAGGCGGTATCTAAATAAAGCAGTGCAGCAGTTCACAATAAGTCTGCAATTCAGAGTTTTTTTAATTTAAGAAATGTTGCGGCGTTGTCTGCACAATGACATTGCAGGAGTATGCAATGAAGTGACTTCAGCTTCACACCTGATCTCTGGGAGACTGTAAAGAGGGGAACTGCGCTTCATCTCCAAAGTTGCTGTGCAAAGGGTTTGTGCTTCTGGTGCGAAACCCTAAGCAGTTGGACCACCTGCTTGTGGTTTCACTTCCAGTTTCTGAGTGCAAAATGGAGTCAAATCACTGATCTGATTCTGCTCTTATTTTACAACTTTAGTGTTGCAGCAAAGTGGAAAGGTTGGTGCTTGGAACATTGTAATCTGGCTTGCCGTGAACTTGTGTTATAGTAATCAGCTTCAGTTAAATGACAGCAACACAACAAATAAAACCAAAGCATTTGTGGTTAACAAATCACTAATGTGTGAAGCCACATCTGTGGGGTTTGCAGCAGAACTCACCAAACTGAATAATGTCATTGTGAATTAAAATGCATAACTTGTATGTAGGTTGTTTCTGTACAAAGGGGTAAAGTTGGTAAAAATCTTCCTTTGCCTTCACAGTACAACCGTGGAAGGAGTACATTTTTTATACTGTATTTGGTCCGACTGCCTTGAAATTGTGTAGAAGATTTTATTTAAGTATTTGGAGAAAATGGGGACACCTGGAGCTGGAAGGAAACGAACACCTATTAAAGATAGATTCTCAGCTGAAGATGAAGCCTTAAGCCACATTGCCAGAGAGGTTGGTTGTAATTTCATTTTGATCTTGTGTTTATATTATGGTAATCTGGGTGTAATGGTTGGTTAGGCTGGGGCATTCTCAGCTCTATTTTGCTGAATTTATAGTTTGAAATTCGCTTCCCCCCCAGGGTTCACAGTATTACGAGCAGAGGCTTGTGGCATATTTTGTATGAAATGTTAGAAAGTGCATTTCTTGTGGTGCAGAATACAGGTTCGGTAATGGAGAGGAATGCTGTGGTAATCTTAACAAACCTAAAAGCACTCTCCGATGTGAGCAAATGTTTATAAATGTGCAAGTAGTAGTGTTTTTATACTTTCTGTCTCCTTTTTGATGGGCACTTGTATAGATTAGTAACAGATGTACCTGTTTGTCTCTAAATTTCCCGGCCAAGTGAAGTACAGGACGCCCTAGATTATTTTTCATTCTAACTCACGTAAGGGTTGCACGTTACACTGTCCATGATTTACTAAGTTGCCATCTGATGGATCGTATCTTGCGTCAGACCAAATGGTGTACTGCGTTATTTCATGAACTAATGGCTAGTATTCGCTTTTTTTGTCTGCAATTTTTTCAGCACGTTTTGTATTGTGTAATGTGCTGTAAGTTATCAAATTACACAGGTACTTGGTGTGGACTGTCATCCTTGGGAGAAATATTCGTCAGTATATATGTTTATGCAAGTAACTTTGTGTTTGTTCCAAAATGAATTAGTTTGTGGAAACTTTTTTTTAATAAAATAACGCTGTGAAAGCCTTAAATTAGATTTGTTGCAAGTGAGATCCCATTTATTTTAAACTGGTCAGTGACTTTCAAATTTGTACTTAGTGATTATTTTTTCAGTGGTTGCTTTAGTTCAAATTCATGTGCAATGGAGAAAGCAGAGTTGCCTCTGCCAGTTTTCTTCTCTTCCCCTTCTCCTGAAGGTGCTGAATCTTCATTCAGGAGCAGTTGCATGCTTGTACTAAAGTACTGACCATCAACTTCCCTTCTTCGACACAATGCTAGCTGACATTGTAAATGGTGCCCTCACCTCCAGTACTGTCCTTATCACTTTCAAAACCACTGTCATTAGCACCGCCTCAAAAATCCCCCCTTGACTCCTGTGTCCATGGGACTACTGCCCGATCTCCAACCTCCCTTTCCTCGGCTTCCAAATCTGTGCCCATCTTTCCCACAAATCCACGTTTTGAATATCTACAATTGGAATTGGTTTCTGCCTCTGCAACAGCACTGGAATGGACCTCGTCAAAGTCACAAATTACATCTTTTGTAACTGTGGTGCATAATGCCTCCTCATCCTCCTTTGCTTCCCTGCAGCCTTTGACACAGTTAACCGCACCATCCTCTTCCAGCCCCCCTCTTTTGTCCAGCTCACTGAGACTGTTCTCACTTGGTTCCACTCTTGCCTAGCCGATCATAGCCAGAGCATCTCTAGCAATGGCTTCCCGTCCTGCCCCCGCACCATTATCTCCAGAGTACCCCAAGGATTTATCCTCCTCCTTCTTCATCTACAGGCTGCCCCTTGGCAACATCATCCATCGACATGGGGTCAGCTTCCACGTGTAGGCTGACAACACCGAGTCGCACCTCTCCATCACGCCTCTCGAACCATCCACTACCTCTTGGGTTTTCAGACTGATTGTCCGACATCCAGTCTTGGATGAACAGTGATTTTTCTCCAATTAAATGTTGGTAAAACTGAAGCTATCATCATTTGTCCCCACCACAAACTTTGTACCTTGCTCCTGATTCCATTTCTCCAACCCCCCCCCCCCCACCCGCCTGGCAGTTGTCTCCTTTTGGCTTGGCATCTGTTTATTTCTAATGATGCCTCTCTGAAGAGCCTTGGGCTGTTATTCTATGTTAAAGATGCTATATAAATGCAAGTTGTTGTTGCCAAGCTCCCTGTGGTACCGTACCCAGGTAATAACTGTTCATGTGTGTACCTAAGTATTCAATGTTGACAGGATAGACAACTGCGTAGTGGGGGGTGACGCCGCAGCTCATCGGAATCCTGTCCTCACCCATTTTCTAAACACGCACTTCTAGTAGAGGTTGCTGGATAACAATCAGGATTGGAACACTAGCTGATTTTGTTTGTCCATTCCCTAATCCCGATTTACTGAGGTCACTACGCCACTGCCCTGACTAAGATTAGCCCTACTTTAGCACAGACTGGAGATCAAATCTGGGACTTAACTGGTCTGTGGCGTTCAGCTGCTCACAGCCTGAATCATCTGGACTCTGGATTTTTTCAGCGACAGTCACATAAACTGCTAAATATTTTAAGAAAAACTGGCAGCTGTGGACATCAAAACTGAAGGAGAAACTCTGGAGGAGGCGTGAAGCTATTTAAAAAAAAAAAAAGTAATTGCATCTGAAACTTGCAGTGCAAAATACGGTTCAAACTCATGGTACATGGGTTCTAAATGGTAAACGTTTGGAGACTCTACCTGTAGAACGGAGTCTTGCTCACAAGGGAGCATGAATTGGAGAATTAGGAGCAGAGGCCAGCATGCCCAGTTTGCAGAACTTCAGATTCTCCAACTTACGCTCCCATTAAGTGAGATTCTGCCGGGGGCAGAGTCTGTGAAAGTTTCTTTGCAAATATCCTTAAATTGACCCCGTGGTCCAGGTTAGTTACATCATTGAGTAAGAAAGGACTTGCATTCTGCCTTTTGTCTCCACGGGCCTATTACCATCTCGTCCGGCTTCGAATACCTTTTATTGTCTCTTTTGTTCGATCACAGCCTTGCCTTCGATCTATTTTCTTTTCTTTCCAGTTTTGAAGAAGGGTTTCGACCCGAAACGTCAACTCAAATTTCTCTCCACGGATGTTGCCTGACCTGCTGAGTTTTTCCAGCATTTTCTGTTGTTATTTTGGATTTCCAGCATCTGCAGTATTTTGCTATCGCCCTTGCATTTTATATCGTGCCTTTCATGTCCTCAGGGTGTCCCAAAGCATTTCACAACCAATTACAGGAAACCCTCGTTTAAACGGCACCTAAATATCCGGAATCCGGCAAAATTCATACTCCGAAAACACCTCAACAACCGGCAATGTTGCCGAGTCTGAGTCTCCCGCGGTGGCTGAGTTAGTCAGTGGGGGTAGTTCTCCAAACTGCCACTACTCGGCTTCTTGGCGCTGTCGGAAGTCCAAACACCTCAATAACAGGAGTCTGACTCTTTGTTAAAAATAGCCTCGGTAGATAACCCTCTCCGTCATCTGGAATTTTTAATCAACCGGCAACACGCCGGTCCCGTTGGTGCCGGCTACCACAAAAAAGACAGCCAATTTTGTAATCGCAGAGTTCCACAAACAGCAGTGAGGTAGATATTTTAGTGATGGTTGACTCCAGGAGAACTGCCCTGCTAATCTTCAAATAGTGCCACGGGATCGTTCATGTCCACCTGAGCAGGCAGACAGGGCTTCGGGTTAATGTCTCGACCAAAAGGTGGCACTTCAGAGAGTGTTGGCTGTGTTTGCGCGTTCACTCCCTGGAGTGGGGCTTCAACCCATGACCTTGTGACTCCGAGGCGAGAGTACGACTACTTCGCTAAGAGTGACACTTGGAGTAGCCACCGAAAGCTTCGAAATAACAGAAAATGGGAAGTAGAAGAAGAGTGTTTTGTACTTGAGCACTGTCACAAGAGGCTGTTTAAACAAGAGTGTTGTAATGTGTGGCAAGATGTTGTGGTTGTGCACACTTCCATTTGTGTGTTCAGTGGATAAGTATGAAGTTGCAAGAAATTTATTTTAAATTTACTGGAATATCTGGTTTATACTAAAGCTCACATTACATAGTTAATTTAACAAATACAATTTTTTAATATGAGAAATATTTAAAATGAATAAGACACTGGAGAAAAAAATTCCAGTGAAAAAGAATGTTCCCGTGCAGAAACATGTTATTCAGCTGTCAGATTGGCCCATAGTTTTCTTTGCATTACTCACCTAGTCTAGTTCTCTAAAGTGGCAAGTGATAACGTTCGGAGTGTATGTATTGGGACAAACATTAATTTTGTAACAAATACTTCCCTAGCCAATGCTAAAAGCACCTATTTGCACTTCTGAAACATCACCTGCTTTGATTTTATCTTACATCGTTGCCACTGAAACTCTTCGTTATGCCATAATTCCCTGCAGAGTCCAGTAGTGGCTTCACTGGCCTCCTGAGTTTCTCCATTCATAAACTGCAAATTGTCCAAAACTTAGCTGACTGCATTCTGCCCCACACTAAGTCCCTACTTAGTCATCATCCCTCTCTTCACCAACCTCTGTTGGCTCTCTTCACCCTACACATCATACAATTACATAGAATCCTGTATACAGAAACAGGCCACTCAGCCCAACCAGTCCATGCCGGTGTTTATGCTCCACTCGAGCCTCCTTCCCATCCTTCTTCATCTCACCCTATCAGCATAACCCTCTATTCCCTTCTCCCTCATATGGGTATCTAGCTTCCCCTTAAATCCATCTATACTATTCGCCTCAACAGCTCCCCGTGGCAACGAGTTCCACATTCTCACCACTCTCGGGGTAAAAAAAAAAGTTTGTCTGAATTCCCTATTTGATTTCTTGGTGACTATCTTGTATTGATGGCCTCCAGTTTTGCTCTTCCCCCACAAATGGAAACACTCTAAAATGATGAAAGGTTTTGATAGAGTACATATAAAGACCTCCATTAGGTCACTCTTCAGCCTTCTCTGTTCAAGAGAGAAGAGACCCAGCCTGTTGACACTTTCCCAGTGGATATAACCTTGCATTTCTGGTATCATCGTTGCAAATCTATTTTGCACCCTCGCCAGTGTACCTCTATCCTTTTCATAATATGGCGACCAGCACTGCACACAGTATTCCCAGTGTGGTCTAACCAAGGTTTATAATATGGCGACCAGCACTGTACACAGTATTCCCAGTGTGGTCTAACCAAGGTTTATAATATGGCGACCAGCACTGCACACAGTATTCCCAGTGTGGTCTAACCAAGGTTTATAATATGGCGACCAGCACTGTACACAGTATTCCCAGTGTGGTCTAACCAAGGTTTATAATATGGCGACCAGCACTGTACACAGTATTCCCAGTGTGGTCTAACCAAGGTTTGATACAAGTTTAGCATAACTTTACTACTTTGCAATTCTATCCCTGTAGAACTGAACCTTTTTGGTTGGTTTCAAATTCAAACGCCATGTACTCATCTACAAGTCCTTCCATGGCCTTCCTCGTTCTTACCTTTGTCGCCTCCTCTAGCACAGCATGCCTCCCCGTGACATCTGGTATTCTGACTCTGGCTTCCTTTGCATTTTCCACCCAACCCCATCCCTCACATTAGCTGGATATTTTTCTATTCATTCACGGGAAGTGGGCGCAGGCATTTATTGCCCATCCCTCATTGCCCTTGAAGGTGAAGGTGGTGGTGAGCCGCCTTTTTGAACTGCTACAGGCCGTGTGGTGAAGGTACTCCCACAATGCTATTTGGGAGGGAGTTCCAGGATTGTGACCCAGTGACAATGAAGGATCGGCGATATATTTCCAAGTCAGGTTGGTGTGTGACTTAGAGAGGAACTTGGAGGTGGTGGTGTTCCCATGAGCCTGCTGCCCTTGTCCTTTTAGGTGGCAGAGATCGCGGGTTTGGGAGGTGCTGTCGAAGAAGCCATGGCGAGTTGCTGCAGTGCATCTTGTAGATGGCACAAACTGCAGCCACGGTGCGCCAGTGGTGGAGGGAGTGAATGTTTTAGGTGGTGGATAGGGTGCCAATCAAGCGGGCTGCTTTGTCCTGGATGGTGTCGAGCTTCTTGAGTGTTGTTGGAGCTGCACTCATCCAGGCAAGTGGAGAGTATTCCATCACACTCCTGACTTGTGCCTTGTAGATGCTGGAAAGGCTTTGGGGAGTCAGGAGGTGAGACACTCGCCGCAGAATATCCAGCCTCTGATTTGCTCTTGTAGCCACAGTATTTGTGGCTGGTCCAATTAAGTTTATGGTCATTGGTGACCCCCAGGATGTTGATGGTGGGGAATTTGGCAATGGTAATGCCATTGAATGTCAAGGGGAGGTGGTCAGACTTCCTCTTGTTGGAGATGGTTATTGCCTGGCACTTGTGTGGCACAACTGTCACTTGACACTTATCAGCCCAAGCCTGAATGTTGTCAAAGTGTTTCTGCATGTGGACGAGGAGTTGCGAATTTAACTGAACATTGTGCTATCATCAAACATCCTCGCTTCTGATCTTGTGATGGAGGGAAGGTCATTGATGAAGCAGCTGAAGATGGTTGGGCCGAGGAACTCCTGCAGCGATGTCCTGGGGCTGAGATGATTGGCTTCCAATAACGACAACCATCTTCCTTTGTGCTAGGTATGACACTAGCCAGTGGAGAGTTTTCCCATTGACTTGAATTTTACTGGGGCTGCTTGATGTCACACTCGGTCAAATGCTGCCTTGATGTCAAGAGCAGTCACTCTCCCCTCACCTCTGAAATTCAGCTCTTTTTGTCCATGTTTGGACCAAGGCTGTAATGAGGTCTGGAGCCGAGTGGTCCTGGCGGAACCCAAACTGAGCATTAGTGAGCTGGTTATTGGTGAGTAAGTGCCGCTTGACAGCCCTGTCGATGACCCATTCCACTGCTATGCTGATGATTGATTGAGAGTTGGCTGATGGGGCGGTAATTGGCTAGATTGGATTTGTCCTGTTTTTTGTAAACCGGACACAACTGGGCAATTTCCCACTTTGTCGGGTTGCTGCCAGTGTTGTCGCTGTACTGGTTAGAGGCATGGCTAGTTCTGGAGCACAAGACTTCAACACTACAGCCAGGATGTTGTTGGGGCCCGTAGCCTTTGCTGTATCCCGTGCGCTCAGTCGTTTCTTTATCATGTGGAGTGATTCCAATTGGCTGAAGACTGGCTTCTGCGATGGTGGGGACCTCGGTATGAGGCCAAGATGGATCATCCACACGCGACAATTCTGGCTGAAGCTGGGTGCAAATGCTTCAGCCTTGTCTTTTGCACTCGTGCTGGGCTCCGCCATCATTGGGGATGTTCATGGAGCCGCCTTTTCCCGTTAGTTGTTTACTTGTCCGCCATTCACGACTGGATGTGGCAGGACTGCAGAACTGTGATCTGATCTGCTGGTTATGGTGAAAAGCTTTTGAGAACAGGTAATTAAAGATTTGACATGGCTGAAGGCAGCAATGAAGTAAATCAACCAAGTTCTTCAATTTAAACTGTGAGTGCAAAGATTTAGGGTGGAGGAGATTAGAAGAGAAGTATCCCCATCCCCAGGGTTTGGTATTTATGTGGATGGGACGCTCACCAAAACTAGGTAAAAGCTGTATACTTTAAGAAGACGCTGGCTGAATATGTGGTCATGAAAAACCTTGACGATTATAGGTATGAGAATGGACGCAGATCAGGGGTGTCCTAGCTTTTTGTCTTTGTGTGCCACAGGTACATGGAGCCTGGTGGGCCAAATATCCAATTGAAATCTGCTCCCAGAAATCCCCAGTTGCTGATGCTAAACAGAGCTTGGTGTTCTGATTGAGGGCTTATCCAACAATGAGGCAATTGCAGTAAGAACAGTCCTTTTCAAACATTTAAACCCACGCTTGGATAAACGAGAGAACAAGAAATAGAAACACAGCTAGGATTGGGTTCTCTGAGCTTTGAGGGCTGGAAATAGTCCCTGGCCATGTTTTGGGCACATTTGGCTTGGGTGATCAAATACCTGAGAGCGTGGCAGGCCTGTTGAGATACTCGAGATTTTCTTGTTGGGGTTAGGTAAAAATTTCAGAATTTCCTCCTGCCTGTTTCCTATGTTCATCTTGTTCAGAAAATTACGGAATCCTGATTGTGCAGACCAGTGGTGTCTAGTCTTCTGTCTTTTTGGGTCACGTAGATGCATGTTGTGGAGCCTCAGGACCACACAAAGTTTAAATTCCTCTTCCTCTTGGCTTGTGTACATATTTCAAGCTGCGGATACCAATAGGTCTTGGTGTTCGAAATTAGGTTTCATTAATCACTGAGGCAACAGCACAAAAAACCGCCCTTTCCAAACCCCTTGACCCACAGAATTTAAGCAGGACAAACCAGTCAGTAAGAACTATTAAGGGCCGAGTTGCTTGGGGTTTGAGTTGCATGTGATTGCAGATTGGTCACAGTTGGTGTGTACAGAGTTAGCAATCTTGTCTTTTTGCGACCTTTAAACGAGGTTTGAGTCCAGCTCAGGAGTGAGCAGCTATTTGGGCTGGAGGGCCACTTGTCAAGTTTTGGTGAGCTGTCTAGGGCTGCACACTGCTTTTCCCGTACTAAAGCCAGTGAGTGGCCTGCGCGGGTCCTTCACATGTGGCCGCGCAGCTGACCGGGAACGTTGCCGCACGCGCGCACACAATGAATTGTGTTAACAACGGCTACCATTAAAATTTGTTATGGCATTTATTGTATAAAGAACACTTCATGTCGTTTCCACACTTGTTAATAAGTCTTGTTATTTTTATTAAGACTTATTAACACGCTAACCAACATGATACAGGTTTGCCCAAAACTTACCTTAGCCATTGATGATCTTATCACATAATTAAAACTGGTTACTCGACAATTGCTGTAAAATTTTGTAAAAGAAAAACTTTAAGCAGTTATAAACTTTCAGAAGATACCATTTTAACAATTACAGAAGAAACGGATCATCTAACAATCGAATATCTATATCATAATTTTATTTCAAAAAATTATTTTTGTCCTGGCTTTTTTTTTTTGAGTAGTGTGTATAGAAGTGATTGCATAATAGTTAAAACTATAATCTCACGCTTGTATATTGACAATTGGATTAAAGAAAAACGAAGAAGCTCATTCAATGGGAAGAATGAAGCTTCTGTTGTGCATTAACCAGAGAATTGAAGTCTGGCATCTTCTCGGTTGTAATGTCTCAAATTCGCAGGGGAGACTAATGCAGGCAAAACCAACTCGTTGGAAACTACAGATGGAAGAAACCAAACACGTTGACTCCAAGGGGACCGCGGACCCCCAGTTCAGGGCACACGTGTCCCAGAAGCAGCCGATCAAGACAGCAGAGCAAAAGTCGTGTTTTTTTTTCTGGTGCTTTTGAGAAGCAGCTGGTGGATCGGATACGGTGTGGGCTGTATTGTGCCCGCCGCTGGTCTCGCCGATTGGATGAAAGACTCCCCATGTTGGCAGAATCCTTTCTCGATATTTCTCCCTGACTGACCTCCCATTCTCCGCTTTCAATAAACTCCAAATTGTTCGAAACTTAGCTGTATGTATCTTGACCTACTTATCTGTCAAGCCCTTCTTTGCTGCCCTACATTGGTTCTGTGACTTTCATGTTTAAACTTATCATCTTGAAATCCTGCCAAGACCACACTGCAACCATCCTTAAATGCCCCCCCACACCATTCGGTCCTGCTACTCTGGCTTTTTGTGGATTCTCCCCTTCCCTCTATCCCATCGCTGGTGGCCGAGTCTTCAGCCATCTTCTGTCTGAATTCTCTCCCAAAAACCCTCTGCCTCTCTTTTTTTTTAAAACCTAAAAACCCATTTTCCCAACTAAGCTTTCAGTCCCCTTTCTACTCTTGCACCATGGCTAAGTGGCATCTGCTACTTTTTGTGCATTTTCCCCAAACCATGTTAAATACTGATGGGGAGGTGAAAATTTGTGTTCGCCAGCAGTTAACATTTTTCAGCCCTTTCTGCCTTTTAAAAAAATATTCAACATTTAGAAGACGTTCCAAATGTGAATATTCAGCTGTTAAAGCTGAATTACCTTCCTAACCTCAACAAATGGAAAAATTGCCTCAGCACCGACACAAATGGCTCAGCAAACCAGGGAAGGGCACCCAGGCTCTCTCACGCAGCACTACAGCTTTGTGCATGGGGTCAACACTGCAAGAGCAGGAGGCTCCCCAGAAAGGATGATGTGGGAGTACATCACTAAGTCCGTCACTGCCAGCAGTGTCACTCCCACCACCTGGCTCCAGTGTCAAAAGAAGCTTCATGACCTCCAGACTAGTGGACAAAGTCCGTGAATGCATCTTCAAAAGCCGTCTCCTACCAACTGCACCACTAGCCTCACGCATTACTCAATGCACAACCCTCACTCACTTACCAACAATCTGCGCCAATGACCAATGAAAGGGAAATCGTGTTTGACAAATCTGTTTTTTGAGGTTGTAACTGGCAGAATAGATAAGGGGGAAGCAGTGGATGTGGTGTATTTGGATTTTCAGAAGGCGTTCCATAAGGTGCCACACGAGGATATTAAGCAAAACTAGGGCTCATGGGATTGGGGGTAATATACTAGCGTGGATTGAGGATTGGTTAACAGACAGAAAACGGAGAGTAGGAATAAACTGGTCATTTTCGGGTTGGCAGGCTGTAACTAGTCGGGTACCGCAAGGATCAGTGCTTGGGCATCAGCTAGTTTCAATCTACATCAATGATTTGAATGAGGGGACTAAATGTAATATATCCAAATTTGCTGATACAAAGCTGGGTGGGCATGTAAGTTGTGAGGAGTCTTCAAGGGGATATAGACAGGCTAAATGAGTGGTCAAGAACATGGCAAATGGAATATAAGGTGGAGAAATGTGAAATTATCCACTAACAATGACAATAAAAGTTGATTTGATTTGGTAGGAAAAATAGAGAAGTAGTGTATTTTCTAAATGGTAAGAGATTGGGAAATGTTGGTGTTCAGAGGGACCTGGGTGTCCTTGTACACGAATCACTGAAAGTTAACATACAGGTATAACAAGCAATTAGGAAAGCAAATGATATGTTGGCCTTTATTACAAGAGGATTTGAGTATAAGAGTAAAGACGTTTTACTGCAATTATGTAGGGCCCTGGTGAGACCACACCCGGAGTATTGTGTACAATTTTGGATTCCTTACCTAAGGAGGGATATACTTGCCATAGAGGGAGTGCAACGAAGGTTCACCAGACTGATTCCTGGGATGGGGTATTGTCCTATGAGGAGAGATTGAGTAGACTAGGCCTATATTCTCTCGAGTTTAGAAGAATGAGAGGTGATTTCATTGAAACATACAAAATTCTTACAGGGCTTGACAGGGTAGATGCAGGGAGGATGTTTCCCCTGGCTGGGGAGTCTAGAACCAGGGGTCACAGTCTCAGAATAAGGGGTCAGTCATTTAGGACTGAGATGAGGAGGAATTTCTTCACTCGGAGGGTGGTGAATCTTTGGAATTCTCTACCCCAGAGGGCTGTGGAGGCTCAGTCGTTGAGTATATTCAAGACAGAGATCGATAGATTTTTGAATATTAAGGGAATCAAGGGATATGGGAATCGTGCTGGAAGGTGGAGATGAGGTAGAAGATCAGCCATGATCTTATTGAATGGCGGAGCAGGCTCGAAGGGCCAAATGGCCTACTCCTCCTATTTTTATGTTCTTATGACGAGGCGCATCGCCCATTCCTTTCCTAGCCTCACCTCACCCCCTTGGAGGAGACGGTGCAGGCCATTCTTGGCAGGGGCATGGTTGAGCCCTTGGCCAGTGGTGGGGCTGAAAGGATACAAGATGTATGTTCTCCTCCTTCTGGCATGCACCTCTTGCTTTCCTGCCCTCCTGTCAGCACCACTCCACCATTGTGCCTTCCTCATTTCACATACCCAAGAATTGCAACCTGCCTAGCCAATGGGACCGCAGGCAGCTGATTCCCTCCTGGATATTCCGGCCACAAAGGGGCTTTCTGGGATGCATCCTTCCGTCTGATTCCTCCTCTTCAGCTTCCTCCTCCTCTGTGTCTTTTTCTCTTCCTTCTGCAAGCGGATGCTGTAAATGTGAAATGACAGCATAAAATGCTGGAGATACTCAGTTGGTCAGGCAGCATGTCAATTTGATGTGAACTCTGTTTGTTTTTCTCTCACTCCACAGATGTTGCGTGACCTGCTGAGTATTTGCAGCATGTCCTGTCTTCTCAAAGGCCTTCATTTACCATCCGAGCCCTTGCAAGTGTCCAGCAGCAATCCCTACACAGTTTAAAAAAAACTTGCCCCATCTATTGCAGCAAGCCACCACTGCAATGAAATAAAAATAACAAAGTCCAAACCCTAAAATTCAAACTTACCTGAATGATATGTGTGAAGCGCTGCAGACATTGCTACTGTCAGTCTGCTTACACGCCCTGTTAACCTGGCATGCTTGGGACCCAGTGCTGAATTCAGCGCCAGGGTTGAAGTTAACGTTGGTGACATTAAGTCGCCGTTGCATGCTGATTGACGTCACCACGCTGCCATTATTTCCCCCAGGGTGGTACCAGTTACTGGCAGCGCAAAAGGAGAGAGAAATATGGCGGCCGTTGCGGGACCCGCCACCAGCTGGCAAAAGAGCGGCGGCTGCCATTTTATTGCCATTTCATGGTGCGACGGAGTGTCGGCAAGTAGATTAATTTCTAGCTCTGTTTTTATATTCTATGTAAAGATGCTGTCTAATATTTGATCTGGGAGTGCTTGATGGTAACAGTACGGGGAAATAGAAAACTGTTGAATTGTTTTGCGCTGACATCCATCTTTAAAAATAAAATAATGTGTATGAAGTGACATTTATGGTACTAGCTTCACAGTCCAATAATCAAATCTGGTTGAGCGCAAAAAAAAAAGCATATGTGTCTGTGTAGTGCTACTGGGGCAAGGAAATTTGAGGTTGTTGAAATGAAATTGTTGTGTAAGAATGCTTCTTTCAGGTTTTTATGAAGGTACTTAAACAGTTTACCACTTGATTTGGTTTCATAAAACAGTTCTGTCCTGTAATTTCAGTTAATTGGTTTTAGTAAATCTTCACAACAGCTCGTCTGTATCGGGGTAGTTTCTAAAGTACAGTACATCTGATTTTAACTTTCTTACCTTTTTGCCAGAGATGTTACAATTGCAGATTGAGCTCCTATGCAGTTTATAATAATAACACTGTATTTGAGACAGAGGGATCTTTTGTCTTTTGTCTTTGCATGGATGAGTATCATGCAGCCTTGGGGGCTACATATAAAGTTTAAACCCATGTTGACAATATGCAGATATCTCAAACTGCCGATGGTAGCAGATCTTTGGATATTTGATATAGCCACCAATGAGGCAGTGGCACCACAGGCAGCCCTTTCTAAACCATAAGGCTCAAAGAATTCAAACGAGACAAACCAATCAATAAGACATATAATATGACTCAGTTGTTTGGGCTTTGAGAGTCAGATGGACGGGGCTTGGAGCCGCAGGTTAGACAAACCCCGCATTAAGTTATTCATTTAAATCCGTAATCATGGCCTACTCAGTAGGTGTTAGTTAATCAGATGAATTAGATTGGGGGTGGGTGGGGAGCAACACTTTCTGCCTAAAATTTTGCTGAAATTGACCAAGTTTAGACATGCTTGATTTACAATTAATAAGGATCTATCTTGGCCACGAAGTTCATGAGTAAACATGATTTGTTTTTATCTGTTGCATTTAGTTAAAATATTTTCTTCAAGACTGTTTTGTTACATGTCTTTTTTTGAGTGATTCCAAGTCTTTTTTTTTCCTGCCCAAATTTCTTTCCTCTTCTGAAGGCATTGACTGTTTGCCTTGTGGTTGAACAGGCCCAGGCCACCTGCTGATACCTCACACATATGGCCTCCCTTCTTGCGTGAACCGAGATACTGACTGTTGATATGCTATTTGATATTGGAGGGCGCAAGAATTGAGGACAGTCCAGTTCTCAGCTGATGTCCACATGCATGCAATTTGTGCCAAGGTCATTGAATAACCTATGGGTGCAAGAAGCCGAGCTGTGCTTTCTCCCTCCTTAGCCTGAGGGCACAAAGATCAGTTGTAACATCCCACTTGCTGCCCTGGCTGAAATTTAACATAGACCACAGTTTGAACTTCGGTCCCTCCGGCCTGCATGGTTTTATGCTAAACTGGGCGATCAGGGGAGCTGAATTTCTGTTTCTCGTTGCTAATACTTTGAAGAACAATCCCCCCAAAAATTTAAACAGCTGGTTAATTGCAGCTTCAAAAGCATGGAATGTTCTGGGTGAGGGAAAAAAAATCCTTTCTCTTCTTGAAAATGAAGTTGGTGTCTCTGATCGAAACATGATTGTGTTATCTGAGGAGCTGATGAGTCAGGCAGGTTGCTGAGGGAGGCTTGGCTTTTCATACTTCGAGTTCTATAGATAGAAATGAAAACAGAATATTCAGCTGCTGGGTTCAGAGTAATGCCGAACGAGATGAACCTTTTGGAGGGATGACAGGTGCAGCCTACAGTTGGGCTAATTTGTGTATAAAAGTTAGCCCTGGGTCAACTCTAGGGCAAAGGAGCCAATGTGTATGAGAAATCTCATGCTGGCAGCAGTAGATGTAGGGCCATTTATTATAGTTTTGTTCATTAAAGCCAGCTAACGTGAAGATGGACTAGCACAACTTTACTTTGTGAACATGAGGGAATTTAACATGGTGCATTTAAATAAATACTATGGCTCATAATTTGCGGTCAGCGGCAAAGCTAAGGTGTTTGCTGCTGGCCTCGAAGAAAGCTGCCGACAGATCATGCTGTCTCTGTGGTGAAAACTTGAGGTTTCTCTACATGTACTTGATTGCAGCGCTATGAATAGGGGATTCTTAGAGCAATGCAGCAGTGATGTCATTAAACTGCCTAATCAGCCAATCACATTTAAGGATTCGCACAGACAGCAAACCAGGAAATAAAAACCAGCTTTTATCCGCACATTTAAAAAATGTTAACGAGCGAAATAAAGATTGGGACTTTCACATGGGGATAAAGTAGAAGCTGAAATATCATGAACAAACTTCAATTTAAAAAAAATGTGTAATTTTTATCATAATGGAGAAATTTGACATTCCAAAAGTATAAAAATTAGATTTTCAGGGCCTGAACAGTTGTTTAGCAGTCAATACACTGTTAAAACCCCAGTTACACCTATCCCAACAAGGCTCAACATTTAATGGGGTGTTTAAGATGTAAGATGTATGGCACAGTATTTATAGAAAATATGAGCTTATTTCCCAGAAATGCTGTGTAAATCAAAATGTGTAGAAGTTGGGATGTTTCAAGTGTGAAACGTGTATTTTTTTCAGCAGTCTTTGTTTATGTTGGCATGTTGGAAGTGGTGATACTGTATCAGATTTTTGCTTGCATGCAATTAGCCGACTAATGGTCGCTATATCGATAATGCAGAATTTGCCTTTCATCTGTTCTAAGGAAGTTAGAGTTGCAAGTGGTGGAGACAGGATGGATTTTAGTGCTGTTTGCTTTCAGTTGCTGTAGGGTTGCTGGTTAAGAGAAGCACAGAAAACCTGAGTCACTGCATGTGAGCTACTTCAACATCAGTCAACTTGATTGACGTGACTGAGCTTGTAGATTTGGCTAGACAGGTGCCGTAGGATTCCTAGCCAGAGAAGTGTGAAGGTTTTATTTGTTGCTGTTAGTCAGACATTGCAGAGTAGTGAGAAAGTTTCAATCTCTAATACTGGTGAGGACGATGGTTCCTCTGGGAAGTACTGCCGGAGCCCAGTCCACGTCACCGTGGGTGGCTCATCTGTACAGCGGGGGGTTGAAGGAAAATGGAGGAAGGCCAGGAAAGAAATAGTGACGGGGATTCAATAGTTTGGGGAACAGACAGGCGTTTCTGCGGCTGCAGACATGACTCCAGGATGATATGTTGCCTCCCTGGTGCCAGGATCAAGGATGTCACTGAGCGACTGCAGGATATTCTGAGGTGGGAGGGTGAACAGCCAGCGGTCCCTATCGGTACCAATGACAGAGGTCGAAAGAGGTTCTGCAGGCACATTTTAGGGTGCATGGAAAGAGATTAATAAGCAGGACCTCAAAGGTCGTAATCTCTTTTACTCCCGGTGCCACACACCAGTGAGTGCAGAAATAGGAAGATAGAGCAGATGAATGCGTGGCTGGAGAGATGGTGCAGGAGGGAGGGCTTTAGATTCCTGAGGCATTGGAACCGGTTCTGGGGAAGGTGGGTTCTGTACAGGCCGGATGGGTGGCACCTCAACGGGGCCAGGACCAATATCCTCACTGGGAGATTTGCTAGTACAGGTTGACTATCCCTTATCCGAAAACCTTGGGACCAGCTGTGTTTCGGTTTTCAGAAATTTTTGGATTTCAGAAGGTATTATTTCAGACTGGGAAACTCTGAACATTAACTTAATTTGGTAATTAGTATTTGTATTTAATATAAATTTTAAAAGTTCAGGCTACCTCTTGAGACTGTTCCGTGTCTCATTCCCCTTCCTGCTTGTCTGTGCTGCCGCTCCCAGTCTGTTTACAGCTCCCCCTGCTCCGGGTCTCATTCCCCTTCCTGCTTCTCTGTGCTGCCGCTCCCAGTCTGTTTACAGCTCCCCCTGCTCCGGGTCTGAATTCCTTGACTTAGTGGGGGTCTGGGGCTCGACTGCCGCCACCAGTTGTGGGAAAGCCGGATATCGGCTGACTCCTACGCTAAGCTGGCCCGCAAATCAGGTCAGAAAAGCATCGGCCGTGTGGGGTCATGTTTGGCGCCACTCGGGTTATGTCGTGCGCATGACTTACGCTCCACCAAAAAAACTTTCGGCTTTCAGAGGTTTTCGGTTTTCAGAAGTGCGGATAAAGGATAGTCTACCTGTACTGTTGGGGAGGGTTTAAACTAACTTGGCAGGGGGATGGGAACCTGAGCATAGATTCAGAAGGGAGAGAAACAAAACTGGAAATGGAAGGTAGACAATGAGTAAGTGTGTTTGGAAGGCAGAGGAAACAAAGGCTAGAAAATAGACAACAGAGGGGTTGGGCAGTGCTTAATGGTGTATACTTCAATGCAAGGAGTCTAGTGAATAAGGCAGATGAGCTGAGGGCACAGATAGACTCGTGGAGGTATGATATCAATATTACTGAAACATGGCTGAAAGGTGGTCAGGAATCGCAGCTAAACATTCCTAGTTACAGGGTTTTCAGATGAGATAGCGAGGGGGGATAAAAAAGGAGGGTTGCAATATTGGTTAAAGAAATAATTACAGCTGTGAGGAGGGATGATATGTTAGAAGGATCATCAAATGAGGGCATATGGGTTGAACTGAAGAAAGAAAAAGGGGCAATCACACTGCTGGGAGAGTACTTTCGACCCCCAAATAGTCAGCGGGAGATAGAAGAGCAAATATGTAGGCACATTTCTGAGAAGTGCAAAAACAATAGGGTAGTAATCGTAGGGGATTTGAGCTACCCTAATATTAACTGGGATCGAATTAGTGTGAAAGGTATAAAGGGTGCCAAATTCTTAAAATGCATTCAGGAGAACTTTTTTACTCCGTACGTAGCAAGCTCAGCAAGAGAGGGGGTGGTTCTGGACTTAGTTTTAGGCAAATAAGCTGGACAGGTAAAGGGGTATCAGTGGAAGAGCATTTTGGTGGCAGTGATCATAATTCAGTTAGATTTAGCCTAGCAATGGAATAGGATGATAGACCAGGAGTAAACGTTCTCAATTGGGGAAAGGGCAGTTTTACTAAGCTGATTGAGCAAAAGTGGACTGGAAACAGCTACTTGAAGGTAAATTAGTGTCAGAGCAGTGGGAGGCATTCAAGGAGGAGATAGTGAGGGTTCAGAACATGTGCCCCCAAAGAAAAAGGGTGGGCCTTCTAAATCTAGAGCCGCCTGGATGTCGAGTGGTATACAGGGTGGGACAAGGCAAAAAAGGGAAGCTTATTTCAGATACCGACAGCTAAATACTGCAGAAAGCAGAGAGGAGTATAGAAAGTGCGGGGTGAAATTAAAAAGGACATTAGCAAGTAAAGAGAGGGCATGAAAAAATATTGGCAAGTAAAAGCAAAGAAAACCCAAAGATGTTTGAAAGTACATATAGCAAGAGGATATAGCAAGAGGGGGGCGCACAGTGGCATAGTGGTTAGCACTGTTGCCTCACAGTGCCAGGGACCCGGGTTCAAATCCGGCCTCGGGCGACTGTCTGTGTGGAGTTTGCACATTCTCCCTGTGTTTGCGTGGGTTTCCTCCGGGTGCTCCGGTTTCCTCCCACAGTCCAAAGATGTGCGGGTTAGGTTGATTTGGCTATGATAAATTGACCCTTAGTGTTAGGGGATTAAATACGTGGGGTTACGGGGATCGGGTGGGATATGTGTCGGTGCAGGCTCGATGGGCCGAAATGGCCTCTATCTGCACTGTGGGGATTCTGTGTGAACTAAAGAAAGAATAGGGCCTATTAGAGAGCAAAAAGGTAACCTGTGCGTTGAGGCGGTAGACGTGGGGATGGTTCTTCATGGATACTTTGCGTCTGTCTTCACAAAAGAGAGGGATGATGCAGACATTGTAGTTGAGGAGGAGTGTGAAATATTGGATGAGTGAAACATAATGAGAGGGGAAATATTAAGGGGTTCAGCATCTTCAAAAGTAGATAAATCGTCAGGTCTGAATGAAATGTATCCCAGGCTGTTAAGAGAAGTGAAGAAGGAAATAGTCGAGTCTCTGACCATCATTTGAATCCAAAATTGGCTCAGTGGCAGGAAGCAAAGGGGAATGGTTGCTAGGATTTTTGTGACCGGAAGGTTGTTTCGAGAAGGGTTCCGCAGGGCTCAGTACTGGGTCCCTTGCTTTGCGTGGTATATATCAGTGATTTAGACTTTACTGTAGGGGGCATGATTAAGAAGTTTGCACATGATACAAAAATTGGCCGTGTGGTTGAGAGTGAGGAAGAAAGCTGTAGAGTGCAGGAAGATATCAATGGACTGGTCAGGTGGGCAGAAAAGTGGCAAATGGAATTCAATCTGGAGAAGTGTGAGGTAATGCATTTAGGGAGGGCTAACAAGGCAAGGGAATACACATTAAATGGTAGGATACTGAGAAATGTGGAGGAACAGAGGGTGTCCACAGATCCCTGAAGGTAGCAGACGGGTAGATAAGGTGGCTAAGAAGGCATACGGGATACTTTCCTTTATTAGCTGAGGCATAGAATACAAGAGCAGGGGGGTTATCCTTGAACTGTATAAAACACTAGTTGGGCCGCAGCTAGAGTACTGTGTACAGTTCTGGTCACCACATTACAGGAAGGATGTGATTGCACTAGAGAGGGCACAGAGGAGATTTACGAGGATGTTGCCTGGGCTGGGGAATTTTAGCGACAAGTAAAGATTGGATAGGCTGGGATTGTTTTCTTTGGAACAGAGGAGTCTGAGGGGAGTCTTAATTGAGGTGTATAAAATTATGGCGTGATTATTTGCACCGCGTTTTTGGCGCTTTCTGTTCATGGGCACCCGTTTGGTACTGTGCATTCGCACTCTATCCGGTCGCGCATGCACAGTATGCCACGGCTGTGGCCTGCACCGTCGCACTTTCCTCGGCTCTGTGCATAGACGGTCAGGGGATCTGTTGGCCATGGAGGGAGAGGGGATTGAAGGGGCAGGGCTATGAGAGGATTGATTGGCGGGGTGGGGGGGTGGACTTGAGAGAGGAGAGGGGATCCAAGGTGGGGGAGGGAGGAGAGAGGATTGAAGGGGGTGCGGTGGGGGGAGGAGAGGGAGGGAACAGTGGGGATGGGGCAAGAACGTGATCCAGATCTAAAGGCGGGGTGGGTAGAGAAGAGCGAGAACGTAACCCAGATGGGAAGACGGATCACGTTCTCTCCCCACCCCACCCCACTGTTGCACATGGATCACGTTTTTCCAACCGTACACCCACATTCTTCACACCCGCACCACCTTCTCCCTCTCCTCTTCCTTGACCTGGTTGATTTCTTGGAAAGCCTGGCGCGTGTGTGGCAAGTGACATAATTGGACTGGACGAAATCCAGAAGTCATGGCACTGTCACTATTCACGTCATACCCAATAAACCTATCAACAATCTATGACCCACACAAGTGCCCCATCTATTTTGGGGGGGAGGGCAACAGACCAAGAGCTGGAAAGCGGGATTAGGCTGGCTAGCTCATTTTCGGCCAGCACAGACACGATGGGCCGAATGGCCTACCTCTGTGCTGTGCATTTTTGTGATTCTATGAAATATAGTGGTGATTATTACAATGCAAGAGACTGTTAAGTGTATATCTGTAGTGTATGCACTACAGCTGTAGACCATTGCATGTATATTCTCTCTCAGCAGATTACTGTATCTGGTGAAGGCTAATGTATTCTTTGCTCATTTGACAATCATGGATTTTTGAGAATTGCCTTTAGCTGTATAATTAGCCATCAAATGTTTGTGGAATGCTGTATTTAGGAATTTATCTGGTGAGTGCGTGTGTGTGTGTCTCTTGCTGTCTGTGTATGTTGCTGTCTTGTGTCAGTGGGGGTCGGGGGGAGAACGCTCCACTGGCTGGAGACATACCGAGCACAAAGGAAGATGGTTGTGGTTGTTGGAGCCCAATCATCTCAACCCCAGGACATCATTGCAGGAGTTCCTCAGGGCAGTGTCCTGGGCCCAACCATCTTTAGCTGCTTCATCAATGACCTTCCCTCCATCATAAGATCAGAAGTGGGGATGTTCGCTGATGATTGCAGTGTTCAGTTCCATTCACAATTCCTGAGCAAGACCTGGGCGACATTCTGGCTCGGGCTGATAAGTGGCAAGTAACATTTGCGCCACGCAAGTGCCAGGCAATGACCATCTCTAATAAGAGTCTAACCACTACCCCTTGACATTCAACGGCATTGCCATTGCCGAATCCCCCCACCATCAACATCCTCGGGTCACCGTTGACCAGAAACTTAACTAGACCAACCACATAAATACTGTGGCTACAAGAGCAGGTCAGATGCTGGATATTCTGCGGCGAGTGACTCATCTCCTGACTCCCCAAAGCCTTTCCACCATCTACAAGGCACAAGTCAGGAGTGGGATGCAATACTCTCCACTTGCCTGGATGAGTGCAGCTCCAACAACACTCGAATCTCTACACTATCCAGGACAAAGCAGCCCACTTCATTGGCACCCCATCCACCACCTGTTCAGGGAGAAATGTTGACCAGGACATGAGAACACCATATGGTCATTGAATGATGTCATGGGATTTTTAATATCTTTCTAGACAGGCAGGCTCAGTTGGTAGCACACTTGCGTTGGTCAGAAGGTTTCCTGGTCCCAAAAATGAATATCCTGCAATTGCCTACTCCGTCAAATACCCAATTCTCTAAGTTATGGAAGCTGGTGTTAACCCTAAGCTTATCCATCGGTTTGGAAGTTTTGACCTAATCCTTGATGGCTAGTATAGTTTTCAGCATAGCTGTGCTGCTGATGAGCCAGTTATCCACGTTTTTCACCCCTGCAGTCAGTTCTTGAACACTTGGGAAATCTTCTCCAAAGCCTTTCAGGGGCCTTGGTATTTTGCACAAACTACCATGATTTTTCCACCAACCAAAGCCACGTACGTGGCTATCTAGTTTCTTCTTGCATCACTATCGATGTTGTAGTTGATCACTCGTCCTCTGAGTCTTTTCCCATTGTTTGATTGTGTCCTTGCAGCTTATTCCAACTCTTGTTTGTCCTTCATTCCAATCACCTCTACTCATAAGTCAGCCTATCCATTGATGATTTTGCATTACATTTATGAATATTCTTGAAATTGCTCACCCTCATTCCATGAAGCTTCCATTGTGCAATAGCTGATTTACTACATTTTGATCTCCATTATGTCCTTTGGGAAATTGCTTTCTTTTTTCTTTCACTTCTTCAAAGACACTGCTTATCTGTTCTCAATTCGTCGTCGTACGTGTCTTCACACTATTCCCTTTGGGGAACTGTATGAAGTGGCGGAAGGATTTCTGGCCGCGATTAACGCTCCTTCCGTGACCGTAACCATCTTCGTACCAGCCATTAGGGTGGTTAGTCCTATGGCGGGAGGGTTTTACGGGCTCCCACAACCCATATGAGGTGGGGGGGGCCAACCCACACCCACCCACGGACGCAAGTATCCCGCTGGATGTCAACCCAGAATTTAGAGCCGGAGCTCCGACCCCACTTGCCGGGACTGTCTGGAGCGGGGTTCGAAACCCTACGCCTTCTGGCCCAGCGGCGGGGATGCTACCGCTACACTAAAGGCCCACTCCCTGTTCTCAAGTATAACCAGTAGATATCACCTCTTAGTTCAATGGTTTCATCCTTAGTCCTTCACTACTGGCAGTTCTGGTGTTACGATCACCGTTGACCTCAAACAGAACGCCAGCTCCTCCATCACTCATGTTCTCTTTGAGAAGCGTGGTTTCTCTGTTTGAGTTACACTTTTTCCCTTAACTCTGTAAAGCCTAACTCTTTCCGAGACTTGAACTTAAAAACATAAGAACATAAGAAATAGGAGCAGGAGTAGGCCAATCGGCCCCTCGAGCCTGCTCCGCCATTCAATAAGATCATGGCTGATCTGATCCTAACCGCCAATCTACTATCACAGAACCGTCTCCTGAATCTAACAGAATTAGACACATGAAATAGGAGCAGGATCAGGCTACACGGCCCCTGGGCCCGCTCCGCTACCCACAGGGCCATGTCCGATCCGAACCTAGACTCATGTCCAAATTCCTGCCCGCTCCCCGTAACCCTTAATTCCCTTTACTTCTAGGAAACTGTCTATTTCTGTTTTAAATTTACGTAATGATGTAGCTTCTACAGCTTTTTGGGGCAGCATATTCCATGGACCTACCACCCTCTGAGTGAAGTAGTTCCTCCTCATCTCAGTTTTGAAAGAGCAGCCCCTTATTCTAAGACTATGCCCCCTAGTTCTAGTTTCACCCATCATCGGGAACTCTGCTTCCATATCTGGTAATGTGCTCCTGGGTTTGTGTGTGAGTGCGCGCTTGTGCATGTCATGCTGCATGCTCTTTTTCCTTCTCTTTTATATCTGCACTATTCAAATATCAGTGCCACCACAGAGACTTGTGATTGTGACCCAGCATAAGCAGGCTTCTGTTACTGGTTTGAACTGATTGCTGAAATTTCATGGATCAATGACAGCACAAGGTTAGGCAGTGTTCTGCCCCTCACTCCCCCCCCCCCCCCCCCCACCCCAGTTAACTTTTCCCTCTCCTTTCTACTGAAAGTGTTGACTACTTGCCATGACCTGATTCTGCTGTTACCAGTTGCCCTGGCTGCCTTACCAAAGGGCCATTATTTATGTGAGTCTTTGTGCAGTAAATAACTTGCCAATAGCAATGTGTCACAGCCAAACGTGATACTTCTAGCCAGGTCTCTCTATAGCATTTTGGGGTGGCAACCATGATTTCCCTCCCACTCACTGACTTAACATAGAAACATAGAAGATAGGAGCAGGAGTAGGCCCTTCGAGCCTGCTCCGCCATTCAATGAGATCATGGCTGATCATCCAAATTCAGTACCCGGTCCCTGCCTTCTCCCCATATCCCTTGATCCCTTTAGCCTCAAGAAATATATCCAACTCCTTCTTGAATATATTTAATGAATTGGCCTCCACTGCCCTCTGTGGCAGAGAATTCCACAGATTCACCACTCTCTGGGTGAAGAAATTCCTCCTCATTTCAGTCCTAAATGGCTTACCCCTTATCCTTAGACTATGACCCCTGGTTCTGGACTCCCCGGCCATCAGAAACATCCTTCCTGCATCTAGTCTGTGCAGGCCTGACAGAATTTTATAGGTTTCGATGAGATCCCCTCTCAGCCTTCTAAACTCCAGTGAGTAGAAGCCCAATCGACATAATCTCTCCTCGTACGTCATTCCTGCCATCCCAGGTATCAGCCTGGTGAATCTTCGCTGCACTCCTTCCATGGCAAGAACGTCCTTCCTCAGGTAAGGCGACCAAAACTGCACACAATACTCAAGGTGCGGTCTCACCAAGGCCCTGTACAACTGTAGCAAGACATCCTTGTTCCTGTACTCGAACCCTCTTGCTACGAAGGCCAACATACCATTTGCCGCCTTAACCGCCTGCTGCACCTGCATGCTGACCTTCAGCGACTGGTGCACAAGAACACCCAGGTCTCTTTGCACTTCCCCTTCTCCCAATCTATTGCCATCCAAATAATAATCTGCCTTCCTGTTTTTGCCACCAAAGTGGATAACCTCACATTTATCCACATTATAGTGCATTTGCCATGTTTCTGCCCAATCACCCAACCTGTCCAAATCGTACTGGAGTTTCACGACATCCTCCTCACAGCTTACCCTCCCACCCAGCTTTGTGTTGTCTGCAAATTTGGAGACATTACATCCAATTCCCTCGTCCAGATCATTAATATATATTGTGAACAGCTGGGGTCCTAGGACCGATCCTTGCGGTACCCCACTAGTCACTGCCTGCCACTCGGAAAACGACCCGTTTATTCTAACTCTTTGCTTTCTGTCCGCCAACCAGTTCTCTATCCAAGTCAATACCTTGCCCCCAATCCCATGTGCCTTAATTTTGCACGCTAATCTCTTATGCGGGACCTTATCGAAAGCCTTCTGAAAGTCCAAATACACCACATCCACTGGTTCTCCCTTATCTATTTTACCAGTTACATCCTCAAAAAATTCCAGTAGATTAGTCAAGCATGATTTACCTTTTGTAGGCACTGAGCTCAATTGTTGTGGCGCTAACCCCAGCTCTGATCATGGCTGAGATTGTTTAACTGAGCACAGAACAGGAATTAAATCTGGGGTGTTGGCCTGACTCTTTCTTGGCGGGCAGGGTGGTCGGGGGGGGGAGCGGCGGTGGTGGAATTCTAATGATTGCTGGAGCTCTCTAATATATTTTCTGTTGGTACTTTATGTACTGCTCTTATCACTCTAGAATTTCAGTTCCATCCACTGCACAACACTTGCAACTTTGCCAACCATGACTTGATATTGAAATTGGACTGACTTGCATGGGAACAGATTTCACAAACGTTGATTGCTACTTCTGTTGGGATGTTACATGAGCACATGCTCCTCCCATTGCTACAGCCACACTTTACTATATTAAAAAGTTTAAAAAAAACTATCATCAGTAGAATAAATGCCACACTGTTCCTTTGCTTACCCATATGATGAGGTGAGTTTAGAAACTATACAGTATTGCTGTTTGTTCCATAGTTCACTTTCTTTACACAAAGGTAGACACTAAAAATGGCTCTCGGTGAGATACAGAGTAAACGTGTCCCTTGCTTCATTCACTGAACTTGTTATAGTGAGGATCAAGAGTTCACCCTTTTGTGCAGGTTGCTGGCTTTGTGTTTAAAACTCTGATGTGACTAGATAATCTGCACATTACAGAAACTGATCTATCATTTGGCATGAAAAGTAATTTTGTTACATTTTTCAGGGTTGGGTATCTTAACCTACGAGTTGATCTTTTGCCAGACATAATTATTGACCAATGTGGAACACTTCACCTTTGCAGCAAGATAGTCAACACCGTTATAGACCTAATGCTTCCCCTACGCACTTGTACGTGTACCTTTTTTAGGCCTCGTTAAACACAGATGAAGTGAAAGTCATTAATTTTTTTGCTGTAAAATATTAACAACAAAGGTTTGACACCATCAAGAATTCTAATTAAGCTGCCTGAAATAACTCTCCAATTGTGCCAGTTAGTCTTCTGGGAGACCTGGCATTGGCTGAGCTTGTGTGTAACAGTGCGATACTCATTAAACTGTGCGTATTGTTGGCCGATCTTCGGAAGTTATTTTCAAGAATGAGCAATTGGATATCACACTGCCTGCCATTCATGTCCCCGCACATGCAGCACACACAAAGACACGCATACCAAGTTCTGCTTTCTTAAGGGGGAAGAGAGCGTAAGAGGAGGATATAATGATTTAGTTGCTAGTTGAATTCACCTCTTCCAGATCATAGAACTGTTTTTATAATAAACACTGGTTGTCTGAAGCTCTATCTCTCCCTCCTAACCAGGATCATTATGGCTAAAACTTGTGGCTGATTGCATCACTACAAGATAATTACAGCTAAGAAAGGCTATTTGGCTCACCTTAATGCACCCATCAGAATTTAATTCTAAGGTTCCCCCCATTGTGGTATTCAAATGTTTCTTCAGCGAATCTAGGGTATTCACTTATTCTGAAGAACTTGCATGCAAGGGTATGGTTGTGTCGTGGTTATGTTACTGGGCTAGTAACTCAGAGGCCTTGACGAATAATCCAGTTAATGTGAATTCAAATCCCACTATAGCAGTTTGAGAATTATGAATTCAGTTTCTTTAAAAAAATGGAAATAAAAATCTAGTATCTGTAGAAGTGATCAGGAAGCTGTTGGATTGTTGTAAAGACTCAACTGGTTCATTAGTTTACTTTAAGAAAAGAAACTTGCCCAGTCTGGCCTATACATGACTTGAGCCCCACACCAACATGGTTGACTCTTGACTGACCCCTGACACGCAGTTGTATCAAACTGCTGCTCAAGAAAAAGGCCCACCGCCACCTTCTCGGGGCAACTAGGAGTAGGTAAATAAATGCTGCAGCAATGCTCATATGCCAAGAATTAATAAAAATGACTGATACCAGTTCTAAATTACCCTTTTATTAGTTTCAACCTGTGTCTCCTTGTCCTACTGCTATAATTTAAAATAATATTCCGATTTACGATTTTTAATTTTCTTAATTATCTCATAACTCAGAGCTCAAAGACTAGGGATCAGCCTTGATCTTTTCTGCACTGCTTCTAGTGCCTGAATGTTTTGTTTTTTGGTGACCTAAACTGGGCATAGTACCTAATGTGGTCTGACTAAAGCACTGTACAGATTGATCTATCTATTTATTCCTGTACTGCAGTTGTGTACAGGTATCGCTGCCTTTGTGCATCTGCTCCGTTTTTCAATGTTTTAACATGTAAAGTCTGTGGGTTGTTTAGTTAATTAATACACAGACTACCAGAGTAACTTAAAACAGGACTTTACTATTCGAAGGTCAGGGCGAATCTGCCAAATAAATCCTGACACAACACTTATATACTGGTGTGGTCACCGTCGGTATTACAGTATACAGAAGCCAAACAAAGTAGTGCCACACCTAAAATAGTTCTCTTAAAGGTGAACGGTTACATACAATAGTTCTCTTAAAGGTAGACGGGTACATACACTACAGAACACTTACAGTTTTGCAAAGGTATCTCCTATTTCGTGAATTTAAAAGGTTTGCAAGATTGCAGATGCAGGAACTCAAAAGAAAATGTCAAGTGCTTTTTTTTTCTTGGAGATGACCACGTGAAATACTTCGATTAATTTTTTTTCATGTTGCATTTAACTATTAAATGGTAAACAATCTAGCTTCAAGTTAAATGTTAGAACTTTGACTGTCATTTGAAGTGATACCTATTGAGTGAGCTGTTTCACTCCCCCCCGCCCCGAACATCCCCGCACCTAGATCTTGGTTGGGCTGCTAATTGGATGAATTCACTAACCATCCTTCACCCCTAATTGAAGGAGGAATTGTGGTGTGGCAGTATGATATGGTGCATGAAAGCCAAATGGTGTAAGTGTAGCCCAGTGACTGCAAATTTATAGCCTCTAGGATGTGGAAATGAACCTCAATGTTGTTTTTCTCCTGGACACACCTCTGATATGTGTACAGGAGAACTTTCTCAATCGCTATGTCTCCAGTCCAGCAAAGAAGGAAGCTGTGTTGGATCTGGTTCTGGGAAATGAAGTAGGGCAAATAAGAACATAAGAAATAGGAGCAGGAGTAGGCCATACGGCCCCTCGGGCCTGCTCCGCCATTCAATAGGATCATGGCTGATCCGAATCTAGACTCACGTCCACTTCACTGCCCTCTCCCCGTAACCCCTAATTCCCTTATCTGCTAGGAAACTGTCTATCTCCGATTTAAATTTATTTAATGTTGCAGCTTCCACAGCTCTCTGGGGTAGCAAATTCTGTAGATTTACTACCCTCTGAGTGAAGAAGTTTCTCTTCATCTCAGTTTTGAAAGGGCAGCCCCTTATTCTAAGATTATGCCCCCTAGTTCTAGTCTCACCCATCCGTGGAAACACCCTCCCGATCAAGCCCCCTCACAATCTTATATGTTTTGAGAAGATCACCTCTCATTCTTCTGAACTCCAATGAGTAGAGGCCCAACCTACTCAACCTTTCCTCATACGCCAACCCCCTCATCTCTGGAATCAACCGAGTGAACCTTCTCTGAACCACCTCGAGAGCAAGTATATCTTTTCTTAAATATGGAAACCAAAACTGCACGCAGTATTCCAGGTGTGGCCTCACCAATACCTTGTATAACTGCAGCAAGACGTCCCTGTTTTTATACTCCATCCCCCTTGCAATAAAAGCCAAGATTCCATTGGCCTTCCTGATCACCTGCTGCACCTGCATACTAACTTCTTGTGTTTCATGCACCAGGACCCCTAGATCCCTTTGTACTGTAGCACTTTGCAGTTTCTCTCCATTTAGATAATAACTTGCTCTTTGATTTTTTTCTGCCAAAATGCATAACCTCACACTTTCCAATATTATATTTCATCTGCCAAATCTCTGCCCACTCACTTAGCCTGTCTATGTCCTTTTGCAGGTTTTTTATGTCCTCCTCACTCACTGCTTTCCCTCCCATCTTTGTATCGTCGGCAAACTTGGATACGTTGCACTCGGTCCCTTCCTCCAAATCGTTAATATAGATTGTAAAGAGTTGGGGTCCCAGCACTGACCCCTGCGGAACACCACTAGTTACTGATTGCCAGCCCAAGAACGAACCATTTATCCCAACTCTTTGTTTTCTGTTAGATAGCCAATCTTCCACCCATGCCAGTATATTACCCCCAATCCTGTGATTTTTTTATCTTGATCAGTAATCTTTTGTGTGGAACCTTGTCAAATGCCTTTTGGAAGTCCAAATACACTACATCCACTGGTTCCCCTTTATCCACCCTGTATGTTACATCCTCAAAGAATTCGAGCAAATTTGTCAAACATGACTTCCCCTTCATAAAACCATGCTGACTCTGTCCTATTAAATTATGTTTATCCAAATGCTCTGTTACTGTTTCCTTAATAATGGACTCCAACATTTTGCCAACCACAGATGTTAGGCTAACTGGTCTATAGTTTCCAGCTTTTTGTCTACTTCCCTTATTAAATAAGGGTGTTACATTAGCAGTTTTCCAATCTGCTGGGACCTTTCCTGAGTCCAGGGAGTTTTGGAAAATAATCACCAATGCATCCACAATCTCTACCGACACTTCTCTCAAGACCCTAGGATGTAGGCCATCAGGTCTGGGGGATTTATCCGCATTAAGTCCCATTATTTTACCAAGAACCACCTCCTTAGTGATTTTAATTGTGTTTAGCTCCTCCACCGCCCCCCCCCCCCCCCCCCCCCCCATTGCCCCCTGTTTGTCCAGTGTTGGGATATTTTTAGTGTCCTCTACTGTAAAGACTGATACAAAATATTTGTTCAGCGTCTTTGCCATCTCCATGTTCCCCATCACTAGTTTCCCGGTCTCATCCTCTAAGGGACCAACGTTCACTTTAGCCACCCTTTTTCTTTTTATATAGCTGTAGAAACTCTTGCTATCTGTTTTTATATTTTTTGCTAGTTTACTTTCATAATCTATCTTCCCTTTCTTAATTAATCTTTTAGTTATTCTTTGCTGGCTTTTAAATGCTCCCCAATCTTCTATCCTCCCACTAGATTTGGCTACTTTATATGCCCTTGTTTTCAGTCGGATACTATCCTTTATTACTTTACTAAGCCATGGATGGCTGTCTTTTCTTTTACTCCCCTTTTTCCTCAGTGGAATATATTTATCTTGAAAGATGTGAAATATCTCCTTGAATGTAGACCACTGCTCTTGTACCGTCTTACACTTTAATCTGTTTTCCCAGTCCACTTTAGTCAATTCTACTCTCATACCTTCATAGTCTCCTTTATTTAAGCTCAGTACGCTGGTTTGAGATCCAATTCTCTCACCCTCAAACTGAATTTGGAATTCAACCATATTATGGTCACTCATTCCAAGGGGATCCTTTACTAGGACATTTTTTATTAATCCTGTCTCATTACGCAGGACCAGATCTAAGATTGCCTGCCCCCTGGTTGGTTCAGTTACATACTGTTCAAGGAATCCGTCCCTAATACACTCTATGAACTCTTCCTCAAGGCTGCCATGCCCAATTTGATTAGTCCAGTCAATATGAAAGTTAAAATCCCCCATGATTATAGCTGTTCCCTTATTACAAGCCCCAACTATTTCCTGATTTATACTCCGACCAACAGAGTTGCAACTGTTAGGAGGCCTATAGACTACGCCCACTAGTGACTTCTTCCCCCTATTATTCCTTATCTCCACCCAAACTCTTTCACTATCCTGATCCTTTGACCCAATATCATTTCTGAGTATTGCAGTGATTCCATCCTTGATTAACATAGCAACCCCACCTCCCTTTCCTTCCTGTCTGTCCTTCCTAATTGTCAAATACCCTTGTATGTTTAGTTCCCAGTCATGATCATCTTGCAGCCATGTTTCCGTAATGGCCACCAGATCATACCCATGTGTAGTTATTTGTACCGTCAACTCGTCTATTTTGTTATGAATGCTGCGTGCATTCAGATAAAGAACTTTCAAATATGTTTTTTGACAATTTATTCCTGCTTTTACCCCTTTTACTACTTTACCTTTATCATTATACATTCTGTCCCTTCCTGACATGCTCTGGTTTTTAATTTCCCCACTGCTACCTTGCTCTATTGCCTTCTCCGCTGTCATTTTTATTTTTCACTCTCTTAAAACCTCCCCCCACTAATTAGTTTAAAGCCCTCTCTACAGCCCTAGTTATTCGATTCGCCAGGATTCTAGTCCCAGCACTGGCCAAGTGGAGTCCGTCCCAACGGAACAGATCTCTCCTGTCCCAGTACTGATGCCAGTGTCCCAAGAAGCAAAACCCATTTTTCCCACACCAGTCTGAGCCACGCACTTAACACTCTAATTTTATTTACCCTAGCCAAATTTGCACGTGGATCAGGTAGTAATCCAGAGATTATTACCCTTGTGGTTCTGCTTTTTAATTTGGCCCCTAGCTGCTCAAACTCCCTCAGCAGAACCTCTTTCCTTGTCCTATCTATGTCGTTGGTACCAACATGGACCACGACAAGTTTCTCTCCAGCCCAGAGGAGATGTCCTTAACCCTGGCACCAGGCAGGCAACACAGCCTTCGGGACTCTCGCTGTCAGCTGCAAAGAACCCTATCTATCCCCCTAATGGAGTCTCTTACAGTAAGAGATGATCCAGCTGACAGTGACCACAACATAATTTGGTTTAGAGTAATTGTGGAAAGAGACCAGAAAATATCGAAGGTAAAAATGCTCATTTGGGGAAGAGCTAATTTCGGTGATTTAAGAAGGTACCGAGCACAAAGGTTGATTGCAGGGTGAAGCAGTAACGGAGCAATGGAAGAGTGTTCAGGTAAAGGCTAGACATGTTCTTTTTGAAGGGAAGAGGTAGAGCATCCAAAGCTTATGCACCCTAGATGACAAAGGAAATAACACAGGAAAAGGAGGCTTATGACAAATGTCAGGAGCAAGATTCAGTTAATAAACTGGAAGATTATGGAAAGTGCAGGAAGGAATTGAAAAAGTTAATGGGGAGGCAAAGAGAGGTTTCGAGAAGATTTGCAGGCAACATTAAATTAACCCTAAAACATTATATAAATATATAAAGTGTAAGAGGTTAGCGAGGGAAAAAGTTGGGCCTATTAAGAACCCAAAGGGAAATCTTCATGTAGAGACAGAGGACATGGCTAAAGTATTAAATGAATACTTTGCATCTGTCTTCGCAAAGGAAGCGGGTGATGTGAAGGTTATACTAAAAGAGAGGGAAGTTATGGACAGGATAGGAATAGATCGAGAAGATGTACTAAAAAGATTAGCATTAGTGAAAGTTGGTAAATCGCCTGGTCCGGATGGAATGCATCCCAGGTTGCTGAAAGAAGCAACGGTAGAAATAGCAGAGGCGTTGGTCACAATCTTTCAATCCTCAATGGATACAGGAGCAGTGCCGGAGGACTGGAGGGTTGGTAATGTTAGACCACTATTCAAGAAAGGGGAGAGGGATAACTCGGGGAAACTAGGCCAGTCAACCTAACATTATTGAAAAGTTATTGGAAGCCATTATCAGGGACAAAATAAACTTTCATTTGGAAAGGCATGGGTTAATCATGGAGACCGACCATGGATTTGTTAAAGGCAAATCGTGTCTGACTAACTTGATTGAATTCTTTGAGGTAACAGCGAAGGTTGATCAAGGTAGTGCAGTAGACGTGTATATAGACTTTCGGAAGGCATTCAACAAAGTGCCACACAGGAGGCTTGTTAACAAGATGGAAGCCCATAGAAACGGAATTGGTCAGTGACGGGAAGCAGAGGGTGTTGGATGGATGTTTTTCAGACTGGGGGGTGGTTTCCAGTGGTGCTCCTCAAGGGTCAGTTTTGGGTCCATTACTCTTCAATTTTTATAAATGACCTACACATGGGTGTAGGGAGCAGCATCATAAAGTTTGCAGATGATACAAAACTTGGCGAAGTAGTAGATGGTGATGAGGATGGTTGTAGATTTCAGGATGACACAGACAGGATGGTGAAATGGACAGAAGCAGGGCAGATGGAGGTCAATGCGGAGAAGTGTGAAGTGATGGGCTTTGGGGGACGAATCTGGAAAGACAGTAAACGATAAATGGTGTGATTGTGAAAAGTGTCGATGAGCAGAGAGACCTCGGTGTCCATTTACACAAATCCTTAAAGGTGGCAGCGCAAGTTGATCAGATGGTTAAAAAAGCATATGGGTTACTTAGGTTTATAAATAGAGGAATAGATTATAAAAACAAAGAGATCTTGCTAAACTTTATAACTCCGTGGTTTGGCCTCAGCCGGAGTGTTGTGGACAATTCTGGAAACTACATTTCAGGAAAGATGCCGCGGCCTTAGCACAGGTACAGAGGAGGTTTACCAGGATGAGGGACTTCAGTTATGAGGAGAGGCTGGAAAAGTTAGGACTGTTCTCCTTGTAACAGAGAAGGTTAAGAGGTGACCTAATGGAGGTTTTCAAGACAAGAGGTTTTGAGAGAGTAGTTGGAGAAAATCTATTCCCTCTGACGATTGGGTCAATAACTAGAGGTCACAGATTCCAAGTCATTGGAAAAAGATGGAGAGCAGAGATGAGGAGAAATGTTTTCACTGAGTTTTCGGGATCTGGAAGGCTCTGTGGTGGAAGCTGATTCCATAACTAATTTTGAAAGGGAGTTGGATGGTTACTTGAGGATGAGGAACTGACAGGGTCACGGACACAAAGCGGGGGTGTGGGACTGAGCACCACTGCTCGTTCAAAGAGCCGGCACAGGCACGACGGGCCGAATGGCCGCCTGTGCTGTAAGTTTGTATGATTTTCAGTATCTTGAACTGTCCCAATTGTACCATGAGTGCTTGAGTGATCAGATTTCAAGTAAAAGTAATGCCTGTTTACTTATAATCTCCAATATTAATAATTAGGCTGTACAAATCAGCCACCAAAATAAATGACTCTTGACAAAATTGCAGAGGGGAAGAGACTATTTTGGATATTTTGTACTTTTGATTGTCTCTTTCACTCTTCTGATCTCCGAAGTGGTGACTTTCATTGGGCCTCTAATGCCTTGTCCAAATATTAATTCATAACATATGAATATTAGTAGGCAAGGGCAAATGAAACCTGGCATACAAAGACACACTTGTAGCAGCGTTGCTGTACTGCAGTTTGGAGCAGGAACCATGGCTGGTATTCCTCCCCTGCCCCTCCCTCTGCAGATGTGATGTGGTTCATCGTAGCATCTGGCTGAAATGAGCTAACTCGACAGGAATGAGGAATGAATCTTCCCTCTGTGAATGTTCAATGTGGTGCGTTTAGTCAGTTATCAGTGGATCCTTGAGTCGGTTTGTACTGGATATAATGCAAGGCTTGACATTTTCACACAACAAAAAGTTGCTATTTTCTTCATCATTGAACTTTTCATTAATATGTACATTTTGGAGCAATAGTAACAAAAATCAAAGGAAACGATAATCGCTCTCGGTCTGAGTGACCTACTTGGCTAGTGACTTTTGAGAAGGGTATGATTAGTGAATTTGATATTTCTGGATGCATGATAACACTGGCCTCACTGTTTTATAAATAGTACATATGAACTGCCTCACCTTTTTTTGGTCTGTGCTTTTCCTCATAATCATAATCAACTTTTATTGTCATTGTTAGTGCACAAGTGCAGTACAACGAAATGTAGGCTTGCGGCTCCCGAGAGTGTACATTTAGATTAAGACATTTAAACATTCAACATACATTTGGCTTGTAATACATTAACATAAACATAACCCTAATAAAGTGCATCGGCAGGTGTGCAGGCTTTAGAGTTTATTTGTGGAGTTCAGTAGGATGACAGCCCTGGGAAAGAAGCTGTTCCTAAATCTGGTCGTACGGGTGCGAATGCATCTGTAGCGTCTCCCAGATGGCAGGAGGGCGAACAGACTGTGGCTGGGGTGGGTAGGGTCTTTGATGATGGTCTGTGACCACCGTAAACAGCGTTTCTGGTACATGTGCTCTATGGTCGGTAGCCGGGTGCCGGTAATGCATTGGGCAGTTTTGACTACCCGCTGCAGGGCTTTCCGGTCATAGTAGCTACAGCTGCCATACCATACTGTGATACAGTTCGTCAGGATGCTCTCTATTGTGCAGCGGTAAAAGTTAGAGAGGATCAGGGGTGACAGGTTACATCCCTTCAGCCTCCTTAGGAAATATAGGCGCTGCTGGGCCGCCTTCATCAGAAAGCTACCTGGAGGTTTTAGGATTTTGTTCCGCCATGGGATGTGAATTGCTGTTGCAAATACTATATTGTATACATTAGCATACTTTGAGTTTCTTTATTGCTCAATCAGTTAGAAAGGGGTGCCATTGAGGTTCTGATAAACTTTGTTGATCAGAATTTTTTCTTGAGTGAAAATCAGATGAGGGGGAATATGATTTCAAATGAGCATGGACTGAAATTGTGGTCTGAAGACACCTTATGTTGAAGGAATATTGTCAGTTGCAGAAATGTGGTTCTCTGACTTTTGGCAGCATTTTGTAATGTTAAAATCCCAGTCTTTCAAAGACCCACATTTTCATGGACCTTGTGAGCTAAGATTTAGCTCCACTTAAACTAATCTTGCAAAGCCCTGTTCTCTTGCTCTTAGCTTTGGAATTATGTATCTCTGGCCTTGATAATTGGTGTTGGCTCCAATTAAAGTAAACATGGGACACTTGAGGTTTGAGTGCTGCTCCCCGGGAGTCCTTGTGAAAACATAAAGATGCCTTCAGTTCCAGTTATGGAGTGGGATTTCTCTACAGTTAGATGCCGTGTTGTCCAAGAAAGATGCTGTATGAAGCACTCTTCAGTCTTTGTGACCTCGCAAGAAATGTCAAATCTTGTCGTTGCACTGCAATGTTTGAAGTTTCACTTTTTATCGTGGCTTCCAGTTTCAATTTATTCTGCCTTTGCTTTAAGCAAAGGCTATGCTCCTTGTCCTTGTGCGTTGCATAGATTTGTACGATGGAATTTTAGGGGCCATATGAAGTTTAAATCCACATTCCAGTAAACTTTATATATCAAGTTACTGATCTTTACAGATTTTGGTGTAATGATTTATCCACCAAATAAAGCCGATTTTCCTGGGCTTTGAGAGTCA
The DNA here is from genome assembly GCF_052327205.1 of Somniosus microcephalus. Taxonomy (NCBI): domain Eukaryota; kingdom Metazoa; phylum Chordata; class Chondrichthyes; order Squaliformes; family Somniosidae; genus Somniosus; species Somniosus microcephalus. The sequence continues at coordinate 273,332,218 of NC_140993.1, forward strand.
GATTGCCAGGGTAAGGGGCTGCATAGTCCACAAGCTGCTCTTTGGATAAATCAAAAATAAAATACTGCAGATGCTGGAAATCTGAAAACAAAAACTGAAAAGGCTGGAAATGCTTATCTGTGGAAAACAGAAGTCACTCGATGTTTCAGGCCTTAAGACCTTTCTGCAGGACTGGGAGGTATTTCATCTGTAATCTCTCCTAGTCCTGAGGAAGGGTCTTGAGGGATGAAATGTTGGGTGGCTTCTGTATTTCCACAGATGCTGCATGACCTGAGCATTTCCTGCTTGTTCTGCTCTTTGGACACCCTTGCTTTAAGGGGGGGGACACCCTTGCTTTAAGGGGGGGGACACCCTTGCTTTAAGGGGGGGGACACCCTTGCTTTAAGGGGGGGGACACCCTTGCTTTAAGGGGGGGGACACCCTTGCTTTAAGGGGGGGGACACCCTTGCTTTAAGGGGGGGACACCCTTGCTTTAAGGGGGGGACACCCTTGCTTTAAGGTGTACAACCTTCTTTGCTCTGCTTGACGCATCTTGAGGTGCACTACCAAAATAGATTTTCCTTTTGTCTCCTTTTCTCTTCGAACAAACATTATAAGCAGCCTCCAGGTTTCCAAGTGGTCCCAGCTGCAGGTTCGAGGTCATTTTGGAATCATTTGATTGCTTGAGACTGCCAGTAGGGGAGTACTGTTGAAGTTTCTCCATGACAATCTGATAAATCCAGAGCTGGGGGGTGACGGAGGAGTGACAAATTCAGTATTGGTAAACATTCGGGTGGATTTTCTCATCCTGCATGAGGCCACCTGCTAGCATGTAAACCAGTAGGCCAACTGCAGCTCGGACACCCACCTCATCATTTTGCAGGGTGAGTGCATACGCTTCTCTTTCTGTATCCCCGAGAAGGAGTTCTTGGAAGATGGGAGCTACGGCAACAGCAAGGGTGAGAACATGGGATTAAACCATTGACGAGGCCTGAAGAGCTGGTAGTTCGTGTGAGACTGTACTCTTGAAAGGTAGAGGGATGTATGGTGACGTACCTGCAGTAGTGCAAGTTACAAGCAGTAGACTGAAGCGATCAACTGTGCCAAGGTCCGGGCAAGTGGTCACTGTTGTCTCAAGGATCAAAGGTCAGTTCCCCGAGTAGACCAAAGGGGTTAATATGGCAATTTCTGTGGCTTGGAGTCAAATTGAGATGACGAGAAGTTTATGATGGTGCAAATTGGGAATAAACTACAGGTAGACTACCCTTTATCCGAACTTCCGAAAACCGAAACCCTCTAAAAACCGAAGGTTTTTTCGTTCAGCGTAAGTCGTGCGCACGACTTACGCTGAACGAAAAAACCTTCGGTTTTTAGAGGGTTCCGGTTTCGGAAGTTCGGATAAAGGGTAAGTCGTGCGCACGACCCCCCGCCGACCCCCCCCGCTGACCCCGACCCCCCCCGCCGGCCCCGACCCCCGCCGACTTACGCTGAGCGTCAGCGTAAGTCGTGCGCATGACCCCCCCCGCCGGCCCCGACCCCCTGCGGACCCCCGCCGGCCCCGACCCTCCCGCGGACCCCCGCCGACCCACCTTCCGAAATCCGAAATTCTCCGAAAACCGAAACACGGCTGGTCCCGAGGTTTTCGGAAAATCAATTTTGCAGTTTGATTTTTTTTTTGCACCATTCAAAGTTCAGATTTGCAGGTGAAGCTGAACCCATCAGCATTTCATAAATCATTGTCTCCTTGCATTATGTGAGGTATAGTAAGCAAGGAGCTGTTGGCTGCCTTATTGGCTGCATTTGACTTTTGTGATATAAGCTCATACTGTGGTTGCAGGGATTTGGCTGGTTCAGATGTCTTCTGTACATTGTGGCATAAATACTAACTGCTGCTATTAGTTGGTTGTGGGACTCGTGACCGGAACAAGTTCTTGCCTAGATCTGTCTGCAGTAAATACATGTGCTCCACATTTTGGTTTGAGCCTTTTGTAGAGATCCATTGCCCTGTTGGCTGTGATACAGATGCCTCTTAACAATATTGTTGGCACTGCTGACTGCATGGCACTGATACGAATAAGATGCTTTGACACACTTTTGTTGCATTTACTTGAACTAGTGTTTTATGCTGTTGTGTTATTCACCCCCGCCCCTCCCCGACTGAACTAGAAGAAAGAAACTCAATGTATCAAATATATTAGTGATCAGCATTTACTTTGGTCAATGATCCAGTAGTTCTAGCCAGACACTGGAGGTTGTGGTATTTCTTCAGTTCTGAAATATTTGGCAATTATTATTATTAAATTGCACATGTTTGGAATTCATTCTGTTGACTAATTGTTTTTTGTTGTTGCCATTAACACCAAGTATTAGTAGCTTTTTAATTTTGGGGCTCATCAAGCTGAAGGATATTGGTGCTGGTGAATGGTGTCCAGTGCCAGCATCAAGCATTCCCAGGTCCTGGATAGCACAATTAAATGAAGATTAAGCCTCCTTCCCTCTGCCCCAATCTCAAGAGCACCCGCTCCTACACCAGTGTGCCTTTTTTTCTTTTTCACATTTCAACCATCTGAGTGACATTGCAAATTAGTATAGTTATGTACTGCGGGCTCATGCCCACAACGAACAGAATTAAGACTGCCTCACCATTGGATCATTCCAGCCAGCAGACGGAGGAGACTTTCATCCCAATAGTTTGAGCTGGACTTGAACTGAAGTTTGAGGTGATTCAAGTCACGGAGCCACCCATTTCCTGCCCAAATTTAGTTTTTTTTTGTACTGTTTTGGGTGTTAATACATTGCTTAATTTTGAGGTCTGTTGCTAGTAGTGTATAATTTGTGTACTTTTATTTGGCAATTAATAATTCTGATCATTCATGAAAACTTTTGATTCCACGCTATTTTAGTGTTGGTTCAAAAAAGAACAATTTTAATAAACCACTTCTGTTTATCCAAAATTTTAACAAATTCAGTATTTCTTGATCATTTACAACTTCTGAGAAGTCAGTGTCATCCCAATATTTACTAATCCTGCAGTCCCAACATTGTAGCCCTGATTTGCTGACCTTCGCTCCCTTTGGACGTCACTTCCTATTGGGAGCGTTGGATTGGTGAATTTACTATTATGTCACAAATGACCAGTAAAGATGAGTTCCATTTCAATAGATGCACAATCTTTTCTCATTTGAATAACTAACCTCAAGTGCTTGTGTAAGATTGTGAAAGATAACTTCAGTTTTACAAAATAGATGACTGAGCCACCATACTACTTATAAAGGACAAGTTTTAATACTAAATTTATATAAGTTGGGTCTTTGAGGTCAAAAAATAGCTCCAAGGTAATATACCTGGCAGTGATAGTTCAGGTCTAATCAACCCACTGTGCCAGTCCTGGTAAAACTATACCTGAGCCAGGCAGCTTTGGAATACTCCAGGACACTTGTTGACTGACCAGAAAGATTGGCTCATTAATGACATCCCACTGTCTCGGCTTGACATTTTTGCTTAACTGCCCTATTTAATTTGTCATTCATTTGGAAACAGCACTGCTCTGTTGGCAGTGAAGGATATGAATTGCTAGACAAAAAGAGACCAAGGTCCATCTAGTTTGCCATCTACCATCTCGGTAGTCTCATGGTGCAACAATACTGGAGATGGAAGCACATCTGTGCTTGCTTGCTGACGTAATAAAACTCACTATGCACTTGGTTCGAGTATAAAGCAAGGCTTTAATCAACTTGTTTCAGAACATGGAGGTCTAGTTGTACTTCACTAGTTCCTGTCTTACAAAATGTCCCTGGGCAAGCTGGGGCCCACGCCTGAGTATTTCTACTCCTTGGACGGCGCCACCAGCTGGTCGTCCAGCGTTATTTCATGAGTAGTTCTTTATAATGAGATTTATAACACTTGCTGTGCCATGGAATGTCGGGGTATTCTTTTCTTCGCTTGTTTGCAACTTTGGGGAAGGGAGGTTACTGATTTTGGGTTGTTGGGAGAAAAAAAATGTGGAATCGAGTTGTTTCCCCACAAAAAGAGTAAAGATTACAGATGAGTAATCATAGACTGGGGCTATGCATTTCCTAGCTTCTGGTTGAAGAGCTCTACTGGCAGAAGTCCAGAAGCAAGTTACCTGCACTTACACTCTGGGGAGAAAACAAAACAAAAATATTGTTTGTTCTGCACAATCATTTGTAATTGTGGGGATGCGTTCTGTCCAGGAGTATATTTAAGAGCAGTTCCTATATTTGTACACCATTGCCATAAAGTTTAGGTATGTGCAGTATGGCTGGGCTCCAGGGTGGAACCTGAAGCAGCGACTGTGGCTTTAAATATATCGAATTTATTGCTGACATTTAGTCACAACCAGGCAGTTTGGATTCAGTCCACATCATAGGGAATGGAGGGAAAGAAAATTGCTTTGAGTCTGTACTTAATTTGGTATATTTTAGCCAACAATTTGTGTTCTCGTATAATTAAGCGTGTGCTGTATGGATGCTCAACTTTCCTGCCAGATTCAAGCTGTTCTATGGGGCAACACGCAATAGTTCCAGTGCTAATTTATATTTAATCCATTATTTAAGGATGCATACAACTAATTTTGCCAATGAGCCCTTTTTTAATAAAGAAAAGCACTAGGATATGTGAGGCTATCTTTGTTTTATCAGTTTATATTCAAATAATGTTGAAATGTGCTGATGATTCAAATTGCTAGGACTGTTGAAATATTGTCTCGGCATGCGCTCATGGCGTTTGGGTTTGTGGTTTATTCTGTGTGCACGTAAATCAACAATTGTTTCCATCTGTGCTGCATTCAGTTGATATATAAAGTCATGCACTGACGATTTCGCCAATATTAAGTCGAAACTTACTGGAATGAAGCAAATTTTAACCCCCTTTTGTAGCAGCCAAGGTGTTGCAGGAAAGATGTGATTGCACTAGAGAGATGATCAGCCATGATCTCGTTGAATGGCGGAGCAGGCTCGAGGGGCCGAATGGCCTACTCCTGCTCCTATCTTCTATGTTTCTATATACAGGAAACTCTCGATTTACCGGCACCTAAATAACCGGAAATCTCTGTTAACCGGCAAAATTCAGGAGTAGGTTCAGGTAAGTTTTACTTCGTTAGTGGCCGTTCCTGGATCTGTGGCTGTGTAACCGAGGTTCCTGTACTTGTTGCTAAGCAACAGGGATGCTTGGTCTGTGACCGGGGTTCCTGCACCTGTTGCTAAGCAACAGGGAAGCCTGCATTTGTTGCTGTGTACGGAGCTCTCGTACCTTTTACTATACCTCTCTGTAATCCAGACTTCTTGATAAACCGGCACCACGCCGGTCCCGTCGGTGCCGGATAAAGAGTTTCCTGTACAGAGGAGATTTACAGGGATGTTGCTGGGAGTAGAGAATCTTAGCTATGAGGAAAGACTGGATAGGCTGGGTCTGTTTTCCTTGGAACAGAGGAGGCTGAGGGGAGACCTTATTGAGGTGTATAAAATTATGAGGGGCCTAGATAAAGTGGATAGAAAGGACCTATTTCCCTGAACAGAGGGGTCAAAAACCAGGGGGCACAGATTTAAAGTAATTGGTGGAAGGTTTAAAGGGATTTGAGGTGAAATTTCTTCACCCAGAGGGTGGTGGGGGTCTGGAACTCACTGCCTGAAAGGGTGGTAGAGGCAGGAACCCTAACCACATTTAAAAAGTACTTGGATGTGCACTTGGGATGTTCTAACCTGCAGGGCTACGGACCAAGAGCTGGGAAGTGGGATTAGGCTGGATAGCTCTTTGTTGGCCGGCGCGGACACGATGGGCCGAAATGGCCTCCTTCCGCGCTGTAACTTTCTGTGATTCTAGGTCCATTAAAATGTTTCTTATTCCACGTGGAGTTGAACTCTATTAATGAGATACTGAGCTTTAGTGTAATTTAATTCAGAAAAAGGATTTGAGTACAGGAACAAGGATGTCTTACTACAGTTATACAGGGCCTTGGTGAGACCACACCTGGAGTACTGTGTGCAGTTTTGGTCTCCTTACCTAAGAAATTATATATTTGCCATAGAGGAAGTGCAGCGAAGGTTCACCAGACTGATTCCTGGGATGGCAGGATTGTCATAGGAGAGATTAGGTCGACTCGGCCTGTATTCACTAGAGTTTAGAAGAATGAGAGAGGATCTCATTGAAACGTATAAAATTCTGACTGGGCTAGACAGACTGGATGCAGGGTGGATGTTTCCTCTGGCTGGGGGGTCTAGAATGAGGGGTCACAGTCTCAGGATACGGGGTAGGACATTTAGGACTGAGATGAGGAGAAATTTCTTCACTCAGAGGGTGGTGAACCTGTGGAATTCTCTACCACAGAAGGCTGTGGAGGCCAAGTCATTGAACATATTTAAGAAGGAGATAGATAGATTTCTAGACACAAAAGGCATCAAGGGGTATGGGGAGAGAGCGGGAATATTGTATTGAGATAGAGGATCAGCCATGATCATATTGAATGGCGGAGCAGGCTCGAAGGGCCGAATGGCCTCCTATTTTTCTATGTTTCTAAATATAATTATCACTCATCTGGCTTGAATTGGCACATTCAATTCTAGTGTAAAACATCTAAGTGCTGATTGGAACCTGGCGCTGACAATAGCTCCATTCAAACTAAATAAAACAAAATAGCACCTGGAGCATTTATCTTTGTCAACAAATAGTGATATAGAAGGCAGTAAGCGAAAAAATATTGATAGTTCTGGAACTAAAATTAGTGTACAGTAAGCTGTTCTGTTTGCATTTCTTAAATGTCTGAAGTTATAATTACAATCAGAAGTTGATCAATGTTCGGAGAAAACTCATTGAATGCTACACAGATGTGAGAGTTTGATTTGTCTGCACTTGCCTACAAATGAAAACCCAAACAGCCATTTGATGCCTCACCTAGATCTGTGCACTATTTTTTGGATTTTAGCCAATTTTTTCCTCCACATCGACTCTTGCTGGACTAAGGACCTGCTAGCTGGATTCCGATACCTTGCCCAACGAGCCATCCTTCACACGAGCCTGAGTAGCAAGTGTTGGCAGTTCATTTGACCATGGAGAGCATTCCAGTTGAGGCCAATCTTGTTCTGTCCTTGCCCAACATCTACATGTGCACACTTTGCAGAAGGAATCATTGGGAAGTGACCTAGTGCAGGGACCCTGGCTGACTTCTCCCCACCACCCACCGCCCCCCCCCCCCCCCCGCCCCAACGCAGATATGCTGAGATCAACTGCTGCCTCCAATGTGTAAATTGAGATCAGATAACTTCGCACAAACTGGGGACTATACTAATAGCAGCTGCAAACTATTTTTTATATGTTAACACTGACACTCATTTCATAGTTGTCTGCTGTTGACTTGAGATAATATTATCCAAATACAACATCTGTGCTGAACCACTCCCGTTGTAAAGAGCTCCTGATGCTCTGATAAAGTATTCCTTAATGTTTAGATCATTAAAGATAATCAGCTGACTGTTAAATTTCACTTGGACAAGAAAGACAAATTTGGTCATAACTATGGAAAGTATTACTTGTGTAATTGATTTTTAGACTCTGTTGGTTTATGGTTGTGATGCAACAAATGAATGCATTAGTTTTTCTTTTTTCCCTCTCTATCCAATTCCTAGAATTCCCTGATCACAATGTAGATTTAAATGAGCAAGGCCAATTAACTTGCCTTTTAAAACTGTAAAAAATTCTCTCCTTCCCCGCACAGTATCCAGTTATTTCTTAGTGATTCCAGGGTTTTTGCTTCCACTTTCCGACCAGGGACTACATTTCCTGTGTTGATCACTCTTTCTGAGAAGCAGAAGTTCTTGACATCAACCCTAAATTTGCCTTTTACTTGTTTCAACTTGCTTCCCTTTGTCCTCGTGTTGCAGTTTAGTTTGAAGTAATTTTCTGACTTGGTTTTTCTTCACTCTGTCTAAGACCACTTCTGTCATTTCTTTAGCAAAATACTACGGATGCTGGAAATCTGAAATAACAACAGAAAACGCTGGAAAAACTCAGCAGGCCAGGCAACATCCGTGGAGAGAGAAACAGAGTTAATATTCAAGGGCTGATGGTGCAAGGCAAAAGGGGGTGTTAATGGGACAAGAAAAGAAACAAAAGATGAGTTGAGAGGAGGTGAAAATACTAACACCAGAACCATTACCAGCACATGCTGTTCAAGAAAATGGGAGCAGTGGTTATTATCTAAAGTTGCTAAACTCCGTGTTGAGGCTGGAAGGCTGTAGAGTGTCTAATGGAAAGATGAGGTGCTGTTCCTCAAGCTTGTGTTGAGCTTCATTCGAACAGTGTAGGAGGACGAGGACAGAGATGTGGGAGTGGGAGTGGGGCAGAGAATTCAAGTGGCAAATGACCGGAAGCTCAGTCAAGTTTGCAGACTGACGAGAGGTGTTCAGCAAAGTGAACATCCAATCTGTGTTTAGTCTGCCCAATGTAGAGGAGACCACATCGAAAACAGTATACTAAGTTGAAAGAAGTACAAATAAATTGCGAATTCACCTGGAAGGAGTGTTTGGGGCCCTGGATGGCGGGAAGGGAGGAGGTGAAAGGACAGGTGCTGTATCTCCTGTGCTTGCATGCGAAGGTGTCTTGGGAAGGGGAGCAGGTGTTGCAGGTGTTTGAAGAGAGGATCAGGGTGTTGCGGAGCGAACGGTCCCTTTGGAGTGCTGAAAGGGATGGGGAAGGTGTGTTTGGTGGTGGCGGAAATGGCCGAGGATGATCTGTTGAATGTGGGGACTGGTGGGGTGGGAGGTGAGGACATGATTCTGGGAGGGAGAGGAAGGGGTGAGGGTAGAAGTACGGGAAATGGGAAAGGTGCCGTCAACTGCAGTGGAGGGGAAATCCTTAGCTGAGGTCTATTGGGAGCACTTGTAAGCAATACTTGATGCTTGTTCATGTTAAATTTCATCTCGGAACACAGGAGCAGGAGTCGGAAATTCAGCAGCTTGAGTTTGTTCCGCCATTCTAACTCCATTTACCTGCCTTTGTTCCGTACCACTGGGTCCCCTTGCCTAACAAAAATCTTATCAATCTCAGTCTTGAAAGCTCCAATTGTCCCACCTTTTGGGGAGAGTTTCAGATTTCTACTACCCTTAAAAGAACTTCCTGGTTTCCCTCCTAAATGACCTAGCACTAATTTTAAGATTGTCTCAACGTTCTTGACTTACACTATCAGAGGAAATAATTTCTCTGTATCGATGCTATCAAATCCTTTTAACATTTTAAATACAATCTGCCATTCTTCTTCTGTTCATTTTGTCTAACTCATTTTGTTATCTCCTCACAATTAATAGGCCCTATTAGTTTGACACTATCTGTTAATATGACCAGTTTGCTTTGATTTTATACTACTGTAGCATTGTTGTGAAGTGATTTACCTTTGCTTTGACACTGCAGTTATACGTTACATGCAGGCTGAATCCAGAGTCTTCTCCCAATCTGAAGTAGGAGCCAAGTGAAGTGAGACTCCCTGGAGGAGATGGTCTCACTCTTATTGCTTTAGAGTCAGTTTGGTCTTTGACACCTAATTTACTAAGTTTAGCATTGGTGCAAATTCAAACATACTTCACATCAACACTAAAGTTATAAACACTGATCTCTGTGGCACCCCATTTGATACCTTCGTCCACCTTAGACGCTTTCTAAGCACCTGGAAAGGGAGGGTGAGAAAACCGTTGTCGTGGTCTATGTTGGGACCACTGATGGGAAGGAACAGGAAGAAGGTCCTGCTAAGAGAGTATCAGGAGCTAGGTGCTAAATTAAAAAGCAGGACCTCAAGGGTAATAATCTTGGAATTATTAGCCAAGCCATGTGCAAATTAGCATAGGGGCAAACCGATCAGGGAAGTAAATAAGTGATTGAAGGATTTGTGTGGGAAAGAGGGGTTCCATGTCATGGGACACTGGCACCAGTATTGGGACAGGAAAGACCAGCATCGTTGGGAACGGGCTGCACCTGAACCGGCCTGGGGCCAAGGTCTGAACGAAACAGATAAATAGGTCTGTAGAAATGACTTTAAACCAATAATGGGGAGGGGGGGCGAGGGGGAGGCCTCAGCCAGAAAAAATAATAGAAGTGGAAAAAAGCCTAAAGCTAAGAAAAAGTCCAGATCATAAATAGTGTTAAAGATAATATAATTATTTCAGATTCAGAAAAAAATAGGAAATAAGACAATAACTGATTTTTTAAAAAAACCAACAGGAACGATGAAAAACGAGGAGTGTTATAAATTTAAAAAAAATATGAGGACAAACAGCTTTAGGACAAAGGGCAAGGTAGGATGCCCAATAAGAGTTCTATACACAAATGTTGTTGGCATAAGGAATGAAACAAGTGAATTTGAAGCACAAATTCAGCAAAGAGTATGAGGAGGTGGCCATCATTGAGACCTGGCTACAAGCTGGGTATGACTGGGAGGTAAATATTCCAAGGTACAAGGTCTTTAGAAAGGACAGGGAAATTGGAAAAGGAGGAGTAGCAATATTGAGAAGACACTATTACAACATTAGAAAGAGGGGCTATCAGTAAAAGTGAGCAGGCAGTAGAAACTCTCTGGGTAGAATTGAGGACTAGAAAAAGACTTTGGTGGGAGTTGTCTACAGAACTCCTGAAAGCAGTGATGAAGTAATGGGATGCATACGTACGGAGATCAGATAAACTTGTTGTAAAAACAGAGTGGTTATAATGGAAGACTTCCATTTTCACAGACTGGAAGAAGCAGAACAACTCGAGTCCCAAAAGCAGTAAATTTCTTCAGCATGTTACAGAAAATTGTCTCGAACAATATGTTCTTGAACCAACAAGAGGACAGGCCATACTAGATTTAGTGATGAGGAATGAGCCAGATTTGTCAGCAAGCTAACAGTGACCATAACATGATTGAATTCGGTGTTAGGTTTGAGAGGGCGAAGGGTGAGTCACAAAGCAAGGTTTAAAATTTAGGTAAGGCTGACTTTGAAGGGATGTGGCTAAAATTGACCACAGTAAACTGGGCTGAACTGTGAATGGGTAAAACTGCAGATGAACAGTGGGAGGTATTCCAAGAAGTATTTGGTACAACACAAGATTTGTACATATCTCTAAAGGGCAAGAGCTCTAAATGTATATAATTATAAAAGAGAGATGATATAAAACTAAAAGGGCTTATACAACTGCAAAGAATGGTGGAGATCCTGTGGACTGGGCGAGATATAAAAAAAAAGCAAAGTGATCCAAAGAAAGTAGTAACAGCTGCAAAAAGGGAATACGAAAAAAACTTGAGGCATATCGAGGATAATGCTAAACATTTTTACAAGTATTGTAAGAGAAAGAGGATGGCTAAAGGTCATGCGGGCCACTTAAAGACAGACGCAAGTGATAGTGTAATTGAAAATAAGGAAATGGCAGATTTGCTAAATAAATACTTAATCGGTCATCACAATAGACGATGACGATAAAGTACCAGAGATGTGAGAAAAACTAAAAAATAATTAAGAAGGAACTTTGTAGACTTAATACAAGCAAAAAATGGTAATGGAGAAAATAATGAGACTGAACATGAACCAGTCTCCAGGACCTGATGGTTTCCACCTCAGGATTTTAAAAGCAGCGTCCTCGGCCCAACCATCTTCATCTGCTTAATCAATGACCTTCCCTCCATCATAAGATCAGAAGTGGGGATGTTCATTGATGACTGTGCAGTGTTCAGTGTCATTCGCAACTCCTCAGATAATGAAGCAGTGCATGCCCACATGCAGCAAGACCTGGACGACATTCAAGCTTGGGCTGATAAGTAGCAGGTAACATTCGCGCCACACAAGTGCCAGGCAATGATTATCCCCAACAAGCGAGCGTCTAACAACTGCCCCTTGACATTCAACGGCATTGCCATTGCCGAATCCCCCACCATCAATATCCTGGGGTTCACCATTGACCAGAATTTTAATTGGACCAGCCACACAAATACTGTGGCAACAAGAGCAGGTCAGAGGCTGGGTATTCTGCGGCGAGTGTCTCCCCTCCTGACTCCCCAAAGCCTTTCCAACATCTCCATGGCACAAGTCAGGAGTGTAATGGAATACTCTCCACTTGCCTGGATGAGTGCAGCTCCAACAACACTCAAGGAGCTCGACACCATCCAGGACAAAGCAGCCTGCTTGATTGGCACCCCATTCACCACCTTAAACATTCACTCCCTCCACCACCGGCGTACCGTGGCTGCAGTGTGTATCATCTACAAGGTGCACTGCGGCAACTCGCCAAGGCTTCTTCGACAGCACCTTCCAAACCCACGAACTCTTCCACCTTGGGCAACAGGCGCATGGGAACACCACCACCTCCAAGTCACACACCATCCTGACTTGGAAATATATCGCCGTTCCTTCAACGTCACTGGGTCAAAATCCTGGAACTCCCTCCCTAACAGCAATGTGGGAGCACCTTCACCACACGGACTGCAGCGGTTCAAGAAGGCGGCTCACCACCACCGTCTCGAGGACAACTGGGGATGGGCAATAAATGTTGGCCTTGCCAGCGAAGCCCACATCCCATGAACGAATTTTTAAAAAGTGACAAAATTGCTGATGCTTTAGGCATGATCTTCTGAAACACTCTTGATTCAGGGATTACCCCCTTGGATTGGAAAATTGTCAATGTTACTCCATTATTCAAGAAGGGTGGGAGAGAGAAACCAGGATATTATAGACCTATAACTCTAACGTCTGTTGTGGGGAAGTTACCAGAATCTGTTATTCTGGACCAAGTGACTGAGCACTTGGACAAATATTAACTGATCAGAGAGAGGCAGCATGGATTTGTAAAGGGTAAGTCAGTACAGGAAACTTCGCGATATCCGGCACCGACGGGACCGAGCTGCTGCCGATCTATTAAAACTTCCGGATAGACCAGCGCTAATGTTGAAGGATACGGAGGTTTTCATCTCCGTATCTGACAACAAACACTGTTGCTTAGCAACAGCTTGTAAACACTCGGCCCGTACCTTGAAAGCGTCTCTGAAGCTGTTGCTAAGCTACAGAGACGCTTTCCAGAGCCTGACTGTTTAAATAAAAAATAAAAAAATGCTAGGAGAAGGAAAAAAAACCTAACCAAAACGGCTGCTGATTTCTGCCATTAGATCGAGGTTTCCGGACATACAACCTCCGGATAAACCAAAGTTTCCTGTAGTAGGGAAAATGCTAGAATCTATTATTAAGGATGTGGTAACAGGGCACTTAGAAAATAATAATAGGATTGGGCAGAGTCAACACGGATTTATGAAAGGGAAATCGTGTTTAACGAATCTTAGTTTTTTGAGGTTGTAACTAGCAGAATAGATAAGGGGGAACCAGTGGATGTGGCTAAGTGAGTGGGCAAGAACATGGCAAATGGAATATAACGTGGAGAAATGTGAAGTTTTCGACTTTGGTAGGAAAAACCGAAAGGCAGAGTATTTAAATGGTGCTAGATTGGGAAATGTTGATGTACAGAGGGACCTGGGTGTCCTTGTACACCAGTCACTGAAAGCAAACATGCAGGTGCAGCAAGCAATTAGGAAGGCAAGTGGTATGTTGGCCTTCATTGCAAGAGGATTTGAGTACAGGAGCAAGGATGTCTTACTACAGTTATACAGGGCCTTGGTGAGACCACACCTGGAGTACTGTGTGCAGTTTTGGTCTCTTTACCTAAGAAAGGATATACTTGCCATAGAGGGAGTGCAGCGAAGGTTCACCAGACTGATTCCTGGGATGGCAGGACTGTCGTATGAGGAGAGATTGGGTCGACTCGGCCTGTATTCACGAGAGTTTAGAAGAATGAGAGGGGATCTCATTGAAACGTATAAAATTCTGACAGGGCTAGACAGACTGGATGCAGGGAGGATGTTTCCCCTGTCTGGGGGGTCGAGAACGAAGGGTCTCAGGATATTTAGGACTGAGATGAGGAGAAATTTCTTCACTCGGATGGTGGTGAACCTGTGGAATTCTCTACCCCAGAGGCTGTGGCGGCCAAGTCACTGAATATATTTAAGAAGGAGATAGATAGATTTCTAGACACAAAAGGCATCAAGGAGTATGGGGAGAGAGCGGGAATATGGTATTGAGATAGAGGATCAGCCATGATCATATTGAATGGCCTACTCCTGCTCCTATTTTTCTTTGTTTCTATGAATGGCAGAGCAGGCTCGAGGGGCTGCATGGCCTACTCCAGTTCCTATTTCTTATGTTCTTAAAATACAAGTATGCATATGCGAATTATCTACCAGCAGTGGTATATAATTTATGTTCTGATACTTCAGTTTTGTTCATCTTGAACTTCATTGCTTTAATAATTGCTCCATAATTAATTAAAGTTGTTAAGTTAATTCCCTTTCTGCTTTTGGGATTTAATTTTGAAAGCAATACATGCTCCGTTCATCTGCATTATGTGTACTTGGCCATCAATTTGTCAGCTGAGTGCATAGAAACTTACAGCACAGAAGGCAGCCATTCGACCCATCGTGTCTGTGCCAGCATGACTGACTTTATATTATTACTGTTTCTTTAATTAATTGTCCATATGTTGAGTTAGAAATTGGGACGATCCCATTTGAGTAGAGGAAGAATTTACATCCTGCTTTATCATGGCACACTGCGTTTACACATCAGCACCCTGGGATTGTGCATCATGTTTGTGTATGTATGTGTGTGGTGTCTCTGCATTTAATCGAATCCTTATATTGTAATGTTTTTTTTTATCAGCAGCTGGCTTCTGAGGTCTGCCAAATGTTGTCTAATGGACAGTGTGCTGAAAGGTTTTTCATCATCATTCATGCTATTTATAAGCATAATGTATGTGATGAAATATCACCATTTTTCTGCACTGGGATAGCTTTTTCTTATTTAAGCTGAAAAGATTGTGGAAAACAACATTTGCTCCGAGTCAGAATGAATATTGGTGAGCTTTGAACAGCAGGTTCTTCCAAGAACTGTTGTTTAGCTGAAAATACCCAAAGTAATGTAGCTACTTCACACCCATCGATGATGGGATCAAACCCTGCAGAGCAGATGTGCATGGTTTAAAAATAAACGAGAAGAAAACTTGAACAGTATTATTAATATTGCTTTGTGACCCACAGGGCTGCTCTGTGCTCCTCCCCACCTGTGGTATTTGTGTTCAAATCCCTCCATGGCGTTGCCCCTCCCTATCTCTAACCTCCTCCAGCCATATAATTCTCTGAGATCTCTGCGCTCCTCCAATTCTGGCATCTTGCACATCCTTAATTTCCTTCACTCCACCATTGGCGGCCTTCGGTTGCCTCAGCCCTAAGCTCTGGAAATCCTTCCTAAACCTTGCCACCTCTCTCTCCTTTCTGTTGCTCCTGAAAACCGACCTCTTTGACCAAGCTTCTGATCACCTGTCCTAATATCTCTGTGGTGATATAGAATTAATTGGTGCCTGAGCGGACTAAGTGATATACAAAGTCGACGCGTACCCAACTTAACTCTCTGCTTTAAATAAAACGGACACGGACACCAAGCAAAGGAGAACAGTATTTATTATACTACAGAGCTCTGGGAGAAGCGCTAACACCTTATGGATGTGATCGCCAAACTTCTCAATTTTGCAATAGCAGCCATGCTCCTTTTATACCATTTAAAAACAGGAAAGATACCATATTACATTTGACCAATCGAGCACTTTAGCATTCTTTAACTTTGGCCAATCCGATAGCTTAGCAACCCTTAATCACATTCTATCAAAGACAAGTTGTTCATATTATTATACCGTTAGCAAACAACTTAATTATATTACTGTTCTGTGCAAGTGACATCACACGTTTGGTGTAAGCAGATCAAGTCAGCTGCCTGTTGTGCCAGTGTCTGCAAAATGTTAATGAATGTCCAGAATTTCAGCAGGCACCACGGTGCCATTTTAAAATTTCCTCCAACAGTGGCTCAGTGTCAAAATTTGTCTGATAACGCTCCTGTTTAGCGCCATGGGACGTTTTACTATGTTAAAGGCGCTATATAAATGCAAGTTGTTGTGCTAGTTAAACACTTGGAGGGGGCTGTCACTCTAGTTCAGGGCACGCATCCCGCTTAAAACAAAAAAAATCAAAAATTTACATGCAAGGGTAAGATGTAAGAATAATAAATTAAAAAGAAAAACCGATGCCTGGATTTTGCGGTCAGTGGCGAAGTGAAGGCACTTGCCGCTGACATCGAAGAATGCTGCCCACAAAGATCTAGCTATCTCTCTGGCATGAATTTCACCTTTCCCAACATTAATTTCATACTGGCGACATGTACAGGGGATCTCCAACGTCCAGGAACAGTGGTGTCATCAAGCAGACTAAGCAGCCAATCACACTGAAGAATTATCACAGAGACAGCAAGCCAGGAAGTCATGAGCACTGATTATCCTTCACTTTTTAATCATTTTACGGAGAGCGAAATAAAAATTTGGATATAAACATGGGATTAAGATAGAAGCTGAAATATCAAACTTTAAATTTTTTTTTGTTCTTGTAGAAATCTTGGAACTTTTTCCATAATGGAGAAATTTGACATTCCACAAATATAAAATTAGTGTTTCAGGGCCAGAGTGGTTGTTCAGCAGTAAATATGACTTCGAACGCTGTTAAAAAATCAGTTGCACTTCATTCAACAAGGCTTAACTTTAAGGGTCTTTACAGCGTGAATAGTGTGTAAAAAGTGCACGTTCACATCAATTCAGTGATTTCAGTTACATCTGCGAGGACTGCAACAACTTCAGGATTTCCGCGTTTAAATGCGCATGTGCAGACTCCTGACTTTGCTGTCAGTTTTTACAAAGTAATGACTGTGAATGCTGACAGTTTTGCTGTCACTACAACTGCAAATTTCGGGCCATTGTTTTGAAGAAGGGTTGATACCCAAAGCATTAACTTGTTTCTTCACCTGTCCCATTACCGTCTCCTCTTGCCTTGAATATCTCTTAATGTCTCTTTCCTTCTCCTGCCTTCCATCCTATCACAGACCTTCCCTCTTGTTCTTTCACCCCCTCCCCCATTTCCCAGCCCCTAAACTTGCTTTAAAATCTGTTCCTTTTCCTGCTTTTTTCCAGTTCTGACGAAGGGTTTCGACCTGAAACGTTAACTCGTTTCTCTCTCCACGGATGTTGCCTGGCCTGCTGAGTATTTCCAGCGTTTTCTGTTGTTGTTTCGGATTTCCAGCATCCGCAGTATTTTGCTATTGTTAAAGCATTAACTTGTCTGTTCTCTTCACAGACGTTGACTGACTTGCTGTCTGTTACCAACATTTTCAGTTTTTGTCTGGCGTTCCCAGTATCTGTGGTATCTTGCTTTTTATATCGGTTTGAAAGAATTGGAAATCGATCAAGTGCAGTAGACGAGTAGATTATGATTGAATTTTTGCTGTAAGTTTGTGCCACCCTATCCGAGCAGTCTTCTCCAGTCTTCAGTCCCAGCCCACATCCTCCACTCTTCTGACTCTTCGTCTCACTTTTCAGTCGTTACGCCTCTGCTCTTGGAAACTCTGCCAAACCACTTTAATTCCTCATTTTATGACTTCAGCGCCGACCTGTATGGCTGCTGTTTTACAAGCTCCTCCCCAACTGGTATTTTAATGTATTTAATATTGTATTTTAATATATCGTACTGTTAGTTTTTAGTATTCTACTGTTTAGTATTTAGCACTCTAGTTTTAGTATTAGTAGTTTAGTTGTTTTTTAAAAAATATTCTACTGTTTAACCGACCTGTGTGGCTGCTGTTTTATGAGCTCCCCAACTGGTATTTCAATGTTGTATTTAATGTATTTAATGTTGTATTTTAATATATCGTAGTTAGTTTTTTAGTATTCTACTGTTTAGTACAGAGGGCGGTGGAGGCCAGTTCATTAAATATATTCAAGAAAGAGTTGGATATATTTCTTAAGGCTGAAGGGATCGCGGGATATGCGGAGAAAGCAGGGACAGGGTACTGAATTTGGATGATCAGCCATGATCACATCGAATGGCGGAGCAGGCTCGAAGGGCCGAATGGCCTACTCCTGCTCCTATCTTCTATGTTTCTATGTTATTTAGCATTCTAGTTTTAGTATTAGTAGTTTAGTTGTTTTTTAAAAAAATATTCTACTGTTTAACCGACCTCTGTGGCTCATGAGGGTAGCTGCTGTTTTACGAGCTCGTCCACAACTTTCCACTTTATTTATTATTTTATTGTTATTATTAAACAATTTTGTAAGTACTGTTTCTTCACTTATCCGCTACGACCGTCAATCACTTCTGGACATAAGATCGTCCAGAGATATAGGACCTACCCCCAATTTTTCGAACTGGGATTCTGCTGCTACGACCATCTACCCTCCCACCTGCTTACCTGACTTCATTCCTGTGATCAGGAAGCGAACGACGGCGCAAGCGGGGCAGACGCGCAGGTACATTAGTGAAGCTGAGACGACGTGAACACCACCCCCCCCCCCCTTCCGAGTATTCTCCTGGCGAATGTGCAGTCACTGGACAATAAGCTGGACGAACTCAGGGGGAGGCTCACCTTCCAGCGAGACATTAAGAACTGCAATGTCTTGATTTTTACTGAGACTTGGCTTGATCCATCGACACCAGCTTCGGCCATTCAACCAGAGGGATTCAACATTCACCGGCTATACCGAACAAAGGACTCGGGGAAGAATAGAGGGGGTGGAGTATGTTTCATGATCAACAATTCTTGGTGTTCCGACGTGGAACTACTTACATCTTCTTGTTCACCTGATCTTGAACACCTGATGATCAAATGCCGACCCTTCTACCTCCCGAGAGAGTTCTCATCCGTGATCTTTACAGCGGTGTATATTCCACCACAGGCCAACGCAAATAGGGCACTAAACGAGCTGTATGGGACCATTAGCAGGCTTGAAACTTCCCATCCAGAGGCTGCATTCATCGTGGCTGGCGATTTCAACAAAGCCAATCTGAAGAAAGTACTGCCTAAATACCATCAGCATATCACCTGCCCAACGCGAGCCAAGAACACACGAGATCACGTTTACACTCCATTCCGGGATGGATACAAGGCCCTCCCCCGCCCTCCCTTCGGCAAATCAGATCACGACTCCATCCTGCTGCTACCCACCTATAGGCAGAAACTGAAACAGGAAAAGCCTGTGATGAGATCTCTACAACGCTGGTCGGATCAATCAGACGCTGTTACAAGACTGTTTTGATTCCACTGACTGGGATATGTTCCGGAATGCCTCGAACAATGACATCAACACATATACAGATTCAGTCATTAGTTTCATAAACAAGTGCATAGACGATGTTGTTCCGAGGATTGTTGTACGAACATTTCCCAACCAGAAACCATGGGTAAATGGCGATATCCGTGCTATGCTAAAAGCACGGTCCATCGCATTCAACTCTGGGGACATGGATGAGTACAAGAAATCAAGGTACGACCTCAGAAAAACCATCAAAAATGCAAAAAGACAATACACGGACAAAGTGGAGTCACACTATCATAGCTCAGATTCGCGAAGGATGTGGAGTGGACTACAATCTATTACAGATTACAAAGGGAAACCCAACTGTGTCATGCCCAGCAATGCGCCTCTCCCGGATGAGCTTAACACTTTTTACGCACGGTTTGAGGCCAACAACAACTGGCCTGTTACAAGGGCGCCCGCGGCTCAGGACGACCGGGTCTTCTCAATCTCTGTGGCTGACGTGAGCAAGACTTTTAAGAGAGTGAACACCCACAAAGCACCCGGTCCAGATGGAATCCCTGGGCGTGTCCTTAGAGCATCCGCTGACCAGCTGGCAGCCGTGTTTACGGATATATTCAACCATTCACTGTACCAGTCTGTAGTCCCCACCC
This sequence comes from Somniosus microcephalus, assembly GCF_052327205.1. Taxonomy (NCBI): domain Eukaryota; kingdom Metazoa; phylum Chordata; class Chondrichthyes; order Squaliformes; family Somniosidae; genus Somniosus; species Somniosus microcephalus. The sequence continues at coordinate 273,352,050 of NC_140993.1, forward strand.
GCTTCAAGATGACATCAGTTATTCCAGTCCCCAAAAAAACAAAAGTAACCTGTTTAAACGACTACCGCCCCATAGCACTCACTTCTGTCATCATGAAGTGCTTTGAGAGGCTGGTCAAAACCCACATCAACTTGTTACTACCTGACACACTGGACCCACTCCAATTTGCCTATCGCCCAAACAGATCTAGGGATGATGCCATCGCCACTGTACTGCACACTGTCTTATCACACCTGGATAAGAGGAACACCTATGTGAGAATGTTGTTCATTGATCATAGTTCAGCATTCAATACCATTATCCCCTCCAAGCTTGTCAACAAGCTCAGTGAGCTAGGACTTAACACCTCCCTATGCAACTGGATCCTGGACTTACTGATGGGAAGACCCCAGGTGGTGAAAATAGGCAGAAACACCTCCTCCACACTGATCCTGAACACGGGAACTCCCCAGGGTTGTGTGCTCGGCCCCCTTCTGTACTCCCTGTTTATTCACGATTGTGTGGCCACGCACAACTTCAACTCCATCATCAAGTTTGCTGATGACACTACCGTTGTAGGCCTGATCACAGATGGCGACGAGACAGGCTACAGGGAGGAGGTAAGAGCCCTAGGAGAATGGTGCAAGTACAACAACCTCTCCCTCAACATCAGCAAAACAAAGGAGATGATCGTGGACTACAGGAAACGGCAGGGGGAGGGACACACCCCAATCTACATCGAAGGGGCTGAGGTGGAGAGGGTCAGCAGCTTCAATTCCTGGGTGTATTCATTATGGAGGACTTAACGTGGTCTCATCACATCGACGTTGTAACCAAGAAGGCATGCCAATGCCTGTTCTTCCTCAGGAGACTGAAGAAATTTGGAATGGCCCCCCAGATTCTCACCAACTTCTACCGGTGCACCATCGAGAGTATCCTGTCCGGCTGCATCACTACCTGGTATGGCAACTGCACCGCCACAGACCGCAAGGCTCTACAGATGGTAGTGAAAGCTGCACAACACACTATAGGAATTAAACTACCTGCTGTGCAGGATATCTACCCCGAGGGGTGCCGGGGGAAGGCCCTGAGAATCATTAAAGACGCGAGTCACCCCAGACACAACCTCTTCACCCTGCTCCCGTATGGTAAGAGATACCGAAGCATAGGGTCTCGTACCAACAAGGTTTCGAAACAGCTTCTACCCCCAGGCCATAAGACTCATGAACGATTAATTTATTATTATTTATTACTGTTTTATTTATTATTACTGTCTTTCTATTAGTGTTTCTATTAGTATTTTTATCATTGTTATGCCATATTTATTCCAATGTTGGGAGGACTCGTAAAAATCAACATTTCATTGTGCAGTACACACGTCTGCTGCATATATGACAAATAAAATTGAATTGAATTGAAAAAAAAATTGTGTCATCAAAGGCCTGCTGGAAATCTATATCTATGGCCATGCCTTTGGTGTCTCCATTTAATTTCTTTCTTTCATGAAGTGCTCTGGGATGTTCCTGGGTGAAAGGGGTGGGGTTGTGGGTGTGGTGGTTGTGGGGCGGTGGCGGTTGTTTGGGGCGGGTGGGGTGTTTGTGTGGGGTGGTTGTGGGGCGGGGGCGGTTGTGGGGGTGTGTGTATGGGGCGGGGGTGTGTGTATGGGGCGGGGGGGTGGTTGGTTTGGGGGATGGGGTGGTTGTGGGGCAGGGGTGGTTGTGTGGTAGGGCTGGGGGGAGTTGTGGGGCGGGGGTGTGGTTGGTTTGGGGGGGTGGGGCGGATGTGTGTGGGGCGAGGGTGGTTGTGGGATGGGGTTGATGGGGTGGGGTGATTGTGGGGTGGGGCGGGGGGGTGGTTGGTTTGTGGGGTGGGGCGGGGGGGTGGTTGGTTTGTGGGGTGGGGCGGGGGGGTGGTTGGTTTGTGGGGTGGGGCGGGGGGGTGGTTGTGGGATGGGGTTGATGGGGCCGGGGGTGGGGTGATTGTTGGGTAGGGCGGGGGGGTGGTTGGTTTGTGGGGTGGGGCGGGGGGGTGGTTGTGGGATGGGGTTGCGGGGCGGTGGTGGGGTGATTGTGGGGTGGGGCGGGGGGGTGGTTGGTTTGTGGGGTGGGGCGGGGGGGTGGTTGGTTTGTGGGGTGGGGCGGGGGGGTGGTTGTGGGATGGGGTTGATGGGGCCGGGGGTGGTTGGTTTGTGGGGTGGGGCGGGGGGGTGGTTGGTTTGTGGGGTGGGGCGGGGGGGTGGTTGTGGGATGGGGTTGATGGGGTGGGGTGATTGTGGGGTGGGGCGGGGGGGTGGTTGGTTTGTGGGGTGGGGCGGGGGGGTGGTTGTGGGATGGGGTTGATGGGGCCGGGGGTGGGGTGATTGTGGGGTGGGGCGGGGGGGGGGTTGGTTTGTGGGGTGGGGCGGGGGGGTGGTTGTGGGATGGGGTTGCGGGGCGGTGGTGGGTGGGTGCTCATGCAACTGTCAAATTCTTAAGAGGCTTGAACCAGCCTTGGGGATTCATGGCCAGTCACTATTCCTCTGTTGATCTCTGATTTATTATTTGTTTCCCATCCAAGTAGTTTTCGCTTCAAATGTAGAAGTTATATCACCTTACTCATCATTTTCTCTTGCAAATGTTGGGAACCAGTAAATCTCCAGCTATCCAGAGATGCATTGCCTAAAGCAGCTTTATGTAATGATGTAATTGACTACTTTCTGAAGGCCCCACTTCAGGTAAAGCTGTGCAGCACGGGTGAATTTAATTCAAGTTGACCCTCTCGCTTTTATTTCGCTTTCTCCCACCTCCATGTGAGAAAATAGTGATGACCATCTGATTGCTCTTGGGAAGGCAGTTTTTTTGTGTGCTTCGTCTGTGACTTTTGAAGTTGTCACAAGTTTTAAATGCATGTGTTGGATAATGCAGTCGCTAACCATTTTTTTGTTTTCTTGTGGCATTTACATAAAAGCCACTAAAGTCAAATTTTTGTTTGTACAAACAATGGTATTTTAATGGGGAATGTTTTGTGTGCAATATTGTATACGTAATTGTCTTGGGAAATGTTGCTTTTCTTTGTACTTGTGAAAGAGAATGTTGATCAACAGGAAAGCATTTTGAAGATTCAAAATGTGGATGGACAGAACGCATTGGCTGAGTCACAGTTGAAGTACATTGTTGTTCTCACCAGCTGTGTCACAGAGCTGGAAGGTGTGGGGATTTTAGGCCTGTAATTTTCTTGCATTGGCCTTGTCCTGAGCCAGGTCATTGAAAGTCGCAGAGGTTTCCCGCAGGGCGTGAAGCCTCCCAAGGTCATTCACGGAGCTCTCCTGGAGACCAGTTCCAGAGCCGACATGGCGTTGTGTTTTGTAGCTGGAAAACAATCCCTGGAAAATGGAATTCCTTTTACTATATTTTGTTTCTACATTTTACAAATGTCTCCAGTTTTTTTTATTACTTTCTATATTTACATATTTAACTCCAAAGTAATTTATTGTTGGGCACAATGAATTTTTTTCTCTCAACATTTTTCTGTCGTTTTTCTTGTGGTGTCTTTCTTTCTCTTCCTCTCCCCTCTACTATTCTGCCAAAGGTGTTGGTTCCTTGCTGGAGTATAATTCCATAGGTCCGGAGTGCCCTTTTGTACATCAGCTAAATGGCTGTTCTTTGTGTGAGGCTGAATGATGAGTATCGGTAGGCTAATGAACCGCCTATGGCACTTCAGCTGAACCCGATCCCCCCCACACGTGCGTCCAGCAGGGGTCATTGGCTGACAATCAAAAGCGAGACTCCTGTGTGGTTCCTTCTCTTCCTTCCTAACCCGTGGGTACTGAGGCCAATTTTAGCACCCCATGTGCCCACCCCATGTTGTACACACATCCGACCTTTTTGCTACAGCTTTCTTTAAAGATGTAGAAAGAAAGAGGGTTACTGTAATTTACCCACTATCGCTATTTGTACCAGATCCGTTCTTGAGACCGCATTATTCATTGCAGGTTTGAAATCTTGATGCAATGATGCACTTTTTTGGTTAGGTTTTGCAGGTACTCCCTTTGCAAGGAAACAAGAAACCTTTGCAAGTTTTCCTACACTTGTACCTTGCCAAGAGCAGACATAAGTTAGCAGTGTAGACAGGTAAATTTGCAGAGATGGATTTTTAAAATTATGTTGTAAGTTTAAGAGGAAATTTATTTCTAGCAGTGTATGGATACCCAGCTACCATTTAGCTTCTTGGAATTGTGTTCAGTTTGCTCATTTCTAAATATGAGAATGTCATTAACCTTTGGAAGGTACACAAATCTTTGGATGCAGATTTTATCCCTCCATGTGCATCCCCTATCGTACCTATTGTACAGAGACATTATAATGCAGCGTCCCTAAATGCAAATGCTACCTCTGCACAAACAAACTTATATAATGTCTGTGTGTCGTGGTACCTTGCCATTCAAGTATTCCTCTCGGACCATCTTAAATGCCATAGGCTTTGATGGAGAGAAAGACTAGCCTTGTTCCTAATATTAGGGAAATCTGATCTCTTAATATAACCCATAAATACATTTTCACGTTGTTAAGCCAGCTTTACCAAGATTTAATCTTCCCTATGCAGGAAACTCTCGATTTACCGGCACCTAAATAACCGGAAATCTGTTAACCGGCAAAATTCAGGAGTAGGACAACAAACACTGTTGCTTAGCAACAGCTTCGGCTGCAGCTGCAAGCGTCTCTAGCTGAAGCTGTTGCTATAGCTACAGACCTTGCAGTGCCTGACTGGGGGAAAAAAAAGCAACGAGAACTAAAAAAACTTATAGAAAACGGCTCCTGATTTTTGCCGTTAGATCGAGTATGTAACCTCCAGATAAACCAAAGTTTCCTGTACTGGGCTCTCATACCTCTCTATAATCCGGACTTTTTGATAAACCGGCACCATACCGGTCCCGTCGGTGCCGGATAAAGAGTTTCCTGTATTTAAGCATCATTTAATTGTTTTTAATTTTAATTTGGAGAAGCGATAAAGCAAGATTTGTTTTTTTTTTAAAAAAAGCAGTCATGTCAACATTTCTGAACCAGTGAAGCATTTTCTGGATTTTCTCTCTTTTTCTCTCTCCTCACTTCTGAAGGCCGTAACCCTCCTAAGATGGTGCTCAAGTGGCCGTTATTCATTTGTCAACCTGACCGATGAGTGCTGGGAGGCTGCTTGACCCTGGGTGGGGAGAGTATTACTGAGAGTCGAATCTTGGCCTCGCTCCACAGACTTTCTAACGGGGATCTTTGGGCAGCAAATAGGATGGGAATCCTTGGCTTCCTCCTGGGACACAGGTTCTGCCTACCACTGCCTTGTAAGGGAGAGACAAACTCCACATCGTCCAGGAATGAATGCTCGAACTTCACTCTGGAGCGTTCCTGGTCTGTACAACCCAGTAGCGCACCATGCAGTGCACTTATCGACTGAGTTGGTGAGGGAGCAGCTGCTTATAGTTTGTCAATTTGAAGCTGTCAAGTTGAAGAGCTTGACTTGGAAGTAAAAAGCTAGGTAAAAGAAGTTTGTCCAGAATTCTGAAGTATTTTGAATTACTGTATGTGGGTCCAAGCTTCATTCTGGTGATCTGAAATGAGTAAATAAAAGAAAGAAAGACTTGCATTTCTCCAGCGCCTTTCACAACCACCGGACGTCTCAAAGGCGCTTTACAGCCAATGAAGTACAGGAAACTCTCGTTTAAACGGCACCTAAATATCCGGAATTCTCTATTAACCGGCAAAATTCATACTCCGAAAACAACCCCTCAATAACCGGCAATGTTGCCGAGTCCGAGTCTCCCGCGGTGGCCGAGTTAGTCAGTGGGGGTAGTTCTCCAAACTGCCACTACTCGACTTCTTGGCGCTGTTGGAAGTCGGAACACCTCAATAACAGGAGTCTGACTCTCCCGCACTGCCGGTAGTCTCTTCTGATCCGCCATTTTACAGGGGTACTGTGTGTCTCCCACGCTGCTGGTAGTCATTGCATTGCATTACCCTCAACTGGCAGTACTGTACTTAATCAAGCATCTTCCATTTAACACAACATTCTGTTGTAATGTGGGAAAAGGTACCATTCTCACTATTTGGAAGTGCATCATGTGGTGTGATACTGAGCCTACCAGGTTTGATCCCTGCACTAGCAGGCTCTGTATTCCAAGCAGAATGGGGGTATTGAATGACTAACCCTATGTCAATGCATCTGTTCCATACAGGCTTTGTGACAATGAAGAGGCTTGTAAACTAAGATTTTACAAATGGGCAACAATTTTTCTCTCTAAAGTACCCCTCCCCTTTCCCAAGGAAAGCATATTTGCAAAAACAAATTCTCTTGTAAAGCAGTCTTGGTATTCAGCACCATCAAAGATATCAGTTTCTGCGTTCAGATAACCGACGGTACCAATAACTTGCATTTTTAAAGCACCTTTAATGTAGAAAAAAAATATCCGAAGGTGTTGAGCCAAAGAAGGAGATATTGGAAGGAATGACCAAAAGTTTGGTTGGTAAGGTGGGTTTTAGAAGGCCTTAAAGAGGAGAGGGTGTTGGATTGGCAGAGGGATTTCGAGAGCGAATTCCAGAGCATGGGCTTCAGGTGGCTGAAGGCACGGCTGTCATTGGTGGATGAAGCAGGTGGGGAGGGTCGGGTGCATAAGGCGACAGTGACAGCTAGTCAGACGTGTACCTATCTCTGGGGAGAGTCAGTTCGCTGAACCATCCATTCAGTACCTTGGAACCTTGTATAAATGCATTCTGCTGTATCACAAACTAACCAAGTTTTGGTGTTTGGACTATCCTGCCGAGCAAATCATTCAAAGCTTTCGCATTCTTTGAGTAAAGCAGTTTTTCCTTCTTTCTAAATTTACTGTTTGCTATTTTGCAGTTATGTCCTTCAGTCCTACTTCCTTAGATTCCTTCTGAAATAATAATCCAGGTTTATTTGTGCCATTGAATATTTGAAGTTTCCTCCCTTCAACTGCCAACTTGTTAGCCTGTACAACTCAGGCTTTTATCGTCTTTGCTCATTGCCAACCCTTTCAGAGCTGGGATTGGGTATATTCATTCACCCTTTCTTATAAACATACATCTTGTTTATGACATTGTGACCAGAACTAAACACAGTGCTCTAAAGGCACTATTACAGTTTTCAAAAACTGAAATAGACAGAAGATGCATGTTTTTCTCACCATTGGCTGCAGTTAGAAATGTTTGACTTGTCTTATTCTGGATCGTACAGTTTGCTGCCAGGAATCACTGGCTCGGTTTCTGCCCAGCATCTAACTGAGAACATTTCTGGGTGGCAGCGTATACAGGGGACGAGTATTCTGGGAGATGGGTTTGGTTTCAATATCTCAAGATGATTAAATATGCTCTTGTGTATCTAACCAGTGCATTATAAAGCCTTAATATAACTTCTGTAGACTTAGTGTTCTGATATATTGTGTCCTACAATTCTGTTAGCTTTTTTTTTGAACGACGCGATATTACCTGAACATTAAAAGTGATGTGTTGACTATTGCTCCCAAATTTCTTCCTGAGTGTCTGTGTAATTCGGTACCAATTGCTGTATACTTATGACCCATATTCTTGACCTTTGTGTAATACTTTAGATTTTTCAGTGTTAAAATGAATTTGCTTAATGCTGTATGTCTGCCAGATTGCATAACCAATCAATACAGTGAGCTTTGGTATCCAAAGCATTTATATAATTAAAAACACGTTCAAGCACTGACAGTTGTGGCATTCCACTCAACGCCTCTCCTCGGCTAACACTGCAGCTCTTGCTTCCTATTTTGCTAATGTCAGTAAGACTACAACCTCCACATTTAAAGGTGAAGTAAAATATATTTTCTAATTGAATTCTGAGCATTGTAAATGGCGATGCCGGCACACTTCACGTTGTGTCTCAGCCCCCTCTTGTTTTCCTGGTGTGTGTCTTAATCCTAATAGACACAAGCAACTTGGAAGCATGTATTTTGTGTAGAACTTCCCCTTGCTTCCCTAAAGGGTGACATCGCGATCTATTGCAGTAATGGTATGAATGATGACCGTGAACTGTGGGTTGCACTGATCATTCATGAGCTCACAAAAACAATGAATTGGGTGAAAATGCAAAGTACAGTCGTTCAGTTTGATCAGCCATGCTGGCAGTGTTCCTGATTTCAAATGGCTGTGCTGAAATCCCCGCTGTTGGGGCGGCTCTGAAGTCCTTCCCCTTGTCAAGCTGCGGGGATTGTGTAAAATCTATACATCAGTCACAGTTGACGGTGGTGTAGTTGGAATTCTGCAGTTGAAAACTAAAGTATGGGGGATAGAGTTTCTTCTTTGGGTGCAGTTGCTGCTTCGGGTGCAAATTGTGCCCAAAATTGCACACATTTTGAGAAGTCTGCGCCGGCTTTTCTCGGAAGAGCAATCCAGTTTGTCACACTCCCCCGCTCTTTCCCCATATCCCTGCAATTTTTTCTCCAAGTCTTTATCCAATTCCCCTTTTGAAGGCTACTATTGAATCTGTATCCACCGCCCTATCAGGCAGCGCATTCCAAACCCTCACCACTCGTCGTGTAAAAAGTCTTTCCTCCTGTCGCCTCATGTAGAGTTGGGTTGATTCGCAGAGGCTTCAATTTTCCTTTATTTTGCCAATCACCTTAAATCTCAATCTTCTGGTTATTGACCCTTCAGCCATTGGAAACAGTTTCTCTTTATTTACCCCATCTAAATCCTTCATGATTTTGAACACTGCTATTAAATCTCCTCTTGGCCTTCTTTGCTCGAAGGAGAACAATCCCAGCTTCTCCAGTCTCTCCACCTCACTATCATCCCTCATCCCTGGAACCACTCGAGTAAATCTCTTCTGTACCCTCTCTATAAAGAACTATGAACTCGTAGTATGAAACGTATGCAGAAAGAACCTGTTTTTCCAGGTTTAGGAATCCATTAAAATGGTTACTATCTAGACAGTGGCGTTGTGCAATATATAGGGATGGAGTTTCCGCCCCGGCGCAATCGATGGAGTGCGCTGGACATTGTGCCACTTTTGCCGAGGTGAAATTACACTGAAGTTTCTGTGCAAACTAATTAGCATAAGCCCCAAAATAAAATCTCATGAATCAGTGCCACCAAACCGCAAAATTGATGGAAATTGAATCATGACTGGAACAGGGCATTCCTCAGGATCACATGGGAGTGGGATTGCCATGAAATGAGCCGTTCTTCAACTGACTGATTTAATGCTCTTGGTTTTACTTTTTAATTGGCTTCAATTGACAGGTTCCTGCTGTTTTCAATTAACTCATTACTGTCGTAGCCCAGCACAGGACACATCTGTGTGGTTCAATTAACTGCTGGTCTCTGGTCTTGTGTACTAGATCAATTGACTAAATTTAAACTAATTTCAACTGACGTTAAAGTAATTGCTGCAGGAGAAACCTGGGCCAGGCTTCAATTGACTGCTGGTCACTGCCGGTACAGATCACTGGATTTGTGTGACCACAGGTGCCTGGGCGCAATGTGCTGTACACCCCCCAAACAGGTGCAATCGGCGGAAGCTTGCTATTCGGACCCGCTGGCATGGCCAAGTTTGTGGGCAGGGACTGCTTCGGGTGAAAGGACTTTTGAATCAGCGTAAAAGGTCGTGGATATTCCAGTGCAAAGTGATTGAGTGCAACTCACTTTTGTTTAAAACTCTGTCCTCTTTAGCGCTATTTCATTCGATACCGCTCAGGTTATGCTGATATCTGAGAGGAAATCATGCGGAAACTCCAGCCCATGTTTCACTGTGTCACTCTCTTGTGCTGTCCAATAGGTGCGTGTGTAAATTTGACGTCATGTGGAATGCACCTTGCTCCTGCAAACCCTGGCGTTCAGTTCTCCATTTCCTCTCATGAATTTCCTAATGCCTGTGTTCTTCTATCACCTGGTTGGCGCAAGTTAAACAGTGCTGCATCAGTTGGAGGGGTCAAGTCACATTGGCTGCCAGTGCTACCTTATGAGTGGCAGCATGCATTCTGTTTTATAGCTGGTGTGTATCACAGCTGTACAAACATGACGAACTGACCAATTGGTCTGTCATTTTGTGTATGTCAATCTGTTCTTGCATTGTAAACTTTGATTTAACAACCAACTAAATCTTTTAACATTTCAACCCTGTTTGAAGCTAAAATTTAGTCTATTCTACTTTGTATACCGAAATTCAAATTTGGATCCGCCTTTTTGATGGTTGGTTGTTAGGAAAATATCTTTTACTTCCTGGATTGTTTAAAGCTGCACTTTTCCTTAGGAATTGGGCGACCTTGTTACTTTGCTGAAAGCTGAAGGGCAATGTCCCCCGAAAGCCGCACTGCTCCTGTGTGGCCTGCCACCCCAATGCACGACCCATTCAAATTTTTGCGCATGCGCGGTGACATGAATCAGTCATTCATGAAAGAAAGACTTCTGAAATAATACCGAGCGGCCTACGGGCGGCGCTGTCCAGGGAGAGTATAAATACTCGGGCACGGGCCCAGCCGTAGGCCACTTAGTATTATTTCATAAGTCTTTCTTTCATGAATGAGTGATTCATGGCACGCAGTACCGACAATATAAAAGCCGGTGAGCGGCCTGCATGGGACCTTGCAAGTGACTGCGCAGCTCAGTGGGAACATTGCTGAAGGGTTCGTTTTGCAAGGCCCCACTACAAGTTCAGAGAATCAGGGCAGTAACACTGTAACCCAATATTTGACCAGCGCTCAAATGTAGCGGGATTCCCTGCTTGCAGCCGAGCCTAACCCTTTCAAAATTGCTCCTTAAATAACCCGCAATTTCTAACCCAAAAATAATCGTGCAGGTCGTGAAGAGTATTTTCCCCAACTTGGCTAGTTGTCTGCTTTTAATCTGCACTATGTGATGCATGTCCTCAGTGTATCCATTTCCATGGTTAACTTCAGACTCGAAGCTGTTGAAATGGGAATACAAGTGCTCGGAATTCCTTTTTCAGTGCACCAAAACAAGTCCACATACCTTTAAGAAAACTCACTCTGAGGGCAGGGAGTTAGGTTTTACTTGGATACAGCAATTTTGTTACTGCTCCGGGCCTCATGATATGAAGGGTAGGGAAGCCCCACCCTTATTAGAATTCTGGAGCATCTAATGAGCTTGTGCTGTGATTGGAGGGCTCCAGCGGTGGCAATGTAACCCAATCGCAAAAAAGGCCAGCATGCATGGTCCCAGAGATGTAAGGCCAAGTCACTGAATATATTTAAGAAGGAGATAGATCGATTTCTAGACACAAAAGGCATCAAGGGGTATGGGGAGAGAGCGGGAATATAGTATTGAGATAGAGGATCGGCCATGATCATATTGAATGGCGGAGCAGACTCGAATGGCCGACTCCTGCTCTTTTTTTTTTCTACTGTGGATTATTTCCTCATAGTACATTGTAATATTTTTATAGTTTGTGAAGTTAGTCAACACCTAACCAGCATTAGTGATTCCTCTTAATATTATTAACCAGGGAACCCCTAGTAGTTCAAGGGATTATTTCCCCCAGCGACTTGAACATTTATCTGGGATGACACTTCAGTGCAATTCTGAGCGAATGCTGCACTGTCTGAGGCACAATCTTTGAGATGAGACGAGATCCAATGGCACTATTTGAAGAAGAGCAGGGGAGTTTTCCCCAGTGCCGTGGCCAGTCCTTCAATCAGAATCACCAAAAACAGATTCTCATTGCTATTTGTGGGAACATAGGAACAGGAGTAGGCCATTCAGGCCCTCGAGCCTGCTTTGCCATTTTATTAAATCATGGCTGATATGTTCCTCAGCTCGATTTACCCACTTTTGATCCATATCCTTTGATAGCCTTGCCGAATGAAAATCTATCGCTCTCTGTCTTTAACATTTCAATTGACCCAGCATCCACAGCCTTTTTGGGGGTGGGGTGTGGGGTGAGAAGAGCTTCACGTTTCCATTATCCTTTGTTTGGAAAAAGTGCTTCCTGTTTCACTCCTGAATGGGCTAGCTTTAATTTAAAAATTATGCCCTCTTACTCTGGATTCCCCCACCAAAGGAAAACTATGTGCATCAAAGCAGCTCTTTGTCGCTTGTAATATGCTATAGTTGTTTCCAGAAGTTAACCAAGAATAAAACCAAATTGAAGATCTGAATTAGTTGGGGAAAAATACTTGGCTCCTTGAAATGCTGCATTGTTGAGTGCATTTCAGTCTCCGAGCATTATAATTCTGAGGAGTGATGGCCAGGTATAAATGATTCATATATTGTTTTATAGGAAAAGTTAAGAATCGAAAGTCTGCTGTGAAATTTTCGACACTCTGGGACGGTTTTCAGTGTGAATAGATTTTTAGTTATGTAATGTAAAACACTTTAATTGTGCTAACTTTTATTTCCCCCGTGTTTGGCTACTTTTGTAGCCTACGTTTTTTTTATACCACCGAGTAGCGCAGAGCTAACTCATTTTTTGTCTACTTTTGCAGGCAGAGGCCAGGCTTGCGGCCAAGCGGGCAGCCCGAGCAGAGGCACGAGATATCCGTATGAAAGAACTGGAGCGGCAGCAGAAAGAGGTGAGAGCAAATCCAGTCTAGCACGGAAAGGCGTGGTTTGTGAATGCTGGAGGGAAAAAAGGATGTGATGAGTCATGAAAATGGGTGCGTACATCAGCCAGTCACATCCAGCAGAAGTTGAAGCACTGTTGCTGTGAGATGGGGAAGACTGAAAGAAAGACGCTGTTTAAACCAGATCTGCAAGCTCAGACACAGGACCTTGCTTGCTTCTGCAGAAAACTTCAGTACTGTGAGCTGCAGGGAAAGATAGCATCATTCATGTCTATAACAAGTCTTTCCACTCCTTATTTATAGTAGCAAAGGTGAGGTTAATGTAGATCAGAGATGCCAGGTGCAGCTTTGGACTTTGCTTTCCCACCTCTATGAATGGTAGGAAACACAGTTAGCTGTGGCAATGAGAATGGCTTCTGGCTGCTAGAGGCCCTTCTGTGCATTTCCACAATTGTTCCATCGCCAGTTTGTTGCCAACTCAACAACTCTAGAAAAATACAGCATGGAGAGGGAATCGTTTAAAAATTTAAACCTGTGCATATGTTTTATTTTAACGCTTTTTTTTTCTGCCACAATTTTGCACAGCTACTGAGAAGGCACAATACAGTAAGTGTTGGTTAAAGTGCTACACGACCATCATGGAGACCAGCGGGAAGGTTTTGGGCAGTGCTTCTGAGCAGTTGCTTTCTCCCTCTTTGTGAAACCTTTTGGCGTTATAAACTGTCGATAACGCCTCAACATGAAGGCCATATGCTGTTTCTAAATTAGTTTGTTTCAGCCTGTACATGTGATACAAAATGTCACAATGCATAGTGCTCTATCTTGTTGGGCAGTGCCTCCAAGTCTTTCTTATATAATAGGTCTCATTTTATAAACGGCAGAAAACTTTACGTGGGATATTCCTGGCATCAGCCATCAGAAAGATGACTGGATATTTTTAACTGAGTGTCACTTCTGATGGTACATTGTTGGTGATGCATTCACCAAGGGAATCCTTCTGGAGAACAGTTACATGTAGTATAGAGGGAACAAGCTTGATAGGTTGAATGACTGACCTATTTCTCCTTTCATACTTAAGTTCTTTGGCCTAGAAATTCACTTTGGGCCCGCCAGCTGGCGTGCGCCCAAAAGTTAGCGCTGAGCGCGGAGCCAGTTGCGCCCATCAGATATTCAGTTTTTGCGCCCCAAGTCGGAACCGGGCGCTATTCCAGGGTGTGCCCGCCCCCGCTTGGGGCACTGAAACTGAATTTCAGCGCTTTAGGCGCTGCTGCGCCACCCGATGCGGTGCAGTACTGCAGGCCTCCTCCTCTTAAGGTGGAGGTGCCTGCAACGGGGAGATCGCCGCTGGATTGTGCCAGCAAATGAGCCCGGCACCACGGAGAAGTGCCGGGCTCGCGGAAAGCAGCCGGCAATGCCGCGGGGGGGGTGGTGGAGGAGGCCAGGGAAGGAGGTGCGGCCGGCCGCACCTCCACCTTTATGCGCCCCACTAAGGCTGCAGTAAGGCCCTGGTCTCCGGATGTAAGTAGTGGCCGCCACGGAGGAGGCGGCGGCAACTGAATATGGGATTCGGGCTGGCATCGGGGCGGAACCGGGGCACTGCGCACACCGATGACGTCATCGGTGCCGGCGCAGCGCTACCGGCTACCGCCGCCATTACCGCAGCGCTGAATATCAGCGCGAACTCCTCTATTGGCACAAAAGCCCTCTTTGGGCGAAAACTGGGCGCAAAGCCAACCGAATTTCTAGGCCCTTGTCTCTTGTTAGGGGACATTGCAAAGAGTATGTACGGTATAATGCCACCTCCTCAACATCTACTTATAAGACTGACTGGCATATCTTAAGCAACAGAATGTTGAGGCTTGTGTTTAAAGTCAATTGTACTTTTTCCTTTTCATATTTTACTATGTATGGTAGCTATTGAACTTTAGATCAATGTTACAACTGATTATTTTGTCTTTTGTGGTTAAGTGAACGGTGTTCACTTGTATCTATTTATTCGCACTGTTAATTGAGGTTTCTGTATGTAGCTATTTATATAGTTTCTTCCAGCTGGGACCACAATAATCTGACTGGCTGATCATTTCCTGATAGCTTGCATTCAGTTAAATGTTTACCCATCAATTGCATTATCCAGGTGCTCTTTCTGGCCAACTTCCATGCTCAGAGTTAAATGCTTGTTAACTTTGATCGCTTGATGTTAGTGACACACTGATGCAAGTAAATTCACCAAAATTCAGCTGCTTATTTCTTGAAGATGACCATGGATAGCTGGTATCCTGCTGATCCTTACAAGGATGCTCAGCTTTTTATAGAGGTTTCCAGTTGCTGTTGACATGCACAAATACTTAACTACTCGCAATAGCAAAAATACTACTCAATTGGGGCAGGAGAGGTCATTCACTTTGGTTCTCAGAAAAACAAATTGGAATATTTTCTCCAATGGTGAGAGACTAGAAGCTATAGAGGAGATAAGGGATGTGGGTGCCCATGTGCACAGATCACTAAAAGCTCGTGCACAGGTACAAAATGTAATCTAAAAACTGAATGGAGTGTTGGCCTTCATCTCAAGGGGATTGTAATTCAGTGGGGAGAAAGTGATGCGTCAGTTGTACAGAGCCTTGGTCAGAGCCCGTCTGGAGTAACTGCGCTCAGTTTTGGGCACTGCACCTCAGGAAGGACATGTTGACCTTGGAGTGGGGACAGCATAGATTCACCAGAATGATACTGGGATCTACAGGGTTAAAATATGATAGGTTGCATAAACTTAACTTGTAACTCCTCGAGTTTAGAAGGTTGGCGGATGATCTAAATTTTGAATTGATAAAGGGATTCAGTGTGATAGATACAGAGAAAATGTTCAGTTTGGTAAGGGAATAGAGAACAAGGGGCATAATCTTCAAATTAGATCGAGGCTATTTAGGAGTGAAATCATGAAGTATTTGTTCACACAAAGGGTTGTGAAAACCTGGAACTCCCTGTCCCAAAAAGCTGTGGATGTTGATTCAATTGAAATTTTCACCACCAAACTTGATTGTTTCGGTAAGGGTATCAGGACATGGAGCAAAGGTGGGTCAGTGGAGTTGAAGTTTCCATCAGCCATGATCGAATTGAATGATGGAAGGGCTGAATGGTGTCCTCCTGTTTCTATGTCTTTAGGATGTAGGAAATAATCGCTCGCTATACATTGAATTCAGTGATGTTGCAGAGTCACAAGATAGCTGTTTTTTGCAACCCCAGCCTGTTAATACTCAGACCAACTGTACTGCCCCTACTGCTGCCCATGGTCAGGTTATATAACTTTGCACACACCAGGCATTGAACCTGTGGGAGCCCCTGCAAAAAGTCATCTTGTTTGCATTGCTGGCACATCTGGGGTGGCATCAGTTTTTTAAAAATATGCATCTTGCTTCTCTACATTTCAAACTATTATCCTTTCAGTTGGTGTCCCGGCCAATATTTATCCCTCAATCAACATAACAAAAACAGATTATCTGGTCATTATCACATTGCTGTTTGTGGGAGCTTGCTGCCACGTTTCCCACATTACAGCAGTGACAACACTCCAAAAGTACTTCATTGGCTGTAAAGCGCTTTGAGACTTCTGGTGGTTGTGAAAGGTGCTATATAAATGCAAGTCTGTCTTTCTTTCTTTCTCACAAGTCTTACTGGTTTGGCAATGGAAATACCTGAATTTATAATATGTTTCTTTGGCAGGGATTAGTAAATAAGGGCATGTCTTGTTGTCTGTGTAATAGTAAAGTCATGACCGGTTCCAGAGTTAAAAAGAAGGGCGTGCACTAAAACCAAACCATTAATCATGGAAAAAAATCATTCAGTTTGCGCCTCCTCTTATTTTCTGTGCCATGTAAATTAAAACACATGAGAAGGTGAGCAGTGGAGTAGTCTCTGATACTGGAAATTATTGTGCGTGTCATTTTATAGGCCAA
Organism: Somniosus microcephalus; assembly: GCF_052327205.1. Lineage (NCBI taxonomy): Eukaryota > Metazoa > Chordata > Chondrichthyes > Squaliformes > Somniosidae > Somniosus > Somniosus microcephalus. Next base: position 273,368,505 of record NC_140993.1, read on the forward strand.
TTGCATAAACTATAGCAACTAAATTCAGTGTTTCAAATTGGGAGAAGATGATGGAGATCATTACACAAAAATGTGCTTCATCTTCGATGGAAACGAACAATATTTTATTAAGTCACAGTTTGGATAATTGGCGTATACTTTGTTAATAAAGTGCACTGAATGCGTCTGGCCCCGTTGATGGTGTGCCAACTGCTCTGATGGAGAGGAATGAAAGCCTGTTCGGCTAACATTCATACAGCTGGGCTAAAATAGCACCTGTGTGTTTTCATCCTGCTTCTTTCAATCCAAGCAGTTTATGGAGGCTCAATGAAAACGTGTTGAAATCACCTCTTGGGACAGAATGCATTTCTGTTCAAAGGTAAACCTGCACAGAGCCTTTTAAAAGGCTTAGGTTCTCCAACCTTCAAGAAATAAGATTGTCAATAATCTTGCCTGCACCGGTTTTCCTTACCTGACTACAATCAAAATATATCAAACTCCAAAATGCATTAGTTCAACAAAGAATTAAAAAAAAAAAACCTGAGTTTCCCAGATGATCCAAATTTCATAGTGCAGCTTAAAAATATGTTGCTTCGCAAGTGTATGTGTGCATAGCTGCACCCAGTCCTGATTTTATAAGAAAATCCATATTTTGCAATACTTCACAAAAGCAAAATACTGCGGATGCTGGAAATCTGAAATAAAAACAGAAAATGCTGGAAATACTCAGCAGGCCAGGCAGCATCTGTGGAGAGAGAAACAGAGTTAACGTTTCAGGTCGATGACCTTTCGTTAGAACTGGAAAGATTAAAACATATTCCTAACTTTTCCCGTGTGTGCGTGCGTGTGTGTGCGCCCCTTCCCTGCCACCATCCCCAAACTTGATCCAACATCATTGCGGGTGAAATGAGGATTGTCTTATGCAATGATTGGTGAAACTGATGTGATGTAGTTCTGACTCTAGTTTTATCACATCAGTGCTGTACAGTAATACTGACCAAACCGCTTGTTTATTTTTACATTCACAGTTTGTTCCTGAAGTCTAAATTTGACTCTCCTGTTTTGTTCTGAATTATTTGGACGACAATTGGCAATTCCTGTATGTTCTCATATTGGTTGGATTTATTGCACTTTTGTTAATTTGCCAACTCATTTACAATCCTAGCTTTATTTGAAATGCATTTTACTTTGAACAATAAAAGTTGCCACTACGCGAGCTGGCTGAGTGACACATCTTGCTGCTGTGTTCTTTGATTGCATAACTATTGATGCCCCACAATGGGGCAATGCAGTGCATTGCTCTCCCTCCTGTGCTAACTCTTTCAATCCGGTGCTGCCCATGTCAGCACATGTACATGTTGTGGATCTGTTGGTCTGACTTGTTTTTCAAAGGACTCTGACTACTTGCTTCCTTCAACCAGAAAATGTAACTGAAATCTTCATTGGATTAGAGGCATTGAACACGTTTAGGAAGATTAATCTGTTGTAGTCGCCTTTTCTTAATTGCTGTAAACTGCTCCCTGTCATTTCTCATTCCTCAGGTCATAGAATTCTGTAGTTGTTTGAGCATTTATTTTTGTGTTGAGACAATAAAAATTGGAAGGGAGTGTCTTCCTCGTCTCTTTCTCCCCCCCCAATACACATTACACGAGTGTGTGTGCATTCTGACTATTAAGAGTTGTATACCACAGTTTATTAATGACTTTTTAGGGTGAATTTTTGTGCTGAAGATGAGGTTGGTTAGTAGTGGGGAATCAGTTACTTCCTATTTTGAGCACCCATTGTTTGTTAGAATATTCCCAAATTAGGTTATAGCACCATTCAATATAGAATAAAGCTCCCTCTACTCTGCCCCAACATTAGATGAGCATCCACTGCTGCACAGGTGTGGTAACTTTCCATTTTGCATGCTAGTTATTCTGCGGCTGCTCAGAATGAGCGGCTAATTGGGCTCAGTTTTGTGCTGTCAGCCCATGCCAGCTTGGAATTGGCTTGAGACAGCTTAAATTCCTTTCCTGTAGAACTCTTATAGTCAGCAGACAGACTGACATGGATGAAAGTCTCTTCCAATGGCTCCACCACCCAGTCTCTCTGGTTTTTTAAAAGTTATAATTAGAATATGGCACATTATGTACAGTACAGGTCTAATTGTTAAACTTGGAATGTAAGTATAGTGTACGATTAATGAGATGCACACAAAAATCACCTATCGGCCAAGATGACTGTTTTTAATTCGCAGCTCATGGGCAGAGCGTGATTTGTGTGAGGGTGTTGCCCTCCGATTGCCAGTTCTCCCCTTGCAGTAACAGGTTGTAAAAGCTCTGCAAGTGATATTCTATTGCCTAAATAAAGATAATGGCAGAATCTTTTGAAAAAGGGATCAATCTACAAATTCAGAAATGTATTTTTTTTCCAATTGTGCAAAGCTCCAATTCTTGTGCAGCTTGGAACCCTAATGTGTGTAGCTATAAACCTTTTTTGATCGGATTTCCAGCATCTGCAGTATTTTGCTATCGTACTGAATTATGAAGTGGTTCAAAAAAGTTGTGCAGAGAAAAGCCAAAGGTGACGCTTCCAGTGATTATGTCAGTTAAGCCGGCACTGCATTTGACATGCAGCCCCTTTCAATATCAGTGGAAGAATGTACAACAGAAATTATGTCTTTTTTTTGTTTCATATTAAAAGTCAAGCATTAAATCCACTCTCCTTTTTAACTCTCTGGAATCTGGCAGTATTTCCCTGCTGTGGGCCTATTAATGTATAGAACTACAACCCTTATTCAAAAATATGCATATGGCATTAATTATTATGATGTAACTTGTTTCTTTACAAGTGCCTATGTTGCCCATAGGGGTGCAGTTTATGCAGCAACTGTGACACCTACCTGTGACCCTCCGTTGGAAAAAATATCCTAGTAGCTCAAGTAACCTAAATAACTGTGGTAAATATTAGTGGTATATGCATGCTATAAAAATTGTTTGACTGGATATTGGTAATTTTGGTGTGGCCATAATTGACTGATGCTGACTGTCTGTTGATCTGCCATCAATATAGGGCCAATTGTACGATGGAAACCTGAACCCTCAAAGTAAATTGGCAAACCTCCAGTTAACCTGTTCAATACCATTAGGTCTTTTTCTCTCTACTGTGGGTGTGCATAATATCTGCTACTTCAAGATGTACCTTTTACATTTAGCATTTTTTATCGAATTTGCAGACTGTACCTAATTGGTTTCCAGTCACCAGAGCTCAGTCCTGCCAGTGCAACTATGACTATGCTACAGTTACCTTCACACAGGAAGATAGAACAGTATTCAAATATAGCTGAACACTGTCGCATTGTTTGTATTAGTGACTTCATCAGTGAGCCTTCTGGAATCATGTCGTTCAGTGCCATGCTACGGCTACTCACCAAGAGATCTTTGTAGCTTCTGAAATTGCTTTTGATTTGATCGGCACGCTGTTCATCTCCTGTACAGCTTTGGTCTAAGACTCTGAAGAATGAGCTCTCATGAGAGCCCAGCACTGCTCACCTTGCACAAACTGAACTTGGAACAAGTGTCCAAACAAAACCTGAACTTGCTATCAAGTATTTGTTAGTAGTTTAGGCAAAATAAATGTGATTCAAGCGGACTGTTTCTTTTTCTCTTCCCCTCCCCTTTTAGATTTATCGTTCATCTGCTAGAAGATGGGGCGAGATCCACCAGTGGATGGTACAGTGTCTGATGTTGGGTGCCGGTGTGCATTAATGCCTGATGTTTAATTACTAACATATACATTTTGATAAAGTGCACCTGTTTACTTGGAGTGAATTTGTCTGACTTAACAGGAATTTGTTTTGATCAGTCTAACAGATTGGCGAGTCACGTAGGATACAGAATTCAAATGTTGCAATAACAAAGCGCTGTAAATGTGTGTAAACAAAACAGAATGAAAGCTTCCATGATACTGGCATGTCACTCCGTTCTGTTCTTGGGCACAAGAATTTTGCTTTCCATTGTTAAGATTATCTGATCTCCAGAAGAGATGTTGGTTGGAAGGATTAAGTTTGCCTGTATGGGCAGGTAATTGAGATGTTTGCTGTTTGAATGCCCAACTCTTTTATAGATGCCTATAATATTTTTTAAACTTGAGCATGCAGTTACTAAAAGCACTAAAATATCAAGGCGTGAGTGTATGTAACAGTATTCTTTGGGTGCATTTCTAATACAGTAATCTTGATTCCCATTGGTTGACCAGAGCCTGTCTACTTCCTCTTGAAACCCATTAAGGTTTTTTTGTTCCACAGCCTGTGCCAGTAATCAGCTCCACATACTTGCCACCCTTTTACTAAAAACTAAAAGTTCTTATTTTGTTTTGTTAATTTGTAAATATGACTTCTTGTGCTTAAACTCTCTCTGTGCCAGAAAAGGTTACTTGAATCCAGTTTGTCAAAACATCTCCTAATTTTAAACACTTCTATCATTATCGCACCCCCCTCCCCCAGTCAGTCTGCTCTTTTCAAAAGGGAAAAGACCCAAGGTAGCCAATCTTTCCTCGTATGTCTTTCTCTTAAATTCTGGGGATGGCCTTGTAGCCCTTCTTTATACCCTCTACAACAACTGAACATTCTTCTTCAAATAGGGAGAGCAAAACTGCAAGCAGTGCTCTAGATGTGGTCTTAGCAGGACCAAGTACAGTTTTAAAATAATCTCTGAATTTATATCATACACCTCGTTATGCATCCAAACTTCTGTGTTTTTTTAACAGCCAAAGAACATTGATTCTGGAGATGAAGGGGTTGTCTTACGAAGAAAGGCTGGGCCTATACGCATTGGAGTTTAGAAGAATGAGAGGGGGTCTTATTGAAACATAAGATTCCGAGGGGGCTCAACAGGGTAGATGCAGAGAGGATGTTTCCCCTCGTGGGGGAATCTAGAACTAGGGGGCATAGTTTCAGAATAAAGGGTCACCCATTTAAATCGGAAATGAGGAATTTCTTCTCAGAGGGTCGTGAATCTTTGGAATTCTCTTCCCCAGAGAGCTGTGGAGGCTGGGCCATTGAATATATTTAAGGTGGAGATACAGATTTTTGAATGATAAGGGAGTCGAGGGTTATGGGGAGCGGGCAGGGAAGTGGAGTTGAGGCCAAGATCAGATCAGCCATGATCTTATTGAATGGCGGAGCAGGCTCGAGGGGCCAAATGACCGACTCCTGCTCCTACGTCTTATGTTCTTATGTGCAGATTGTTTTAGTGACCTAACTACTAAAACCCTAAGATCTCTCTCCTGCTCGGATACCTCAAGTCCATTCTGATTTAGCATGAACCTTCCCTCCGTGACATCTCGTAACATTACATTTGCCTGTATTAAATTGCATCTCCCATTTCTCTGCCCATAGATCCAGCTTGTCGTGAGCATTCATATTCATCATTTGCCATTCCTCTGTTTGGTATCGTTTGTAAATTGTGGACACAATTTTTATAAATGATTTGGAGGAAGGAATTAACAGCAGCCCCAGCACGGACCCTCGTGGCACTCCAACAAAATACCTGCCAATGCACGAATACTCGTCGTTGTCTACCAACGAACTGTTTGCCAATTCATTTTAATAGATTCTTATCTATCCCATGGGCTTGGACCTTATTTAGTAGCCTATTATGTGGGACAGAGTCACATGCCTTGCTGAGATCTAAGTAGATAGCATTCACTGTCTCTCCCCCATCTACTACCTCTGTCACCTCCTCAAAGAAATCCAATAAATTAGTCAAGCATAACCTCCAACTCCGAAAACCTTACTGACTGTCTCGGATTAGTTCATGCCCCTCAAGATGCTCCCTTGTGTCCTCCTTCATACTTCCAAAAACTTTCCCAACAATGAAATTAAGGCTTACAGGTCTATAATTTGATGGTTTATCACTTGCCCCCTTTCTTTTTGAAGATGGGAATCACATTTGCTATTTGCCTGTCTCCTGGTAAGTTGTCTGAGTCCAGTGAACTCTGAAAAATATCCGCAATTGTTTGAGCCAATTCCTCCGAACCCTGGGATGGAAGTTGTCAGAGCTTTTCTTCTGGATAGCTGTTAATGAAACTCGAAGGCTTGGCATAACTGCTGTTGAAGGCATGTCCACAAGGCTGAGTGAGTACACATGCTCACATTATCAGGGTTTGGTGTCTACAGTAATGGGTTCCAGAGAGGCGAACAGTTGCTCGGCACCCTCGACTGGTGGAATGGAGTATGGATGCTGTCTATGTTGCATTGAGACTTTCCTGCTGTGTTGTACTTTGTCCTCTGTTTATATGATCCCCCCTCTCCCTTCTCTGTTCTCTTTGGGCTTGGAACCACATCATTTTTTTGTTTTTGTATTTGCCGTGATCTTGTCTGCTTTTGCCTCTACGAAACAACTAAGCTGCACTTCAGAGTATGGCCTTCGGTATAATGCAGGCAGAGGGGATATTATGGCGCTCGCACGATTCCCGCAAGAATGTCAGAGTCAGAGTGGAAGTTCCCAAAGTGACTTCTCTCAGTTTGCTGACAGCCTTATCAGTTCAATGTGAAGGGCGAGCTGAATTCAAGGAATGCGAGGAACCATACTCTAGGCAGCTCATTTAACGCTCATGGTTTCTGAAACCACTGTGGCAGGTTCGTGTAATAGATTGGGTCACGTTATGTTCTTGAATTTAGGAATCGTTGCGAGCGAAGCTTGATGGCCAGTGTTCTTTAGCCAGTGGCTACAGCCCGAGTAGCGCAACAGGGGTTTGCAAGGAATAAGCTCGTCTTCCAGTATTTATAGGGCCCAACTGGACTGGAAGTTAAATTTAGTTCTCAAAGAAGGAGTTGCTATTCAGCTGACAGTAATGAGCTTTCTGTTATTTATAGACCGGCCACAAAACTTAATCAAAACTTGCAGCAGAGATCAGCTTCTGGCATGTAAAAGTAATAATTTGGTCGATTTTTAAACTTGATTCAGTGCCGTGTATGTCAGTTACTTAGTTGATTTCAGCCAGGGAAGAAATTGAGGTGCTAAAATTAGCCTCCATGCCCTTGGGGTTAGTGAGGTGAAAGAGAAATGTCTGCCAGGATCGCCAGTCCTGATTACTGTCCCTGCACACGTATAGGTGATGGCAGAATTGTGCTGGGCTGTCATGTCCTCCACAGTTGAATAGCCTGCAAACTCTCCCTGTCTCGGCTCACACATGAATCACCATTTGAGCATGGTACTAAAGGGGTGGCAGTGCGTATGGAACAGCACCCCTGTAAGAGTCTGCACCTTGAGAAAGGGTGCATGGCAAATGAGTTTTTTTTAAAAAGACTCTATTTTACAACTTTCAGTTTTCTTTCTTTCTCACCTGAAGACATTGCCTCGTGTGGGTCTGGCTCTACTGTTGGCAGCAGCTTCCCAGTACCTTGCCGACTGGCCAGTGAGCACCAGAAGACTATTTCACTCTTGAAGGCATCACAACTGAACCTGATCGTGTCTTTCATACTTGTATGTTTTCCTGCAGGAGTCCCTGCTACTGGATAGCAAGTACATAGAATTTTAAGCACAGAAACAGGCCATTCAGCCCAACCAATCTATGCCATGAGCTCCTCTCACACTATTTACTTCATCTTACGTCATCTCATCTTACTTCATCTCGCCCTATCAACATATTTTTCTATTTCTCCCTCATGTACTTAACTATCCCTTAAATGCATCTATGCTATTCGCCTCAACCACTCCATGTGATAGCAAGTTCCACATTCTCAGCACTCTGAGTAAAGTACAGGAAACTTTAGTTTATCCGGAGGTTGTATGTCCGGAATACTCGATCTAACGGCAAAAATCAGGAGCCGTTTTCTGTAAGTTTTTTTTTTAGATCTCTTTCTTTTTTTTCCCCCCAGTCAGCCACTGCAAGGTCTGTAGCTATAGCAACAGCTTCAGCTACAGACGCTTGCAGCTGTAGCCGACTCTTTAGAAGCTGTTGCTAAGCAACAGTGTTTGTTGTCAGATATGGAGATGAAAACCTCCATATGCTTCAACATTAACTTTGTATGTCTGGCAGTTTTGATAGATCGGCAACACGCCGGTCCCGTCAGTGCCGGATATCTCAAAGTTTCCTGTAGTTCCTCCTGAATTCCTTATTGCATTTATCTTATATTTATGGTCCCTAGTTTTGGACCCCCACAAGTAGAAACATTTTCTCTATCTAGCCTATCGAATCCCTTCATAATTTTTAAGACCTCTGTCTTTTTTCTAGAGCGAAGAGCCCCAGCTCTTAAGTCTTTCCTGATAGTTGTGCCCTCTCAGTTCTGGTATCATCCTTGTAAATCTTTTTTTACACTTTCTCCAGTGCTTCTATATCTTTTTTGTAATATCGAGACTAGAACTGTGCATGGTACTGTTAAATGTGATCTAACCAAGCAAGGTTCTATATAAGTTTAGTGTAATTTTTCTGCTTTTGAATTCTCTTCCTCTAGAATTGAACCCCAGTGCTTTGCAGTGGTTATGGCTTTTTTTTTAACCTGCTTAGCTGCTTTTAATGAGTTGTGTATCTGGACCCCGAGATCCCTCTGTTCCTCTAAATTAGGAATAGGAATCTGATTTTTCTTACCTGCCCCCTCTGAACTTGTAAACTCCAAGAGCACAAAGTAACTATAGTGGCAGCACAGTTGCCTAAATTGAGATTGGTTAAATCAGCACAGATGGGGGATCAATTCTGGGAACCTTTTGTTGTATATTGGCTCACTAATGCACCTGCCAGTTTGTTCACCTCCTAGAAATTTGAGGAACAATTTTAAGTGTGTGTGTGTGAGAGAGAGATGTGTATGTGTATGTGTTCGTGCCTGTGAGCTGATCTTGTTTGTACTATACTGTGGAAGAGCCAAGCAGAGGCTAACTAGTCCTCAACAGGAATGAAAAAGTTGAAGGAACAGTCTTGTGAACATTCCAGCCCCACAACCCTCGGATGTCGGTGCTCCTCTCAAGCTGGCCTCTTGAGCATCCCCGATTCTAATCGCTCCACCATTGGCGGCCGTGCCTTTAGTCACCAAGGCCCTAAGCTCTGGAATTCCCTCCCTAAACCTTTCAGGCGCTCTATCCCGCTTTCCTCCTTTTAAGAGGCTCTTTCAAACCGACCTCTTTGTCCAAGCTTTTGCTCATCTGCCCTAATACCTCCTTGACTTGATGTTAAATGTTCGATACCTTTCCTGTGAAACGCCTTTGGATGTTGTACTATGTTAAAGGGGCTATATAAATACAAGTTATTGTTGTTGCCGCCATCGTCATCTCTTAATCTCGATATCTTTAGTCATCCAGGGAGCTCTAGCTTTGGATGTCGTTCCTTTTCCCCTCGTGGGAATTAGTCTACTCTGTACCTGAACCATCTCCACTTTGAAGGCCTCCCATTGTTCAGTTACTGTTTTGCCTACCAATTTTTGATTCCAATCTACCTGGGCCAGATCCCTTTACAACTCACTGAAGTTAGTCCTCCTCCAGTTAAGTATTTTTACGCTTGATTGCCCCATGTCCTTTTCCATAACTATTCTAAACCTGATGAGGAAGGACGTTCTTGCCATGGAAGGAGTGCAGCGAAGATTCACCAGGCTGATACCTGGGATGGCAGGAATGACGTATGAGGAGAGATTGTGTCGATTGGGCATATACTCACTGGAGTTTAGAAGATTGAGAGGGGATCTCATCGAAACCTATAAAATTCTGTCAGGCCTGGACAGACTAGATGCAGGAAGGATGTTTCTGATGGCCGGGGAGTCCAGAACCAGGGGTCATAGTCTAAGGATAAGGGGTAAGCCATTTAGGACTGAGATGAGGAGGCATTTCTTCACCCAGAGAATGGTGAACCTGTGGAATTCTCTGCCACAGAAGGTGGTGGAGGCCAGTTCATTAAATATATTCAAGAAGGAGTTGGATATATTTCTTAAGGCTAAAGGGATCAAGGGCTATGGGGAGAAGGCAGGGACAGGGTACTGAGTTTGGATGATCAGCCATGATCTCATTGAATGGCGGAGCAGGCTCGAGGGGCCGAATGGCCTACTCCTGCTCCTATCTTCTGTGTTTCTATAACATCACTGTTCCCCAAATGCTCCCCCACTGAATCATGCTCCACTTGCCCCACTTCATTCCCCAGAACTAGATCCAGCACTGCTTCCTTCCACGTTGGGCTGTAAATACATTGATCAAGAAAGTTCTCTTCCAGAGATTTAAAGAATTCCTCCCCCTCTTTGCCCTTTTAACTGTTACTATCCAGTCTTTTTCTGGATAATTGAAGCCCCCATTATCACTACTCTGTAGTTCTTGCATTTTTCTGTAATTTGCCTGCAATTAATGCAATTTCATTGTCCCAGGGCTAAAGTTGTACTTTTCAGACATAGCTTCAATCAAAAAAGTAGGTTAAGTAAAAGTAAAGCATCCACTAGTTCAGGGTTAATTTTTACAAAATCCGAAGAGCATAATCGAGCTATTAAGTTAATTGCTACTAATTAAATATCCAGACTAAGTTGACAAAATTTGTGCTGTGCAGATAGTCATTGTATAGACAAAGTGCTGCAGTTAATTGGATTTTTTTTGCTGTGCTGTGGCGTGGGCAATCCCTGGAGGGATTGTTTCTGGAATTCGGGGGTTCTCTGATTTGACGATGGTTTATTTGTTTTAGGCTAAGTGAATGTAAAAAAAAAAAAAAAAATTGAGCGCCAGAATTACCTAGCCCGGATTTTGCGGTGGTAATGAGGGTGAAAGTGTCGGTGTTTGCTGTCATTACCCCTCTGAAACAGAGCAACTTTCAGGCTTTAGTGCTTGTGCAGGTAAACACGGAAGGTGGCTCACCACCACCACCTTCTCGAGGGCAATTAGGGATGGGCAATAAACAGCAACGCCCACATCCCATGAATGAACAAAAAATGCTGACGTTTGGGTCAGTCAGTCCCTGCTCCGCCGCGGGTTGTGCTGTGGAACTCTCCAGAGCCGGCATTCAATTCAAATCACTTGAACTGACAACTTCCCCTTTTATGATGGAATATCACTGTTTAAAAAAACCCTAAAACTTTAAGCCTTGTTGAAAGAGGTGTAAATGGGTTTTTAACGGCGTACTGATTGCTAAACAACTGTTCTGGCATTAAAAACTAATTTTATATTTGTGGAATGTCAAATCTTTCCATTAATATGATTAAGAATTATAGGTTTTTAAACCAAAAAAAGTTTAAGTTTGTTTGATATTTCAGCTTCTACCTTAATCCAATGTGTATGCCCCAATCTTTATTTTGCTGACTCAAATTTCTTAAGTAAATTATAATCAGTGCATTTTACTTCCTGGTTTGCTGTCGGTGAGAATTCTTCAATGTGATTGGCTGCTTAGCCAGCTTGATTACGTCACTGTTGCTGGATGTTGGTGATTAGCTTGGTTTGACCCCAGATTCTAACTAAGTTTGGGTGAGCTGAAATTGACGTCACAGAGATCGCTAGATCTTTGTGGGCAGCTTTCTTCGAGATCAGTGGCGAGTGCTGTCGCTTTGCCACTGACAGCAGATTCCAGGCCACTGTGTTTTAACAGTCACTCTGTGGTAACCCCATAAATCACAACTCTCTGTACGGGCTGTTCTTCACTGTGCCTCTGCCCTGCAAAAAATAACCTCTCCGACCTTGTGCATGTTTTTTAAAGAAATGCATTTTTCTTGATGTCTTTTAAACATAATGAACTTGTGCACCACTTGGGAGGTATGATACGGGTCGGTGCTGCTGTTTGATGGTATGTTCATCTGTGTTTCTGTTCGCTGTCTTCCTCCCAGGAGAATACAGAGCGTGCCAAGCATTCTTACAGGCCTAGTCGACATCACCTGGTTTGTAAACTCTCGTCTTTTTTTTCTATTTTCATAGACTAACCAGCTCCATGCATTCTCGCTTATTTTCCTTTTTATTTATCAGACCCCTGGTTCTGTTCACAGCGCTAGCAGTCGAAGGGTTAGTATTTCACTTTAGATCCATCAATAGTGCTGGCTAACCTTCTACTGGCTCATCTTGGATACAAGGCGTTTTACTTTATATACCTGAACATGGCATATCTCGTATATTGGTTGTAAATTGTCTCTGTATTTTGGTTGTTAGCCTGTAGAAAATGAACAGTAACTCTGACGACGAGATGAAGGGTAGGAAAGATGGCAGCAGTTCAGAAATCTGCTTTAGCAGCACAAGTGAGTGCAGATCTTCAGTCTGTGCCTCTGGGTAAAAAAGAAAAGTACGACCTCCACTGACTCGATTGAAGTTGCCCAGTGTAACTACTGTACTAGCAAATGGCCAGGAATGAGATCATATGAAATGAGATTTGTGGATATGTTTATATTTGCAACTCAAAAAAATTGCAGCAGTGCCACATGCTCACCAAGTCACAACTCATCAAAATGTAGGTAAGACGCTTACAGAAATGGGGAGAGAGAAAGAAATGAGAGGCAAATAGATACAGGACAACAAGAGAACGTATGTTTGTGTATGTAACAGAGTGGAAGACAAACAAAACCGAGTTAGAGTGGGACATAGTTATAATAGAGACACCAGTTTTACTTATTTTTGTCCATGAACACTGCAGTAGGTGATTAACTTGTTATTTTAGTATGAATTACTGTAAAATGAGGTACAGTGTAAAGCAGTGTTGTTTCCTGAGACATCTTGTGATTTCAAGCTGGCCCCAAAATAATATTCTGTCTACATGTGCAGCTTGAGGTTAGTAAAGGTGTGGCTTCTTCACATGAAACAACTAAGTTTCTATTTTACCTGCTGAGGATTGATTTTAAACCAGTTTTGTGTATACCAAAGATTTCGTTTTTTTCGATCTAAAATTGCTTGCTCCGTAGGCTGGTATCCGAAGTAGACCTAATGAATAAAATGTCTTGAGTCCAGAGTAAGATTGTACAGGTCTACTTGTACTCTCTAATTATGCTTCATTACCACCAAAAGAGACTGCGAGTGAGCATTTGAAATGTTCAGCCAAAAATATTTTAATATACAGCATAACTATTTGTCAATTGTGTTTCACAGTTTTCTTCTCTCTGAGATCCTTGGTCAATTTGTCGAAGCTGGTTGATTGAACAGGTGCCTGGTACTGACATTTCTGCTGCACTGAAACAAGTGCTGCTTAGCACCAAATGATTCCAGCTTATTCTCCACAGGAGAGAATTGCTTTCGTGCCCAGCTGTGCAGTGCATGTCTGAGGTCAGGAAGTTGTGGGGAATCACAGGCATAAGCACATGTTGCACAAGACCGCTACCTTCCAGAGAGATGGGGGTGTCCGTGTCTCTAACCCTGCCGATGCTTCTGGAGTCCCTCAACATCCCTTACAAGCTTGACCAGCAAGAGTTTTGTTGGTTATCTTGCATGTTACAATTGAAAACTTTGTTCAGTTGTTTCCTGTAGCGTCCCTGTTTCAGCTTCCAGCGAGTCAGCAGAGTATAGCTAATGCAGTCATTTTGCTCAGCTTGCTTTGACTGGAAGCGAGGAAATAACATTCTTTTTAATTGCCTGAATTATTTCCCACTGAAAAATGTTAATTTTCCATCTAATGGTCATTCACAACTGGCTATAAGCTTTTCATGAGAACTACTTCATTTTGCACTATATCTGTATTTATTCAGGAAAGGTGATTGACACCCAAAAGGTAGAGAGACTGTCTTCCTTGGGGCCTTTGACTGGGATTTCAGATACATGCTTCCACTATTTTCAGTGACAAATGGAAAATCATGGGGTTTGCATGCCTCCCTTTCTGAGGGGCCCTTCCTGGAAAGTTTCCATGCCAGGAGCATAATTGTGTAAAATTGCACTTTTAATTACTTCTCCTTTTATGTCGCTCCTTACTGCAGTTCAATACTGTACACTTCTGATCACACTTAATATAAGTTGCTCTCCAGTGAGTAGTAGCATGAATAAGAGTTTTGCGACTAGAATTTAATGCAAGTTAAGCTGTTTTTTTTTTTAAAGCCTGTAATTGCGTACTTAACAACTTCACACAATTGGGGAGACCAAACGCAGATTGGGTGACCGCTTTGCGGAACACCTCCGTTCAGTCCGTAAGGGGGACCCCGAGCTTCCGGTCGCCTGTCACTTTAATTCACCGCCCCATTCCCACTCAGACCTCACTGTCCTTGGGCTCTTGCATTGTTCCACGGAAGCTCAACGTAAACTCGAGGAACAGCACCTCATCTTCCGATTAGGCACTTTACAGCCTTCCGGACTCAACATCGAGTTCAACAATTTCAGATCATAACCTCGGCCCCCATTACATTTTTGCTTATATTTTATCCACACCTTTGTTTTGGCCCTTTCCCCACCACCTTTTTTTTTCTCTCTCCCACATGGCAGCTGTCTCCCACTCTGCCAGCGCATTTCACACCTAATCTAGAGCCGTCTTTTGTCTCCACCAGTCCTATCACCATCTCGTCTGGTTTTGAATACCTCTTAATGTCTCTTCACTTCTTTTGTTCTCTCCCAGCCTGGCCTTTCGATCTATTTCATTTCCTTTCCAATTTTGAAAAAGGGTTAGACCCGAAACGTCGACTCTAATTTCTCTCCACGGATGTTGCCTGGCCTGCTGAGTTTCTCCAGCATGTTCTGTTGTTATTTCACACAATTTAAAGTTGTCCTCCTATTATTTGGTTGCCACTTCCCTCAATTTTCTAAATTGGTTTCATGAGTGGAGCAGATGATTGTGGTTTGCCACTTTAGACACACTTTTTTTTATATTGAAATTTTTTTTTTAAATTGCTGTCTCTGGACGTTAGCAAATCATCCCATGACTTGCCAGTACTCAATTGGAAGGCAACCAAAATGTAATGGTGGTTTGGTTAGGTCAGTTTTTCTGTACTCTACTATAGCTTTCACTGCACTTCACGTGCCAAATATATAAAACCTTGGCTGTGTGTGTAAGTCCATAGAAAGATCTAGATGTATTTTAAAGCAGAATTTTGGAATGGTACAATATTTCTAAAATACATTTAGATTCTAATCTTGCTTATTCTTTTCAAAGCACTCCTCCCTTGATGCGGGTCTGTCTCACAGAAGCAGCTCAAGCCGAAAAGACCTTGTGGTTTGTAAAGCAGCAATCTGTGTTGGGTGTTGAGCATGTGTATAATCAACTGCATGTATTTAATGGTCCGCAAGGAAAAGATCTTTGCAAATTGGTGTGTGCAGTGTCAACATAGATGGAGATGTGCTAAATACACTTTACTAATCAGTGAATAAGAATGCAAGAATTAGGAGCAGGAGTAGGTCATATGGCCCCTCAAGCCTGCTCTGCCATTCAATAAGATCATGGCTGATCTTCGAACTCAACTCCACTTTCCTGCCCGATCCCCATTTCCCTAGAGTCCAAAAATCTATCGACCTCAGCCTTGAATATACTCAACGACTGAGCATCCACAGCCCTTTGGGGCAGTGCATTTCAAAGATTCTCAACCCTCTGAGTGAAGAAATTCCTCCTC
The DNA here is from genome assembly GCF_052327205.1 of Somniosus microcephalus. Lineage (NCBI taxonomy): Eukaryota > Metazoa > Chordata > Chondrichthyes > Squaliformes > Somniosidae > Somniosus > Somniosus microcephalus. Next base: position 273,383,923 of record NC_140993.1, read on the forward strand.
ATCTCAGTCTCAAAAGGCCGGCCCCTTATCCTGAGACTATGCCCCCGAGTTCTAGACTCTCCAGCCAGGGGAAACACTCTCTCAGCATCTACCCTGTCAATCCCCCTCAGAATCTTATGTTTCAATGAGATCACCTCTCATTCTTCTAAACTCCAGAGAGTATCGGCCCAATCTACTCAATCTCTCCTCACAGAACAACCCTCTCATCTCAGGAATCAAATGTCCTTAAAGAGTGACGTTTATTGGAGCTTTTCAAAATCACTGCACGAATATTTTGTGATGCTCATCGCAGTAGCTTGTGATAACGTTTGCTACTATTTTGCATATGTAACTTGGTTGAATTTTATTTACTCAAACATGTTAAATTTACACTGTAGCTCTCTTTTCCTGTCTCTTCCTCCTGCCTCCAAAATAAGTAAATAATGATGTAATTAGATTCAGATAACATCAAAGATCAAACTACATTTTTGGAGTTCTATTTAAAAAAAATAAATAAACCTCGACTCTTATCAGAGTGCATTTAGAAAAATAAACTCCCCATCCTAGATTTTCTGAGAAATTTATTCCTATTTATTGTTACTGCATTTGTGTTAAAATAAGGCCAGTCGGGAAATCCAAGCCAGACGATCATTTTTTTCTTAAAAGCAATTTAAGAAAAAAACATTTGCCTTGCCAGTGGTAGGGTTCATCACAGACACCATCTGCACCATGTCTCAAAGATTGGGTATTTTTAAACTGGAACAGCAGGGTGTGTTGGACGCCCAGGTGAGCCAAAGTTAGCATATTTTAGAGCCTTAACCTCAAACATTTCACTAGTGTCCTAAATAAGGGCCCAGCTACTGTACTAATGTTTGGTCACATTTTCAAAAATGAGACACTTTGGGGAGGAAAAAAAATTGGATTTGAGGGTTATGTTTTGATGGTTAGTGATGTAAGAAAACTACAGGAAACGTTGTGCTATCCGGCACCGACGGGACCGAGCTGTTGCCGTTCCCTCAAAACTGCCGGACAAACCAGCGCTAATGTTGAAAGATACGGAAGCTTCTGAGCTCCGTATCTGTCAACAAACTCTGTTGCTTAGCAACAGCTTCTAAACAGTCCAAACGTCTCTGTAGCTTAGCAACAGCTTCAGCAGACCTTGCAGAGCTTGGCTGTTGAGGAAAAAAGCAACGAGAAAAAAAAAAACCTAACGAAAACGGCACCTGATTTTTGCCGGTGGTTTGAGCATTCCGGACAGTTAGCCTCCGGATAACACACAGTTTCCTGTACTAGGCACTTGGTCTAAGCGTTAAACAAAGCTTTAATCAACTGTTTTACAACATGGAGGTCTAGTTGTGTCCTTCACTAGTTCCTGTTAAGAATGTCCTGCGCAAGCTGGGCTCGTGCCCGAGTATTTATACTCTCCCTGGACAGCGCCACCCGCAGGCCGCCCAGTATTATTTCATAAGTCAGTCTTTCATGAGTGACTGATTCATGTCAGTTAGTTCAGGATAAGGTTGCCTTCGGGACTTTTCTTGAAGCATTTATTTAACTGAAAGAGTTGTCTCATCATTGTTACTTCTTAATTCTTTTCGATGGTTTAGTTTTTATGAATCACTTAACGTTTTAAACTGAGAGTCTTAGTATCACCATATATGGATTGCAAAGAATTACTGAGTATTATGGTGTATGAAAGTTGAGTCACTTACATTGATAGACAGTCATTACACCAGGGTGCTTTAATGATGTGAACATTTCAACTGTATATGTCAGTTCATCATCTGTTCAACTACTGGCAGTCGGTTTCCCTGACCATAGAATCCTACAGATATTCCAGAACAGTAAGATGCCATTTGGCCCATTTGACTTGTGCCAATGCTAGCTGTTTAACTAGAGTGGTCTAATCCCATTTCCTTGCCCTTTCCCAATACCTTTTTTATATTCTTCCTTTTCAAATAATTCTCTAGTTCTCTTTTAAATCATGTTGTAGTCCCTGCATCAATAGTATATTCTAATAACCCACTGTGAAAACATTTCCTCTGACTTCTCCTTTCATTTTGCTACTGATGATCCTGTGTCTGGAGCCCTTGATTATCGATTTGCCAATCGCTGGAAATTTCACCATTTCAAAATCTTTCACAATTTTGAAAATTACTGTTGGATCCCTTTACCTTCTCTGTTCAGCTAATTTTGATACCATTCTTAATAACTTTTCCCAAAATGTAGTGCTTCACATTTCTCTGGATTGAACTGCATTTGTCCATTCTGGTAACCCGTCTCTGTTCTCATGCAGTCTCTACCTCACAACTTGCCATGACCCCTCCTTTTCGAAATGACAATTTCATACATTTAAACAAAATGATATTGTGGGCGCCGTTGCAGGTTTTATGGAACATTTTGTACTTTGTGCATCCAGTGTTGGTGCGACATGTTCTATTCTAAGGTTATATTCAAATCCCAGCCTCCAGACTGTCTCAAGTTGGACATAACATAAGAAGTAGAAGCAGGAGTCGGCCATTCAGCCCCTCGAGCCTGCTCCACCATTCAATAAGATCATGGCTGATTTTCTACCTCAACTCCACCTTCTTGCCCGATCCCCATATCCCTTGATTCCCTTAGTTCCCAAAAATCTATCGATCCCTCTTGAATATACTAAGTGAGCATCAACAGCCTTCTGAGAATTCCAAAGATTCACAACCCTCTGAGTGAAGAAATTTCTCCTCACCTCGGTCTTAAATAGTTGACAGCTTACTCTGAGACTGTGACCCCGAGTTCTAGACTCCCCAACCAGGGGGAAACCTCCTTTCAGCATCTGCCCTGTCAAACCCCTTAAGAATTTTATACGTTTCAATGAGACCACCTCTCCTTCTAAACTCTAGGGAATATAGGCCTAGTCTACTCAGTCTCTCTTCAGAGGACAATTCCCCACAAAGTTACTTAACAAGATAACAGAAATTTTATGAAGCATGTATCACTAGTTAATCACTAGTTAATCATTACTGAATCACTGACTATTAATTTATCATTGACATCGGTGTCTGAGATTAATCTAGGAGTAAACTCCTTACATAGCTGACAGGTTTACAGCATTATATAGCCAGTCTGTTGAATAGATTAGAGTCTGTTTGCTCATGGTTAGCAATGTTTCCAGATCTTGTACAACATTTTCCTTATGAAAGGAAGTTTGAGTCGATCATCTTCCTCCCCCTGAACAGCGGTATTAGCTTCTGGAACATCGAGTTGATGTGTCCGTTTGGTGGCGGGGATTACCTGCTCCACTCAGGTCCTCTGTTCCAGCTGAATCCACTTCAACATGAGTGACTGGATCTGAACTAGCTGGTTTACCTCTCACTTTCCTTGATCTCAGACAATTTATACAATTAAGTGACATATGTATCTCTGCCTGTAACTGGCTAGTATAGATGTACAATATGTCTTTTAAAACCTCTTGCTCTCTGTGCTGGATGTACTTTATTATACTTCTAAAGGAATCCTTCCGCATCTGCCAGGTAAACGTTATTACAGAAGAAAATGCAGAGATTTTCTTCTAACTAACAGAGAAACTACATCTAACAAAGACAGAGAGAATCTGTGAAGAGGTGTACCAAGCACCCTCTTGTATACCCTAAGCCATAGAAAAACCTCTTTCTGTTCAATTGACCAACCTGGGTGACCTGTCCAAAGGGTTTAACTCTTTTGGTGTCGATCGCTTCCAACAGTAATGTGAAGGTTCAGGATGATAGCCAAGTTAATGGGCACAGACGTCGAGATATGCCAAGTCCCATTTCACTCCCCTAAATTCTCAATCTTCCTTTTAACAAAGGGTCCTACACAGGACGAAATGGGTCTGGCATATGTCTCACTAACGAGCTGTCGCTGAGCTCTGTCCTCAATGTTGGCCTTTTATCAGCGGTAACGAATATTCTGTTCCAATATGCTTCTTATTAGTTTTGATTTCCCAGCATTCAGTTTAACTACTGACTATATTGTGTGCCACATTTACGGAAACTCCATTTTGAGAACACAATTCAAGTAGTTCATCGGGCATTTTCACTACACAAACTCTTTCTCCACTGATTGTTGGCTTATCGGATTTATATTTACCATCATCTTTTTGCACAGGTTTAGAAATGTTTTTGAATCGAAATGTGACCGGTGTAAGTTGGACATTGACCATATTTGAATGTACAGATGGCTTCATTCAATGTTCCATTTTTTTTTTTTAAAGTGCCGCACTTTTACTTTTTAAAAAAAAAAGCACCGTTTAATTTTCTTTAAATCGAGTTGGAAGAGCAGTGAAAGTAAGATATTTGCTCCAAGCACCATGGTTAAAAACAAAAACTCTCATCTTTCTAAGTTGAGCATCTGTACAGAAGGTTATTCCCCTACGAGTGTACGACCTGATCACTCGGTTCCGAGGGCAGCCATAGTGGAATCTGTCCTTCATGGTCAAAGAATGGTGACGTTTAGGCAATGGTTTTTATATTTTGCAAAGGGGAGGAGAGAGGAAAGAGTAAATGCTGATGTTCATCTTTTTGACTTTTTTGTTGATCGTCCATGCATTAATCTGTCTATATCCTGTTGTTTGTTGCTCATTCTTGCATCTCATTTCCCTGTCTGTGGATTTATAGTTGTCATCTCACACAAAGGACAAGTCAGCTCAACTCGAGAAGACCTCCCGATCTGTATGTAAACTAATTGTTGTCGGTTTGATTTAAAGTCTCGCCTATACAAAGTGATGTACGTTGTGTGTGGAGGGGAGGGAGAAACTTTCAAATCACCTTTGTAAGATTTGGCCTGCTAACAAATAAAAATGTTATGCGCCACCTCAATGTTTTACTGTGCAGGCAATGTGCTGCGAAGTCTGTCTGTCTGTCTGTGTCTGGAGGGGTGCGGGGGTTTATGTTTCAGCTACAGTTCAGACGATCTTCCAACATTTTTATTTTACGTCCACGGCAGAGCGGCCGTAAGCTGACCAAACCTCCTATCAGTGGAAGTCTGCGCCATTATGTGTGCCATGAGTGGAATAGTATGCCACAGGATGAAGAATTACAGCTCAATTACAGACATAAACTACATGGGATGCTCATCATGTTCCCTTGTCTACTCCAAAATGTAATAAATACCACACTGTCCTGCTGTTGCGTTCAAGCTAGAACTAGTAAATATATTTACAAGATAATTACAGAGTCAGTCGGCCACAACAAGATGAAGGTATAAAATATTGTTAAAAATGTATAAAATCAGTCCACAGCAGGTTAAAGTGCCCTTTCTTAGAACGTATTTCTTGTACCGTTTGTGATGAGGCATTTGTAAACCTTCAATGACTTAATGCTGCATGTAAGTAATAGAATTTTCATCTCCGTCCATGGAGTTTCAGATCCAGAGACTGAGCTAAAGATATTTGAGACAAGTCTGCAGTATATATTCCAGACCAAAAGGCCTTTGAGTAAAGAGCTATCAATCAATCAAGTTCAAAGGGACAGTAGTATTGAGTTATTTGTTTACCATGCTCACAAACAAATCCGCTATTACAAAAGCAAAATACTGCAGATGCTGGAAACCTGAAATAAAAACAGAAAATGCTGGAGATACTCAGCAGGTCAGGCAGCATCTGTGGAGAGAGAAACCGAGTTAAACGTTTCAGGTCGATGACCGTTCGTCATAGTCAGTGATGACGTTGGACTTATTGATTTCTTCAAGCAGGACATCTTTTGAACTTTTCTTGGAACAAAGCCACCCTAGTTCGTTCAACTATTCAATAACGTATTGACTGCGAAACAAACGTTCTGGCCCATAAAAAAAAAAAAAAAAAATTAAATTTTGTGGAATGTCAAAATTTATCTTTAAAAAAAAATTACAATTTTTAAGCAACTTTATTTTTCTTTCCAAGTTTGTTCATCTTTATTTCAGGTTTACCTTTTTCCCCCATGTGAGAGCCCCAATCTTTGTTTTGCTCTCTAACATTTTTAAAAAGTTAGAATCAAAGGAGCTTACGCACTTGCTGGTTCTCGGTCTGTGAGAATTCTGCATTGTGATTGGCTGCTTAGACAGCTTCTTGACGTCACGGCAGCTCGCGCCATGGAATTCCCACTAAACTACACTGATTTCAACTGCACGTCGGAAAAGCCAAATTTCTCGTCTCGGAGATTGCGAGATCTTTATGGGAAGCTTAGTTCAGGACCAGCGGCGAACGCCTTTGCTTAGCTGCTGACCGCAAATTACGGGCTGATGTGTTCGGATGGCAATCTTGATACAAAAATGAAATTCAGTAATTTCTGCAATTGCCAAGATGTAGCTATTTTCCGAATGTTTCTTTTGTCCCAGAATTTGACTTTTAAGGTGAGGAAAATTTGTAACCTATGGGTTTTATACTAATGTGCTTGTTAATTATGCTTTACTTTGCCTTTCACTGCCAGAGTTCAGCTTACAGTGATGCTCATGCAGCCAGGAAGAAGCTCTCTACTTCCAGTAATGACTTCTTGGTTAGTTGATTAATGCTTATAACAAATGGCCAGAGTTTTCTGTAAAACTGCCAATCTAAATCTTGTGAATTGTCTTGTATTGCTTTAGAAACTACAAGTATTGCTCTCTCTTATTTTTAATAATGGTATTTATACAGTAGCTAAGATTTCACATCTGTTTTGACTTGATTCTGTAATTTTGGAAGTATTGAAATTCTGCCATTCATTCATTCTTTCTCTCTCTGATTTGCTTTTCACAGAGTGGAATTTACCATGACCAAAGAAAGCACAACACCTTCCATAGCTCTAAATCCTTCTCCTCCTGTTATACTCGGGTCTGTCCTTTTATTTCTGCTTATTTACTTCAGTACAGTATCTTGCGTTGAGCTTGACTGGGAGACTTTCCTTAAACTAGTTCTATACCTTTTTGAGTACTGAAAGGTATTTCCAGTTCAGGGATGTGCACCGCTTTTACAAACGGTTTGAACTTTTTAAATGAATGTTGATTTAATATACTGGTTTTATTTCCTGTAATGAACAGAACAAGAAAAATTGTGAACTTGCATTCGTCATGTTGTGACTTTCTTCATTTAGATGCGCAATTGCTACTTAGACTTCAAAGTGCTCAAATTTTTAATATCATTCGAGACCATTCCAAAAGTAACGACAAAGTAAATGATGGGTTACGTCTATTATCATTTTCTGTACAGAGATTTGTTTTGTGTGTGACGCTGTCAGTCGCAGATGAGATAGCAGTAAGATGCCAAACTGAGAACAATAAATCCGAAACCTCAGCTGTGTATAATGCTCATGCTGATTGTTTTCTGGAGCTAGAATGGGTGAGGCAAGCAAATGTGGAGGGGAAAGAAAATGAGAATGAATTAAAATAAGTGTGTAGAAAGTTGATTTGCCGGGCTTTCTGTTGCTGGGGAAGAAAGAACTATTTTCAAAGCAATTAGAAGTAAATGCCATTGCTCTCAAAAGTAGAGGTTTCGCTGAAGAAACATAGAAACATAGAAGATAGGAGCAGGAGCAGGCCATTCGGCCCCTCGAGCCTGCTCCGCCACTCAATGCGACCACGGCCGACCATCCAAACCCAGCACCCCGTCCCTGCTCTCCCCCCAACATCCCTCGATCCCCCCCCCCCCCAGCCCCAAGAAATATATCCAACTCCCTCCCGAATACATTCAATGAACTGGCCTCCACTGCCCTCCGTGGCAGAGAATTCCACAGGCCCACCACCCACCGGGCGAAGAAATTCCTCCTCACCTCCGCCCCAAATGGCCCACCCCCCATCCCCAGACCATGACCCCTTGCTCCAGACCCCCCCCGCCCCCCCCGACCATTGGAAACATCCCTCCTGCATACAGTCCTGTCAGAACTCCACAAGCTTCAATGAGATCCCCCCTCACTCCTCCAAACTCCAGCGAGCACAAGCCCAATTGACCCAATCTCTCCTCACACGTCACTCCCGCCATCCCAGGCACCAGCCCGACGAATCCTCACCGAACTCCCTCCACGGCAAGAACACCCCCCCCCCCCCCCCCCCCCCAGACAAAGCGACCAAAACTGCACACAACACTCAAGATGCGGTCCCACCAAGGCCCTGCACAACTGCGGCAAGACATCCCCGCCCCGGCACGCAAACCCTCCCGCCACGAAGGCCAACACACCACCTGCCCTCCCAACCGCCCGCTGCACCTGCATGCCCACCCCCAGCGACCAGTGCACAAGGACACCCAGGTCCCACCGCACCTCTTTTCCCCCCCCCCCCCCCCCCAATCCACCGCCACCCAGACAACAATCTGCCCTCCTGTCCCCGACACCAAAGTGGACAACCTCGCACCCATCCACGCCACACTGCATCTGCCATGCCTCTGCCCAATCACCCAACCCGCACAAACCACCCTGGAGTCCCTCGGCATCCTCCCCACAGCGCACACGCCCACCCAGCCCTGCGTCGTCTGCAAACCTGGAGACACCACATCTAGTTCCCTCGTCTAGACCATCAACATACACTGTGAATAGCTGGGGCCCAAGGACCGATCCCCGCGGCACCCCACCAGCCACCGCCCGCCACTCGGAAAAAGACCTGTCCACTCCAACTCCCCGCCCTCCGTCTGCCAACCAGTTCTCCATCCAGGTCAATACCCCAACCCCACACGCCAATCTCCCATGCGGGACCTCATCGAAAGCCCCCTGAAAGTCCAAACACACCACATCCACTGGTCCTCCCCCATCCACCCCACCAGCCACATTCTCAAAAAACCCCAGTAGACTAGTCAAGCACGATCCACCTCCTGCAAATCCACGCCGACCCCGTCTGATCCTGCCACTGTTCTGCAAGCGCTCTGCCACTACACCTTCCATGATGGACTCCAGCATTTCCCCCCCACCACTGATGTCCGGCCCACCGGCCCGCACCACCCTTTCTGAACAGTGGGGCAACACCAGCCACCCTCCAATCCATGGGCACCGCCCCAGACTCCACCGAATGTTGGAAGATGACCAGCAATGCATCCACCACCTCCGGGGCCACCCCCTCAAGCACCCCAGGATGCAGACCATCAGGCCCTGGGGATTTATCGGCCTTCAATCCCGCCAACCTCCCCACAAACACTGATCTCCTTCAGCTCCTCCCCCTCATCAGACCCCACACTCCCCGACATCTCCGGGAGGCCACCCGTGCCCTCCCCTCTGAAGACAGAACCAAAACATGCATCCAACTGGTCTGCCACCTCCCCGCTCCCCATCACAAACTCCCCTGACTCTGGTGTGGAGATGCCGGAGTTGGACTGGGGTGGACAAATGTAAGAAGTCACACAACACCAGGTTATAGTCCAACAGCTTTATTTGAAATCACAAGCTTTCGGAGCGCTGCTCCTTCTTCAGGTGAAGTGGAGAGATGCATAAAGACACAGCTTATATAGTCAGAGAATCATGTCAGATGTTTACAGGTAATCTTTCTAACTGCCATTTATCACACCTCGGCAGAGAGATAATCACAGCAGTCAAAGGTGTGAATGGTGTCCAAACAGGTCAGTCAGGGAAACATTACATCAAAGAACAATGAGGTGGGGTCACAAGGGGTCAAATATTGCAGATGCTGGGGTCTGTATGAAAAACAGAAAAACACAAAAAACATTTTTTTTGGCTGGAAATCACAGCAGGTCCGGCTGCATCTGTGTAGAGAGAACAAGCCAATGTCGACTCGAGTCTGGATGACCCTGCATCAGGTGGGGTTACATGTAGCGTGACATGAACCCAAGATCTCGGTTGAGGCCGTCCTCATGAGTGCGGAACTTGGCTATCAGTTTCTGCTCGACGATTTTGCGTTGTCGTGTGTCTCGAAGGCCACCTTGGAGAATGCTTACCCGAAGATCGGAGGCTGAATGTCCTTGACTGCTGAAGTGTTCCCCGACTGGGAGGGAACACTCCTGCCTGGTGATTGTTGCGCGGTGTCCGTTCATCCGTTGTCGCAGTGTCTGCATGGTCTCGCCGATGGACCATGCTCCGGAGCATCCTTTCCTGCAACGTATGAGGTAGACAACGTTGGCCGAGTCACATGAGTATGTACCATGTACCTGGTGGGTGGTGTCCTCACGTGTGATGATGGTATCTGTGTTGATGATCTGGCATGTCTTGCAGAGGTTGCCGTGGCAGGGTTGTGTGGTGTCGTGGTCGCTCTTCTCCTGAGAGCTGGGTAATTTGCTGCGAACGATGGTCTGTTTGAGGTTAGGCGGCTGTTTGAAAGCGAGTAGTGGAGGCGTGGGGATGGCCTTAGCGAGGTGTTCGTCGTCATCGATGACATGTTGAAGGCTGCGAAGAACATGGCGTAGTTTCTCCGCTCCGGGGAAGTACTGGACGACGAAGGGTACTCTGTTGGTTGTGTCCCGTGTTTGTCTTCTGAGGAGGTCTATGTGATTTTTCGCTGTGGCCCGTCGGAACTGTCGATCGACGAGTCGAGCGTCATATCCCATTCTTACAAGGGCGTCTTTCAGTGTCTGTAGGTGTCCATCGCGTTCCTCCTCGTCTGAGCAGATCCTGTGTATTCGCAGGGCTTGTCCATAGGGGATGGCTTCTTTAACGTGGTTAGGGTGGAAGCTGGAGAAGTGAAGCATCCTGAGGTTGTCCGTGGGCTTGCGGTAGAGTGAAGTGCTGAGGTGTCCGTCTTTGATGGAGATTCGTGTGTCCAGGAATGAGACTGATTCTGAGGAGTAGTCCATGGTGAGTTTGATGGTGGGATGGAACTTGTTGATATCGTGTAGTCTTTTCAGTGATTCTTCGCCGTGGGTCCATAGGAAGAAAATGTCGTCTATGTATCTGGTGTATAGCGTTGGTTGGAGATCCTGTGCAGCGAAGAAGTCTTGCTCGAACTTGTGCATGAAGATGTTTGCGTATTGGGGTGCGAATTTGGTCCCCATGGCTGTTCCGTGTGTTTGGGTAAAGAACTGGTTGTCGAAGGTGAAGACTCACCATGGACTACTCCTCAGAATCAGCCTCATTCCTGGACACACGAATCTCCATCAAAGACGGACACCTCAGCACTTCACTCTACTGCAAGCCCACGGACAACCTCACGATGCTTCACTTCTCCAGCTTCCACCCTAACCACGTTAAAGAAGCCATCCCCTATGGACAAGCCCTGCGAATACACAGGATCTGCTCAGACGAGGAGGAACGCGATGGACACCTACAGACACTGAAAGACGCCCTTGTAAGAATGGGATATGACGCTCGACTCGTCGATCGACAGTTCCGACGGGCCACAGCGAAAAATCGCATAGACCTCCTCAGAAGACAAACACGGGACACAACCAACAGAGTACCCTTCGTCGTCCAGTACTTCCCCGGAGCGGAGAAACTACGCCATGTTCTTCGCAGCCTTCAACATGTCATCGATGACGACGAACACCTCGCTAAGGCCATCCCCACGCCTCCACTACTCGCTTTCAAACAGCCGCCTAACCTCAAACAGACCATCGTTCGCAGCAAATTACCCAGCTTTCAGGAGAACAGCGATCACGACACCACACAACCCTGCCACGGCAACCTCTGCAAGACATGCCAGATCATCAACACAGATACCATCATCACACGTGAGGACACCACCCACCAGGTACATGGTACATACTCATGTGACTCGGCCAACGTTGTCTACCTCATACGTTGCAGGAAAGGATGCCCCGGAGCATGGTACATCGGCGAGACCATGCAGACACTGCGACAACGGATGAACGGACACCGCGCAACAATCACCAGGCAGGAGTGTTCCCTCCCAGTCGGGGAACACTTCAGCAGTCAAGGACATTCAGCCTCCGATCTTCGGGTAAGCATTCTCCAAGGTGGCCTTCGAGACACACGACAACGCAAAATCGTCGAGCAGAAACTGATAGCCAAGTTCCGCACTCATGAGGACGGCCTCAACCGAGATCTTGGGTTCATGTCACGCTACATGTAACCCCACCTGATGCAGGGTCATCCAGACTCGAGTCGACATTGGCTTGTTCTCTCTACACAGATGCGGCCGGACCTGCTGTGATTTCCAGCCAAAAAAAAATGTGTTTTGTGTTTTTTTGTTTTTCATACAGACCCCAGCATCTGCAATATTTGACCCCTTGTGACCCCACCTCCATTGTTCTTTGATGTAATGTTTCCCTGACTGACCTGTTTGGACACCATTCACACCTTTGACTGCTGTGATTATCTCTCTGCCGAGGTGTGATAAATGGCAGTTGGAAAGATTACCTGTAAACATCTGACATGATTCTCTGACTATATAAGCTGTGTCTTTATGCATTTCTCCACTTCACCTGAAGAAGGAGCAGCGCTCCGAAAGCTTGTGATTTCAAATAAAGCTGTTGGACTATAACCTGGTGTTGTGTGACTTCTTACATTTGTCCCCTGACTCTGACTCTGAAGAGGTGGGCTTTAACTTCTCGCTCTCTAGCAACTGGCACCTTTTAATCGTGGCGATGCCAAGGTTAGCACTTGACTAGTACAGGTTTTATTTCATTACTTGGTGGATGTCTAAGTTGTGGGGAAAGCATTTTTATTTGTTGTTGATCATCCAACAATGATTGGCTACAAATTGCTGTTCTGTGTCTCTTCTTTTGATGGCTGTTACTAAATTCTTTCTTCACTAAAACTTCCCACCCTGCCCTCAGGTTCTTATTGCGACCTTCCATACATTGTCTCATTTACATTCTGGGCTTTTTAAAAAAAAAAAAAAAAAAAAATAAGACCTGTAAATGTTGTTTAAGCAAGACCTAGCTCCTTTTTTTGTGCTATCATGAACTGATAAACTATATGATGGTGAAATATCAGGCCAAGTAGTTTGTAGAAGGTCAAAAGGAATGTATCATTCAGTTTGCCGCAGGGTTCCAACACTTAATCTCAGTGCGAGGGTTGATCTGTTTTTCAGAAGCAAGTTTTGACATTGTCTGATCAATATTGATGTCTATCGAGGATATTACCCTGGTAGTTTGCACCACCAGCATTGTAAAAACACTTGGGGAAAGCGTAATTACAGAACTGCACTTTTATACAGTATGAAGTTTCCGATCAGGCCACACCATTCCCCAGATAGCAGCAATTAGTCATTTCCTTGGCTTTCTTTCCAAAGGATATCCTGCAAGACTATATGCTATATTTGTAACTCCCCTAGACATTTTTTTTACTGTAAGGTTCCTTCAAACTTGCTCCATAAATTTATTACAACTGTTAATGCTCCAATTTATGAAAAATTATATTATTTGTCGTATTTTCATAGCTCTGCCCAAAATGCTTGCTTTTAAAAAAATATATTGCTTAAATATTGTGTCGCATTTGAAATAACTCTGCTCACTTCTGGCCGCTTTGAAGAACAGTTTGGGGTCCAGTGGACCTTCCGTTTGAAATCCCAATGGTTTGGGTACATGTAACTATTTCTAATAATCTGATCTGCCAGGGGTGGAAGCTAAAGCACTTTTAGCTTCCAATTCCTGGCCAAGGCACTGTCTCTCAATCCTCTATTGAAAACCTCTCTGCCCTCTGCTCACTTGTCCTTTCACTCTGTTAATTATGGCCAGGAACCTAACCGGTGGTCTCCTTGGCACATTCCCATGCATAAAATCGCTAGCAGGCCCGTCGTCCAAACCAGCAACTCTCATTCCAGGAGTATATCCTCCACAGGCACCTTATGCCATGCCCACATGAAACAAGTTGTCCTCCGCTCGTAAGATGTGAATATTCGGCTACTTGAGATGCGATGACTAATTGCTTAATGTCCCCAGTCATCCTGGCTAATGGGCCTTGGATGAGACAATGGATCTTCATTGGATCAGTTTGAAATACGCTTTCAGCTGTGACATCCCCCACACTGGCCCGCCTGGCCTTAATACACATCCTTGAGTGCTTGCAACCTGTGGCCTTTCCTTTTTTAAGCCAATGTAAATTCACTTTGTTTTAAAACACAAAGGGAAAAAAATGATTTAAAATCCTGAAACATAACCGTGGGTTTATTCTAATCAGCGTTGTGTAATTCAAGCAGCACGAGGACTTGGAGTGAGTGGCTCCAGAACCATCATCAACACCATCCCTTCCATTTCCTCCAGATATGATGTGTAGAAAAGAACCCTGGCTCGTGTACAGGGTATTAAAACTCCTGTATCCATGTTAGAAATGCCCCATTAATTTCTCCATTCCATTGATACTCCTCTTTTTATTTTGGTGCAGAACAGTATTGCTTTTCCCTTTTGATGAATATATCAAAGATGCTAAATTTATTGCATAATTGGGAATGCACTAATTCATTTGGTTTCCCCACCCCTTCATTTCCAATACAGCCTTCCTCTCTCTATAGTGCTCCAGTTGCAACAACCAAGAGTTCCAGGGTTAGTATGATTTGTTGTATACGTCATAGGTCTTGTCGTCAGTCAAATTCCTGCAACACGTGTAACTATTAATAAAAATGTGTTTCATGTGAATAAATACATTTTTCCTTCTTTAGGCATCTTCTAATTTAGGCACTGGCCTAATTCGAAGCCAAAGTTTGGTTGGTATACCTTACCTGCATGGACTATAGCTAGAACGTTGAAGCATCTGAGTTTCTCATGGCAGTAATAGCTTTTCTGCAATCTAGAATTTGTTTGGCCATATAACTTCTCCAATATATCAGTAAAATAGTCAGTCAGCATATGGCAATAATAGTATAAAAAGATTTTCTGTGCTAACCAGCATTAGTTAGTGACATAATTGCACTTTTGAAAGTCCTGCTTGTTGCCATTAAATACATGAAGCGCTATATTAATGCTTTATTATGCATTTTAGACCAAAGAAATGTTCAAAGAGAAAGCTGAGAAATAGTTATTAGCGAAAAAGCTTTTGGATGACATTAAACTTATAATAATGCATAGATTTGTACTAATAAGTAGCGGAACTGGAGGAGCAGTTCAGAATTTCAGTGATTTGCTTTCCTGATGTAATTCAAGTTTAGCCTGCAATATTTTATATGGCCTTTGCAAAGAAGACTCAACTTCACATTGGACTCGTCAGAATTAATGTTGCTGCCCTTCACCTGTAAAATACTAAAAGCTACACCCCTGCATTGCTGTATTGTATGTGGTGATTTAAAAATTGCCTAAGAGTCTGGTAGAAGCTCCTTCATGGACTCACCTCTCTGGCCATTCGTATATTCAGTGAGGACAATTTAAAGACTGATTTCCCCCCAATTGTTAAGTATTGTAGAAATGCCCAAGAGCAAATATACTTAACTGAGCTTTAATAGGTTTATACAGAGGCAGATTAACGCACAGGCCTCGGGGCCGTGTCCAGTGGCCCCAGCCAAATATGGGACCCCACCAAGGGCTCCATGCCCCAGGACACAGAAAACCTGCTGGATCAAAATATTCTAGCTTTTAGAAATACTGTCAGAAGGGAACGAGGCAGATTTTGTGTTTTAATGGAGAGGGTGGGGGGTGTGGAAGGACAAATGTTCTTGGTACCCAAGTCTCCAGTAATTCAAATTCCAGTTCTTGGTTTATCTTAGAGGCTGCACGATTAAACTGCCCCATTGTACTATTCTTTAGTATTGGTGTACTATATGACAATATAATCTTCCTCATTTGTTAAAATTCCATATACAAATGAACACTTAACAGTAAATCACCTTCCTGGACCGCATTTCCATGAATAGCAACAAAGCAGTAAATCAAAGAAAGAAAAAGTGTTCGATTTCTATAGCACCTTCCACGACCACAGGACGTCCCAAAGTGCTTTGGAAGCACTTTGCTAATGAAGTACTGTTGTAATGTAGGAAACGTGGCAGCCAATTTGCACACAGCATGCTCCCACAAACAGCAATGAAATAAATGTTCGTATCATCTGTTTTAGGTGTTGGTTGAGGGATAGATGTAACATAGAAACATCGAAGATAGGAGCAGGAGTAGGCCATTCGGCCCCTCGAAACTGCTCCGCCTTTAATGAGATCATGGCTGATTATCCAAACTCAGTGCCCTGTCCCTGCTTTCTCCCCATATCCCTTGATCCCTTTAGCCTTAAGAAATATATCCAACTCCTTCTTGAATATATTTAATGAACTGGCCTCAACTGCCTTCTGTGGTAGAGAATTCCACAGGTTCACCACTCTCTGGGTGAAGAAATTCCTCCTCATCTCTGTCCTAAATGGCTCACCCCTTATCTTTGGCTAGGACACCAGGAGAACTCCCCTGCTCTTTATGGAATAGTGCTGTGGGATCTTTCACGTCCAACTGAGAGGGCAGATAGGGCCTTGGTATAACATCTCACCTGAAAGATGGCACCTCCAACAGTGCAGCGCTCCCTCAGTGCTGCACTGGAGTGTCAGCCGAGGTTTTGTGCTGAACTCTGGCGTGGAACTTGAACCCACCACCTTTTTCCTCTGAAGCAAGGATGCTACCATTGAGCCAAGGGTAATGACCAATTCAAAGTAAAAGCCATGAGGTGGCTGGGAAAGCAGAAATAATTATATCTGAATTCCAGACAGCTCAAATCAAATTTAAAATAAGCACAGTCAATATTGTAGGAAAAATACTTGGGACACTGTAACTCTAGATCCGACTGTCTTGATCAAAAAACAACTTCAAATGCTGGAAATAGAGAGTAGGTCTGTCGGCATCTGAAAAGAGAAAGTGTCACATGTTGAGTACAAATCCTTTGTCAGAACTGTTATTCATGTTACTGCAGCCTTCTGCATAGACAGAACTGAAGATACTCATCTTTCAAGGCAAGTGTTCACAAATTCATCATCTAACAGAGCCTAGGATTGGGTTGTAGAATGTATGTTATTAATGACCCTACTTTGGACAGCAGCCAACAGGGAAAGTTGGAACCCATTTTGCCTGTGTTCAGGCCACTTCTTGGGCCGTTTTTCAGAGTGTCTTTTGAAGCAATCTGTAAAGCACCGATGTGCGTCAGTAGGTTGTGAATTCAAGCCACACCATGGACTCGGATATATAATCTAGATGAACACTTTAGTGCATTAAGTTAGGAGTGAGGACTATCGTAGGGTGTTTTTGCGTGCCCCGTGTTGCTGTGACTCTCCCTTGAGTCGACCCGTGCATTAAAAACTCCCCGGTTTGGGTTGTTTCCCTTGGACAGCAGGAGCTTCTGACAATAGTCCCTGCCCAGCCCGTCGATTAGCGGGTAATCCCACACAGAGAGAGAGCGACCAAGGCCAAATAAGTCTTCTCCTATGCCCGACGTGCAGCGTCCCCAGCGGGATTACGGTGTAACCCGGCCGTGACCGGATGCCACCCGGTTGGTCTTCCGAATTATACCGCGAACCACAAGCCCCACAACCCCCAAGTTCGGACCCAAGGAGTTACTATGGATAGATTATAAATGATTCAGATGAAACGAAACGGTTCAAGTGGGTCAAAGATCGATTCCTTTTTATTACTCTTTTATTATTCGTTCAACTTCCACATTCAAAGCTACTGCCCTTTAAAGTGCTCATTTCTTTTCCTGACCTGGTACACCTTGGAGCTTTTTCCCCTGTGTTCCGATTTCCTCCTTGTTTCAGTTCTGTCCCTTTTGTTGCCTTCTCTGGCCGTAATGAGTTGTGGTTCAGAACAAGGCCCTTTGTACATTGGGGTGGGTGTAAAAATGGGTACAGAATGGTAATCCCTTTTGAAAATTTACTGTTTCCAAACGTGCCGTGTGTTCCCTTTCTCCTCATCTCTTCCCCTTTCCTCCCTCTCATTCCTCTCTCCTTTCTTTCCTCTCTCTGTTTTATCCACACTCTGTTTGCTCTCCATTCCCTTCTCTCCTTTCTCGCTCTCTCTCTTTGACCCATTTGATGATGGAGAATTAATTTCTATTGAACCTGTCAAATAATGAGATAATTACGAAATAACAACAGAAAATGCTGGAAAAACTCAGCAGGCCAGGCAACATCCGTGGAGAGAAATTAGAATCTACGTTTCAGGTCTAACCCTTTTTCAAAATTACAGTTGGTAATCCAGTACTGCTTCTGTAAACCAGTAATAAAAAGACATAAATTTATATAGCGCCTTTCGTGACCTCGAAGTCCCAAAGTGAATAGTCAATGAAATACTTTTGAAGTGCAGTCGCTGTTGTAATGTAGGAAACTCAGCGGCCAATTTGCACACAGTTATGTGATAATGACCAGATAATCTGTTTTTAGGTGTTGGTTAAGAGATAAATATTACCAGGCGAAAACTCCCCTGCTCTTCTACGAATTAGTGTCATGGGATCTTTTACATCCAGGGCCACAGTTGAATGCCTCATCCAAAAGATGACGCCTCTGACAGTGCACTCCCTCAGTACTGCACTGGAGTGTCAACCTAGATTACTGGAGTGGGACTTGAACCCACAACCTTCTGACTCCGAGGCAAGAGTGCTGCCATTGAGCCCCAGCTGATGTCTAATGGACCAATTGGAGGTTCAAAGCAACCCCAATCTAATCTGTTGCAGTCAACTAAGTTTTTTTTGTCTTGGATTATGGAAAGTGCATTTACTGAACCCATGCCCCACATTTGTTGCATAAGACAAAATGAACAGGATAAGAAGCTGACTTTGGTGCAGTAAAATTTGCTATGCTTGTTTATCTTTCTTTGCCCACCAAAAAAAAATCAAAATCTAGCCTGTTTTTAAAATGTAGTTATAGAGCTCTGGCTTTAGACAGTTGTGACATTTTATCAGAATGTGCAAAGGTTCTAAGTCAGATATGCTGGAATGTTTGAGACATTTAGGTCTTGTAAAGCTTGTACTTTGTTTACTTGTGCGTAGACAGAATTTGATGGTTGTGATGCTGTTAACCTGGTTGGCTGAATGCCGAATAAAAGCTGTGGTTTAGTTTGTTTCTCTAACAACTCAGCATTTGGCCCATACTTTCTATTTGTAGGCGTCATTGCGCGATGAGGGACTTTACAGTCATGATCGGAGATATAGCTCAAGAACTGTAAGTTTCCTGCACTATGTGTATGACACCTTTATTTTAAAAAAAGCTTTTAGATTACTGGACAGCATCATTATGCTTTTAAAATCCTGAATTTTTCCGCAGCCATCTGAGTACAGCTATTCTTCCCGAACAAGCTCAGTGCACAACAGCCCAGTGGTAAGAATAGTGTCTGAGCATGGCGAATGCTTTCCAATTTATGCATGAAATTATTGTTGATTAAACGAGTGATGCAAAGCATGAGGTTCCTCAACAGAAATCTTTACTGCACAAACACTGATGGTGTAAATACATTAAAAAAAAAAGTGAATGATAGGATGAAATGTGTTAACAGTACCAAGCAACTTAGTTAGTTGAGTTGGCTTTTTGTGTAACACTGCTTTGTTAGATGAAGACTCAGACATAGTCATCACAATAACAATCTTAACAACTGCATGTAAAATACTTGATGTGAACAACTCTAGTATAATAGCAAAATACTGCGGATGCTGGAAATCTGAAATAACAACAAAAAAATGCTGAAAACACTCAGCAGGCCAGGCAGCATCCGTGGAGAGAGAAACAGAGTAAACGTTTCAGGTCTGTGACCCTTCGTCAGAACTCTAATATAACACTGGATACGTACCAAGCAATGCTAGAAATCTAAATGTCAGAGGTAGTTTGAGTACCTTACAGTCGCAGAAAATCATCTTACTAAGTGCCCATTTATAACAAATCACCAGTTACCTGTTCATAATGCTACATATGAATTCTATGGGACATTTAAATCTAGATTGGAGTGTTTACTGAGTCACTGCAGAGTTGGGCCCAGTGTCCCATCTAAGAGCTGAATGAATGAGAAGAAATGCAGCTGATCGCAGTGCAAGTCCGAGCTGCAGCACTGCATCTGCAGCCTAACTCCCAACAAGTACACACTGACTAAATCTGCATAGCAGTGCTGAAACATGGTTGCATTTTGAAAACTAGATGCTTTTAAATCAAACTTCAGTTTTGTTAACTTTCTGCCAGTGGCTGTCTATTTCAGCTACATTGCCCTTTAGACTGAATTGCAAGATCCATTTTGTTGATCTGTAAGCCAGCATGTTCTGTGATATGTTTTGAGGGGTGAAATCCTCATTTTGGATAATGTATCGTATTACCAATATTTGGAAATGTGTGATATATCCCTCCCTCCAACTCCCTTTCCTCTCCCTCCTCCTCCACTCTCCCCCACGTCGCTCGCGCCTCCCTCTCCTCCTCGCTTGTGCCATATCTCTTTTTGGTATGGCTAACATACCATTTGTTTTCATCATTGCTTGCTGTACCTACATGTTAACTTCCTGTGATTTGTGTACAAGGACACCCAGCTCTCTCTGAATACCATTTCCCAATCTCTCTTTAAAAAATATTCTGCTTTTCTATTTTTTTTCCGACCAAAGTGGATAACTTCACATTTCTCCACATTTATATTCCATCTGCCACATTCTTGCCCACTCACTTAACACCTCTGTATCCCTTTGCAGCCTCCTTACAGCTTACTATCCCACCTAGCTTTGTATCGTCAGCAAACTTGGATATGTTAGACTCGGTTCCCTCATTTAAGTAATTGATATAGATTGTAAATAGATGAGGCCCCAGCACTGATCCTTGCAGCACCCCACTAGTTACAGCCTGCCAACCTGAAAATGACCCGTTTATTCCTACTCTGTTTTCTGTCTGTTAACCAATCCTCAATCCATATTACCCCCAATCCCATGAACCCTAACTTTGTGTAATAACCTCTTGTGTGGCACCTTATTGCATGCTTTTTGAAAAATCAAATAAACAACATCCACTGGTTCCCCCTTATCTACCCTGTTAGTTAAAACCTCAAAAAGCTCTAACAGATTTGTCAAACACAATTTCCATTTCATAAATCCATGTTGACTCTGCCCAATCATCATATGATTTTCTAAGTGCCCTGTTACCGTATCCTTAATAATAGATTCTAGCATTTTTCCTACTTCTGATGTCAGGCTAACTGGTCTATAGTTACCTATATTCTCTCTCCCTCCTTTGTTGAACAGGGTTATGTTTGCTATCTTCCAATCCACGGGGACTGTTCTCAAGTCTAGGGAATTTTGGAAGATCAAAACCAATGCATTCACTATCTCTGTAGCCACTTCTTTTTAAAACCCAAAGATGTAGGCCATCAGGTCCAGGGGATTTGTCAGCTTTTAGTCCCATTAATTTCTCCAGTACTATTTCTTTAATACTAATTTCTTTCAGTTCCTCATTCTCACTGGACCCTTGGTTCCCCACGATTTCCAGAATGATTTTTGTATCTCCTACCGTGAAGACAGATACAAAGTATTTGTATAATGTCTCTATCATTTCCTTATTCCCCATTATAATTTCTCCTGTCTCTGCCTGTAAGGGACCCATGTTTACTTTTGCTAATCTCTTCATTTTTACACACCTAAAGGCTTTTACAATCTATTTTTATGTCTCTTGCTAGCTTACTCTTGTATTCTATTTTCTTTCTCTTTATCAATTCCTTTGTCATCCTTTGGGAGCATCTTAGAATTCAGCAATCATCAGGCTTGCTACTCATTTTGGCAACATTATAAGCCTCTTCCTTTAATTTAATACTATCTTTAACTTCTCTTGTTACCCATGGTTGGACCACTTTTTTTCCATGGGGTTTTTATTCCTTAAGGGAATGTATATTCATTGCGAATTATGAATTATTTCTTTAAATGTTTGCCATTGCTTATCTACCGTCATACCTTTTCATCTACCTTAGCCAACTTGCCCCTCATACCTAATAACAGAAAATGCTGGAAAAACTCAGCAGGCCAGGCAACATCTGTGGAGAGAAAATAGAGTCGACGTTTCGGGTCTAACCCTTTTTCAAAACTGGAAAGGAAATGAAATCGATCGAAAGGCAGGGCTGGGAGAGAACAAAAGAAGTGAAGAGACATTAAGAGGTATTCAAAACGAGACGAGATGGTGATAGGACTAGTGGAGACAAAAGACGGCTCAGATTAGGTGTGCGGAACACCTCCGTTCAGTCTGTAAGGGGGACCCCGAGCTTCCGGTCGCCTGTCACTTTAATTCACCGCCCCATTCCCACTCAGACCTCACTGTACTCGGGCACTTGCATTGTTCCACGGAAGCTCAGCGTAAACTCGAGGAACAGCACCTCATCTTCCGATTAGGCACTTTACAGCCTTCTGGACTCAATATCGAGTTCAACAATTTCAGATCATAACCTCGGCCCCCATTACATTTTTGCTTATATTTTATCCACATCTTTGTTTTGGCTCTTTTTACCACCCCCCCCCCTTTTTTTTCTCTCCCACATGGCAGCTGTCTCTCATTCTGCCAGAACATTTCACACCTAATCTAGAGCCGTCTTTTGTCTCCACTAGTCCTATCACCATCTCGTCTCATTTTGAATACCTCTTAATGTCTCTTCACTTCTTTTGTTCTCTCCCAGCCCTGCCTTTTGATCTATTTCATTTCCTTTCCAGTTTTGAAAAAGGGTTTCGACCCGAAACGTCGACTCTATTTTCTCTCCACGGATGTTGCCTGGCCTGCTGAGTTTTTCCCAGCATTTTCTGTTGTTATTTCGGATTTCCAGCATCTGCAGTATTTTGCTATCGTGCCCCTCATACCTATGTAGTTTGCTTTGTTCAGATTTAAGACCCTAGTTTCAGACTTAACTAAATCACCCTCAAACTCAATATAAAATTCTGTCTCATTATGATCACTCTTCCCCAGAGGCTCCTTTACTGCAACCCTAATTAATTAACCCTGTCTCATTGCACAATACTAGATCTAAAATAGCATGTTTTCTCGTTGGTACCTTGACATACTGATCTAGAAAAGTATCTTGAATACATTGCATGATCTCGTCCGTCAGTGTTATTACTGCAAATTTGGTTTGCCCAGTATATATGTAGATTAAAGTCCCCCGTGATTACTGTATTACCCTTGTTACATGCACCTTTAATTTCCTGATTTATACTGTGCTTGACGCTACAACTCTTGTTAGGGGGCCTATACATTACTCCCACCAATGTTTTCTGCCCCGATTCTTAGTTCCACCCAAAGTGATTCTACATCTTGATTTTCTGAGCTAAGATCCTTTCTCTCTGACTGTCTTTAGCCCATCCTTTTTATCAGGGCAATCCCTCCCCCCCACCCCTGCTCTCCTTTTCCATTTTGCCTGTCTCTTTAAAAGTCAAGTATGCTGGAAAATTTAGTTCCCAACCTTGGTCATTCTGCAACCATTTCTCCTTAATGGCTATTCGATCAAACCCATTAATTTCTATCTGTGCTATTAATTCATCTATTTTGTTGTGAATGCTTCACGCATTCAGATGTACTGCCTTTAGCTTTAACTATTTTTGTATTTTTCCCTGCTGTCACTGTAGTCATGAATGCCCTATTACATTTGTTAAACTCTCTGTCCCTTCCTGACCAACTCTGCTTATCTTTACCCAGATCACTACTCTGCTCTGCAGCCTTCGCATTTCTCTTACTGCTTTTGCATTTACTCTTTCCTGAATCCTCCCACACCCCACATCATTCATTTAAATCCCGATCTACCATCCTAGTTATTCGATTCACCAGGACACTGGTCCCAGCCCGGCTTAAGAGGAGCCCATCCCAACGGAACAGCTTCCTCTTTCCCCAGTGCTGGTGCCAGTGCCGCATGAATCGAAAGCACAGTGATGTTTCTCTCTCTCGCTCCCTTCTGTTGTGTAAAGCAGGGGTATCCAAGATTCTATCATCATTGATCACATTAATGGAATCTCGGCCACATTTGTAGTTTTAAAATCCATGTTCCAAATAAGTTGCATGTCTCTCGAGGTGCTAATACCAACAGATCTTGGTGTTCCGATTTAGAATTTATCCACCAATAAGGTAATAGTACAAAAGCCAGCAAATAAGAAATATAAGTATAAAAAGGGACAGACTTCCAGGGTTCCATGTGGCCATGCTGATACCTCAGGTTACATGTTCCATGCAGGCGCTTGGCTTCATCCCAGTAAAGTGATTTTTAAAACATTGGCTGGGCCTATCGTGGCTAATGCACTTTGCTTCGCTGCAGAAATAAGAAAATGGGCCAGATTTTGCTCTCGCAGGGCTTCCAATGACATCTGCAGTTAGTTAGACTTACCTCTGCTCTCTTCAGCTCGAAACATCCTTGCACACAAAGTTGCTGAAAGAGCGAGCTGGTAATGGCGAGCAGCGAGAGAAACTGGGCATCTGGGACTTGAGTGAACAGGGCAACCAACAGGGTATCTCCTTAACCAATGAGATTTAAAAATTACGAAGAAAACACAACAACTTGCATTGATATAGCGCCTTTAACATAGTAAAACGTCCCAAGGCGCCTCACAGGAGCGTTATCAAACAAAATTTGACACCAAGGCACATGAGATATTAGGACAGGTGACCAAAAGCTTGGCCGAAGAGGTAGGTTTTAAAGGAGGAAAAAGGTAGTGAGGCAGAGCTGGTTAGGGAGGGAATTAGAGAGCCTAGGGCCCAGGCAGTTGAAGGCAGGACCACCAATGGTGGAGCTTAGAAAATCGGGAGTGCGCAGGAGGCCAGAATTGGAGGAACACAGAAATTTCTGAGGGTTGTAGGTGTAGAGGATGCTAAAGAAATAGGGAAGGACGAAGCCATGGAGGGATTTGAAAACCAGGATGAGAATTTTCAAATCAAGGCATTGCCCGACCAGGAGCCAATGTAGGTCAGCAAGCACAGGTGTGATGGGTGAACGGGTCTTGGTGTGAGTTAGGATACGGGCAGCAGAGTTTTGGATGAACTCAAGTTTACAGAGGGTGCAAGGAGGGAGGCTGATCAGGAGAACATTGGAATAGTCTAGAGGTAACAAAGGCATGGAGTTAGCAGCAGATGAGTTGAGGTGGGGTGGAGACTGGTGATGTTACATAGGTCGAAGTAGACTGGCTTGGTGATGGAGCGGGTGTGTGGTTGGAAGCTCATCTCGGGGTCAAATAGGCTGCCATGGTTGCGAATGGGCAGGTTCAGTCTCATGGTGACCAGCGAGCGGGATGGACTCGGTAGCTAGGGGATAAAGTTTTTGGCGGGGACCGAAGGCAATGACTTTAATCTTCCCAATATTTAGTTGGAAGAAATTTCCACTCATCCAGGGGTGGATGTCGGACAAGCAGTGTGATAAATCAGAGTGGAGGGGTCGAGAGAGGTGATGGTGAGGTACAGCTGGGTGTCGTCGGTGTACATGTGGAACTTGACATGTTTTCAGATGATTTTGCCGAGGGGTAGCATGTAGACGAGAAATAGTAGGGGGCCAAGGACGGAGCCTTGTGGGACTCCAGAAGCAATGGTGTGGGAGCGGGAAGAGAAGCCATTGGAGGTGGTTCTCTAGTTACGACTGGATAGGTAAGAATGGAACCAGGCAAGGGGCAGTCCCACCCAGCTGGACGATGGAAGCATTTGAGGAGGATGATGTGGTTAACGGTGTCAAAGGCTGCAGACCGGGCGAGAAGGATGAGTTTACCAGTCACATAGGATGTCATTTGTGACTTTGATGAGGGCCATTTCAGTGCTGTGGCAGAAACCCAATTGGAGGGGTTCAAACATGTAGTTGCGGAAAAAGTGGGCACGGATTTGGGAGGCGAGTAACAGTTTTAGTTGGGGATAAGGGCATCAAAGGTTGGAGGTGAGGGCGTGATCGATGGAGCAGATCGGTAGCTGCAGAAATGTCGTGGTGAACGGCGGTCCAAAGGGTAGACAGTTGGGAATTTGAAAGTGCTGTTGTAACTGACTTGGGGAGAGGTTTTCCAGGGACGGACACGGAAGGAAGTGGGTTTGGAAGGGGTAAGATGACTGAGTGAGTGGCGAGGGATACAAGGAAGTGATCAGAGATGGCCTTATTTATGTTTGAGACGATGGGAGTAGAGAGGCCACAGGTCGATTGGGTGGCCGTGAATATGGGTAGGTGAGTTTATATGGAGGGAGAGATTAAGGGAGGATAGGCAGGCAGTGAACTCACAGGAGAGAGGGCATGATGAGTTGAGATGGAGGTTGAAATTACAGAGGATGAGAAATCGCTCGGTGCAGAGGCTGAAGAAGGAAATTATTGAAGATATCATGGTGAGGAACTTGGGTGGGTGGTCGAGAATGAGGATTTCAAAGGAGATTCAAGAAGAGTGGAACAATGTGAAATGCTCAAAGGAGGAGAAAGTGCCAGAGGAGTAGGAGGGACAAGGTGTGATTTGGTGATAAGGGCCACACTACCACCACAGCGCTCTGAACGGGGCAAGTGATGGAAAGTATAGCCAGGGGAAAATGTGTCATCACCCGTCAGCCAAGTTTCCGTCAAGGCCATGATGTTGATGCAATCTTCCACAATAAGCTTATGGATGGCAAGGCCCTTGTTCACAAGTGAACGGACATTCTGGAGACAGATGCAGAGGCTGGCGGTGAGAGCTGATCCTCTGGAAGAGTCCACATGTGGGGTCAGATCTTCAGTTTTAGTCTCCTTATTTAAGGAGGGATATACTTGCATTGGAGGCAGTTCAGAGAAGGTTCACAAGGTTAATTCCTGAGATGAAGGGGTTGTCTTACGAAGAAAGGTTGGGCCTATACTCATTGGAGTTTAGAAGAATGAGTATAGGCTCAACATATAAAATTTCTTGTGTTGAAACATATAAGATTCTGAGGGAGCTTGGCAGGATAGATGCAGGGAGGATGTTTCCCCTCGTGGGGGAATCTCGAACTAGGGGGCACAGTTTCAGGATAAGGGGTCGCCCATTTAAAATGAAGAGGAGGAGGAGGAATTTCTTCTCTGAGGGTCGTGAATCTTTGGAATTCTCTACCCCAGCGAGCTGTGGAGGCGGAGTCATTGAATATATTCAAGGCGGAGATAGGCAGATATTTGAGCTACAAGCGAGTCGAGGGTTATGGGGAGCGGGTGGGAAAGTGGCATTGAGGCCAAGATCAGATCAGCCATGATCTTATTGAATGGCGGGGCAGGCTCGAGGGGCCGAATGGCCTACTCCTGCTCCTATTTCTTATGTTCAGCCATTTTTGTAAAGCTAGCCCTCTTAAAATCTGGGACCTGCATTAGATTGGCTGCAGCCTTGGATTGGCCAAAGATTTAGCTTATCTCTGTTAAGGTTTCCCATTGCTTTCTATCTTTTGCGAAATGCAACTCGTGTCCCCTGATCCTCTCCAATCGTAACATTGCTGATTGCAAGTGTGCACTGTGTCTGGAATCAAGTATTAGAAATGTGATTGACCTACGCATTTCCACTCCAGAGCAAGAGCTTTCTATAACACCTCCCCAGATCCTGATCCCTGTACTTTCCTCTGCAGATAGAATTCATCCACATTTGGTAATAGTCTCCAGAGCGTTGCCCTGACTCCTCTGATACATTTTTATCTGTCATGGTGGGAGGACTCGAGGGCCACTTTCTCTGCATTATGCTTCAGCTTGTGGATGGTCTAAGTGTTTAGTCCACCGGTAAAGAACCTGCCCTGCATTATAATTTCAGAACATCAGGAACACCAGCACATTACAGAACCATTTCTACTTGAAGACTTGTGTAATAGGAGTATATTTGTCATATTTTTGCTTAAACTTGTGCACCTCATTTAACAAGGTAAAATTGCTGCACAAGTCAAACGGAACTTCATGTATATAATAGCAAAATACTGCGGATGCTGGAAATCTGAAATAACAACAGCAAACGCTGGGAACACTCAGCGAGCCATCCTGGCCTTTTGGAACCTTGGAGTTTTTTTTTTAAATGAAGGACTTGCAACATTGTGCACTTCGTGTCTCAGTGAAATAACTGCAATTTTTGCAGTCGAGGCCTGTTGAGATGTGACGTGCTTTGCAGAAGCATGGCACCATGTACAGGAAACTCTGGTATCCGGGACCGGCGTGTTGCTGGTTGATCAAAAATTCCGGATGACGGAGAGGGTTATCTACCGAGGCTATTTTTAACAAAGAAAAATAAAAAAATCAAGGAAAGTGCAGTATACAGTAATTGGGTACTCAGCTACAGAATGTTGTGTTAAATGGATGGTGGAAGATGCTTGATTAAGTACAGTACTGCCAGTTGAGGGTAATGCAATGCAATGACTACCAGCAGCGTGGGAGACACACAGTACCCCTGTAAAATGGCAGATCAGAAGAGACTACCGGCAGCGCGGGAGAATCGGACTCCTGTTATTGAGGTGTTCCGACTCCCGACAGCGCCAAGAAGCCGAGTAGTGGCAGTTTGGAGAACTACCCCCACTGACTAACTCTGCCACCGCGGGAGACTCGGACTCGGCAACATTGCCGGTTATTGAGGTGTTGTTTTCGGAGTGAAAATTTTGCCGGTTAATAGAGAATTCTGGATATTTAGGTGCCGTTTAAATGAGAGTTTCCTGTAGTGGGATGAGGTACCTGTCATCAAGAATTGCTTCATAATTTATTTACTTTAACTGTTCATAGAACTCAGACGATGAAACAGTGAGCATCGTGTCCCAAGATAGTTTCAGCCGGGGGCGTCGTGACAGCGTGGTGAGCTCTTTCTGCATGTTAGTGTGTTCTGTGATTTGAGCCTTTGCTAATAATTAGAGATGTTTGACTTTTTTCTAAACAACATGGATGGTAAAGATTACTGCCGTGGAGGATGAAGCCCTTGTAGTTCCTTTTAAGATTACATTTCTTTTCATCCCATCAATAGCAATACATATAATAGTGTAAATGAAAGGAAGAAATGGCAAATGCTAGAAATCTGAAACAAGCAGGAAATGTTGGTAAATGCACAGTAGGTCAACCAGCATCTGTAAAGAGAATGGACAGGTAAAGGTTTGTGTAACGCCTTTAGTTGGAACTGTAAACTGACAAATATAAAAGCATTTAGTAGGGTTGGTGAAGAAGAGTAGAGGAAATAAGCAATGGATAATTCAATCGCAGGGAGCAAGTTAATGGGTTGAATGACCTGTGACTTAACAGAAAAGCAAAACATTTTTAGATGACAAAAGATTATCTTAGTGAGGCCACAGAAAGAAATAAAAAGAATGTGTAAATTGCTGGTCAATACGAGGCCCATGCTAACAAACATGGGAGTAAATTGGGGCTGGAAAACTGCAGATATAAGTCTTGCATAAAAACTAAAAATGCTGATTTAACGACTAATGGACAACTGCAAATTCTGGTTGTAAATTAGTGTCACTGGATGCTGCCAATACAGTTCATGACTCGTTAAAAAGCCTATGTTTCTTCAGGATAAACATTTTTTTGGATGGCTTACATCTGTTTTAATGACTATTTCAGTACTCTGTAAACATATCTGGAGAATGGGTTGTGACCAAATGAAATTTTAAAAAGCATTTTTTTTTGATATTGCACGTTAATATTTGCAATTTGGCTTCAAATCTGTTCTGGCATTTCAGTTATGCTTTCCAATTCAATTTAAAATGCTGTTATGCACTTGTGGATTAGTTCACTCATTGAGCAGGCTTCTCGGTAGAATTACTGTTCGAATTACCTGGCACTGGAACTGGTGAGATGTGGGTCACGGACGATTGGTGAGGAGAACCGGATTAAATGCACAGAAATGCACTCTGTTGGATGGGTCATGTAGCAACATTGGTGGCTGCTTTAGATTAGTTTGTCCTTTGTTGTTCAACCATCCAGGCTGAAGAAAGAGTTATGGTAGCAATCAGGAGAAAAATCCAATGATCGTACAGCATTCCTGCCCCTTTGCTAAAAATCAGTTGGAAGAAGTTGCTGTTGGTGGGTTAACAGTTCAGTGTAATGGTGAGAGTGCAAAATCTATTCACTGAATCTGTGAAAGCACCCAACCTTACAACTATAACTTTTGCCATTAGGTTGTGTCTACAAAAGGCATCTTGAACGCTATAGAAAGAGCTTGCATTTATATAGCACCTTTCATGACCTTGAAGCGCTTCACAGTCAATGAAGTATTTTGAAATATAGTCTCGGTTGTCATGTAGGAAATAATTTGAACACCACACGGTCCCACAAACAGCTATGAGGTAAGGATCAGATAATCTGTTTTAATGGTATTGGTTGAGGGATAATTGTTGGCCAGGATACGAGGAAAACTCCGCTGCTCTTCTCCGTATAGTGTCATGGCATCTTTTATATCCACTTGAGAGGGCAGATGGAGTCTCGGTTTAACATCTCATCTGAAAGACAACGGCTTAGAAATTGGATCGCGCAGCTGCTGTTTTTCAGGCAAAAAACGGGCACGGAGGGGAACAATATGCCCTCACACCATGCTGGTTATCTGCCGCACACCGTATTGGTTAGAGTGCCCTGCAGTCGTCCAAGTTGCCCACCTGAAACAGAGATTAGGCAAATCGGAGACCTAACGCCTTTTCAGGCCCCTCAGCGCCTGAGCGCACATGCACCACTGGGGTTAGTTCTCTCAGACACAGAGCAACCAAGCCAGCTGTCTTTTTAAAGTTTAAGCTGGAGGCTGCCAACAAAAAGCATCTTGGGATGTATTTCTACTTTACAGGCATTATATAAATGCAGGTTCTTTTTTATTATTAAGTGTGCTGGTACCAATACGATCAATATGCCTGGTGTCAACATAGCAAAAGCAAAGGTCAGCTAAATAGGGAGAGATATATTGGTAGGAAAATAGCTGTGCACTTGTGCTTTTTTAACAAAAATGTATTACCTGTTGTCATATGGCAATTAGTGTAAGTATCAGAATACACTCTTGTAGTACAGGAACAATGCTGCCTCTGGTTTAAAGCCTTACCATGAGTTGCTGTCTTTCAGGGTAAATAGACTTCACGTTACTCTGGTATATCTCCAAACATCGCTCGCAAAACCTTACATTGCCTCGAGTCTGTAAAATATGGCCACCTTCCTGACTTTTCTTTTAATGTTCTGTGTCCTCTATTTGTTTTTATCAATTTTAACTTTTCCTTTTCCTCTGCAGTCCTCTGATTTTTCTGATCAGAGTGGATCGATAGCTGACTATTTTAGCCGTTCAAATCGCAGGGGAAGCGTGGTCTCGGACTTGGATGATATTACTGTCCCAGATCTCTTTAGTGTGAGTGAGCACATCCGCACCGTGTGGTTTGCAGTTAATTTTCTAGGAGTGGCCACCCCATATGCAATATTGTAATGTTTGTTGGTAACTTGTAACTTAGTGGTTTAATATTCATACACTTATTCACATTGTACTTTCTGTACTGAACTCTCTAAAGTACTGACCTTTTGGAAGAAAAGACAATTACAATGAGGCTTGGATTTTAAAACTGCTGGCTTGTGCATGTTAATTTAAACAGTTTTCAAGAATAAATGACATTTTAGTGACTGTTTTTGTTAAGCAATATAGAAACCCTTTAGGGGAAAGCTGTGTGTGCATGCTTAAGAATTCTTCAAATACTGAGCATATGGACTTTATAGTGTCTTCTAATGTGGAGAACTTGTGACCCGTTGGCATGCTGACTAGAATTTTGCATCCTCCATGCTTCTATTGTTTGTCAAAGGTTGAAGCCAGGTTTGTCATTTCATTAACTCTAAACTAGGCTGTCAAATCACACTGCCCATCTCGGGTGGATTAAGATTGAGGGCAGGTGTAGGAAGGGTTAAGGCTGCTTCTTGTATCCACTGACGGTGATTTGATTTTACCACAATGGTTGCACCACTGTCTTGACACAATCAGACTCGTTGGATGTATATCACAAACTAGGTGCATGCAGGCCTTCTCGTTTTATGTTTTCTCGTTCTCCTCCAGCGTTTGATCCTTTTGAATCCTGGTAATGCTGTTTGGCGTATAATCTGATTTTTCCCTCCACTGTTTTCTGGCACCAATCTTTCCTCTGTTAGCAGTTACCTTCAGTCCATTCTCCACACACTCCAATTCCACATAGGTTTAATGTCTGTATATTAGTATTGAATTTACTTGGCTGTTGGTTTTCTGTAACTTGATCTCTCTCCTAATTCAGAGTTTGCTCAGCTGTCATAAGATTTTATTTTGTGTTAGAGGTTACAGAGTATTGGCAGCAGGTGCTTTGTTTTCAAGATTTCTTGTTAGCAGTTACAGTGCAGAGACAAAGCTCATAGTTTAGGGTTGCCTGAGTACGACCTGTTCAATAATTTAAAAAAATTATGTCAGTTATTGTGCTACTGCTGAAATATGATTTAATAACACCTGGTCATGGAACTTCAACTGCTGGCTTTTTTTGTTAATGAAGGCAGCGGAGCCGCTTTGAGGCTGGCCAAGACACGGGAGTGGAGAACAGGTAAAGGGGTGAAAAATGCCGAATGAAATATATAAGTCGTCGCTCTTATGTTGTGATAGAAAGAAAGACAAAAGAGTAAATCAGATCAAGAAAGTGAGTAATGTGGTCGAATGTGAACAGTAGAATTTGGCAGGATAAACAGGGAGGGGAGAGTGAGAGAGCAAGCGAAGTCTGAAATATTCTGAAGTTTGTGTTGCATTTGGTTGGAGCAGTGTTGGGGTCTAAACAGGTGGAGTGAGAAGGGCAGGCAAAGTTGAAGTGGTGAGCTGCAGGGAATCGACTTTTAACGTTCCAATTTTTAAAAAAAAAATCTGTTTACATGCTATTAATCAGTAATGCCAATCCCACCGTCTAAAAAAACATGAGACAAACTCTTAAAAATCATGAGATTTCGTCAGAAATCATGAGTTGCTATTTTTTGATTTATAAACCTCATTAGTGGCTTTATTTAGTCTCGAACTGGTCACCGTTCTTTACAAAAACTGTATCACTGCATTTGAAAATACTTTACAAAAACTTATTAAAAATCCAACCCGTTCACACCACCCTTCATCTGGTGCCCAATCCAACCCGTTCACACCACCCTTCATCTGGTGCCCAATCCAACCCGTTCACACCACCCTTCATCTGGTGCCCAATCCAACCCGTTCACACCACCCTTCATCTGGTGCCCAATCCAGCCTGCTCACACCACCCATCATCTGGTGCCCAATCCAGCCCGTTCACACCACCCTTCATCTGGTGCCCAATCCAACCCGTTAACACCACCCATCATCTGGTGCCCATTCCAACCCGTTCACACCACCCTTCATCTGGTGCCCAATCCAACCCGTTCACACCACCCTTCATCTGGTGCCCAATCCAACCCGTTCACACCACCCTTCATCTGGTGCCCAATCCAACCCGTTCACACCACCCTTCATCTGGTGCCCATTCCAACCCGTTCACACCACCCTTCATCTGGTGCCCAATCCAGCCCGTTCACACCACCCTTCATCTGGTGCCCATTCCAACCCGTTCACACCACCCTTCATCTGGCGCCCAATCCAACCCGTTAACACCACCCTTCATCTGGCGCCCAATCCAGCCCGTTAACACCACCCTTCATCTGGTGCCCAAAACAGCCACCACACAATGCAGTCCCTGCAGCTGCCGGCTTGAGAGAAGCTTTGGGGGGAAACAAATCTCAAACCCCTTCGCACGGAGACAGGAGTGGCGATCACCCCCAGTGACTATTGATTGATGTGAAAACTTTAATCTTCACTTTAGCTGAAAGGTCGTTCATGCGACGGATGTGTGTTATATTGTGTATGTGATGATACCAAATCACTGGGTGAAAGGAATCTCATACACATAACTTCACGTCTATTTCTCCTTCCCTTTTGACCACTAAATATGTTTTACAGAAGTACTTCTGCACTTACGACCTGTTCTGTATCTAAAGCACTAAGAAAATATATCTTTCACTTTTCTGTGTTTACAGCTGAGTTGCAACCTTGCAAATTAATGAATATTTGGCAGCAAGACAATCCATGGATTTAGTGCCTATATTTAGGGAGCTCAGGTCCGTTGGTATCAGGACCGGGCTGTCCTCAATTCAAACCCTGGGAAGGTTCACTCAGCCTATCACTTCAAGGTGCAACAACATGAGTACGATGTCATAGAAACAGGACACTGTCTACAGTGCTCATCAGTCTACGACAGTATCTGCCCTTGGGAAACAACAACAACTTGCATTTATATAGTGCCTTTGATGTAGTAAAACGTCATAAGGCGCTTAACAGGTGCGTTCTCAAACAAACTTGAGACGAAGCCACATGGAGATATTAGGACAGGTCAAAGAGCTAGGTTTTAAGGAGCGTCTTAAAGGAGGAGAGAGAGGTAGAAAGGCAGAGAGGTTTATCCATAAAACAGAATAAAATCGCTCCCTCAAACTAAGTGTACTTTTTGCTATAAATATGTATCCTGAAGTCATTTCATGGCATTAATGCAAATTTGGGGTTTTACATTGTACTTGCACTCTGCTTGTGTTTTGTTATATTGTCTGAACCCATCAGATTAGATTATTGCTGTAAAATTAATTCAGAAAATTGGTGGCTCTCTAAATAAAAGAAAGAAACATCCCTGTTTTAAGGAGATTTCAGTCAGTCGGTTTTGAAGGAGCAGAATGCCATGTTTGCAGCCGGTAGTTACTCTTTTTTGATACATAAAGTAGCTAAATATTTAGCCCAGGTTTTGGAAAGTTGAAAAAGATAGGAATGAAGAGGGCTGTGGTCCCCAAGGCCTCTGCAGATACAGAACATGGTTTGCAATTTATCGATGTGCCTTACTCTTCCTTTGAGAAATACAGACCATATTGCTACCGAGTTGCATTTTCCAGTGCCAGTGAGTCCTGCAATCAATTGAAATTTCATCTTTAATTTAATCTGAATGACAGCTCATCACAACTTTACTGACTTTTTGCACCCGACCCCTTTGTAACCAGTACAAAAACTATTTGCAGGGAATCTAGTGCAGGCTGTTTCAGGATGTATTCACATCTTCGTTGAGACGAGGATGTATTGGTTCATTCAATACTCGCACAACCCAGATATGGCAGATCAAGGTGCCTGTACCTACTAAGCAAGAGTTGAAACATTTGGAATATGAAATAGGTGACAAAATACTCGGGAACACTTGAGATGCACATAATGTCCTGTTCGTATACAGACTAACCAATGAGTGCAAACAAGACATGGGGTTCTCTGGGGTATGGCCCGTGGTAATATTGTGCAGACAGCACATTTGTTGCAACAGCTGGCTATGGTGTAACAGGAAAAGTTGCTGAAATAGCAGGTCAAGGAATTGCCCAGTGCAGATTTTCTGCCTGAATCTGAGGGTTCTATTAGTACCCCCTTTACAACAACCTGCATTTACATAGCAACTTTAACATAGTAAAACGTCCCAAGGTGCTTCACAGGAGTGTTGTCAAACAAAATTTGACACCGAGCCACATAAAGGTATATTAGGACAGGTGACCAAAAGGTTGGTTTAAAAGGTAGGTTTTAAGAAATGTCTTAAAGGAGGAAAGCGAGGAGGAGAACTTTGGGGAGGAAATTCCAGAGCTTAGAGCCTAGACATGAAGACATGGCCGACATCGGTGGAGCGATTAAAATCGGGAATGCGCAAGAGGCCAGAATTGGAGGAGTGCAGAGATCTCGGAGGGCTGGAGGAAGTTACAGTGATGGGGAGGGGCAAGGCCATGGAGGGATTTGAAAACGAGGATGAGAATTCTAAAATTGAGGCATTGCTGGACTGGGAACCAATGTGGGTCAGTGAGCACAGGAGTGATGGGTGAACGGAACTTGGTGCGAGTTAAGATAAGAGTTGCAGAGTTTGGGATGAGCTCAAGTTTATGGCAGGAGCAAGACGGAAGGCGAGCCAGAAAAACATTGGAGTAGTCGAGTCTAGGGGTGACGAAGGCAATGGATGCGTGTTTCAGCAGCAGATGAGCTGAGGTGTCGGGGTGGAGATGGGCGATGTTACAGAGGTGGAAGTAGGTGCTTTTGGTGATGGAGAGGATGTGAGGTTGGAACCTCTGCTTTTAAAGGGACTAAAAAAAAGCTGTTTTAGCAGGCCCAATCCAATTCAGCAGCTGTGAACTGTGCCAGCAGACTCTGAATGCCATTTACAGCATGAGGTCCAAGAGCCCATTGTGGTTTCACTTTTCATTTCTGTACTTATTTCAATTATTAAATCATCTGCTTTGTGCTTCACTGGCTCCTTGCTTTCTCCCTGGATACTGCAGCAGTGTCGAAATAGTTCGGTACTGCAGGGATCAAAGCTAATGTGGGAATTTAAATTTAGTGATGGGTGACCTACTTCAAGCGTATTGGCATCATTTTGTCTTTAATATCCAAGTTGTAACTGTTCCAACATCATGTATCTAACTCTTTTTTCCCTCCCTTAGTTAACTGAATATGTGGTGCTTGTAAAATAAAATAGTCTATTACGTTAAAGTGCCATTTTCTTAGTTGGGCAAAATTGTGTAAGAAATTTGGTGAGCGTGCAAGAAAGGAAAAAATTAATAATTGCTGATGAAAGGTGTGATGCGCCATCAATCAGGCTTTTATTAACTAAAGAATGAAGGTCTTGTCTCGAGTGGTCGACCCGTCCAGAATACTAAGGGACTGGGAGGTAGTCACTTATATACCTGGAATAGTGGGAGGAGTCAGCTGAGGCATGTCCAGACCTGTACCTATTGGAATCCACATACAGACACAGACAGGTAGAACAGTGGTTTCCCACATTCACCCCTTGTTTAAAAATGAGTCCGGCGGGGTGAATTTAAAAGTTCGTGTATTGGAGTCTCTCCGGAGGTCTTGTCTGCCGCTGTGATCGACGTGGCGACGGCAGGGGTGGTGGAGCTTCCGGCGTCGCGTCCCGTGTAGGCTGGGGCCCTGGAGTGTAGTCCTCGTGGGTGACGGTCCAAGGCGAGCCGGCTGCTGGGGTTGGATATCGGGTCGTGGGGGGTGGTGGTAATGGGTAGTGGGTTACAGCGGTCCCCGAGGGTGCGAGGTCTCGTATGGAGACTGTGTCCTCCCGCCTGTCCGGGTACGCAATGTAAGCGTACTGGGGGTTGGCGTGGAGGAGGTCGACCCTCTCGACCAGGGGGTCCGTTTTATTGGCCCTCACGTGTCTTCTCAGTAGTACCGGCCCTGGGGACGTCAGCCGTGGTGGTAACGATGTCCCCGATGTGGACTTCCTTGGGAAGACAAACATTTTCTCGTGAGGGGTGGCATTGGTGGCAGTGCAGAGCAGTGACCGAATCGAGTGGAGCGCATCGGGGAGCACCTCCTGCCAGCGGGAGGTCGGAAGGCCCCTAGACTTTAAGGCTAGTAGGGCAGCCTTCCAAACTGTTGCATTCTCTCTTTCCACCTGTCCGTTCCCCCGGGGGTTGTAACTGGTGGTCCTGCTTGTGGCTATACCCCTAGCGAGCAGGTACTGGCGGAGTTCGTCGCTCATAAACGATGAGCCCCGGTCGCTATGGATATAGCTGGGGAAACCGAACAGGGTGAAGAGGCTGTTCAGAGATTTAATGACCGTGGCACTGGTCATGTCCGGGCAGGGGATAGCGAACGGGAACCGGGAGTACTCGTCAATGATGTTGAGGAAGTACACATTGCGGTCGGAGGAGGGGAGAGGCCCTTTGAAATCGACGCTCAGGCGTTCGAAAGGGCGAGTGGCTTTTATCAGGTGGGCTCTGTCTGGTCTATAAAAGTGCGGTTTGCACTCAGCGCAGACTTGGCAGTTCTTGGTCATGGTCCTGACCTCCTCGATGGAGTAAGGCAGGTTGCGGGCCTTGATGAAGTGGAAGAACCTGGTGACCCCCGGGTGGCAGAGGTCATTGTGGAGGGCCCTCAGCCTATCGATCTGCGCGCTGGCGCAGGTGCCACGCGATAGGGCATCTGGGGGTTCATTGAGCTTCCCAGGCCGGTACAAGATCTCCTAATTGTAGGTGGAAAGTTCGATTCTCCACCTCAAGATCTTGTCATTTTTGATTTTGCCCCTCTGCTTGTTGTTGAACATAAAAGCAACTGAACGCTGGTCAGTGAGCAGGGTAAATCGTTTTCCGGCCAGGTAGTGCCTCCAATGACGCACAGCCTCCACGATAGCCTGGGCCTCCTTCTCGACCGCGGAGTGTCTGGTCTCCGGGCCCTGGAGGGTTCGTGAGAAGAATGCCACAGGTCTCCCCGCCTGATTAAGGGTGGCGGCCAGAGCGAAGTCGGACGCATCGCTTTCCACCTGGAAGGGGATGGATTCGTCCACTGCGTGCATGGTGGCTTTGGCAATGTCCTCCTTGATACGGTGGAAGGCCAAGCGGGCCTCTGCCATCAGGGGAAAAGAGGTGGATTTGATCAGTGGACGGGCTTTGTCTGCATAGTAGGGGACCCACTGAGCGTAGTAGGAAAAAAACCCTAGGCACCTCTTCAGAGCTTTTAGGCAGTGGGGCAGTGGGAGTTCCATAAGGGGACGCATCCGGTCCGGGTCGGGACCGATGACCCCGTGTTCCACAACACAGCCAAGGATGGCGAGGCGGTCTGTGCGGAATATGCACTTCTCCTTGTTATATGTCAGGTTCAGGAGTTGGGCGGTGCGGAGGAATTTCTCGAGGTTTGCGTCATGGTCCTGCAAGTCATGGCCGCAGATGGTCACATTGTCTAGGTAAGGGAAAGTGGCCTGCAGCGCGTTTTGATCGACCATCCGGTCCATCTCCCTTTGGAAGACGGAGACCCCGTTGGTAACGCCGAAGGGAACCCTAAGGAAGTGATAGAGGCGGCCGTTTGCCTCGAAAGCAGTATACTGGCGGTCTTCAGGGCGGATGGGGAGCTGGTGGTATGCTGATTTCAGGTCAATGGTCGAAAAGACGCGGTACTGCGCGATCTGGTTGACCATGTCAGCTATGCGGGGGAGTGGGTAGGCGTCCAGCAGGGTGTAGCGGTTTATTGTTTGGCTGTAGTCGATGACCAGGTGTTGTTTCTCGCCGGTCTTAACGACCACAACCTGGGCTCGCCAGGGGCTGGAGCTGCCCTCAATAATCCCCTCCTTCAGGAGCCGCTCCACTTCGGTTTTGATGAAAACCCTGTCCCCGGCACTGTATCGCCTGCTCTTTGTGGCGATGGGCTTACAGTCGGGGGTGAGGTTAGCAAACAGTGGGGGGGGGGGGGTGACTCTGAGTGTGGAGAGGTTGCATCTGGTGCGCGGCGGGCAATTTGGAGGCTGCTGGCTGCGGACTGTGAGTGGGGGGAGGGGGCCACCGTACGCCATCGTAACGCTTTTGAGGTGGCACTGGAAATCCAACCCCAGTAGAACGGCAGCGCAGAGGTCCGGCAGGACCAGGAGTTTAAAATGATTGAACACAGTCCCGTCTACTACTAGTGTCACCACGCAGTAGCCGCCAATGTCCGCTGACTGGGACTCGGAGGCCATAGAAATCCGCTGGTGCGCAGGTAGGACTGGGAGAGAGCAACGCCGCACCGTGTCGGGGTGGATGAAGCTCTCTGTGCTCCCGGAGTCAAAAAGGCAGTTTATTGCATGGCCGTTTACCTTAACGTCCATTTTGGACCGAGCTAGCTGGTGCGGTCTCGTTTGGTCCAGCGTCACAGAGGGCAGCGTAGGGGTCGGTGTGTTGCTGCGGGTATCAGATGGGGGGGGGGGGTCGGCGGTCTGCTGCGTCCCGGCTGGTGTCCAAGATGGCGGCGTCCATGATTCCCATGTGGCTGGAGTCGTCCAAGATGGCTGCTGCTGCGGTGGTCCGCACATGGCTGGGGAGGCCCAAGATGGCGGCCCGCACGGCCCCCACGCGGCGCTGTTGGGGGCCCAAGATGGCGGCTCGCACGGCCCACACGCGGCGCTGCTGGCGTTCGGGGTGGCTTTGGCCTTGCAGACGCTGGCGTAGTGTCCCTTTTTTCCGCAGCCCGAGCAGGTCGCATTCTTCGCCGGGCAGCGCGCTCTGGGGTGTTTGGCCTGGCCACAGAAGTAGCATTTCTGGCCTTGGGATACTGCTGTCTGGCTTTGGGACACTGCTGCGGTAGTTGGGCCGTTGTTGGGCTGTGGCTGGGGTGGCACGGTGCTATGGGGCTGTCCTACCGTGTCCCAGGTTGTCGTTCCCCGTGGCGTCCACGGTGCAGAGGAGTAGGCATCCATGCCCCGAGGCTGCGTCCAGCGTTATTGCGATTTCGGAGGCTTTGTCGAGGGTGAGGTCACTCTGCTCCAGCAGTCGCTGTCGGGTGTAGTTGGACCTGTGGCCCGCTACGAAGGCATCCCGGATCAGTTCCTCCGTGTACTTAGTGGGCGTAACCGCCTTACACCCACAGGCCCGGCCAAGCACGGACAGTGCTTGGAGGTATTCCTCAGTCGATTCCCCAGGTTGTTGCTTGCGACTCCCCAGAAGGTGCCCAGCGTATACTTCGTTCACAGGGCGCGTGTACTGGGTCTTGAGGAGCTGGAGGGCGGCTGTGTACGAGGTCGCGTCCCGGATGACTGAGTACACTCGGTGGTTCACCTTGGAGATCAGGACAGACAGTTTGTCCGCATCCGTTTCGACCGCAGTGGAGGCAGTCAGGAATGTCTCGAAGCACGTGAGCCAGTGAGCAAACTTGGTGGAAGCGTCCGCTTCCCGACTGTCCAGGTCCAGGCATGCTGGTGTGAGGATCTTCTCCATTATAAAAAATTTAGTTAATAAAATTGATGCGCCATCAATTACTCAAAAGACTGAGGTTGAGCGAGTAACAATCAGGCTTTTATTAACTAAAGAATGAAGGTCTTGTCTCGAGTGGTCGACCCGTCCAGAATACTAAGGGACTGGGAGGTAGTCACTTACATACCTGGAATAGTGGGAGGAGTCAGCCGAGGCATGTCCAGACCTGTACCTATTGGAATACACATACAGACACAGACAGGTAGAACAGTGGTTTACCACAAGGTGAAAGTGGGAAGAATAGCCAGTAACGACACACCATGGTTCAATGAAGAAATAAGGGCAACATTGAAACCTAAGAAAAAGGCATACACTAAGTACATAGACAACAAAGGGGACAATGAGAAAGGGAATACGAAAAGGTTAGGAAAGAATTTTTTTTAAATTAGGAAAGCAAATAAAGTTAAATTATTAAGGAATATAAAAATAAATAGTATTCCAATGACACACAAATAACAAAAGAAAAATAGGGATAGGACCACTAATGGATACACACGACAAACAGGTAAAGATAGCGGAATGGCAAGAATATTAAACAATTACTCTGTCTCAGTATTTGCCAGGGAGGCTGCCACAGTGGACATGACATTAGAAGAAGAGATCAAAAAAGATATAAAAACATTTAAGATAGAAAGCGGGGCTGGGGGGTGGGGGGGGGTGGTGGTGATAATTGATAAACCCCCTGGTCCGGATGGATTGTATCCGTGCATATTAAAAGAAGTTGGGGAAGTGATAGCAGAGGCACTATTACATTATTTATATATACATAACAACAATTCAGTAGAAAAGGGAATAGTGCCAGAGGACTGGCGGGCAACTAGAGGGTCTATTACTGACGCCAGCATGGCTCTAAACCGGTGGAGAGCGCTAAGTGCAGCAGCGGGCAGGGCACAGGCCTGTTCCTCAACCCGTCCCCCCAACTTAACACCCTCGGCTCGTTAGGCAATTGGTGAGCTATTTAATTGTGCTCATTACTGTACTCGAAACATAGAAACATGGAAGATAGGAGCAGGAGTACGCCATTCGGCCCTTCGAGCCTGCTCCGCCATTCAATGAGATCATGGCTGATCATCCAAATTCAGTACCCTGTCCCTGCCTTCTCCCCATATCCCTTGATCCCTTTAGCCTTAAGAAATATATCCAACTCGTTCTTGAATATACTTAATGAACTGGCCTCCACCGCCCTCTGTGGCAGAGAATTCCACAGGTTCACCACTCTCTGGGTGAAGAAATTCCTCCTCATTTCAGTCCTAAATGGCTTACCCCTTATCCTTAGATTATGACCCCTGGTTCTGGACTCACCGGCCATCAGAAACATCCTTCCTGCATCTAGTCTGTCCAGACCTGACAATTTTATAGGTTTCGATGAGGTCCCCTCTCATTCTTCTAAACTCCAGTGAGTATAAGCCCAATCGACACAATCTCTCCTCATACGTCATTCCTGCCATCCCAGGTATCAGCCTGGTGAATCTTTGCTGAACTCCTTCCATGGCAAGAACATCCTTCCTCAGATAAGGTGACCAAAACTGCACACAATACTCGAGATGTGGTCTCAACAAGGCCCTGTACAACTGCAGCAAGACATCCTTGTTCCTGTACTCGAACCCTCTTGCTACGAAGGCCAACATACCATTTGCCTTCTTAACCGCCTGCTGCACCTGCATGCTTACCTTCAGCGACTGGTGCACAAGGACACCCAGGTCTCTTTGCACTTCCCCTTCTCCCAATCTATTGCCATTCAAATAATAATCTGCCTTCCTGTTTTTGCCACCAAAGTGGATAACCTCACATTTATCCACATTACTGTACTAATTATACAGCTATTAACTTAAAAGCAGTCGAGTGGCCTGCGCGCGACCTCCCGACTGCTGCACAGCCGCGCTGCTTAACAGGAACGTTAGTGTGAGGCCTTCAGCAGCTCACCAGAACGTAAGTCGCCCTCCAGCCCAAATAATTGGCCACCCCTGAGCTAGTGTACTCTTCCTCCTACAGTGTTTATGCTTTGTAAACTCAAGCTTGTCATCAAATCATGACTTTGTAATTTACCTCTTAAACTGTAATGTCTTACATTATGGGCCTTATCCTTCACTTCGGATTCTCAATTTTAAAAAAAAAACATTTTAAGCCAAGAAAAACATTGGTTGGAGGATACCGAAAGTATGTGAAGGAAATGGGAACAAATCAATGCTGGAGAATCCGATTGTCAAGTAAAGTGAACCAGTTTTCCAGAAAATGCAAATTTACAGTGTGAAAGTTAGTGAGTGTAATGACCCTGCTGACATTGCGATGCATGGTGCATCAGTACTGATGAGGGTTGCTTGCACCCGTACCTGCAGGGTGTGTACAACATGGTGTGGGTGTCT
The DNA here is from genome assembly GCF_052327205.1 of Somniosus microcephalus. Taxonomy (NCBI): domain Eukaryota; kingdom Metazoa; phylum Chordata; class Chondrichthyes; order Squaliformes; family Somniosidae; genus Somniosus; species Somniosus microcephalus. The sequence goes on from NC_140993.1 coordinate 273,426,655, forward strand.
CGGTCTCTGTCTGACATATTTCTGTCTGTAGAAGTAGTTTACGTTGTAAGTTTTGTTGGAAGATTTATAGCTGTAACAGCAACCCTGTCATTTTGGTGTAAACTATGTTTTACTTGTATTTGAATTCAGTATTTATCTGAAATTACTTGGGCTCAGTGTTTTCTAAACAATTCTGGAATAAATCATCTTTGTGTTTATATATCACTAATCACCATACCTCAGTGCCTCAATAGGAGCTATTAGGAATTATGTGAGAGAATACATTTGCTCAAAACCACCAATTGGCTGTTATATTTGATACAAAATATTGATGGATTTCTGCATCTTGAGTGCAATGAATTAACCGGGGTACGAGTGGACTCCTAGTTGCGCAGGTAGTTTCCTAGTGCCTTCTCCTGCTCCGCCAAAGTGACTGGCGAAGCGGGAAAAGCCTCAAGGATATTCCCAGCACTAGTGTTTGAATTCTATAGATTTAACTTTAACTGACCTAAGTGGCAATTATTTCCCCAAGGTCCATTCATCAGTTCTCTGTTAATTCACCACTTTGCCGTTCTTGCGGGGAGGGGCGTTCTTTCAAAAGCGTGAAAGTCAAGTACAATAATTTGCTCTCATTCTTGAGATTGTATCTGTTCATAACTCCTGTCTCTGATCTTCGCTTGCTCACTTCCATGGCATGTTTTAATGCAGTATGTACAACTTGGAGCCTGCTGTGGCTCGGGAAGTTGTATATGAGCAGCTTTCTGTTTTTTGATCTGGTGTCAAAGTTAAGCATTTGTAGATTGGGGACAGCTAAGGTCAGCTGCTGACTAAAGCTAGGCAATAGCCCTGCTGTGTGCCTTGACCAACACCTCAGAAGAGATACTGCTATGGCACCGTGCTTTTCATTTTCCTAAACAACCATTCTTGGTGCTTCTGAGTAAGGCCGTTGATCTAGTGATAAATTATGAATTAAAAAAGAAACTGAAAATTCTGGCGAGAAAGAACTTGCATTTATATAGCGCCTTTCATGTCCTCCAGATGTCTCAATGCTAACTAGCCAATGAAGTAGTTATGAAGTGCAGCCACTATTGTAATGTTGGCCAACACAACAACCAATTTGCATGCAGCACGGGTCCACAGATAGCAATGATAAAAAACAAGGAACTGTTTTAGTAATATTGGTTGTGGGATCAATGTTGGTCATGGTCGGGTACAGTAGCACAGTGGTTATTTTACTGGACAAGTAATCCAGAGGCCTGAACTTCTAACCTGCCCTCTGAAATGGCAGTTAGTTGTATTAAACCACTACAATAAAGGACAAAAAGAATAAAACCAGATTGATCACTCGCATCGACCTGGGCGTTGGATTCCAACATGACAGAGACACACCCAGCCCAGTTGACCCTGCAAAGACCTCCTCACTAACATCTGGGGTTTTGTGCTGAAACTGGGAGAGCTGTCCCGCAGACTGACAGTCATACTCATTTACAGGTACACTATCCCTTATCTGAAAGCCTTGGGACCAGCTGAGTTTCGGTTTTCGGAATTTTTCGGATTTCACAAGGTATTATTGTAAGACTGGGAAATTTGTATTTAATATAAATTTTAAAAGTTCAGGCTACCTCTTGCGACTGTTCCGTGTCTCATTCCCCTTCCTGCTTCTCTGGAAAGCCGGATATCGGCTGACTCCTACTAAGCTGGCCCGCAAATCAGGTCGGGGGTCGGGTTGGGGCGGGGGAGAAAAGAATATCGGGGGGGGTCGGGGTTCGGGGGGTCGAAAAGAATATCGGGCGGGTCGGGTCGGGTGACGGGGGGGGGTAGAAAAGAATATCGGACGGGTCAGGTCGGGTCGGGGGGGGGGAGCGGGGAAAAAAAGAATATCAGACGGGCCGCGGTTCGATTCGGGTCGGGTCGGGGGGGAGAAAAGAATATCGGACGGGCCGCTGCAGCTATCGGACCGGCCACTGTATTGTTGGGTTCACTCTCCCGGTACCTCCTTCACACTGCCCGGCTCGGCCTGCAATCTCCTACCCAGGAGGGAACTCTGTGACCCTCTGCCCTGCTCAGCATAAGTCGTGCGCCACTCTGGTCATGTCGTGTGCACGACTTACGCTGAACGAAAAAACTTTCGGTTTTTAGAGGTTTTCGGAAGTTTGGATAAAGGATAGTCTACCTGTAATCATAACCATCAGCCAACGTCCCAGACTCCTCCATCACCATTCCTGGGTACGCCCTGTCCCACCAGAGGGCCCTGGGAGTCCTCAACATTAACTCCTGATCCCATGAAGTCTCAGAGCATCAGGTAAAACATGTGCCTGCTGATTACCATCTACCGCTCTCGGCTGATGAATCCATGTTGAACACCACTTGGAAGAAGCACTGCGGGTAGCAAGGGCACAATGTATTCTGGATGTGAGATTCCAATGTCCATCACCGGGAGTGGCTTGGTAGCACCATTACTGACTGAGCTAGCCAAGTCCTGACGGACATAGTTGCCAGACTGGGCCTGCGGTAGGTGGTGAGGGAAAAACCAACTTGATCTTGTCCTCCCCAGTCTACCTGTTGCAGATGCATCTGTCCATTACTGTATTGGTAGGAGTGACCACAGCACAATCCTTGGGAAGATGAAGTCCCGTCTTCACACTTCCCTCCATCGTGTTGTGTGGCACTACCACTGTGCTAATTGAGATAGATTTGGAACAGATCTAGCAGCTCCAAACTGGGCATCCATGTTGTTCTGTAGGCTATCGTCATCAGCAGAATTGTATTCCACCACATGGTCCGGCATATCCCTCAATCTACCATTACCATCAAGCCAGGCGACCTACCTTGGTTCAGTGAGGAATGTAGAAGAGCATGCCAGCAGCAGCGTACCTAAAAATGAGGTGCCAGCCTGGTAAGGCTGCAACATAGGGCCACATGCATGCGACAGTGGAAGCAGCTCATTGGCCCAGAAATTCGGGTCGGGGGCTTCCCGCGGGTGCAAGCCCCCGACCTGCACTTACCTTGCGCGCTGGCAGTTGAGCTGTAGGGCCCCATGGAATTCCGATCCGGGGCCTGGTCCAGCTGTCGGCGCGCAGTGCTTGTGTGTCCCAGGGGCGCAGTTAGTTCGATGCGTCCCCTGGGATCACGTGAGCCATGGGCAGCCAATCGGAGCAGGGAAATGCCCATTCATAAGTCTTGACCAGAAGAGCTGTCAAGACTTATAAATACTACGGCCCCAAAATAGCAGTAAACCTTCAAATAATTTTTTTTTTAAATCAACTCTAAATTACATTAAATAGCTATTTTAAACAATAATTTAAATTTTTGAAAATTTTTTTTTATATTCTAACGGGGCTAAAAATAAACTTGCCTTGCTTTAAAGTATTTAAAAATAATAAACCGGTGGAAAAAATGTTTTAATTTTAATTAATTGACCACTTACCTTGTAAAAAGCAGGCCTTACGCCTGCTTTTTAAAATTCTAAAGACTTACCCTCACGGAAAAACCTGTTTAAAAAAAAAAAAAACAAAAAAAAAACACGTATGTTCAAAGCGCACGCGCAGCCTCCCCCGCGCACGCTTTCGACCTCTGAACCCCTGCTTTCAGAGGAACGGAAGTGCCGGTTTCCCGTGCATGCAGGAAACCGGCACTTCCATCGGGCCTACCCTACGGGTGAGTACCCAGCGTGTACTCACCCGTGGAGACCCGAATTTCTGGGCCATTATAGACAGAATTAAGCGATTCCACAACCAAGGCATCAGATCAAAGCTCTGCAGTCCTTCCACATCCAGTCGTGAATGGTGGTGGATAATTAAACATCTAATAGGAGGAGGAGGCTCCATGAACATCCGCATCCTCAACGATGGCAGAGCCCAGCACATACGTGCAAAAGACAAATGAAGCGTTCGCAACCATCTTCAGTCAGAAGTGCCAAGTGGATGATCCATCTCAGCCTCCTCCCAAGGTTCCAACCATCATGGAAGCCAGTCTTCAGCCAATTAGATTCATTCCACATGACATCAAGAAACGGCTGAGTGCACTGCATGCAGCAAAGACTACATCCTGACCCTGACGACATCCCAGCTGCAGTGCTGAAGACTTGTGTTCCAGAACTAGCCGTGCCTCTAGCCAGTACAGCTACAACACTGGCATCTACCCGACAAAGTGAAAAATTACCCAGGTATGCCCTGTCCACAAAAAGCGGGACAAATCCATTCATGTCCAATTACCACCCCATCAGCCGACTCTCGATCATCAGCAAAGTGATGGAAGGTGTCGTTGACAGGACTATCAAGCGGCACTTACTCACCATAACCTGCTCACAGATGCTCAGTTTGCGTTCTTCTTGGACCACTCGGCTCCTGACCTCAGTACAGCCTTGGCCCAAACATGGACAAAAGAGCTGCATTCCAGAGGTGAGGGGAGAGTAACTGCCCTGACATCAAGGCAGCATTTGACCAAGTGTGGCATCAAGGAGCCCTAGTAAAACTGAAGTCAATGGGAATCGGGGGGGGGAAACTCTCCAGTAGCTGGAGTTATACCTAGCACAAAGGAAGATGGTGGTGGTTGTTCTTGCAGGCCAATCATCTCCGCCCCAGGACATCACTGCAGGAGTTTCTCAGGGCAGTGTCCTCGGCCCAACCATCTTCAGCTGCTTCATCAATGACCGTCCCTCCATCATAAGGTCAGAAGTGGGGACTTTTGCTGATAATTGCAGTGTTCTGTTCCATTCGCAATTCCTCAGTTTGTGCCCGCATGCAGCAAGATATGGACAACATCCAGGCTTGGGTTAATAAGTGACAGTAATATTCGTGCCACATAAGTGCCAGGCAATAACTATCTCCAATAAGAGAGAGTCTAACCATCTCCCCTTGACATTCAATGGCATTATCATCATCTAATTCCCACATCAACATCCTGGGGTGTCACCATTGACCAGAAACTTAACTGGACCAGCCACATAAATACTGTGGCTACAAGAGCAGGTCAGAGGCTGGGTATTCTGTGGTGAGTGACTCACCTCCTGACCCCCAAAGCCTTTTCACCATCTACAAGGCACAAGCCAGGAGTGTGAAGAATACTCTCCACTTTCCTGGATGAGTGCAGCTCCAACACTCAAGAAGCTCGACACCATCCAGGACAAAGCGACTCGCTTGATCGGCACCCCATCCACCACCTTAAACATTCACTCCCTCCACCACCGGCGCAGTATGGCTGCAGTGTGTACCATCGACAAGATGCACTACAACAACTCGCCAGTCCTTCTTTGACAGTACCTCTCAAATCTGCGACCTCTACCATCTGGAAGGACAAGAGCAGCAGGCACCAAGGAACACCATCACCTCCAAGTTCTCCTCCAAGTCACACACCATCCTGACTTGGAAATATATCGCTGTTCCTTCATTGTCGCTTGGTCGAATCGTGGAACTCTCTCCCCAACAGCACTGTTGGGAGTACCTTCACCACACGGATTGCAGCGGTTTACGAAGGCGGCTCTCCACCTTCTTGAGGGAAGTTAAGGATGGGCAATAAATGCTGGCTTTGCCAGCGACGCCCATATCCAGTGAATGAATTTAAAAAAAAAATAAAGCACATTTTGGAGGACTTTCCTGCTATTTTAATAGTGCCATGGAATTTTTACATTCAGGCAGGCGGGGCCTCGGACTAATGTCTCTTCTGAAAGGCAGCACTTCTGACCAGCACTCCCATACTATTTTACTGAAGTGTTAGCCGAAATAATATATTCTTGTCTTCGGAGTGGGCCTCGAACATTGGACCCTCTGACTCCGAGGCAAGTCCTACCGCTGACACCAGAATGTAATGATGCATGATAGACATCGAGAGTGTCAAGCAGGTCAGTCAGCATCTGTATTTTTAACATTTCCTGTTTATTAATAAATTATAATGGTTTGGTGTCGATTGTCAGCCATTAGGAATTGGATTAAAATTACAGAACTGTTTACTGCACTTATGACCTTTGTTCATGAGTTAAATAAGGTTTTTAGAAGTAGGTGAGGATTTGGGGAAGAGATGAAAGATCCTCTTTGTATTGATTGCATTAATTGGATCCCATTCCTATAATTGACACCATCCTGTGATTAAGAAATATATTCTATTAAATCTATGCTAGCACGAGCCGCTCCCACTACATAACTAATATTGTATGCTGTACTGTGGTTTGGGGTGTGATTCATTTTGGAATGATCTCATGTCGGATCGTTCATCCCCTTTGAAAGTTAAATATGACCTTATTAGGCAAAGATTCTGATGAAACTGCAGTGACCAAATGGTAACAGTACTGTTATGAAATGGGATATGCTTTTCAAATCAAATTTCATAGAATCAGAAATTTACGGCACAGGAGGCCATTTGGCCCATCATGTCTGTGCAGGCCGAAAAAGAGCTATCCTCCTAATCCCACTTTCCAGCTCTTGGTCTGTAGCCCTGTAGGTTACGGCACTTCAACAGCATATCCAAGTCCTTTTTAAATGCGATGAAGGTTTCTGCCCCCACCACCCTCTGGGTGGATGAAAAAAGTTCTCCTCAACTCCCCTCTAATCCTTCTACCAATTACTTTAATTCTAAGCCCTCTGGCTATTGACCTCTCTGTTCAGGGAAATAGGTCCTTCCTATCCATTCTATCTAAGCCCCTCAATTTTATACACCTCAGCTTCCTCTGTTCCTAAGAAAACATCCCCAGCCTATCCAATCTTTCCTCATAGCTTAAGTGCTCCAGTCTTGGCAACATCCTGGTAAATCTCCTCTGTACCCTCTCTAGTGCAATCACATCTTTCCTGCAATGCGGTGACCAGAACAGTATGCAGTATTCAAGCTGTGGCCTAACTAGTGTTTTATACAGTTCAAGCATAACCTCTGCTCTTATATTCTATGCCTCGGTTAATGAAGGAAAGTATCCCGTATGCCTTCTTAACCACCTTATCTACCTGTCCTGCTACCTTCAGGGATCTGTGGACATGCACTCCAAGGTCCCTCTGTTCCTCTTCACTTCTCAGTATCCTATCATTTATTGTGCATTCACTTGCCTTGTTAGCCTTCCCCAAATGCATTACCTTGCACTTCTCTGGATTGAATTCCATTTGCCACTTTTCTGCCCACATGACCAGTCCATTGATATCTTCCTCATTATCAACCACGTGGCTAATTTTTGAATCAACTGCAAAATCATGCCCCCTACATCGAAGTCTAAATCATTGATATGTACCACAAAAAGCAAGGGACCCAGTACAAAAGCAAAATACTGCGGATGCTGGAAATCTGAAATGAAAACAGAAAATGCTGGAAATACTCAGCAGGTCAGGCAGCATCTGTGGAGAGAGAAACCGAGTTAACGTTTCAGGTCAATGACCCTTGTCAAGGGACCTAGTACTGAGCTCTGCGGAACCCCACTGGAAACAGCCTTCCAGTCACAAAAACACCATTACCCTTTGCTTCTTTGCTTCCTGTCACTGAGCCAATTTTGGATCCAACTTACCACTTGTCCTTGGATCCCATAGGCTTTTACTTTTCTGACCAGTCTGCCATGTGGGACCTTGTCAAAAGCCTTGCTAAAGTCCATGTAGACTACATCAAACGCGCTACCCTCATCAACCCTTGTTACCTCCTTAAAAAAATCAAGTTAATCAGGCACGACCTTCCCTTAACAAATCCATGTTGACTGTCCTCAATCAATCCGTGCCTTTCTAAATGATGATGCTTTATACTGTCCTTCAGAATTTTTTCCACTAATTTGCCCACCACAGAGGTTAGACTAACTTGCCTGTAATTACTCAGTTTATTCTTTTCTCCCTTTTTAAACAGCAGTGCAATGTTGGCAGTCCTCGGGCACCACACCTGTAGCCGGAGAGGACTGGAAAATGATGGTCAGAGCCTCCGCTATTTCCTCCCTTGCTTCTTTTAACAGCCTGGGATACATTTCATCTGTGCCTGGTGACTTATCCACTTTCAAAGATGCTAAACCCCTAAATATTTCCTCTCTCTATTTATCTCATCCAATATTTCACGTTCCTTAACTACATCTGCATCGCCTTTCTCTTTTGTGAAGACAGACGCAAAGTATTCATTGAGGACCAAACCCACATCTTCTGCCTCAATGCACAGGTTACCTCTTTGGTCTCTAATAGTCCCTACTCTCCTTGCTCTATGTGTTTATAAAAGATCTTTGGGTTATCCTTGATTTTAATTGCTAATATTTTTTCATGCCCTCTCTTTGCTTTCCTAATTGCCTTTTTAATTTCACCCCAGTAGTTTTTTGTGTGTGTGTGTGTTATAAAAATTTAGATAGAAGAACCTGGTCATGCAGAGTTAAGAAGTCCGAAGCATTTTGTATTATCTTGGCAGTCAGCAGTCCTCCACCCACCGATTCATACTGGGAGTATTGTACTTGTTTTGATAAACATACTCTTGTGTCATGGCAACCATTGGATATTGAACTGTTGAAATAAATGCACTATTCTTGCAGTGTGATCATTGAGGACCAAATGTTTTGTGTGCTCTAATGATTTGTGCATTTTTGCCACTTACTCATAAAATAGCAGAGCAGTTGAAAAAAGCCAGCAACCAAGTTCCAGTAGTTTAAAAAATATTTTTAGAGTGTTCTCGAGAATGAGCGCTGGGTGTAATTACAAGTCATAAAAATGGTTCCAGTTTAATGTACTTGCACTTACTGCATCTTGCAAAACTCCAAGCTGCTATTGTGCTCAACGAGCCCCAGCTTGCTCAGATTACATTTTTCAGCCAATTCCCCAGAACTGTTGAAACTATCTTAATGATTGGATCTCAGGAATTGAATATTTTATCAATCTGGTTGCCTTGATAAAGAGGTTAGCTTGGCTGTTCACTTTGAATCGGATTCCTGTGTAATGGATTACTGCTCCCCTCACTAAGCTGTTGCGAATGCAGCATTTTTAATGGAAGGCAGAGCTCTGATTTAATGATTAATGAAACATCCTTTTCAGTTTTAAGTATGCAGACAGCCCATTCCAGATTGGCAGCAGTGTAAGGAGACCCATTTCAGGGATCATCTCGTGTCTGGCAGTATGAAATTGTGAGCAAGGTTTGTGATCTTGAGTCACTATTGCTCCTCTTGTGTTACCTGGTGGTATTCTAGTTAACTATTCTTTATATGTCTGCACCTGGCCAGCTTTAATATCCAGTCATTGTACCTGTGGTGAATATATCAAGATCCAGTAACCATCTCTAATGTGTCAGTTGATGAGTCGGATGGGTATAAAATAGCTTGTGTGTGTCGGTGGTGAGAGAACTCACCAGACCCATTGGTCGTGGAAGGAACGAATGGTTGTTTCTCTACCCGGGTATGGAATTCTTTGTCAGAATTGGGGTCTTCTAAGATCATCCTTCATTGGCAGGGTTCTTGTGCCATCCTTTCCTGGCACATGGGTCCTGCACATTCGGCAACAATCTCGATGTAAACTTGCTGGATTTGCCATGGCCTGTTACCAAGAAGACCTTGATTAAAGAAAACACTGCAAATACCCCTTCAGACCTGTTTCAAAACCAGCTTTAGTATTTTGTTTGAATGGAGAGTGGTGCTGTTTCAGACTCGGCAATTGAATGCTGAAGGAAGATCAAAGTCAAGGTTCTGTAACTAGTTTGTAAAAATGGGCTACGTCTGATCGCAACTGTATTTGGGGAGGGAGTCTAGTAAAAGAAACAAAAAGAAAGACTGACATTTATATAGCGCCTTTCACATCCTCATGCTGTCTCAAAGCACTTTATGGCCAATGAAGTACTTTTGAAGTGTAATCACTGCTGTAATGTAGGAAACGAGGCAGCCAATTTGAGCACAGCAAGCTCTCGCAAACAACGTGATACTGACCAGATAATCTGTTCTAGTGTTGCTGATTGAGGGACAAATATTGGCTGGGACAATAGTAGTGTGTGCACTTTGCAGAGTGAAGTGATCTAAGCTGCTCATGCACTTTCTGGTGGTTAATATGGCGTGTTGGCAAGAGGCCAGGGCACTGTCATCTGCCGTGTGTTTACAGCTAGGAAAGATTATATTTTAGGATATAGAACAAAGGGAAATTTTCTACTTTTATTAAGGCTGAGCCTCCCTATTTTAGAGGTGTTTTCTTCCATTCTTCCATTTCCCTCATTTGAGTGTCCTTACGTCACATACTGCCCCAGGCAATCGGCAGGTTGGTGTAAGATGTCTACAAAACTAGCTGCATAGTAATATTGCCGAATGGCCTGGGGTGAATCGTCCACTGACTAAGGGGCTGCTCTTTCAAAACTGAGATGAGGAGGAACTACTTCACTCAGAGGGTGGTAGGTCCATGGAATATGCTGCCCCAAAAAGCTGTAGAAGCTACATCATTACATAAATTTAAAACAGAAATAGACAGTTTCCTAGAAGTAAAGGGAATTAAGGGTTACGGGGAGCGGGCAGGAATTTGGACATGAGTCTAGGTTCGGATCGGACATGGCCCTGTGGGTAGCGGAGCGGGCCCAGGGGCCGTGTAGCCTGATCCTGCTCCTATTTCGTGTGTCTAATTCTGTTAGATTCAGGAGATGGTTCTGTGATAGTAGATTGGCGGTTAGGATCAGATCAGCCATGATCTTGTTGAATGGCGGAGCAGGCTCCAGGGGCCGATTGGCCTACTCCTGCTCCTATTTCTTATGTTCTTATGTTCTTTTTCCCCCTTACTTCTAGTGAAGTATCATATTACCTGAGCAGTTACCAGTGTAGGTTTTTCGATGCAAGGCAGCGTCACTTATTCTGTGGACAACATTGTGGATGTATGTTGGGTAATAAAAAAAAAATTAGGTACCATTGTATCTTTTTCTAATTAAATGTTTACTCTAGTTTGCTTTTTTTTAAAAACAGTCTCAATTTATTTTCTGTCTGTAATACAAGTTTCACCACAAGCACATCCAGCTGTGTGTGTACATCTATTGGCCAGAAAACTTCAGCACAAAGCCGTTCTGCTGCAGTTAGCTAACTGACCAGTGAAGTCACTGTGGAGCAGATTTTAAATTTAGTGCTTATATATAAACTGTCCGACAGGGTGCATTTGGTGCAGCAAAGAAAGATGTCTCAATGATTTTGCTCAGTGTGGAGATCTGAAGAAATCACATTAAGGCACCAGTGAGTCAGAGATTTCCAGTCGCATATTGCAAGCTCTAAAGCTCTGGCAAGTAATGGCGGTGCGGCATTTGACTTTCTGCATGAAAGGGACAGAACAGAAGCAGAGTGTGAATCACCAGCTTTGCAGCCTGGGTCTTGGGAGAGCAAGGCAACCGAGCCACTCTGCCCCATTTATTTTGTCAAGTACAACCAGTTTTCCTGTAAGTCAACTGCAGGGCTGATGGTGACATTTCGGCATGCGGTATGTTACGACATTGCACCATTGCATCACTATGAAGGTAATGAGTAAATATATCTGCGATTACATCACAGTGCAACATTGTGATGTTGCCACCAAAACGCGCTGCAGTAGTTATTGACGCCAGTTAGATTGGGGCAGCCCAAGAATCGACCTTTCTGGCCACTAATTTTTTTTTTTTTTTTTTTTTAATAAAAGTATGCGACTGCTGCCAACAAAATAAAGTAGTTGCGTGTGCGCAGTTCCAGTTGTGTTTGGGTTTTTCTCGCCGGATTTCCCTCAGATTGGTGAGAGAAAGGAGGGGAGGGGGGTGGGACAAAGCGATCACTGCTGCCGAACTGAGGCGTCTCGAGGAAAAAAAGAAAAATTAAAATTTGAATTTGTTTCTGTCAGCTTATGAAAGTTAACATTTATGCACAGAATGCTTCTGCGCAGCTTCTGGTTTGTTGGCAGCAGTCACTCTGAAAAACAAATTGTGGCAGATTTGATACAGTTGCTGGCTGTGGGAGACCCATCATGCCATGGGACAGTAACTGACGAGCAATATAAAAGTGACCAATGAGTTTTAAATACTGGCTGCAAAGTAATAAGTAATTGGAATCTGACCAGTGGACAAAACATTTTTTTAAATTAATTTTGATATTCACATGAGGTGAATGATGGCAAGTCTCTAAAACTTGAATGTACAATGGCCCAGAAATTTGGGTCGGAGGCTTCCCGCGGGTGCAAGCCCCCGACCTGCACTTACCTAGCGTGCCGGCCATTGAGCTGTGGGCCCGCGTGGGATTCCAATCCTGGGCCTCCTCCAGCTGCCGGCGCGCAATGCTTGCGTATCCCAGGGGCGCAGTTAGTTCGAAGCGTCCCCTGGGATCACGTGGGCCATGGAGAGCCAATGGTAGCAGGGAATGCTTCATTCATAAAATTGACAGGAAGACCTGTCAAACCTATAAATACTATAAGCCCCAAAAATCACAAACTTCAAATAAATTTTTTTTAAATCACATTTTTAAAATAAACTATAAATTACATGAAATAACTATTTTAAACAATAATTTAAATTTTTGAAAAAATGAATTACATTTTCTAACGGGGCTAAAAATAAACTGACCTTTCTTTTAAAGTATTTAAAAAATAATAAACCTGTGGAAAAAATGTTTTAATTTTAATTAATTCACCACTTACCTTGTTAAAAGCAGGCCTTGCGCCTGCTTTTTATATGTGTAACTCCTGGAGACTTACCCTCCCGGAGAAACCGGTAAAAAAAACGTAAGTTCGATGCGCACGCGCTGCCTCTCTGGCGCACACGTTCCACCTCTGAACCCCTTCTTTCAAGGGAACGGAAGTTCCGGTTTCCCGCGCATGCATGAAACCAGCACTTCCATTGGGCCTACGGGTGAGTACCCCGTGCGTACTCATCCGTGGAGACCCGAATTTCTGGGCCATGATCTTTAGAGTTAGATTTTTTTAAGATTGAAAGACTTGTTGCAGTGTAAACTGAATAATGACAAACAATTGAAAGCAGGATCACAATCAGCTTCAATCAAATCAAATTCTAAAATAGTGTTCATTTAACACATTATTACATTTCATCTTGCACAGCTCTGAAATTCGACTATTAGTCATCCATTGCATTGGTTGAGCATTTACTTCTGTAAGGAAGTTAGCTGGCACTTCAGTTACCATTAGTATTGAATTTGTATTTTTTTCCTGAAGTAATTGCTTCCAAGTTTGGTAGATCAGGGATGTTGGGATTCTTTTTAAAATTTAATTCGACACATTTTATATACAATACTGCGGCATTTTTTATTAATGTGTAATTTTATTTTTTTCTTACAGTTGGATGAGAAGGCTGAATCGTTTTCTCGGGTGAGTAATGAAGAGTTATAATGATCCCTGTATTCTATTGATAGTGTCAACTCCATTGAGGGCTGAAGAAATAGTTCGCAAAGTTACATATTTGGCACAGTTAATTTTCAACTACTTGTGTGTAAAGTCAGTGGAAACTCGTGATTTAGCACACATTTTCAAATTTTCTTCTCATTAAAACATTTTCAAGACATTAAGTTTTTAGTTAAAGCATCAGTATTGGAGCTGTGTTTCAGAATTATATTGAATAATCCTCATAATTTTGTACCATTTATTAAACGCCTTGAAATGATTTATTTTAGCTGTAGGTAGTTTAAGCTGTTTCGGTAATACACCACTTCAGCCAGTGGAGGCTGTGTTGCGACTAGAGAGCTTTGTTTCACCTTCGGTCAGTTTGAAAGGGAACAGCTTCATGTCGATACAAGATATCCGCGTAACAAAATACTGAAGTGGCTTTTGTGGAATGGGTAGTTCTTTTCCCAGCATCCATAGTGGCAGAGAAACCGCTGTCTCCTTGGAGTTGAATGCTATGCTGTACATGTACATTTACGCGCAATGCTAAAAGTGGCAGGCCCGAGATAATTTGGGGACTGCAAGGGGAAATGTTGCTGATCCGGACTCTGTTTAACTGAGTGAACGCAGAGCCACATTAAGAATTCTTGGGGCCCTGGGCATATGATAGAAAAGAGGAAGAGTACAAAAGCAACATTTAACTTTAGAGAAACAGATTTTGAAGGGTGAGTTAAGGAAGCTGAACTGGGCGGCACCATTAAATGAGAAAAGCACAGGGGAAAAGTGGATCATGTTTACACATACACAGTACAGGACAGATACAGACTTCTGGGGAAGTACATAGGATCGTTGGAACAGGAGTAGGCCATTTAGCCCCTTGAGCCTGTTCCGCCATTCAGTGAGATCGTGGCTGATCTGTGACCTAACTCATGTATCTGCCTTTTCCCCATATCCCTTAATACTTTTGTTTAACAAAAATCTATCACTCTCGGATTTAAAATTAACAATTGATCTAGAATCAATTGCCATTTGCGGAAGAGAGTTCCAAACTTCTGCCACCCTTTGTGTGTAGAAGTGTTTCCTAACTTCACTCCTGAAAGGTCTGGCTCTAATTTTTAGACTATGCCCCCTAGTCCTAGACTCCCCAACCAGCAGAAATAGTTTCTCTCTATCTACCCTATCAGTTCCCCTTAATATCTTGAAAACTTCGATCAGATCGCCCCTTACCCTTCTAAATTCTAGGACATACAACCCTAACTTGTGTAATCTCTCCTCGTAATTTAACGCTTGGAGCCCAGGTATCATTCTGGTAAATCTACGCTGTACTCCCTGCAAGGCCAGTATATCCTTCCTAAGGTGTGGTGCCCAGAACTGCTCACAGTGCTCCAGGTGTGGTCTAACCAGGGCTCTGTATCGCTGTAGCTGAACTTCTACCCCCTTGTATTGTCGTCCTCTGATATAAAGGCCAGCTTTCCATTAGCCTTTTGATTGTTTTCTGTACCAGTCCATGACATTTTAATGATCTATGTCGTTGGACCCTTAAATTTCGTTGGACCTCCACTGTTTCCAGCTTTCCACCATTTAGAAAGCACTCTGTTTGGACCTAAGCTTTTTAGGTCTAAAGTGGATGACCTCATACTTACCTGCATTGAAATCCATTTGCCACAGTTTTGCCCATTCACTTAATCTATTAATATCTCTTTGTAATTTTATGCTTCCATCTACACTGCTTGCAATGCCGCTTATCTTTGTGTCGTTGGCAAACTTTGATATGTGGCTTTCTATCCCATCATCTAAGTGGTTAATAAATACGGTGAATAATTGAGGCCCCAACACACATCTTTGCGGAACACCACTAGTCACATCCTGCCAATTAGATACCTGCCCATTATCCCTACTCTCCGTCTCCTGTCGCTCAGCCCATTTCCGAACCAGGTCAATAATTTGCCTTCAATTCCATGAGCTTCAACTTTAGTTAACAGTCTCTTATGAGGGACTTTATCAAATGCCTTCTGGAAGTCCATTTCAATAACATCCACAGACATTCCCCTGTCCACTACTTCAGTCACCTCTTCAAAAAATTCAATCAGGTTTGTCAGGCATGACCTACCTTTCACAAATCTATGCTGGCTCTCTCTGATCAGCTGAACATTTTCCAGGTGCTCAGTCACTCAATCCTTAGTTATAAACTCTTGTAATTTCATGACAACAGACGTTAGGCTAACTGGTCTCCTTCTCCTTTCTTAAATTGCGGAGTGACAATGCACAATTTTCCAATCTAAAGGAATGGTTCTCAAATGGAGAGAACTTTGGAAGATTATAGCTAGGGTATCTGCAATGTTCTCGCCTACTTCCTTTAAAACCCTGGGATGGAAACTATCTGGTCCCTGCAGACTCGTCATTAGTGCCATTATTTTCTTCATTACTGTTATTTTGCTTATGCTAATTTTGGTGAGGCCCGTTCTTGATTCAGTATTCGATTCCTGCTATCCTTTTCCTCTACTGTAAATACTGACGCAAAGTAATAATTCCGCAATTTCCTTATTTTCATTGACAATATTCAGTTTTCAAGGGCTCCTGACCACCCTCTTTTTCCTAATATAATTGTAAAAAAAATGTTAATTTTGATATCCCTTGCAAGTTTCTTTTCATACTCCCTTTTTGTAGCTCTTACTATCTTTTTTGTCACCTTTTATTGTTCTTTGTATCTCCTAGTTGCCAGGATCTGTGCTCGTTTTTGTATGCTTTTTCTTTTAGTTTAATGTTGTCCCTTACCCCTTTAGTTGTCCATGGCTGCTTTTTTTTTTTGTCAAGTAGAGCTCTTGCCCCTCCGGGATATCAACTGGTTCTGTAACAAATTTAATTCTTTTTTGAACACCTCCCACTGATCGTCTTCTGTCATTTTACCCGTTAACAGATTTGCCCAGTTTACTGTGGACAGTCTCTGTCTCATCGCGTTGAAGTCAACCTTACCTAAATTTAGAATCTGAGTAGATGTTTCTCGCTTCTCCCTTTTGAAACCCCACGTTGAACTCGATCATATTGGCCCGGACTTTGCGGCCGTTGGCGAAGTGACGGCGCTCGCTGCTGACTTCTAAAGAAAGCTGCCCACAAAAATCTAGCAGTCTCTGGAGTTGATTTCCCGACAGTGGTTTGATTCTGGCACCAACTCCAGGGGATCGCCAGCGTCCTGCAATAGTGAGGTCATCAAGCAGGCTAAGCAGCTGAACACATTGAAGAATTCTCAGACAGCAAACTGGAAGTAAAATGCACTGATTATCCTTCACCGTTTATAAATTTTAAATTATAAATTCTACCCATAAAGTCTCTGACGTAATAAAACTCACTACGCACTTGGTTTGAGTATAAAGCAAGGCTTTAATCAACTTGTTTCAGAACATGGAGGTCTAGTTGTACTTCACTAGTTCCTGTCTTACAAAATGTTCCTGGAAAGCTGGGCCCACGCCCGAGTATTTATACTCCTTGGACGGCGCCACCAGCTGGCCGTCCAGCATTATTTCATGAGTAGTTTCTTGATGATGAGATTTATGACAGTCTCCACTGCCTGCTTACCTCTCGTTATATTCTCTCATCATTGAAGTGAACTCATCCTTAATCACTAAGGCTACTTCCCAACCGCCCCCCCCAACCCCATTTTTCCTAACTTTTTCCTGTAGACCTTACAACCTGGTATGTTTAGTTCCCAGTCCTGACTGTTTTGCAGCCATGCCTCAATAATGTCATATCCTCCAAATTGAATTTGAACCTGCAATTCATTCAATTTGTTCCTTATACTCTGTGCGTTTGTATAAAGAACGCTTATTTGGGCCACCCACCCTAACCTGTCCTTCTGCTCTATTGTTTTACTCACATATTTCTTCTTTTTCTCTCATGGCTTCATTACTTTATACCTTTCAGTTTTCCCTCTTTAGTGCCAAAAGCACAATTTCTGACTCTTGCTCTACTCTCTTCCCTTTCATTTGTTTTAGAACTATTATTTATACTACCTTTTCCAGTTGACCTCTCCCTCCCACACCCATCATTTATCCTTTCTGCTAGGACCCAGGTCCCAGCCCAGTTCAGGCGGCGCCCGTCCCAAAGCTACAGTTCCTTCGTGTCCTAGTACCTAGTACTGGTGCTGGTGTCCTGTGAAATGGAACCCCTCTTTTCTCACACCACTCCTTCAGCCACCTGTTCCCCTCCCTAATCTAGTTATCCCTATGTCAATTTGCACATGGCTCGGGTAATAATTCAGAGATTATAATCCTTAAGGTCCTGTTCCTTAATTTAGTTACTTATACTCTCCAAACAGGACCTCTTGCCTACCCTTTCCTATGTTGTTGGTCCCGACATGGACCACAACGATTGGATCCTCCCCTTCCCCCTCCTATATCCTTTCAAGCCAGATACAGATGTCCCTTACCCTGACACCAGCAACATAGCATGTGGGACTCCTGATCCTGCTTACAAAGGATGCTATCAGTCCCCATAATTATTAACCAAAGTGATTATCTGCACGAACATTTTTGTGTCCTTCTGCGCATGTGTGCGATCGGCTCCGCCCCATTTTGCGCATGTGCACCCGGTCCCCTTCGCATGCGTGCCGCCACCGAGGTCCGGCCGCACACGCGCAGTACCCCACAGTTGCGGCTGCATTGTAGCGTGGGCCACGCTTTGTTCAGTTCCGTGGAACAAGGCCCATCACTAGATCCGTGGGGACAAGAGAGGATCGAAAGAGGAGAGAGAAAGAGGGGATCGGAGGGATGGGGGGGGAAAGAGAGGAGGGGGGATCGCGGGGAGAGAGAGGGAATTGCAGGGGGGGGTAACGAATCGAAGAGAAGGGTAATTGGGGGCGGGAAGAGAGGAGGTCAGGAACTCGGGGTGGGGGGGTAAAGAGTACGGAGAGCACAGTCGGGATGGCTGACGAACGTGATCCAGATCTAAAGGGGGGGCTTGAGAGCGAGAGTGTGATCCAGATGGTAAAACTGGATGAAATCCAGAAGTCACGACACTATCACTATTCACTTCATACCCAATAAACCTGGTAACAATCTGTGACCCCCACACAATGCCCTATCGATGGGGGCGGGGGGAAGGTCAGGAACTTGTTGGGGGGAGAAGGTCATGAATCTGTGGGGGAGGAAGTTGGGCAGGGGAAGAAGGTCAGGAATGAGGAGTTGGGGGGAAGAAGGTCAGGAACTTGGGCGGGGGGTGGCAGGAACTTGTTTCGGTGGGGTGGGGGTGGGGTAGGAGAAGGTCTTAACCCGCGAGGGTGCGCCCTGTCTGTTCGAAGTGAGCTCTGTTCTGTCTGGAGCCTGGCAGTCAGAATGGCTCGAATTACACTTTGCAAAGTAACTGATTACGTAGGCAGGGAGGATCTAATTACACATTCCAGAGAAACTGTTGGGTGTGTTCTGTTCTCTAAGGGGACCAATCAGCAGTCAGGACTGGTCATCCAAGGGGACCAATCAGAGCTTTAGGTGTTGCAAATAAACACGTCTATTATTGAATCCCCTACAACTACCACATTAAACTTCCTGTTCTCCTCTTTCCCCCCCCCCCCCCCCCCTCACCCTTTGGCCATCCTCCTGCTCCAAGGTGCTATGGTCAGCATTCTGGCTGTCCTTCTGACATTCTTTTCCTTATGCTCACTGGTAGCAAGTACATTGTGCCTGTTGGAGAGGATCAGTTTCTGCGAACCCTCGTTCTTTCTCTCACTTGGGTTCCCCTTACTCTGTATACTGTCGGTCACACCAATCCCATTCTGACCCTGCACACCTCTACGAGGTGTGACTGAGGTCTGGAGAAAACTGTCCAGATACTCCTCCAACCTCCCTTATGTGTCGGAGTGTCTCCAACTCACAATCCAGCTCAATGACTCCGAGCCGGAGCGTTTCGAGATGGAGACATTTACCGCAGACACGTTGGCTCAGAACAGTCTCGCTATCCTCAAACTCCCACATGCTGCAGTCCAGACAAACCACTTGCTCTGTCCTATCTTAATCTTTATTATTTATATCTACTTTTTAGTCTATTGTAAGATTTTTTTTTTTTTTACACACACTAACTTGCATTAAGCACTAAAACACTGGACAAAATTATAAATACTTACTGCCTCAAGCTTACATGAACCACTACAAGTATTGGAGGCAAAAAGCAGCACATCCTTCCCCTTAGCACCAAATTCCCACTCTCAGCAAATTCACAACTTTAACACTGTTTACGGCAACTCTGAGAGAAGTCCAATCTTGGTAGCAATGGAAGGTACCTGGGGAATAAGGGCAAAAAGGGATTTTTTTCCTCAAGTATAACACTGAGTAGCCTGGTGGATTGAGGTGAATATGGAAACAATATAAAGGAGGTGAAGAAGCTGGTGAGGGAAGTTAAAATAGAAAATGAGTCAGGATAGCAGGACATTTTAAAAGAAATGTCAAGCATTTCTATAAATATATTTACATCAAGCAAGTGAAAATGGGAATGGTGGGGCCATTGAAAGATCCCAAAGGTGACTTAATAAGTGACCAAGGAATAGCACATATCATAAATAAATTCTTCTCTGTTTAGTGTATACCATGGGCAGTCTTCCTCGTACACAAATTGTATTTTAGGGTAGGGGATGGGAAGAACTGAGGAAGTCCTAAAAGAAATAGAGGAAGTAAATGGAGGACAAGTTACCAGGCCTGGATAGACTTCATACAAGGGTACTTGAAGAACTGGCTTCTGATCCTGGTCACATCCTTATCACTAACTTTAGGGAATTAATTGCAACAGGTTCAAGGTCTGAGAGTTGGAAAGTAATTACCATATCACCAATCTTTATAAAGGGCAGAGGGATAACCCATGAAACTATTGGCCGATGAAACTAACATCTGTTGTTGATAAATTACGAGAAGGCACTTGAAAGAGAGGATAGTGAAACACCTGGTAGCTATGGTTTAGTAAAGATGAGCCAGCACGGATTTATGAGAGGAAGGTCTTGCTGAATAAATTTATTGGAGTTCAATAAGGACAGACCTTGTTGATGGTGAAGTTTCTGTGGATGCAATATATTAGATTTCAGCAAGTGTTTTGCTACTGTACAAATTTGGACGCAGCAAGATCCTACATAGCAATGAAATAAATGACCAGATCTCTTGTTTTGGGTGTTGGTTGAGGGATAAATGTTGACCAGGACACTGGGAGAACTCCCCTGCTTTTTTTGAATAGTGCCATAGGATCTTTTACATCCATCTGAGAGTACAGACGGGCCTAGGTTTAATGTCGCATTCAAAAGATGGCGCCTCGGACAGTGCCGCACTCGCTCAGTGCTACACTACTGCACCGTGCTCAAGTCTCAGGAGCCGGGTTTGGAAATTGATTGTGAAAGGCATCAGAGCATCATCGAAGGCCTTCAGGAAAGGGAACATACCATCCCAACATGCTCTGACCTATATGTAATTCAAATCCACACGATGTGGGTTTACTGTTCATGCCTTCTGAAGTGGCCTGACGAGCACCTCAGTTGTAAAAACAATTGCTACTCGAAGGTGGCCCACCACCTCCTTCTCAAGGCAACTTTGGATGGGCAATAATATGGAGGAGGTGAGTGAGGAAGAATGCACTGTCAGTGGCTACCACTATGGCAGGCACCAGCTCACAGACCGGCACCACGAGTAACTTCGAGGCTAGAGTAGAACAGGGATCCTCACAGTGGGATGCACCAGGGCAGCAGCCACGCTGGGTGGAAGGGAGACCCCAGGTGCCACCATGCTGGGGGTGGGGGGGGGGGGCAAAGTCACATACTAGTTCTGCTGTGGTGGAGTCAGATGAGGACCTCGCAGGGCCAAGCTTAAGAAGAAGGCTGATGGGTCTGACAAACCAAATGCTTGGTGCAATGGACAGCCTGCTTGAAAGCTTACGGGTCGAGGATGGAGGAGTCTGCCTCCACCTTGGTCCATGGCTTGATGCAGAGTCTGGAACCCATCCTCCAGTGTGGAGAGGCTGTCCAATTCCAGCCCGTGACCTGTGGAGCCCAATGATGCAGTGTCTGATGATTAAGGTCGCAACTTCCAGTGCAGTTCCTGGAATGTCAAAGTGCTGCAATGGAAGCTCAGGCAGCTGCCCTGGTGGCTCTGGGCTCCTTGGTTGAAAGGGGCTTGCAGAGTGTCTCTGATGCCCAGAGATCAATTTACACCAGATCACTGGGCGGGCTGAACAGAGGCCCCGAGGTAGTGGTGTGGGAATCATGGAGCAGGAACCTACTGACCTCTCTCCGGATTCCAGCATTACTGCTCCCTCCCCCGCCACTCCACCACTGCCTTTGCAGTTGCCTGTCAGCCAGGTGGCCCAGACTTCTGAAGTCCATGCTGAGATGATGGGCTCATCATGGTCCACAGCTTCTCGAGGGTGTCCCAGGAGGACATTTGAACTGACCTCTTCAGAATCACAGCAGCCATCCACTTTGCCTGTTGCTGCCACTGGAGTTGCATTTCGTAGAAGTACTAGAGTAGGCAAGAGCACTTTTAGGATTGTCACTAAGGGTGACTACTTTGATATTTTTTACTTGTGTTATGTTTCCATTGTTTGCTTTTGCTGCAAATAAAGATTTATTAAGTTATATATATTTCTTAAGGCTAAAGGGATCAAGGGATATGGGGAGAAGACAGGGACAGGGTACTGAGTTTGGATGATCAGCCATGATCGCATTGAATGGCGGAGCAGGCTCGAGGGGCCGAATGGCCTACTCCTGCTCCTATCTTCTATGTTTCTATTATGGTAATTGGGTAGTCGTGGAATTGTTATTTTTTGTGTTCTTCATGGGGAAGGGGTTGAAAGGATTGAGTGCAGATGATGGACTTCTTGATGGATCCTCTGTCGTGGAAGGTAAAACAATTGGCAACAGTGCTCCGTCAGTGTCTGATGGTGGAGCACAACTCAAAAGTGCTCCTCAATTAGATGCCGGTGAGTGTCCCTCCCAGGTGCGGGCCGTCTACCTGGAACACTCTGGTGCTCCCTCTTCCTCCTTTTATGGCTCCTGAGCTTGACCCTTGGCACAGTTGCTGGTGGTAACAGTTGGTCTCTCATGATCGCCAGATTATGGAGCATGCAGCAATCACCACGAATCTGGAGACCTTCTTGGCTGAGTACTGCAAGGCACCTCCTGACCAGTCAAGGCATTTAAACCTCTGCTTGAGGAGCCCAATGGGTCTACTCTGACATTGCTGGTGGCTGAGTGGCTCTCATTGTATGAGTGCTGAGCTTGTGTCGAGGGGTTTCTCAGGGGAGACTTGTATCACCTGTGGCATCC
Source organism: Somniosus microcephalus (assembly GCF_052327205.1). Lineage (NCBI taxonomy): Eukaryota > Metazoa > Chordata > Chondrichthyes > Squaliformes > Somniosidae > Somniosus > Somniosus microcephalus. The sequence continues at coordinate 273,449,149 of NC_140993.1, forward strand.
TGGAAGGTTCCATTAGCATAAAAATTAAGTGCTACTGTGACCTTGACTGCCACAGGCAATGGAGTCCTGGGTGTGTTGCGAGGTCTGAGTCTTCGTTCCAAGAGGCCATCGATCTCTGTGACGACCTCCTTGGTAAAGCACAGCCTCCTCATGCACTGGTCTTGGGTCATGTGAATGTAGGAGTTGTGCTCTCTGAAGACCTTGGATGGATTGGGCCTCCTGCTGAGGGCCCTCCTGTCCCTTTCTCCTGCTGCAGCTGGTGCTGCTCTGCCTGGTCATCTCCTCCTCTCGTTCCTCCTGCAGACCAATAGGGGACCCCTAGCAGGACACCCATGACCAAGCACTGCCTTTCTCCTGGTGACTCCTATGAGGTGTCCAATAACGTAGAGTAGCACAGCACTTTTTTTTAGGTGAAATCCTGAGAGAATTTCGAGGGAAAATTCATTGGTGAAGTCTACATGAATTGTCCCAGAAAGTATCTTGATGTGTCTCAAAAGTCCTCTTCAAACGCAGTGTAGTCAGTCGATCTCTGGCAGCAAGTGAACATTGAAAGCTGAGCATTGCTTTAAGTAGCGCTTAACATCCTCAACAACGACTTATTTACTCCTGTTGAGCTGGTTGCTGTTAGGACAGGTTGTTAATGAAAGTGCTACCCACCAAAATGTCATGCAGCCTCTTTAATGAACGCTAGCAGGGAATTTAATTGTCAATCAACCCCTTAATGGCCATGCCTAGTGCATGCTTCAACTCCTTTACCAAGATGGTGTCTTGTACGAAACACTGGCTAAACTGACATTGCAGCTTAAGACCCCATCTTGGCCACCTCGGAGGCTGTTTAGCGCCTAAAGTATCTGGAGAAAATCATCCTCAGTGTTTTAATAACCCACTGTATGGAAACATTTTTTCCAACTGCCCCTTCATTCTTTAGTCATTACCTTTAGTCTGTGCCCCCTCGTTACCCATTCACCAACCAGTGGAAACAATCTTTCACTATTTACGCTCTGAAAACCTGTCATAATTTTGAAATCTTTAACATCCCCCCCCCCCTCTACCACGTCCTTTGTTCCAGTAAACCTTAATTAAAGATACATTAATTTGAGTTTAATTGATGAGAAATAAACATTCTATGAATGGCCGCACCGAACCATGACTGGAGAAAATGGTGGCGAACCTATAAAATTAGTGGGTAGTTAATATTTTTAGTAAAGTTATATAATTCCTGTCAAAGTTGGAAAAATGTTAATGTTTCACAAAGCATGTTAATAGGGGCCATACTTCCTCCACATTGTTTTTGCATGGTTCTTAACTCACTCTAATGCGGCTTGCAGGTTAGTTGGACCGAGTCCAAATCAAATGCTCGTCTTAGTTTCACATGATTAAGGGTTTAATTTCATGCTATTTTGTACAAAGAACTACGTATGTGGCTTTCTGAATCACCTCACATCGTTTTAGCTTAATGCCAGCAGATAAAATTGAATCGGTGAATATTAAATGTTACTTCTGGCTATCCATGTAAAAGTTTTTCCAAAAGTGAAATTTTGAAAATTTGTTAGTTTCCTCAAGACGTGAAGGGTAACTCATCACAATGGAATTTCGATTATCCAGCACCCCATTATTTGTACATTCTAGTCAACAGAATTTTCACAGAAATTGCGATTGGCAGCATATTGGTGGGATTTGGCCAGGAAACTAGCAGGACTCTAGACTCGTGGCATTTATCACATTTATTATGGCGGGGGGAAAAACCTCCAGTGAAAATAGAAAAGTTCATGCGGTTCATTGATTTAAAATAAATAAATAAATAAATATTTCTCGGGATTTGGGAGTCACTGGCAAGACTGGCATTTATTGCTTGTTCCTAGCAATTTGATACAACTGAGTGTCAGCCACTTCAGAGAACAGTCAAGAGTCAATCAGGACATCCCAAAGCGCTTTAGATCAATGATGTGCTTTTGAAGTGTGTCACTGCTTCAATGTAGGAAACGTGGCAGCTAATTTGCTCACAGCACGCTCCCACAAACTGAAATGTGATAATCATCAGATAATCTGTTTTAGTGATGTTGATTGAGAGATAAATATTGGCCAGGACACCGGGGATAACTCTCCTGGTCGTCTTCTAAATAGTGCCATGGGATCTTTTACATCCACCTGAGAGCAGACAGGGCCTCGGTTTAACGTCTCATCCGAAAGATAGCACCTTCGGCAGTGTCGCATTCCCTCAGTACTGTACTGAAGTGTCGGCCTGGAGCATGTGGTCAAATCTCGAGCGTGGCTTGAATCCACATTCTTCTGACTCGGGTGTGAGTGCTACCTACTGAGCCACAGCTGACATAACCACTACTCTACCACACCCGGAAAGTGCTAGTGAAGGAAGGAGGAGATTTAAAATGGAAAGAAGTAGAAGATGACTTGGGGACTCAATTATCCCCAAGTAACTCTCCTGGTCGTCTTCTAAATAGTGCCATGGGATCTTTTACATCCACCTGAGAGCAGACAGGGCCTCGGTTTAACGTCTCATCCGAAAGATAGCACCTTCGGCAGTGTCGCATTCCCTCAGTACTGTCTGCTCTCAGGTGGATGTAAAAGATCCCATGGCACTATTTAGAAGACGACCAGGAGAGTTACATGGGGATAATTGAGTCCCCAAGTCATCTTCTACTTCTTTCCATTTTAAATCTCCTCACCTTCACATGGTCCATCTCGGACTCTTCCCTTCCCTTCCTCGACTTCTCCGTCTCCATCTCTGGGGATAGGTTATCGACCAATATTTACTACAAGCCCACTGACTCCCACAGCTACCTGGACTACACTTCCTCCCACCCCGCTTCCTGTAAGGACTCTATTCCATTCTCCCAGTTTCTCCGCCTCCGCCGTATCTGCTCCGACGACGCCACCTTCCACACCAGTGCTTCAGACATGTCTTCCTTTTTCCGCAACCGAGGATTCCCCTCTACTGCGGTTGACACTGCCCTCGACCGTGTCAGTTCTATCTCCCGCACTTCTGCCCTCACCCCTGCCCCTCCCTCCCGGAACCACGATAGGGTTCCCCTTGTCCTCACCTTTCACCCCACCAGCCTCCACATTCAACGGATCATCCTCCGGCATTTCCGCTACCTCCAAAGTGATCCCACCACCAAACGTATCTTCCCCTCCCCTCCCCTTTCAGCATTCCGCAGGGACCGCTCCCTCCGAGACACCCTAGTCCACTCCTCTATCACCCCAAACAGCCCTTCCTCTTCGCCTGGCACCTTCCCGTGCAAGCGGAGGAGATGTAACACCTGCCCCTATACCTCCCCCCTTCCCACTGTCCAGGGCCCCAAACACCCCTTCCAGGTGAAACAGCGATTTACTTGTACTTCTCGCAATCTAGTATACTGTATTCGCTGCTCACGATGCGGTCTCCTCTACATTGGGGAGACCAAACGCAGATTGGGTGACCGCTTTGCGGAACACCTCCGTTCAGTCCGTAAGGGTGACCCCGAGCTTCCGGTCGCCTGTCATTTTAATTCACCGCTCCATTCCCACTCGGACCTCACCGTCCTTGGCCTCTTGCATTGTTCCACGGAAGCTCAACGTAAACTCGAGGAACAGCACCTCATCTTCCGATTAGGCAGTCTGCAGCCTTCCGGACTCAATATCGAGTTCAACAATTTCAGATCATAAGCTCGGCCCCCATTTCATTTTCTCTTGTAATTGTTCCACTCCTTTCCCCCCCCCCCCTTTCCTTTTGTTTCTCTCTCACACCTGGCAGCTATCTTTTGCCCTGCCAGTACACTTTACACCTAATCCCAGCCTATTACCATCTCGTCTAGCTTCTAATCTCTTTTACTTCTTTTGTTTCTTTTATTCTTTTGTCCGATCGCAGCCCTGCCTCCGATCTAGTTTCTTTTCTTTCCAGTTTTGAAGAAGGGTCCAACCCGAAACGTCAACTCACATTTCTCTCCACGGATGTTGCCTGACCTGCTGAGTTTTTCCAGCATTTTCTGTTGTTATTTCGGATTTCCAACATCTGCAGTATTTTGCTATCGGACTCAATTATCCATCACTTTCCCTCATCCACTTGGTGGGGTGGGGTGGCAGGGGTGAGGGGTTAAAGTGAGAGTGTGACTCCTCCGTGTTACTATGGATACTCAAGAATCCACTGTACATTAAGCATTATAATTGACGTAAGAAAACTACTAGGCCCTTGGTCTGAGTATTAAACAAGGCTTTAATCAACTGTTTTTCAACATGGAGATCTAGTTGTGTCCTTCACGTTCCTGTTAAAGAATGTCCTGAGCAAGCTGGGCCCGTGCCCGAGTATTTATACTCTCCCTGGACAGCGCCACCAGCAGGCCGCCCAGTATTATTTCATAAGTCATTTCCACATGAATGATGAGATTCATGTCAATAATCACACACCCATTGTGACTATTTTGGATCTCAATGAACCAGTCTGCTCAAAACCATTCTATCCACTTACTTAAATAGGACAAATATACATTAGACCATTTAAAAGATATTTTCAGATGGTGAAAGATGCCTTATGAGGTCATGAGGAAAGTAGTTTAATTTACATAATCATTCAAAATGATAATTTTCCACTGAGGATTAATAACTTGCCTGAAAAATCAACAATTTTTACATTCTTTTCTTGAAACACGTACTGGATCATACCCCCTTAAATGCCAATTTCAGAATATTTAGCATTTGTTGTGCTCTCCCGGTTGTCATGCAGTCAGAGCAGAAGTTGTATGTCCTGAAGTTCACGCTTCCTTGTTCCCATGGCAATTAACACACACTCCGTCTCTTTCTTTCACCTACCAGCCTGCTTCTCGAAATGCAGTTGCAGGGTTGTCGGCAGCGACACTGGCCTCACTTGGGGGATCTTCCCCTCGACGAGGGAGTGGGGATACGAGTAGCATTCTGGATCCAGATGTTTCACTCAGTGAATTGCGGGTAAGCTTTATTATTAAACTATATACATGCACAGAGCTGGTGAACTGTTGTAACTTTTTAAAAAATGCTTCCAACTATTGACCAATTTCTTGTAGCATTATGTGCACCAAAATTATAACTTTTTGCAGAATTTCAGTTTGATGTTTTTGTTCCCTCCCTCCTCCCATTTATCCAATGGTTGATTCCATGTGTCCAACAGGATATCTATGAGCTTAAGGACCAGATACAAGATGTAGAAGGGAGATACATGCAGGGATTAAAAGAACTTAAGGTATCAGGGCCATGTCCCCCAGCATGTTTTTTCTGTTTCCTGTGGCTGTTACACTGGGAATTCGAGCTGCACTCCTTTAACATGCTAGAGCAGAGCCCCCTTTGTAGCATTTGACTAACTTTCATTTGGCTGAGTGGTAGAGATTTTGGTTTCTTACTCCAGCATGCGCTTTTATTTGAATGTAACCCTTACAGTAATTCATGCTATTGTGTGGAGTATCAGAGTTTGACGAATAACTTTATTGTCTCAAAGCAACTAACCACAAAACCGTGGCGATTTTAGCAAAATACCCGTGGCACACACAGGTGGAAAACAATTGCCCTTGTTTGATTCTTAACCTTTGACCTGACTTGGCTTGAATTTCAGCAGTTTGCAATTTTATGTAATTTATTGTATGTTTGGAATGTGAACATAGAACCAGCAATGGAGAGCTCTGCATTTTCAGTCTTTGGAAACATTTCTTGGGTAAAATTGGGAAATTTGGTGGGGGGGGGGGGTGGATAAAGTCAAAATTTCAGTGGAAATTGGAGGCAAAAATGACCTTGCACAGTTTTTTTTTAAACTGATTTTCATCATAATTCATTCTCTATGCATTCCGTATGTACGTAGATGCATTTTTTTTTTAAACAAGTATTACTCTGGGACTGCTTAACAATTGGAATGCAAGGCTGGACAAGAGACTGCATGTTTTCATGGCAAGCCAGAAGTTGCTTTTGCAGTTCAAATGCAGGTAAAATAATTGGGAAAAATGAGGATTTTAATCAGAAGATACTGAAATGTCAAAAGAGTAAAAAGAATGCAAAAAGCTATCCAAAGGGTGAACTGAAGGAAATGTTTCAGTTTAGAAGCTGGAAACGTGGAACCCTGTGAATGTTTGAGAATAAAAGAGTTAAGATGATGCTCCAGTGTTTTTGTATAGAAAAATAGTCTCTCTGGTTTTTTTAAAACTTTGAAGAATTTCAGTCAGTATAAATTAAAAACACATTGTTTTTCCATCATGGAAATGTAAGGGACTAGACTCACTTTAATAATCTCTCACATGATTGCTCTTTATTTGTGTCATTGAGTTGTGTAAAAATGTTGCTACGTTATGGCTTGTGCTTCTGCATGGCAAGTAAAGGTTCCGAGTACCAAGGTTGCTCATCACTGTAGCTGAGTTAGTCAAAATGTGTTACTTATGTCTAAACTATCGTATTCTGGTCTTGTTACCTGATTTTCAAACTTGCACCTTGCTACTGTATGCTTTCAGCTTGCCTTTAATTGTCGCTGCTACAGCAGAAGGAAATTCTTTCACCAGACTTGGGAAGACTATGGGCTAAAAATTCAGTTGGGCGCCGTTTGGGGCGCCAAGCTCGCCTGGGCGCCGGAATTACCGCTGCGAGCGGAGCCACTTGCGCCATCCGGATGTTCAGTTTCTGCGCCCCAAATGGAAGCGGGCCGCTAATCGAGGCTTCCCGCGCCCCGCTTGGGGCGCTCACCCTGAATATCGGCGCGCTAAGGGCCGCAGCGCCACACGCTGCGGCACGGCACGCTGCGGTACTGCAGGCCTTCCTCCCACTGTTAAGGGGGAGGTGCCTGCAACAGCGCGATCCCCGCTCGCGAGTGCCGGCAAATGAGCCCGGCACCAAGGAGAAGTGCCGGGCTCTCGGGAAACAGCCGGCAATGCCGCGGCGGGGGGGGGGTGTAGGAGGCCGGGGACGGAGGTGCTGGCAGGCGGCCGCCGAAAAAGCGGCCGGCCGCACCTCCACCTTAACTGGCGCCACTACCGCCACAGGTAGGCCCCTGTGTACCGGTCGCTATTTGCAGCCGGCGCTGAAGAGGCGGGCGCGACCAAATATGGTCATCGGAGCGGGGCGCTGCGCACACCGATGACGTCATCGGTGGCGGCGCAGCGCTACAGGCTAACGCCGCCATTAGCGCCCCACTAAATATCGCGGTAGGTGTGGCCAGTGGCGCAAAAGCCACTGAGTGCCCTCTTTGGGCGCAAACTGGTGGCGCAGGCCACTGAATTTCTAGGCCTATGAATTTTAATGAGATACTTGGACAAATGAAAATACACTCTGAGGCCCAGGGAGCTAGGGCTCACCTGCAAGAGTAGAATTAAACATGGAGGTCAAAAAATGTCTAGAATTTAAAGGAACAGCCAAGAAACCTCTGAAACGTAACCAGTATTGCCAACTCTCGCAATTTCCGAGTGAAATAAAGCTTCACGCACGATCTTGCGATAGAACGTCTAAATCTCGGGATTTTTTGGGGAAGAAAAATATGCCGATTTGTGTCCGTGCAAAAAAAAAAAAACCACCATGTTCAAGGGGTTTCCATAATGTCCATTGGGTTCCTCCTCACTTCGCCACATCTGAGTCCGTGGGCTCAGCTCGGCATGTATATAAAATAAATCAATAATAAATGAATATATATATCTCTATCTCTCTATAGGGATATAGAGGCCCAGGATTAACCAGGGTGAACAATCGACCAAGCAAGCCATCACCTCCTCTTCCCTCTGAGCGGAGGGAGGCGCGCTCAGCTTCCTTCCTCCCTCCGGCCCCGGGTGACAACAGCGCTGTGGTCCCTATTGCGTCGATTGGCTCCGTGACCTTGGACCCCTTCCTCCTTTACGCGAGTGCCAAGAGATCTCGCGATATCTTGCACCTCCTGCCGAGTTGTCGTGGTAACTGAGAGAGGCAGTGCGAAGCGGCTGGAGCACCAGGTGGCGGAGCAACAGCTGAGGTTAAAAAATAAAGCCCTGGACAGTTGGAACTTTTTAAGCCAAACATTCCTTGATTGAAGCGAAGAAATCCAAGCCAGCACAGGGAATTCTTTCACTTGTTATCCCAATTTCATCCCACATATCTGAGGAAATAAAATGAAAATTTCCTGGCATCCTGCAGGTAATAAAGTAATCCCAATCTTCTTGTGAAACCACATTAATGCGAAGTCTTAAGAGACCCTTTGAGAGATGTGACTGGTGTCTTTCCCAGTCGTGAGCAGAATTCATATCAATTGACGTGTAAAAGAATAACCCATAATAAAATATAAGTGGAGGTAAACTGACAGAGCACAGCTTAATCTTAACTTTGATAACCTTTTGTATACAACACTGCATATTAAATGGCCAAAGATTTATCATTCTTTGTTTTTGTTGCTATTTTCCTTATGTAGTTTTTCTCCAAGTATTTGAGAAACAAAGTATGCTAACCCATCATGTTTCCTCTGTGGCACATTTTTATTGTCATTCATTTTACTTCCTCAGTTGTGTGGGAGGCAGGAGGAGGTGGCTCGCTCGGTCGATTGTTCACCCTGATTAATCTGGCTCTCGGTCGATTGTTCACCCTGATTAATCCTGGCCTTCGGTTGATTGTTCACCCTGATTAATCCTGGCTCTCGGTCGATTGTTCACCCTGATTAATCTGGCTCCCGGTCGATTGTTCACCCTGATTAATCTGGCTCTCAGCCGATTGTTCACCCTGATTAATCCTGGCTCTCGGTCGATTGTTCACCCTGATTAATCCCGGCTCTCGGTCGATTGTTCACCCTGATTAATCCTGGCTCTCGGTCGATTGTTCACCCTGATTAATCCCGGCTCTCGGTCGATTGTTCACCCTGATTAATCCTGGCTCCCGGTCGATTGTTCACCCTGATTAATCCTGGCTCTCGGTCGATTGTTCACCCTGATTAATCCTGGCTCCCGGTCGATTGTTCACCCTGATTAATCTGGCTCTCGGTCGATTGTTCACCCTGGTTAATCCTGGCTCGCTCGGTCGATTGTTCACCCTGATTAATCCTGGCTCACTCGGTCAATTGTTCACCCTGATTAATCCTGGCTCGCTTGGTCGATTGTTCACCCTGATTAATCCTGGCTCGCTTGGTCGATTGTTCACCCTGATTAATCTGGCTCTCGGTCGATTATTCACCCTGATTAATCTGGCTCTCGGCCGATTGTTCACCCTGATTAATCCTGGCTCTCGGTCGATTGTTCACCCTGATTAATCCTGGCTCGCTTGGTCGATTGTTCACCCTGATTAATCTGGCTCTCGGTCGATTATTCACCCTGATTAATCCTGGCTCACTCGGTCGATTGTTCACCCTGATTAATCCTGGCTCTCGGTCGATTGTTCACCCTGATTAATCCTGGCTCTTGGTCAATTGTTCACCCTGATTAATCCTGGCTCTTGGTCAATTGTTCACCCTGATTAATCCTGGCTCGCTCGGTCGGTTGTGCATCCTGATTAATCACGGCCTTCGCCTGTGCATGCTTATATATGAAGGTGGCCGTGCAAAGCTGATCTGGCGGACTCTGATGTGGCGAAGTGAGGAAGAACCAAGTGGATGTTATGGAAAGCCCTCTGAACCTGTTTTTTTTTTTTTTTTTTTAAAGTGCGCAAATTGCATATTTTTTCATGCATGCACAATTCGTCATACTTTAATCCCCCCCCCAAAATCCAGAGGTTTAGGCGTTACATCCCGAGTGAAGCTTTATTTTACTCTGAAATCGTGTGTCTCGTGATAGTACAGGTAGACTATCCTTTATCCGAAAACCTTGGGACCAGCCGTGTTTCGGTTTTCGGAGAATTTCGGATTTCGGAAGGTGGGTCAGCAGGGGTCCACGGGGGTTTGGCGGGGGGTCGTGCGCACGACTCCCCTGCAGACCCCCGCCGACCCCCCCCCCCCCCCCCGCGGACCCCCGCCGACCCACCGGCGCCGACCCCCCCCCCCCCCGCGGACCCCTGCCGACCCCGACCCCCGCCGACTTACGGTTGGGGTCGGCGGGGGGTCGTGCGCACGACTTACGCTGACGCTCAGCGTAAGTCGGCGGGGGTCCGCGGGGGGTCGTGTGCACGACTTACACTGGACTTACGCTGACCGAAAAAACCTTCGGTTTTTAGAGGGTTTCGGTTTTCGGAAGTCCAGATAAAGGGTAGTCTACCTGTATCGCGAGAGTTGGCAATACTGTTGCTATCATTTCAGATTTAATTGATTTTAAAGTTCAAATTAAAGTTGGATGGACAGGTTAGGGTTTTTGAGGGATGAGCTTTTATGGGCTGAATATCTTTGGTTGGCAGCTGCAAGGAATGCATTGCGTGGGTGTTGTGTTGGGCACCAGGTGAGGGGTGGTGATAACGGGTAGGAGTTTCTTGCAAATCGTTTTCATATTCAATAATATCATTTTTGTAAAGAACTGTGACCTGTTCGATATTAAATGAAGCCACTAATGAACTGTCCATCTATATTGGTTTATGTTTGGAAAAAAATAGCAACTCCTGATTTCTTACCAAATCTCATGATTTTTATGCGTTTGCCTCATGATTTATGAGTCAGTGGGGTTGGCATTCCTGCGTAACCTCCACCAGGAGGAGGCGAGCTGTTTCACTTGGCTGGTTAAGCTTGCTTTCAACAACTTGTTATTTTATGAAGCTAAGTATTGACTTGTTTCTCCAAACAGGCGTCTGTGTGTATTCACAGGGTATTCTAAAGAATGTTCGAGACCTAGTAACGATTAAAATAGTTTTCTTTCCCCTTTTCTGGAACTACTACTTCATTGGCTGTTGAACAAAGTTAACATTTTTTACTGGAAGTCTAGCAAAATGTGGTAATTGAAAGGTTATGTTACCTTTTAACCTCCTATTTGGGTCCATGAATACCTGTACTTAGCGACTTTCACTGGGATCAAATTGTATTCATGGATGGAGGGGTGGAGTTTAAGGGGAGGTTGTGTTTAACTGCAGCAGCATGCACTGTAAAAGCAAAACACAAACCGATCTCGTTTCTAAACAGCAGATTTAATTTGAAGGTTTTCTATGAGCCCAAACCATGCATTGTTTTCAAAGAGCTATTTTCGGTGTTCTGTATCTAAGACACGCAGGAAATTTAGTTAAACTGACTCCTGGACTTTGGAATGCAGACGGTAAAACTTTGGCATGAGCTACTGGCTGTTTGTTTGCCTGGTCTAATTTTTAAATGCTTTTAACACAAAATAGAAAATTAAAATTGCCTGCAGCACTATTTTTGTTCCTATAATTCCTCTTTGTTGTATTTATTATTGAAGGAAAGCCGGGGAACAACTGTGGGAATTAGTTTATATTTGTTTATTGCAGTGATGAATGATTATAATTTGACAACCTGTAATCATGTTGACTAATTTTTTTCGTCTTGCCCTCCACGTTACTATCGGATCAGGTTTATGCATTGCCGCATGTTCTCTGTTTGTAGTTGTTTCCAACATCATTGATCCTGTCACCGGAATATCAGTTATCTTTAAATTGCAGGATTCCTTATCAGAAGTAGAAGAGAAATACAAAAAAGCTATGGTCTCCAATGCACAACTAGACAATGAAAAATCTAACCTTGTCTACCAAGTGGATACACTAAAAGATGTTATTGAGGAATTGGAGGAGCAAATGGCAGAGCTATATAGAGAAAATGAGGAAAAATCTAAGGTAATCGATTCTGAGCAACTACAGCAGTGCCTGGGAGTTGTTCATATTTCACTTAAGATGAAGATGTGTTTTCTTAACATCATGTTGATCTAAAGGTTCCTTAGAGGGTAACAATTGCAATGTTGCAACTTTGATTTTTCTTTTTAATTGAGACAAATTATTTGACTTTGTTACAGCAAGAGCGATGTCTGTTAAATTGCCGCTATTGGCGTTTGATCAAGTGCCACATTAATAGGTTTGCCAGCAAAGTTGAAGCCCATGGAATAAAAGGGACAGTGGCAGCATGGATACAAAATTGGCTTGGGTGTACAGGGCACAATTTCAAAATTTGCAGATGACACAAAGCTTGGAAGTATAGTGAGGAGGATAGTGATAGACTTCAAGAAGACATAGACAGGCTGGTGGAATGGGCGGACACGTGGCAGATGAAATTTAATGCAGAAAAATGCGAAGTGATACATTTTGGTAGGAAGAATAAGGAGAGGCAATATAAACTAAAGGGTACAATTCTAAAGGGGGTGCATGAACAGAGAACTGGGGGTATATGTGCACAAATCATTGAAGGTGGCAGGGCAGGTTGAGAAAGCGGTTAAAAAAGCATACGGGATCCTGGGCTTCATAAATAGAGGCAAAGAGTACAAAAGCAAGGAAGTTATGATGAACCTTTATAAAACACTGGTTCAGCCTCAACTGGAGTATTGTCCAATTCTGGGCACCGCACTTTAGGAAGGATGTGAAGGCCTTAGAGAGGGTGCAGAAAAGATTTACACGAATGGTTCCAGGGATGAGGGACTTCAGTTACGTGGATAGACTGGAGAAGCTGGGGTTGTTCTCCTTGGAGCAGAGAAGATTGAGAGGAGATTTGATAGAGGTGTTCAAAACCATGAGGGGTCTGGACAGAGTAGATAGAGAGAAACTGTTCCCATTGGTGAAAGAGTCGAGAACCAGAGGACACAGATTTAAAGTGATTGGCAGAAGAACCAAAGGCGACATGAGGAAAAACTTTTTTATGCAGCAGGTGGTTAGGATCTGGAATTCACTGCCTGAAAGGGTGGTGGAGGCAGACTCAAACGTGGCTTTCAAAAAAGAATTGGATAAGTACCTGAAGGACAAAAATTTGCAGGGCTACGGGGAAAGGGCGGGAAAGTGAGACTAGCTGAAGTGCTCTTGCAGAGAGCTGGCACGGGCTCGACGGGCCGAATGTCCGCCTCCTGTGCTGTAACCATTCTATGATTCTATTCAAGCAGATTCATAATGGGTGGGTTGTGTATATAATTAATTCTGATGGTGTTCTCTCATTTAAAAAAAAAAAAAAAAAATCTTTGCCAAAACACCCTGTTGTGTTTAAATATTTAAATTTGAAATCTCTGAAATTATCCAAAGATGTTCCATTTCAAAGAGGGATGCTGGCGTATTTATATTTGAGTGAAAACAAACCTACTAAGCGATATATCTGGTTAAAGGGTGGTGCCTGAGGCACAGAGCTCTTTTACATTTTTGCACATCAATGTCTAATGGTGAAATTAAAATGTTTGATTTAAAAAAAATCTAATTTAAGAAGGAAGAAAGAATAAACGTGGATTTTTATAGCACCTCATCACACCTTTCAGGATGTCCCAAAGTGCTTCCAACCAATGAGTTACTTTTGAAGTGCAGTCGCTGCTGTTATGTTGGTGAATACAGCCGCCATTTTTTGCACAGCATGGTCTGACGAGCAGCAAATGAGATGACCAGTTAATCTATTTTTTGGTAGTGACGCTTGAGGTAGAACTCCCAGTCCCTTCTTCACTTGGTGCCATGGGATGTTTAAGTCCACCTGAATCCCACGAACAGACAGATTGGACCATCCACCTGAATCCCTGGAACAAGCAGATGGGGAACATTTTCCTGAATCCCGGGAGCTGTCAGATGGGGGATGTCCACCTGAATCGAGGGAGCAGGCAAAGACACCCTTATTGTTTGGTCCAGAGTAAAGAACACGACATATATGTGTTATACCTAACATAGGAGTGCATAGTGCTGCCACTGGCTACTTAAACGTGAAGGACTTTCGTTCCCTATCCTGGTCACCCCCCCTCAGAACAAAAGCTCTTAAGAGGCTGAGGGGGCTTTCTGGTTGAGGAGAGCATAGCTGAGCCACACAGATTAGTAAGGCCCCAGGTTTGGTTTCTGGTCTGTGTTGAGTTGGCTGATGTCAGCCAGGGTGATGATGGGGATGCTGCAACTCGCCTCTGTTCCTCTAAATTAAGTAAAGGGACTTCAGCCAGAGTTTCCACTATCCAGCAACCCCTGATGCAAGTAAGCGGTGTGTACATCAGGCAAAAACTGGATCAGGCTCAGATGTGATGCTCCCCATGGTAAAATAATGGCCAACACTGCTCGCACACAGAAAAAAGTATGATCAGCAGCTACTACTCAACCTCCAGCAAGGAGTTAACATGTCCAGGAAAGGAGGGGAAGAATATTGGCAGGTAAAGAAGGGAAAACCAAGAGAAGAAGGACAAGATTGTAGTATTCCCAGCAATGAACACAAACCAGGACAGTTAGTCCCAGTCAGCCACGGGAGCACTTTGCGTGAGAGAGCTATTCTTACTCACTGACTGCATTTAGATCAGGTCCCAGAGTTGAGTTGAAAGAATAGTACGCTAGCCCACAGTGCCACTTGGTTTCCCATGAGCTAGTCATTAATATATCAGAAGAAAATGTGATCGTGTCTTAACAGGAAATGAATGGACAACCTTAACAAAACATAAATAGATTTTTTTTTAAATACTGAAACTATTTATTGCTTTTTCTTCAGGAACTGGAACGACAAAAACATACGTGTAGTGTGTCACAACATAAAGTAGAAGAACTAAAAGAGGGTATTCGGCAAAGAGATGAGCTTATAGAGGTAGGTGGAGGGTGACGGCCTCGTTCATTTCAAAAGTTCTGTTTTGGGTGATTCCATAAATTGATGAAATAAATTTCTACAATTGGGGGCAAATGACCACTGATTCTTGGCACCACACGACTTGTTAACTATCGGGATGGAGATTGCTGCTGGAAATTTGATGATCGCTGCCTTGAGAATATGTTACAGTTTTGAATTGTGTGCAGGCAATGTGCTGAATATTTTGGGGTGTTGTGTATTTCAAAAACTAAAAATTCAGCCTCTACCTTTGCTGTTTTTATCATCAAATTATGAAAGTTTTTTTAAAATAATATAGCAGAAATCCGATTAATCAGTAGTGTATTCACTATATAATCAGTGCCAGAAAATGAGATGAATTACAGGAATTGATGTTAAATATGTACAAAGCATTTTTTTTCTTTGGTATATAAATTTACTACTAAACATAATTGTAGGAAATCCTAGTTGTGGAATGTCCTGAATTACTTTAGTACTTTAGCTGTTGTTATCTTTAGCTGACAAGTGCAATAAGTATCTCAAGTTGACTTTTCATAATTCCCCTCGGGCATACCTAATAGCAAAGGAAAGTTGGGTAAGTATATGTATTTAATAACAAAAAACAATTCTCGAGCTGTATTAGCTGCATTTTAAATAGGTTTAAAAATGACTATCACCTGTACACCAGTCCCCTGTACACCATTTATGTCTGTAACCTATACTTGCATCCTGATTTGTATCACATGGGGAAAGACTGAAAAAGCAGGGTCAAATGTAGCAAGCTTCCTTCCCCAACAATGAACACTAGCCACTTAAATGAGGTAAACGTTATACAGTCGTGTCCTCTGTAGGTAGAGTCCAAGGCCAGCTGATATCTAACAGCATCTGCATTTCTTTTTCAAATTTGCATTATTCATCTTTCTGCAGTCCTTTTATTTCTAGATCGTACACTATTATAACCTGGCGTATTCATTTTGTTCAGCCCCTTTTAAATTCATCTTTTTCCTCTTAACCGCCTGTTCTGTCTTTTGCTCTCACCAATGCTGAACCTCCCCTCCTCGCCTTTGGCTTTTCCTGTAGGAGAACAAGTGTCTGCAGCAGAGGGTGGACACCCTCACCAGGGAAGTGTTTGATCTGCAGGAAACTGTCGACTGGAAAGACAGAAAAATTGGGGTAGGAGGTTAAATTGAGCAGTAGGACTGTTCCTGCATGAGGTGTTGTTTGTTGATGGAATAGTAAATGTGATGTCCCATTCTACCACTCAGTGTATTGGAGCATGATATAGCTATTACAGAATTTAAGCAAAAGGCCCCATTGCAAATATCATTCATGTAAATGTCCAGTGTAATTTGTCCCGTTAGTCTTCTCCATACCATGTATGATACAGATTTATCTTCATGGTTTGTTTGCTTAATCAAATATCTCAAAGCATGTGCTCGATTGCAATAGTTGTGTACTGTGAAGCACGAATGATGAATCTCGAGAAATTGTAGTTGAAGATGAGATTTTTAGTTTTTCCAAACTTCATCCCATTGCTTTCTCGCTCCCTACCGTCTCATCTGCTATATTCATGTCTTCGTTGCAATTTACATACACTTTCTCTTCTCTGCCATGTTCTTTATCCTGCTTGCTGTCCTGTGCTCAGGCTCTAGAGAGGCAGAAAGACTACTTTGACTGCATTAGGAATGAGCGTGATGAACTGAGAGATGAATTGGCTGATCTAAGGGAAAAATCAAAGGTAGGAAATGTATGTGGCTTAGGTTAAACAGTGTTCAAGATTGCTTTATTTGGGTTTGTGATGAACACTTTTATTTTTGGTTAAAATCAGCAGCAATATGACCATGACAATGCATCATGAATTTAAAAAGGAACATTACTTCAATACAAATTCAACATTAGCCTCCATGACACAGCAGCAGATGTTGAGAACGGTTGATTATTTTGTTTATAAGTAAACTAATTTACAATGATAGAGAATTCCTTTTCAAATAACTTTTCCTTTTTGTTTTTGTTAAACTTACCTACTGTTTGAATTTACAGTCTTAGTTCAATCCTCCCTGCACCAAAGAATGTGCTGTTGGGTTAAAAAAAGTTGAGCTATTATGCAAAAGTAGAGTAGAAGTAGCTCTGTGAAACAATAAAGCACAACATTAGCATTTTAAAGAAAGCTGTGTTAATCTTTTTGCTTGTCTCACTGTGATTAATGTTCACCTTTGTTTTACTGACTTTTCATACCATTACCATTAAATGCATGCTTTTGATCATTTCGGTCCCCTGTACAGTAAGCTGGCAGAGATTACTTGTTCATCATGGTTATGTGCCACTCCATTTAACATCTGCTCTTTTTTCTCTCTCCTCGTTTATTGAGGCAGTACCTCTCTGCCACGTTGTTTTACTTTGACAGCTGAGCTTTCTTCAAATTTTCATGATTTAACTATTTCAGTTTTCAAAGATATACTGTAATGCATTAATCTGGGGATCTCGGTACTATTTAGCCATTCTGTGCATGCTAAATGTAATCTATATTTTAGAAGACAATGACACAAATAACCTCCAGTATTAGTAAAACCTGGGCAGGCATATCCCGTCAAACAGAACCGATAAAGCCGCACGTACAGTGATAGTGACAATGTTGTGAAGGTAAGTGTCGCTGTTGCTAAAGGTGTCTTCAAAGAAGTAAAATGTTGCTTATCCTCATCTTCATGCCCCATATCCAGATTACTGACCAATGTCGCCTTCACCTCAAAAATGGCCCTCAATTTCCATTTGGGTATCAAACTACCCAATTAGCTTAATCTTATGAAAGTCACTTTTTCAATTCAGGATCTCCTTAATTTGAGGTACCATTCTCACAATAATGTGTTGGATTTATCGTGAATACTTCATACTTCATCTCACTTTGACATGGTGGTGAATTCTGCCTCCTCTAACTCCCAATGCCAGCTCAGTGGGTTCGTGAGTTCATTAACCATTGATGCAAATCCTGCATCAATTGAACTTGGGTCCAACGCTGCTTTCGAATGGTGCTGAGCTAAATGGATTGCTTAAGGATGAAGATCATTTTTATTGAAGATGATGATGTGAAGAGATGGAAAGGATAGTTCCAACACATTTTAAACCAAACAGAGTGCTTTGTGATTTTCATTCTTACCAGATTTTATACGAACTGCTGCTCAATGCTCAGAATATCCAAAGTAAGGAAGTGTGCCAAGCAGTCAGGAAGAAGAGTCAGAGAACCATTATCTGGAAAAATATGTTGATGATGACCAAGGGAAGAAGGGACTAGCCCAATTGTTATTGGTCAGGTCACTGAACAAGAAGTACCAGCTACAGACAAGAAATGTGAAATTATTGTCAGGGTTCCAAAGTAAGGAGTCATAAGCTGATGTGAGAACTGGAGAGGCAGTGTTAACATTAGTTTCTGGAAAAGTGTCATTGACAGTTGGCACATATTGTAAACACATGTGATGACCTACTGCAAGAGGAATGAATAGACTTAGACCGGGCAGATCTTCTCCTCGGAAGCGTCATTGAGCAGCATAATGAATGAACTAACTCCATGCATCATTGCTGACTTTGGAAAATGGTACCTTTTTAAATAATTAAAGTCCCATATGCTTCAGTTTCTCATAGTGCCTTTCTGTTCAGAAGTGTTTGCATTTTTCTGAAGATAAATAAGTATTACATGACCTTGTGCTCTGTGATATTAGATGCTCTTTTTTCATTTGAAATTGTTTTGAGTGTCTGGTTTAGTACAATTGCATAAAGGTGTGTATTTACATTTGAATTTGCTTAACATTTACATTTGTTGGTTAGGAACAAGAATTCTTGTATGTGAAGTCTTGCTCGACGAACAAGATTTAATGTGTGAAAAGCAGACAGAACAGGCTTTTAAAAAAAAAATTTAAAAAAAAAACCAGTGGTCACGTGCCTGGGCAATCCACCCCTCAAAGCACAAGTGGCTAGGTCCTATTTCTTTTTTTGCAATAACTCCCTAATATTTCTATTTTGCTGCTTAGTTCTGTTTGAATTTTGTGGGCTTGGATGCTTGGAAAGATCTGTTCTTAGTGCTCTCGATCCGTTGGTATCAGCTGCTGGAGATATGAGCATAGGTTTTCCAATCGCATTAATTTAATTCTGATGGTAACCCGTCGATTAAAAAAAAAAAAATCTCTGGCAATAACTGAAATTCTTTTTAAAATGCATTATGTTTTTGAATATATCACTTGTTGAAATTACACTCATAAAATCGAAGAAAATTGAGTAACAGCTTCTGCTAAGTACACTTTGTAGCTGTCTTTCTCAGATGTGCTGTTTTTAAAAAAAAACACAAACTATTGTATTCTGCTTATAAAGTAAAATATATTCCATAGCTGTTGCTCAAGGTAACTGTTTTGTTTCATTGTGGTTACCAATTGGTTTGAACATAGAAAATCTAAGATGCTTGCTTTA
Organism: Somniosus microcephalus; assembly: GCF_052327205.1. NCBI lineage: Eukaryota > Metazoa > Chordata > Chondrichthyes > Squaliformes > Somniosidae > Somniosus > Somniosus microcephalus. Next base: position 273,468,137 of record NC_140993.1, read on the forward strand.
CTGCAGTTGGCAATGTTAAATAATTTTATCTTCCAGAAACACGGTTTGGTGATAATCCCAGAAGGCACACCTAATGGTGATGTAAACCATGAACCAGTTGTTGGTGCGATTACAGTTGTGTCTCAAGAGGCCGCTCAAGTGCTTGAAGGTGCAGGAGATGGACCACTAGGTAATGTTTGACGTAATAAAACTCACTACACACTTGGTTTGAGTATAAAGCAAGGCTTTAATCAACTTGTTTCAGAACATGGAGATCTAGTTGTACTTCACTAGTTCCTTGTCTTACAAAATGTCCCTGGCAAGCTGGGGCCCACGCCCGAGTATTTATACTCCTTGGACGGCGCCACCAGCTGGCTGTCCAGCGTTATTTCACGAGTAGTTTCTTGCTGAATGATGAGATTTATATTTGATTAAAACTATATTGTGCTGTGTTAGTGAACATACAGTGTAACCTCTGACAACTTCTTTTGGCTGCTGTCTGCTTGAAAAGCATGTAATCTGACTAGGTAGCTCGGTCATTTCAGTCCAGTTCAAGTTAGAAAGGCAAATTTTGCCACACTAGCGCACACTGAACTACTTCTTTTAAATGCATTTAAATCCGCTGATTGACAGCCTCCCCACAGCAACAGGCTGAATATTCTGAGCACCTGTCCTGACCTTCCTCCTCGGAACCACATGCACCTGCTGTGGGCGATGCAGGAGCTCATCTATGGTGCACTGTATATTGCTTTCCAGGCCACCTTTGAACCATGGGCTGATGTTTGATGTCTGCTGCTCTGCACAGAGCGGGATTAAAACGGATTGTACTTAAACAGTGTGTTTTATTTGGGAATTTCTGTTAAGTATTGGGTAAGGAGTTGCTGCTTTTTTCCTACACTACTTGTAGTGCTTTGTGTTACAGGTAGATATTTAATTTCAGTACCCATAACTTAATCTAGATCAAGAAAGTAGTCAAGAAACTACACTGTAAATTAAGTTACCTAATGACAAATTTAATTAAATAAATCGATGGGATGGCAGTGCAGGCGATGTGCCACAACTGCAGCATGTGGGAGTTTGTGGAGAGCATTGTGATCCCGGACAACCACGTTTGCAGTAAGTTCCTGCATCTTGAGTTTTTGAGCTGGAGTCTGAGGTGCAGACTGTTAAGTCTGTGTGTTATAGTGAGAATTACTACACAGACCACAAGAGTAAATTCAACAGGTCTTTACTGGTTGGAGGTCGGACTATACTGAATACAATATTATTACACTGTGCTTATATACCGGTGTGGTCACCACCGGTATTACGTATACAGCAGCCAAAGAAAGTAGTACCTTTCTTAAGGTGGACCAGGCTTAAGTTCTCTTAAGGTGGAACAGGTTACATACACCACACAGACATTGCGGGGCATCCGGGATGGGGAGAGTTACCTGGACACTTTGATCCAGGAGGCAGTCACACCCCTTAGGTTAGGTAGTCGTACAGGTCTGGTTTGTGGTCAGGGACAGGAGGGTGTGACTGCAACTCAGGCAGGTAAGGGGACCCCAGGGGCAGTGCTGGAGAATTACAGTATGCAGACGACGCTTGAGCCTGCGCACACTCTGAGGCCGAACTCCAAACCGTCGTCAACACCTTCACCGACGCGAACGAGAGCATAGGCCTTACACTAAACATCCATAAGACAAAGGTCCTCTACCAACCTGCCCCCGCCACACAGTACTGCTCCCCGATTATCAAAATCCATGACGAGGCCTTGGACAACGTGGACCACTTTCCATACCTCTGGAGCCTACCGTCAATAAGGGCAGACGTCGATGACCAAGTCCAACACCGCCTTCAGTGTACCAGTGCCGCTTTAGGTCACCTGAGGAAGAGAGTGTTTGAAGACCCAGCACCAAGCTCATGGTCTACAGAGCAGTAGTGATACCCGCTCTCCTGTATGCTTCAGAGACATGGACCATGTACAGCGGGCACCTCAAAGCACTGGAGAGGTACCACCAACACTGCCTCCGCAAGATCCTGCAAATTCATTGGCAGGATAGGCGTACCAACGTCAGTGTTCTTGCTCAGGCAAACATCCCCAGCATTGAAGCTTTGACCATGCTCGATCAGCTCCGATGGACCGGTCACATCGTCCGCATGCCCAATACGAGACTCCCAAAACAAGCGCTCTACTCCGAGCTCCGACACGGCAAGAGAGCCCCAGGTGGGCAGAGGAAATGCTTCAAGGACACCCTCAAAGCCTCCTCGAAAAAGTGTAACATCCCCACCGACACCTGGGAATCCCTGGCCCAAGACCGCACAAAGTGGAGGAGAAGCATCCGGGAAGGCGCCGAACACCTCGAGTCTCTTCGCCGGGAGCAAGCGGAAGTCAAGCGCAGGCAGCGGAAGGAGCGCGCGTCAACCTAAGCACCCCACCCACCCGCCCCTTCAACCACCGTTTGCCCCACCTGTGACAGAGTCTGTAGGTCCCGCATTGGACTCATCAGTCACCTGCGAACTCATTTTTAGTGTGGAAGCAAGTCATCCTCGGTTCCGAGGGACTGCCTAAGAAGAAGAAGCAGCTGGAGGAGCCCCAGCCTTTGCTCTTGTCCAATAGGTTTGAGGTTCTTGCTGTCTGTGTGGATGAGGGAAAAGCCCGCAGGGTGGATGAGCAAGCTGACCATGGCACCATGGTGCAGGAGGCCATTCAAGTTGGGGGAGTGAAAGGGAATGTAGTTGTAGTAGGGGACAGTATAGTCAGGGAGATAGATACTGTTCTCTGCAGCCGCGACCGAGAGTTCCGAAGGTTGTGTGTTATGCCTGCCCAATGCCAAGGTTAAAGACATCTCTTTGCGGCTGGAGGAGAATTTGGAGGGGGAGGATCCAGTTGTCGTGGTCCACGTAGGAACCAACGACATAGGTAGAACTAGGAATGAGGTTCTGCTGAGGGAGTTTGAGGAGCTAGGATCCAAATTGAAGAGCAGAACCTGAAAGGTATTACCTGAGCCATGCGCAAATTGGCATAGAGACAAACAGATTAGAGGTTTAAATGTGTGGCTCAACGAGTGGTGTGGGAGAAAGGGGTTTCAGTTCATGGGGCACTGGCACCAGTACTGGCGAAAGAGGGAGCTGTTCCATTGGGACGGGCTCCACTTAAACCGGGCTGGGACCAGTGTCCTGGCAAACCGAATAACTAGGGCAGTAGACGGGGCTTTAAACTAATGAAGGGAGGTGGCAGGATTCGGGGAAGAGTAAATTTAAAAGCAGCGAGATGCCTCTATTCAAGAAAGGAGGGAGATAGGAAGTAGGAAACTAGGCCAGTTAGCCTAACAGCTGTCATTAGGAAAATGCTGGAATCCATTATTAAGGAAGTAGTAGCAGGACATTTAGAAAGTTATAATGCAATCAAGCAGAGCATGGTTTTATGAAAGGGAAATCGTGTTTGACAAATTTATTAGAATTCTTTGAGGATGTAACGAGCAGGGTGGATAAAGGTGAGCCAGTAGATGTAGTGTATTTGGATTTCCAGAAGGCATTTGATAAAGTGCCACATAAAAGGTTACTGCACAAGATAAGAGCTCATGGTGTAGGGAGTAATATATTAGCATGGATAGAGGATTGGCTAACTAACAGAAAATAGAGTGTCGGGATAAATGGGTCATTTTCAGTTTGGCAATCTAACTAGTGCCACAAGGATCAGTGCTGGGGGCTCAACTATTTACAATCTGTATTAATGACTTGGATGAAGGGACCGAGTGTACTGTAGCCAAATTTGCTGATGATACAAAGATAGGTGGGAAAACCAGTTGTGAGGAGGACACAGAGCCTGCAAAGGGATATAGATAGGTTAAGTGAGTGGGCAAAAATTTGGCAGATGGAGTATAATGTGGGGAAAATGTGAAGTTATCCACTTTGGTAGGAAGAATAGAAAAGCAAAATATTATTTAAATGGAGAGAGACGACAGAATGCTGCGGTACAGAGGGATCGGGGTGTCCTCGTGCATGAAACACAAAGTTAGCGTGCAGCTACAGCAAGTAATTAGGAAGGCGAATGGAATGTTGGGCTTTATTGCAAGGGGGGTGGAGTATAAAAGTAGGGAAGTCTTGCTACAACTGTACAGGGTGCTGGTGAGACCACACCTGCAGTACTGCGTAAAGTTTTGGTCTCCTTATTTAAGGAGGAATATACTTGCATTGGAGGCAGTTCAGAGAAGGTTCACTAGGTTGATGTTTTCCCCTCGTGGGGAAATCTAGAACTAGGGGGCATAGTTTCAGAATAAGGGGTCGCCCATTTAAGACTGAGATGAGGAGGAATTTCTTCTTTCAGAGGGTCGTGAATCTGTGGAATTCTCTACCCCAGAGAGCTGTGGAGGCTAAATCGTTGAATATATTCAAGACAGAGATCGATTGATTTTTGGATATTAAGGGAATCGGGGCTATAAGCATAGTGCCAGAAAGTGGAGTTGAGGTAGATGATCAGCCATGATCTTATTGAATGGCGGAGCAGGCTCGAGGGGCCGAATGGCCGACTCCTGCTCCTAATTCTTATGTTGTTATAAATAGAGGATTGGTTTAAAAACATAAAACGGAGAGTAGGGATAAACGGGTCTTTTTCAGGTTGGCAGGCTGTATCTAATGGGGTGCCGCAAGGATCAGTGTTGGGGCCTCGGCTATTTACAATCTACATTGACCTAGATGAAGGGACCGAGTGCAATGTATCCAAGTTTGCTGATGATACAAAGCTAGATGGGACAGTAAGCTGTAAGGAGAACACCGAGTCTGCAAAGGGATATAGATAGACTGAGTGAGTGGGCAGATGGAGTATAATGTGGGGAAATGTGAGGTTATTCACTTTGGTAGGAAGAATAGCAAAACAGAATATTTTTTAAATGGTGAGAAACTTTTAAATGTTGGTGTTCCGAGAGATTTGGGTGTCCTTGTGCAAGAAACACAGAAAGCTAGCATGCAGGTACAGCAAGCCAAATGGCATGTTGGCCTTTATTGCAAGGGGGTTGGAGTATCAGAGTAAGGAAGTCTTGCTGCAATTGCACAGGGCCTTGGTGAGACCACACCTGGAGTACTGGGCACAGTTTTGGTCTCCTTATCTAAGGAAGGATATACTTGCCTTGGAGGCGGTGCAACGAAGGTTCACTAGATTGATTCCTGGGATGAGAGGGCTGTCCTATGAGGAGAGATTGTGTAGAATGGGCCGATACTCTCTGGAGTTTAGAAGAATGAGAGGTGATCTCATTGAAACATACAAGATTCTGAAGGGATTGACAGGGTAGATGTTGAGAGGTTGTTTCCCCTGGCTGGAGAGTCTAGAACTAGGGGGCATAGTCTCAGGATAAGGGGTCGGCCATTTAAGACCGAGATGCGGAGGAATTTCTTCACTCAGAAGGTTGTGAATCTTTAGAAATCTCTGTCCCAGAGGGATGTGGATGTTGAGTCTTTGAGTATATTCAAGGCTGAGATCGATAGATTTTTGGACTCTCGGGGAATCGAGGGATATGGAGATCGGGCGGGAAAGTGGAGTTGAGGTCGATGATCAGCCATGATCTTACTGAGGGGCCTTATGTCCTACTCCTGCTCCTATTTCTTATGTTGTTTTCTAAGCTTGAATGCGATGTCTGTATCATCCCATATTTGTGTAAGTGAACGGTCAATATCTCCCATTCGTAGAAGAATCCTACTGATGCGTGTATCCCTGTTGTGAATGTAATGTGAATGAAGCACCGACAAATCCAAAGCAGAATGGAATGGTTTCAGCTATAAAACTGAAGGGCTATGTAGCAAGTTAGTTTGTTACACTGCAGTGCACTGGCAGCAGTTTGATGGCCAGGTTGTACTAGCCATGAATGAATTGAGCCATTTTGCTGCAGCACTTGTGTTCCTCTAATGCAGTGCGAATGAGTTAAGCTGTACACACCATGGTACGTGTACCTCTTTCTGTCTCCTGCATAGCGTCTTATATTGGGACTTTGTGGTTGAAGTGTTCGGATACATTTTCAGCGACTCCACACCAGGGATACACAGTTGTAAAATCGACCCTTTTGTGTTGATTGGAGAGGCCAGATAACTGCTTGAGAGTTGACCTCTGTGGAATGTAAACGCATTGCTATTGTATTTCACAGTTGCACCGCTGAAGAACTGCTGAGTAATTACACTGATCCAGCTAGAAATTCATCGTCGCACATACTTCGAGTTACTGCAGGAGTACAGGAAATTTAAGTTATCAAACTGAACTTGTTCAAGTTATGGATTAAATAATAGAGTTTTTTTTAAATCTGAAACTCGCAAAGTATTTTGACATGTATTTCCTCATATTCTAGATGTGCGGCTAAAGAAACTGGCCGATGAAAAGGAAGAATTACTTGCACAGGTAATTTATTTGCACAGGTAATTAACTTAAGTACACGCAGCTTGGGGGGGGGGGGGGAAATAAAATGCAATAGGTAAAAATCTTGCAGTATTAAAAGGAAGGACTTGTGGGTAGTGTGTTAGACACTGGCCTTTCAACTCTGTGACTTGGGTACAGCACAAAACAGCCCTTAATTGGGCAACGGTTTGCAAGGTCATTCAGAAGCCGCAAAATGATCGAAGTTCCTCGAGGACCAGGTGGTGTGGTGTGGGAAGTGAGAGGAAATGCCACGCTGGTGCAGTCTGAGATTGCGGCAGAGTAGTTCCTGGCTTTGCTTCATCCGACCTGGAACTGTTTGATGCCGACACTTGCTGTCTGAAATGGGAAGAGTTCCATTCCCCAGCGCCAACATACCTCACTTTAATAAGAACAAGAAAGGCTTGTATTTGTTTAATATCTTATCCCGTTTCTCTGGAACATCCCAAAGCATTTTGCATATAATGAATTACTCTGAAATGCTTTGGTTGTTTACGTAGATACATTCAAGTACATAATGAATAAATACACTACTACTGATGGCAGTAGGCAGATTAAGGCACTGGGTTGGATATCTTTCAGCAGCAGATAAGGATAGTGGAATACTCGCCACTTGCCCGGATGGGTGGAGCTGCAACAACACTCAAGAAGCTCGACACCATCCGGACAAAGCAGTCCGCTTGATTGGCAGTCCATCCACCACTTTTAAACATCCACTTCCTCCACCGCCGACGCACCGTGGCTGCAGTGTGTACCATCCACAGGATGCACTGCTGCAACTCGCCAAGGCTTTTCGACAGCACCTCACAAACCCGCAACCTCCACCACCTAGAAGGACCAGGGCAGCAGGTGCATGGGAACACCACCACCTCCCAAGTTCTCCTCCAAGTCACACACCATCCTGACTAGACATATATCGCCATTCCTTCTTGTCGCTGTGTCAAAGTTCTGGAACTCATTACCTAACAGCACTGTGGGAGTTCCTGCAGCAGTTCAAGCAGGAGGTCCACCACCAGCATCTCCCAGGGCAACTAGGGATAGGCATTAAATGCCAGTATTGCCAGTGATGCCCACATCCTGAAGAATTATTTTCTTTAAAATAATCTTTTTATTCTACTTTTGTTCTTTACAACAATTTCTGATGTATTTGGAGAATCTGGTCCTTGAGGATCTTCGATCATTCAGTGTCTAAGGGGTACATGGGGTTGCCAGCTGACTTACTTCTTTGGTCAGTTCAAAAGTTCATACAATTCTGTCTGTGCCATTTCTGAACGGAGAGTGTTTAAAATTTGTGTAAATATTTGATTCTGTTAAAAATAACAGAGTGGTCTGGTGCTATGAATTACAAATATCTTATACTGATGTTAGCAGTGTATATTCTTCCTGTAAGCCATTGATGATATCCATGTCAGCTTGTAAAATTGCACAATTCCACATGGAAAAACTTAGTGCAGAATCCTGTCAGCATATTAATATTAAGTGATATTATGTGTCGAAGTTACAACAGAAAAGATGACATTTCTCCCTGGCAATAGATCTTGAAATGTTTCATGGTGAACTGTCTTGCAAGACAGCTCAGTGTGTTTGTGCTCTTGTGGAGCACACGGTAACTCTCATCGGCAGCTCATTTATCTTCATTTTGTTAAGAGTACCCTTGGGATGGCTCACAAAATTTACCATGTATTTGTGAGTTTTTCCTTTAAGTCCATCAGGTTCTTTGCTTTTAAAAAAAAAAAAAAAAAAAACCTAACCGTATATTTTTCAGTTCGCAACTGACTGCCGTGTATCTTAATGATGACTGTACCCAACAGATTATTTCCCACTCTAGAATGCAATGTAAGCATTCTTCATAACAACAGCAAACTTTTCCAGGCTACCCCTTAGCTCTGGCAGAGGACCATTCAATTCTCACTCAAAGGCCTAGAAATTGGGTTGGGGCGCCAAAGTGGCGCAAAAGTCGCCTGAGCGCAGGATTTAGCGCAGCGATTGGAGTAATACCAATCGCCAGAAATTCAGTTTCAGTGCCGCTCGAGGGACACGGGGCGAGGCTCGAGGCGCTCCGCGTCCCTCTTAGGGCGCTGAAACTGATTATCGCAGCGCAACGTGCCGCAGCGCCACACGCTGCAGCATGGCACGCTGCGGTACTGCAGGCCTTCCTCCCACTGTTAAGGGGGAGGTGCCTGCAACAGCGCGATCCCCGCTCACGAGTGCCGGCAAATGAGCCCGTTCGCTACCAAATATCGCGAACGGGGCGCTGCGCACACCGATGACGTCATCGGTGGCGGCGCAGCACAACAGGCTAATGCCACCATTAGCGCCCCTCCTGAATATCGCGGGAGGCGCAGCCAGTGGCGCTACAGCCACTGCCTGCCTCTTTAGGCGCTAACAGGTGGCGCTACTCACCCAATTTCTCCCCCATAGGGTATAGGTCACTCATTCCGAATCTCCTTTCCCCCTATAAGTTGGTAAGTTTTGCCAGACCTCAGCAGGCTTACACCGGCATTTCATAGTACAGTTGTGGAGAAGTAATCCGACCAGTCTTTTGGGTGGGGAAAAAGACAGAGAAGAAGGGAAATGAGGCGTTGGAAAACTAAGATCAGTCTCAAACCGCAGGAAAAAAAATTCTGTTGTTTGATTACAGAAAGCCATTGATGATTTTTAACATTCCTTTAGCCTGAGATCACAGCCTCCTGACTGAAAAAGGTGTGGTAGTGGTGTGGGCCTTTTGGTCAATGTTGAACCTGTTTCGCAGAGCGGTTTTCAGTATTTAAAAGCTTTCTTCTTGCATGAAACATATATTTATATCCCTCAACAAGGGACATTTTAGTGTGAGTGATTTACTTAGATGTCTCCTTCCACTTGTCTGAATATGTGCTCCCAGTATTTCAATTGTTGGAGCTTATTGGTTGCCCTCTGGTCACTTTGCTTTGGTAGATCAGAAAGCTGAAATTGCAGTTGGAAGAGGAACGACAGAAGAACTCTAAGATTGAAAATGTGCTCACAGATTCTGATCGACTAGAAAATGGCACAGATCTACAAATTCTTGAAATGCAGAGTAAGTTCATTGGGTATTCTGTGTGCATTCCATGGGTCTAAAGCTAACACGCCTGCTAATTAGTAACCGAAAGATTTCATTATCGGGTTCCTCCCCAACCCACCCTCTGTTCTCCTGAAGGTGCTGACATATGCTGAGGTATAGTTCCTTGTGCCATTGCAGACCTCGGGTCCCTTGTCCAAGCGACCAAGAGTTGAGCCAATGAGTGTTAATGAGCTGTACATATGCGAAAGGTATCCTTGCCCAGTTGTCTGCACATGTAGGGATGTGGAGTGCTGTCAGCATCCAGGAGTGAAATCCTTGACTGTTCTGCCCCCATGACTCTGTTAAAAACCAGCATATGTGTTGAGTGATTCCACTATCAAACAATAAAAGGCTCTGGTCATGTAACGAGAAGATATATTTTTAGCAGATCAGTGTATTTCCCGCATAAGATATTTTGCATTCCATTGAATAGGATATCAATAGGAGCTTTTGAGCCTTGACTTCTAGTCATTGCTGATGCCTTGTTGCCCTCTGCCTTGTACAGGAAACTTTTTTTTTATCCGGCACCGACGGGACCAGCGTGGTGCCAGTTGATCAAAAAGTCCGGATTACAGAGAGGTATACTTACCAAGGTACGAGAGCCCCGTACACTGCCACAGGTGCAGGAGCCCGGGTTACATGGCACTTGTGCAGGAGTCCCTGTTACACGGCCACAGATCCAGGAGTCCCTGTTGCACGGCCATAGGTGCAGGAGCCCCGGTTACATGGCACCTAATATATAGTAAAACTTACCTGAACCTACTCCTGAATTTTGCCGGTTAAGAGAGATTTCCGAATATTTAGGTGCCGGTTAAAAGCAAGTTTCCTGTACTACTAGTTTTGTTGTCAAGTTAAGTCTTAACTATTTTTTGAACCTTGTTTGATCCTACTGAACTCCTCCCTGTTATTTTCTGAGTTGGTTGCGTTATATCTCCTCACTCTGTGTTTCCGTTCAGGAGATGCGAATAGGCAGTTGAGTGAGTACAAGTTTAAACTGTCTAAGGCAGAACAGGATATCGCCACTGTTGAACAAAATGTGAGTGCCTTTCATATTGTCGTCATTTTTCTAAATGTTGGTCCGCTGAAGCTCTGACAATTTTATCTGCCTTGTAATTGTGCACAAATATTTATTTATATGTATTATACTCCTGTATGCCTGTATTTTCTGTCCACAAACTTCACTTCCTATTGTCACCATTTTTGATTTTGCTTTTTGTGTCACATTTGACATTAAAAATGTTTACTTAAATAAGTATAATGGAAATTCTGTATGTAAACAGGTCCTGGTGATGCTGTAGTAGACTGTGGCTACTAGATTGCTTTGTAGCTCCACTAACAAACAGTGAGCAATGCCATAGGAGATTTACTAGTAAATTAAAATAAGTGATGGATGTGTCACCAATTTTTGTTGGTGTCTAAAGAATGCTGTTTAGTGTCTGAGGTTGAAGATATCCGTGACTGAGATAAGATTGATAATACTTTGCCTCGGGTCTAGAGTGTGGTGGCAGGAAGTTCTTTGGCGAAACATTTCTTGGCACAGGCCAGCTTAAAAACTTGCATGTTTACGTATAATTGTCTGCTCACAGCAAACTTCATCGTTCAGGTAGTACTGAGGCAAACAGACCAGGAAGATCCCAGCTTCTCACCTGTCCAGAGGTAGCTGATCTCAATTGAAGATAGGGAGAGTTGGATATGTGTGTGTGTAAATATAATCTTTTAAATGGGTGTACAGTATATTATATCTGTTAGAATTATGTCCTGTATTAATTTCACTTATTTTTCTATTTGAATTTTTGTTCCTTTTCACCACCCCACTCTTTAGGTCAGGGGGTTTCCATCATGCATTCCCTCAGACTTAATGATCCACCCAGGAAACTCGATCCTATTTGTGCTGATATTTCTTATTTGATGGTGTCTTGCTTGAGATTTCTGGGCCTGCATGTTTCGTACGGGCTGTTGCCTTAAACCCTTAATCAGATCACAAAGATCCTGAGATATATGGGAACATGGATTTAAATGTTGTGTCTCCAAAGGGTGCATGATCCATACTTCTGTGGCTCACAAAGACAAATACTTGGACACCCCTTCTTTAGGTGCCCCCATGTCTCCCACCAGAAAAGTCAGGGGACCTCTTCAAAAGCTTGTACCAAAGCTGTTCTGCAGCTGCATAGTTAGGTGTCCGAGAGAAATGCAGATTCGCTCACCCCGTCATCCCTTTTGGCAAAAGATCTCTTTCACACAGCGACTCTCTCCTTGGCTCCGCTGGGCTGTAGGAATCTGCCGTGGTGGAAGAATTCCAATGTATTTTCATTGTTGATGAATTGTAAGTTTGAATACAAAGAACACAGTTACGACTACAATTCGAATAGCAAACAGAGGAAATCTTTCCTTCCCTTCCTCCCAGCCATAGAGAGAGTCAGCCTGCTGAAGCCTTGTTCTACCACCCTGTGGCATATGTACTTACACCAGCCTGCTGTGTTCAGGGTCTCAACTTTTGAAAGAGCTGGTTATTTTTCCATCACGTTCTAGGGAGCTGCTGCTTACAAAGACAGGTTTTGTCTGCATATTATCATAACAATGCTTTGCTGTGTGGTTACGTGGAATATTTATTGCAGACACTATATGGGGAAGTGGGGGGGGGAATCTGAAACTTTTTAGCTCTCAGCCATGGGTCAGTGGGTAGCACACTCGCCTCCAGAGTCGGAAGGTCGTGGGTTCAAGCCCCACTCCAGAAACTTGAGTGCACAGTCCAGGCTGGCACTTCAGTGCAGTGCTGAGTGCTGCACTGTGGGGAGGTGGGACGGGTGCCCTCTTTCGGATGAGCCGTTAAACCGAGGCCCTGTCTTCTCTCGCAGGTGGGCGTAAAAGTTCTAAGAAGAGCATGTGAGTTCAGCTGGTGTCCTGGCCAACAACACTTTTTAAAAAAAAAAAAGAAGAAACAGTTTAATTGGTTATTTATCTCGCTGCTGTTTGTGGGACCTCGCAAATCGGCTGTCGCGTTTTCCTACCTTATAAAGTAAGAAAAAGACTTGCTTTTATATGGCTCCTTTCATGACCTCGGGACATCCAAAAGCGCTTTACAGCGAATGAAGTGCAGTTTTAGTTGTAATGTAGGAAATGCGCCAGCCAATTTGCGCACAGCAAGCTCCCACAAACAGCAATGAAATAAATAACCAGATGATGCGTTTTAGGTGTTGGTTGAGGGGCAAATGTTGCCCAGGACACTGGGAGAACTCCCCTGCTCTTTTTTGAATGGTGGGATCTTTTATACCCAACTGAGACGGCAGGCGGGACCTCACGGCATTCCTTTGGTACTGCACAGAAGTGCTAGTCTAGATTTTGTGCTCAAGTCTCTGGAGTGGGACTCGAACTCACAACCTTTTGACTCAGAGGCAAGTGTGCTACCACTGAGCCAAGACTGTGGCACCTATCTACAGTATATTACAGAAGTGACTGCACTTCAAAGTACTTTATTGTTTGTGAAATGTTTTGGAACATCCTGAGGTTGTGAAAGGTGCTATATAAATGAAAGCTTGTTCTTTCTAGACTTCTGTTTCAAATTTTCAAGAAGTCAAGTACAGTAACTGCTCCCAGATAATGTGCACTATGCTTCCTAATTATTTACTGGACCATATTTACTAGGTCTGCTATGCCATTTATGCTTAGAGATGCATTTTAATATAAGATCCAATTTGGATCCTTTCCTGTATTGCCATAGAAATATCCTCTATTTTTGGATTCATCAACATAAGGAAACTTTTTTGCAGTATTGGTGCATTGAAGATTGGCAGCTGGCCTCTCTTAACTCAGCTGTGGTGACTTGATCATCACTTTCTCAAACTTGGAGCTTGTGTTTCCCTCCAGTGATTATCAATCATTTAGTTTTTTGGAGCATTATCCAAAGCATTGAATCATAATTTAAAGATTTTAATCCTTGAATATAGTTTTGAAATGTAGTGTGGATGTAACAAACACTACTTAATCCAAATTAGATTTTTTAAAACCAATTACCCTATGGAAATATCTCCATGCAGTTTCCTGTGGCGGCAATATTGTGGCTTACGTTTTTTGTTTGGATTTGCAGGTTGCCAGACTTGAAGGACAGGTGCTTCGTTATAAAACAGCAACAGAAAACTCCGAAAAAATAGAGGATGAACTAAAAGCAGAAAAGAGGAGGCTGCAGCGAGAGGTACGAAGACTTAATTGTACTTCATAGTAAATGCTGCTATGCTGTTCGGAGTTACTGAAACAAGTTGTAATTTTCAAGTGATTCTATACGGGAATGGAACGAAGCAAATACTTCCTTCCGAGATTCAGCACAGGCACGGTGGGCTAAATGGCCGCTTATGCTTAAGTAGCCTCTTCCATTCCAGCCTAAAAGTCATGAGTCATTTTGGACTTGACACATTTTATTCTCACTTATATTTGCTTCCCTGCTGTTCTAATGCTAGCTGCCAAATTATGGTTCTTAATGGTGTGATGCTGCACCATTTCAATATCATTTTCAATATGTTGTTCTGTGTTTAACAAACAATTTTTTTAATGATTTAAGTTCAGTATTATAATACTTTTGCTCAGCCCCAAGACACCACTCCAAAGCAAATAAGCAGCAGGCAGGTAGTGCAGGGGTCCCCTGTGGACATCCCCCTCTCAAACAGATACACCACTTTGAGTACTGTTGTGGGGGATGGCTTATCAGAGGAAGGCAGCAGCAGCCAACTTCCTGGCACCAGGGGTGGCTCTGCTGCACAGGACGGGAGGAAAAAGAGGGGTAGAGCTATAGTAATAGGGGATTCTATTGTAAGGGGAATAGATAGGCGTTTCTGCGGCCGCAAACGAGACTCCAGGATGGTGTGTTGCCTCCCTGGTGCAAGGGCCAAGGATGTCTCAGAGCGGCTGCAGAACATCTTGGAAGGGGAGGGTGAACAGTCAGTTGCCGTGGTGCATATAGGCACCAACGATATAGGTAAAAACCAGGATGAGGGCCTAAAAGCTGAATATAGGGAGTTAGGAGGTAAATTTAAAAAATAGGACCTCAAAGGTAGTAATCTCAGGATTGCTACCAGTGCCACGTGCTAGTCAGAGTAGAAATAGAAGGATATTTCAGATGAATACGTGGCTAGAGGAATGGTGCAACGGGGAGGGATTCAAGTTTCTGGGACATTGGAACCGGTTCTGGGGGAGGTGGGACCAGTTCAAACCGGACAGTTTGCACCTGGGCAGGGCTGGAACCGATGTCCTAGGGGGAGTGTTTGCTAGTGCTCTGGGGGAGGGTTTAAACTAAAATGGCAGGGGGTTGGGAACCTGAACAGGGAGACAGAGGAAAGGGAAACAAGGATAAAAGCAAAAGATAGGAAGGAGAAAAACAAAAGTGGCAGTCAGAGAAATCAACGGTTTAAATCAAACGTGGCCACAGTAAATAATAATTCTAATAGGTCTAAGAGCGTTAAAAAAACAAGCCTGAAGGCTTTGTGTCTTAATGCGAGGAGCATTCATAATAAGGTGGATGAATTGGCTGCGCTAATAGAGGTAAATGAATATGATTTGGTTGGGATTACAGAAACGTGGCTCAAGGATGGCCAAGGCTGGGAACTCAACATCCAGCAGTATTCGATATTCAGGAAAGATAGGCAAAAAGGAAAGGGAGGCGGGGTAGCATTACTGGTTAAAGAAGGGATTAACACAATTGTAAGGAAGGATATTAGCTCTGATGATGTGGAATCTGTATGGGTAGAATTGAGAAATACCAAGGGGCAGAAAACGTTAGTGGTATATAGACCTCCAAACAGTAAGGCGGAGGTTGGGGATGGCATTAAAAGGGAAATTAAAGAAGCGTGCAATAAGGGCACAGCAGTCATCATGGGTGACTTTAATCTACATATAGATTGGGCTAACCAAATTAGTAACAATACTGTGGAGGAGGAATTCCTGGAGTGTTTACGGGATGGTTTCCTGGACCAATATGTCGAGGAACCAACCAGAGATCAGGCCATCTTAGCCTGGATATTATGTAACGAGAAAGGATTAATTAGCAATCTTGTTGTACGAGGCCCCTTGGGTCGGAGTGATCATAATATGATCGAATTCTTCATTAACATGGAGAATGAAGTAGTTGACTCAGAGACTAGGGTCCTAAATGTAAATAAAGGAAACTACGATGGTCTGAGGCGCGAGTTGGGTAGGATTGATTGGGGAATGTCACTCAAAGGGTTGACGGTGGATAGGCAATGGCAAACATTCAAAGACCGCATGGATGAACTACAGAATTTGTTCATCCCAGTTTGGCATAAAAATAAAACAAAAAAGGTGACTCAACCGTGGCTAACAAGGGAAATTAGGGATAGCATAAGATCCAAGGAGAGGACATATAAATTGTCCAGAAAAAGCAATAATCCTGAGGATTGGGAGCAGTTTAGGATTCAACAAAGGAGGACAAAGGGATTAATTAAGAAGGGGAAAATAGAATATGAGAGTAAGCTTGCAGGGAACATAAAAACTGACTCTAAAAGCTTTTATAGATATGTGAAGAGAAAAAGATTGGTGAAGTCAAGCGTAGGTCCCTTGCAGTCAGAATCAGGGGAATCTATAATGGGGAACAAAGAAATGGCAGACCAACTAAATACATATTTTGGTTCTGTCTTCACAAAGGAGGACACAAATAACCTCCCAGAGATGCCGGGGAACATAGGGTCTGATGAAAGGGTGGAACTGAAAGAAATCAGTATTTGTAGGGAAATGGTGTTAGGGAAATTGATGGGACTGAAGGCCGATAAATCCCCAGGGCCTGATAATCTACATCCTAGGGTACTTAAGGAAGTGGCCCTAGAAATAGTAGATGCATTGCTGATCATCTTCCAACATTCGATGGACTCTGGAACAGTACCCATGGATTGGAGGATAGCTAATGTTACCCCACTATTCAAAAAAGGTGGTAGAGAGAAAATGGGGAATTACAGACCAGTAAGCCTGACATCGGTAGTGGGGAAAATGCTGGAGTCCATTATAAAAGATGTAATAGCAGAGCACTTGGAAAACAGTGACAGGATCGGACAAAGTCAACATAGATTCACAAAAGGTAAATCGTGCTTGACTAATCTAATGGAATTTTTGGAGGATGTAAATGGTAAAATAGATAAGGGAGAACCAGTGGATGTGGTGTATCTGGACTTTCAGAAGGCCTTCGATAAGGTCCTGCGTAAGAGATTAGCGTGTAAAGTTAAGGCACATGGGATTGGGAGCAAGGTATTGATTTGGATAGAGAACTGGTTGGCAGACAGAAAGCTAAGAGTTGGAATAAACGGGTCTTTTTCCGAATGGCAGGCAGTGACTAGTTGGGTACCGCAGGGATCGGTCCTTGGACCCCAGCTATTCACAGTATATATAAATGATCTGGACAAGGGAACTAGATGTAATATCTCCAAATTTGCAGACGACACAAAGCTGGGTGGACGTGTGTGCTGTGAGGAGGATGTCGAGAAACTCCAGGATGATTTGGACATGTTGGGTGATTGGGCAGAAACATGGCAGATGCAATATAACGTGGATAAATGTGAGGTTATTCACTTTGGTGGCAAAAACAGGAAGGCAGATTATTACCTAAATGGCAATAGATTGGGAGAAGGGGAAGTGCAACGAGACCTGGGTGTCCTTGTGCACCAGTCGCTGAAGGTAAGCATGCAGGAGCAGCAGGCGGCTAAGAAGGCAAATGGTATGTTGGCCTTCGTAGCGAGAGGGTTTGTGTACAGGAACAAGGATGTCTTGCTGCAGTTGTACAGGGCCTTGGTGAGACCACATCTTGAGTATTGTGTGCGGTTTTGGTCACCTTATCTGAGGAAGGATGTTCTTGCCATGGAAGGAGTTCAGCGAAGATTCACCAGGCTGATACCTGGGATGGCAGGAATGATGTATGAGGAGAGATTGGGTCGATCGGACTTGTACTCACTGGAGTTTAGAAGAATGAGACGTGATCTCATTGAAACTTATAAAATTCTGACAGGACTGGACAGACTAGATGCAGGAAGGATGTTCCCGATGGTCGGGGAGTCCAGAACCAGGGGACACAGTCTAAGGATAAAGGGTAGGCCATTTAGGACAGAAATGAGAAGGAATTTCTTCACCCAGCGAGTGGTGAACCTGTGGAACTCTCTACCACAGAAGGCGGTGGAGGTCAGTTCATTAAATATATTCAAGAAGGAGTTGGATATATTTCTTAAAGCTAAAGGGATCAAGGGGTATGGGGAGAAAGCAGGGACCGGGTACTGAATTTGGATGATCAGCCATGATCACATTGAATGGCAGAGCAGGCTCGAGGGGCCGAATGGCCTACTCCTGCTCCTATCTTCTATGTTTGGCTTTTCTTACTATGATACTTATAAAATGCATGTTCAGTTTTTTATGTATTAAATTGTGAAGAGAAATATGTTTGAATCCTCAAACTTTATTTCCCTACAACCCCCTCCAGGCTTTTATTTTTAGTTGTTCCTGGGATGTTGGCATCGCTGGCAAGGCCAGCATTTACTGCCCATCCCTAGTTGCCCTTGAGAAGGTGGTGGTGAGCCGCCTTCTTGAACCACTGCAGTCAGTGTGATGAAGATACTCCCACAATGCTGCAATGCTGTTAGGGAGGGAGTTCCAGGATTTTGACCCAGTGACGATGAAGGAACGGCAATATATTTCCAAGTCAGGATAGTGTGTGACTTGGAGGGGAACTTGCAGGTGATGGTGTTCCATCAGTGCCTGCTGCCCTTGTCCTTCTAGGTGGTAGAGGTTGCGGGTTTGGGAGGTGCTGTCGAAGAAGCATTGTCGAGTTGCTGCAGTGCATCTTGTAGATGGTACACACTGCAACCACGGTGCGCCGGTGGTGGAGGGAGTGAATGTTTTAAGGTGGTGGATGGGGTGCCAATCAAGCGGGCTGCTTTGTCCTGGATGTTGGTGAGCTTCTTGAGTGTTGTTGGAGCTGCACTCATCCAGGCAAGTGGAGAGTATTCACTCACACTCTTGACTTGTGCCTTTTAGATGGTGGAAAGGCTTTGGGGAGTCAGGAGGTGAGACACTCGCCGCAGAATACCCAGCCTCTGACCTGCTCTTGTAGCCACAGTATTTTTCTGGCTGGTCCAGTTAAGTTTCTGGTCAATGGTGACCCCCCCAGGATGTTCATGGTGAGGGATTCAACAATGGTAATGCCGTTGAATGTCAAGGGGCGTTGGTTAGAATCTCGCTTGTTGGAGATAGTCATTGCCTGGCACTTATGTGGCGTGAATATTACTTGCCACTTACTAGCCCAAGCCTGAATGTCATCCAGGTCTTGCTGCATTCGGGCATGGACTGCTTCATTATCAGAGGAGTTGCGAATGGAACTGAACACTGCAATCATCAGCGAACATCCCCACTTCTGATGGAGGGAAGGTCATTCATGAAGCAGCTGAAGATGGTTGGGCCTAGGACACTGCCCAGAGAAACTCCTGCAGCGATGTCCTGGGGCTGTGATGATTGACCTCCAACCACCACAGCCATCTTTCTTTGTGCTAGGTATGACTCCAGCCAGTGGAGAGTTTTCCCCCTGACTACAATTTTACTAGGGCTCCTTGATGCCACACTTGATCAAATGCTGCCTTGATGTCAAGGGCAGTCACTCTCATCTCACCTCTGGAATTCAGCTCTTTTGTCCATGTTTTGACCAAGGCTGTACTGAGGTCGGGAGCCGAGTGGTCCTGGTGGAACCCAAACTGAGCATCGGTGAGCAAGTTATTGGTGAGTGTCACTTGATAGCACTGTCGATGACACCTTCCATCACTTTGCTGATGATTGAGAGTAGACTGATTCGACGGTAATTGGCCGGATTGGATTTGTCTTTTTTTTATGGACAGGACACACCTGGGCAGTTTTCCACATTGTCGGGTAGATGCCAGTGTTGTAGCTGTACTGGAACAGCTTGGCTAGAAGTGCGGCTAGTTCTGGAGCACAAGTCTTCAGCATAACAGCGGGATGTTGTCAGGGCCTATAGCCTTTTCTGTATCCAGTGCGCTCAGCTGTTTCTTGATATCATGTGCAGTAAATCGAATTGGCTGAAGACTGGCTTCTGTGATGGTGGAGACCTCAGGAGGAGGCCGATATGGATCATCCACTCGGCACTTCTGGCTGAAGATGGTTGCAAACGCTTCAGCCTTGTCTTTTGCACTCACGTGCTGGGCTCTATCATCATTGAGGATGGGGATATTCATGGAGCCGCCTCCTCCCGTTAGTTGTTTAATTGTCCACCACCATTCACGACTGGATGTGACAGGACTGCAGAGCTTTGATCTGATCTGTTGATTGTGGGATCGCTTAGTTCTGTCTATAGCATGCTGCTTCCATTGTTTAGCATGCATGTAGTCCTGTGTTGCAGCTTCCCCAGGTTGGCACCTCACTTTTAGGTACGCCTGGTGCTGCTCATGGCATGCTCTTCTGCACTCATTGAACCAGAGTTGGTCCCCTGGCTTGGTGGTAATGGTAGAGTGAGGGATATGCCGGGCCATGAGGTTACAGATTGTGGTGGAATACAATTCTGCTGCCACTGATGGCCCATAGCACCTCATGGATGCCCAGTTTTGAGCTGCTAGATCTGTTCTGAATCTATCCCATTTAGCACAAAGGTAGTGCCACATAACACGATGGAGGGTGTCCTCAGTGTGAAGACAGGATTTCGTCTCCACAGGATTATGCGGTGGTCACTGCTACCAATGCTGTCATGGACTAATGCATTAGCGACAGGTAGATTGGTGCAGACGAGGTCAAATAGGTTTTCCCCTCGTATTGGTTCTCTCACCACCTGCCGCTGACCTCGTCTGGCAGCTGTGTCCTTCAGGACTTGGCCAGCTTGGTCAGTAGTGGTGCTGCCGAGTCACTCTTAGTGATGGACATTGAAGTCTTCCACCCAGAGTACGTTCTGTGCCCTTGCTATTCAGTGCTTCTTCCAAGTGGTGATCAACATGGAGCAGTGCTGATTCATCAGCTGAGGGAGGGCGGTAGGTGGTAATTAGCAGGCTTCCTTGCCCTGAAGCCATGAGACTTCATGGGGTCCGGAGTCAATGTTGAGGACTCCCAGGGCTACTCCCTCCCGACTGTATACCACTGTGCTGCCACCCCTGGTGGGTCTGCCTTGCCGGTGGAACAGGACATACCCTGGGATGGTGATGGAGGAGCCTGGGACAGTGGCTGAAAGGTTTGATTCTGTGTGAGTGTGACTGCCAGGCTGTTGCATGCCTAATCCGTGGGACAGCTCTCCCAATTGTGGCACAAGTCCCCAGATGTTAGTGAGGAGGACTTTGCAGGGTTGACTGGGCTGGGTGTGCCGCTGTCGTGTCCGAAGCCGGTGCTGAGGTCGCTGTCAGGTGGTCCGTCCGGTTTTATTCTTATTATTTTAGCGGTTGTGTGCAACTGAGTGGCTTGCTAGGCCATTTCAGCGGGCTGCTAAGAGTCAACCGCATTGCTGTGGGTCTGTTATAACTGATGGAGACTCTCAGAAATTTCTATCTATAATAAAAAATCTTGCATATGCACACACTTCTGAACTACAAAGCATTACTTCTGTTTGTATTTCTGTCATGTTTTTGTGTCGGCTTTTCACATTATATATTCCTATGTCCACATTTATGATGGAAACTGCCTATGTAAACTTGTCATGCTGTAGTTACACCCTCTTGCCAGTAGTGGTCGTGTCATGCCTCAGTTTTGCATCTCCCATCTCTTCAGCCTGTACTGTGGAGAAGCTCCAATGACTCGACTTCTCTGCTTTCTACAATGCCACAAGTCTTTCTATTTAACTATAAATAATATCAAAGTATTATAAGGAGAAAATGTATGGCTTTACAATGGGGACTGAATTATATCTGTGCACACAGTCCAAATATCCCTGCCCTCGAACCTTGCTTTATCTGAGTGCTGCATTCCCTGTGTGCAAATCACAGGAGAGCGAATCGTTTTTTTTTTTTTAAAAAAGGTTGGCCTAGAAAATATTGCTTTTTCCAGGATATGAATTTGCAGTTTATAAAAAGTGACTCAACCTTCAACGATGTACAGGAAACTCTTTTTTACCCGGCGCCGGCGTGGTGCCGGTTGATCAAAAATTCCGGTTTATAGAAACATAGAAGATAGGAGCAGGAGTCGGCCATTCGGCCCCTCGAGCCTGCTCCGCCATTTAATGAGATCATGGCTGATCATCCAAATTCAGTACCCTGTCCCTGCTTTTTCCCCATATCCCTTGATCCCTTGAGCCTTAAGAAATATATCTAACTCCTTCTTGAATATATTTAATGAATTGGCCTCTACTTAATAAGGTACGAGAGCCCCGTACACGGCCACAGATCCAGGTGTCCCTGTTGCATGGCAACAGGTGCAGGAACCCCGGTTACACGGCCACAGATCCAGGCGTCCCTGTTGCACGGCAACAGGTGCAGGAACCCCGGTTACACGGCCACAGATCCAGGCGTCCCTGTTGCATGGCAACAGGTGCAGGAACCCCGGTTACACGGCCACAGATCGAGGAACCCCGGTTACATGGCCACTAATATGAAGTAAAACTTACCTGAACCTACTCCTGAATTTTGCCGGTTAAGAGAGATTGCCGGTTATTTAGGTGCTGGTAAAAAGAGTGTTTCCTGTATTTGGTTATAGTTGTGAATGATTTGAGGCAATTTGGAACTATGCACTGCCCGTGAGTTGTGATTTGTGACTTTTTAAACGGTTTGTGATTTTGGTGTTTCTGTACGGGTGTGCTTTGGGTTTCTGTGGATTTGGACCAGGGGTGCACAGTAACCTGGTATGTTACTTTCCTTAGCTGGGCTTCTAGTTGTAAACATTTAATGTGGAGTTTTAAACTGGAGTTACACTTCGTTATTTTTCGTTGTGTTTGTGTCAGTTCAGTGATGATTACCAAGTTTATCCTTTCCCTCCTCACAGTTACGATCAGCATTGGATAAGAATGAGGAGATGGAAATGACCAATAGCCACTTGGTGAAGCGATTAGAGAAGATGAAAGCCAACCGAAATGCACTACTCTCTCAGCAGTAGAGATCGAAGAGCCAGTGCACTGCATCTTAAACTAACAAAACCTCCATGCGTCGCAATTTATAGACATTTCCCATTGGCACAACCACTTTCAAACACTGAAAGATGTCCTTTAATAAGGCTCTAGTTTTATAAATGTTGGCGTAAAGATTTTGTAATTTATGAGAGAATGATGGCATTGTCTAATGTCGACATGTTTGATAATTGTGAATTGTATTACCTGTTTAGCTCAGTGGGTTAATAGCCTTTGAGGTGGGTTGTGTACTTGGTATGAGTGGTTTAGCAGGTAAATACAAATAGATTGATTGTTCATGACTTTAATACATCAAATTGATTTACATAAACCTCTCTGCTGCTTAGAAATGATAGTGGTTGCTTGAAGGACTGCATGAACAGAACTGATACACAAGATAACCTTGCAAGTCCCTTTTGAAAATCTGGCTGCTCTCATTTGCCAATAGTTCTGTGCAACCACAATGCAGGAATCCCCACTAGACATTTCAAGTGCCTTTTACACGGTGCAATGGAGATTATCTTGATCTGGTTGTTTAATCAACAAAATTTATGGACCATTCATTTGGTCTAAAATATTGTAATCGATGTATTTTAAAAACAAAATGGGAAAATTTCTGGGACAAGTATCTGCCAAAAGACATACTTAATTTTTTCATCATACAGTTTCAAAATGTAGTCTTTTTTTTGTATTATATACAACTTATTCTAGTAAATAAACGGATTGTAGATAAGATTGATAAGTTTTGCATTGGTTTGAAACATCCCTGTAGTTTAGTTTTAGAACACATTATCTGGGCAGCTCTGCTGATCCCCACTACATGGAGTTAAAAACAAATGGAAAGAATTATTTCCTTTGCTGTATAAAATATTGGACTGCGTCTTCAGAATATAACTTGCATTGCTTGTGTATAGGGGTTTGGTCTTTCTGAGAAAACAGGCTTGTGAATGGGGGTTTTGACATTAAATGAAACTGTGGACACTTTATATAGCGAGACCACAGAATTTTATTTTTGTGATTGTTGCATCTCTGTCTTCAAGTAGTAGGAGCACACAGCTACATTAGTGTGCAGGCTGCATCTTAAAACATTTCTTCAACATTTGCCCAGCCAACCACTTAACAGTCTTTAGACAGAGGCGTAACGAAAGAAGAAAAACCTACTGAGCAACTTTCACTATTAACTGTAAGAGGTCAGTAGCCAAATCGATAGCTACAGTTGGCCTGATGTAATTTTATAGCTTTTCACAAGTGACCAGTGTTGTAGCTGAGGGCCAGTCCTGTCAGAGATGTCGGGGCTAATGTCCCTCCAGCTGCCTTTCTCGAACAATATGAGGCAGTACATTAGAAGTGTAAAGTGAATGTAGAATAATAATCATGGGAGATTTCAACCACCTCCAAATAAACTGGCAAGAGGAGGTAGGGAGAGGGGAAAAGGGAATGGAGTTTTTACAGTGTGTATAGGACTCTTTTCTTACGCAGTACCTAAGAACATAAAAATCAGCAGCAGGAGTAGGCCATATGGCCCTTCAAGCCTGTTCCGCCATTTAATAAGATTATGGCTGATCTTTGACCTCAATTCCATTTTCCCGCCCGACCCCCATATCCCTCGATTCTCCGAGTTTTCAAAAATCTATCTCTGCCTTGAATATACTCAACGACTCAGCATCCACAGCCCTTTGGGGTAGAGAATTCCAAAGATTCATAACCCTCTGAGTGAAGAAATTCCTCCTCATCTCAGTCTGAAATGGCCGACCCCTTATCCTGAGACTATGCCCCCTAGTTCTAGACTCTCCAGCCAGGGGGAAACAACCTCTCAGCATCTACCCTGTCAATCCCCCTCAGAATCTTAAATGGTTCAATTTTAATAAGGAGCCCAACAAGAGAGGAATCACTACTGGATCTTGTAATGGGAAAGGAACCAGAGGAGATAAGGGAAGTACGTGTAGTGGAACATCTACACAATAGCGATCATAATGCAGTAAAGTTTAAAATGATGACTGAGAAAGACGTTAGTAAGACAAAGTCCAAAGAAATCGATTGGTGGAAAAAAAATAATTTTGAGCGGATGTGAATGGAACTATTGAAGGTAAACTGGAAAAGCAATTGACGAGATAGAACAGCAGTGGGAAATATTTAAAACGGTGACCAATAGAGTTCAGGAGAAATATATTTTGCTAAAAAAAACAAGAACACACTGGTCCATAATGAAACACCATGGATGAATCAAGAGATGAGGGTAAAATTGAGACTAAAAAAAATGGCATACACTAAGTACATGGACAATAAAGGGAAATACAAAGAGGTTAGGAAAGAAGTCAATCAAACAATTAGGAAAGCATACAGGAACTACTGTATGAAATAAATAAATTTTTTGAGGAATATGAGAAGAAATAATTCTACAGACATCAATAACAAGAAAAATCAGGATTGGGGTAGGACCAATAAGATGCACAAGATAAACTCATAGGGAATGACAGTGAAATGGCAGAAATATTGAGTAGTTACTTTGCCTCAGTATTTACTAGGGAAACTAACAAGGTTGCCATGACATTAGGAGGAGAGATCAAAAAAGATATAAAGACATTTAAGATAGAAAGTGGGGACATACTTGATAAAACTGGTCAGGATTGATTGCATCCGCACATATTAATAAGAAGTTAGGGATGAGATAGCAGAGGCACTACTGCAAATATATAACAAACCATTAGAAAAGTGAAAGACTGTATACTATAAATGGCATGATTTTGAAAACGAGACCTTTGTGCCCATTTGCACAAATCCTTAAAGGTGGCAGGGCAAGTTATCTGGGTTACTTAGGTTTATAAATAGAGGAATATAATGTAAAAGAAAAGAGATCACACTAGAATATTAATCACTGGTTAGGCCTCAGCTGGAGTATTGGGAACAATTCTGTGCACCACACTTCAGGAAAGATGTAAAGGCATTAGAAAGGGTACAGTGGAGGTTGACTAGGATTTTTCCAGCAATAAGGGATTTCAGTTATGAGGAGAGGTTGGAATAGTTAGGACTGTTCGCCTTGGAACAGAGAAGCTGATCCAATCGAGGTTTTCAAGATGAGGGGTTTTGATCAGAGTAAATGGGGGGAAACTATTCCCTCTGGCGAGTGGGTCAATAACTCGAGGTCATGGATTCAAAATCATTGGCAAAAGATCGAGAGGGAAGAGGAGGAGAAATTTTTTCACTGAGTTGTCGGGATCTGGAACGCTCGTCCTGAAAAGATAGTGGAAGTTGATTCCATAACTAATTTTAAAAGGGAGTTGGATGGGTACTCGACGATGAGGAACTTACAGGGTTACGAACAAAAAGCAGGAATGCGTGACTAAGCACGACTGTTCTTTCAAAGAGCCGGCACAGGCACGATGGGCCGAATGGTGGTCTCCTGTGCTGAAGTTTCTATTATTCTATGAATAGTGCCAGAGGACTGGCGGACAGCTAATGTGATTCCTATATTTAAAAAGGGAGATTGAACAAGTTCCAGGAACTATAGACCAATTAGCTTAATGTCAGTGGTAGGAAAGATAATGGAATCTTTACTCAGAGATGTAATAGAAAAATATCTAGAAATCGAAAATATAAGACTAGTCAGCATGGATTTCAAAAGGAAAAGTCATGCTTGACCAACCTTATTGAATTCTTTGAAAAAGCAACAAAGAATAGACACGGGTAATGTAGTAGATGTAATATATTTGAATTTTCAAAAGGTCTTTGATAAGGTACCGCATAGTTGACTCATGACGAAGGCCAGAGCATGTGGAGTCGGGACAGGTAGCAGAATGTATAGTAAGCTGGTTACAAAACAGGAGAGAGAGAGTTGGGGCTGAGGGTGGCTACTCAGACCGACAAAAAGTGGGTAGTGGTGTTCCACAGGCATCGGTGCTGGAATCACTGTTGTTCACAATTTACATTAATGATTTGGACGCTGGCATCGTAAGTACAATTTCAAAATTTGAGGACAACACCAAATTGGAAGGTGTAGATAATACGAAGGAAGAGTGTGACACAATACAGGAAGACATATTTGCCCAGAATTTGCGGTCCTGTTGATGGTGAACTGGCAGCGTTCGCCATCATTTTGCCTTTGAAACTGACGGCACCTCCAGGATTTGGCACATAAGCAGCCGAAAGCAGAAATGCTGAAGTTGCAGTCTGTCATTCACGGCTCCGCCACAGGCTGTGCTGTGGACCCCCCCACCCCCACCACCCAACAGAGCTGGCAATCGGTGAAATCTCTCAAATCAGAGAAACTTACGAAAACTTCAGCTCTTCCGCAGTAATTACGCTGTTAAATACCCCGTTAAAAGTTGGACCCAAAGGGATAAGGTGTAACTGGGGTTTTAACAGCATATTGACTAAAGCGTATGGGCCTGAAAAACTATTTTTAATTTAGGGCCGTGTCAAATTTATCCATGCTAATAAAAATTTACATTTTTTAGAAACTTTAAAAAAAATTAAGTTTGTTCATCTCTTTTTCAAGTTTGCCTTTTCCCCATGGGTGAGCCCCAATTTTTGTTTTGCTGCAACATTTTCAAAAAGTTAGAATTTTAAGAGCTTACCAACGTGTGAGGTGGTACATTTTGGCAAGAGGAATAAGGCGGCCATATGCTGCTTGGGTAATAAGAGTCTGAATGGGGTAGAGGAGCGAAGGGATCTAGGGGTACAGATAGACAAATCACTAAAAGCAGCGGACGCAGGTTAATAAAGCCATTTAAAAAAAAAGGCAGACCAAGCACTGATTCATTTCTGGAGGGATGCAACTGACAAGAAGGGACGTTCTGTTAAACTTGTATCGAACCTTGGTTAGACCATAGTTGGGAGTATTGTGCACAGTTCTGGTCTCCCTATTATAAAAAGGATATAGAGGCATTGGAGAAGGTGCAAAAAAGATTCACAAAGATGATACCAGAACACTGAGGATATACTTATCAGGAAAGGCTGAACAGGCTGGGGCTCTTTTCATGAGAAGAGAAGGTAGACGGGTGACCTGATAGACATCTTTAAGATAAGGGGGCTTGATCTGGTAGACGTAGAGAAAATGTTTCCACTTGTGAGGGAGTCTAAAACTAAAGGTCATAAATATAAGAGCAAAATACTGCGGATGCTGGAAATCCAAAATAACAACAGAAAACGCAAGAAAAATTCAGCAGGCCAGGTAACATCTGTGGAGAGAGAAACATAGTCAACGTTTCAGGTCGAAACCCTTCTTAAGAACTGAGAAAAAAGCAGGAAATGAAACAGATTGAAAAGTCGGTTTGGGGGCTGGCAAATGGGGGAGGGGATGAAAGGACAAAAGGGAAGGTCTGTGGGGGGTGAAGAGACATTAAGAGATATTCAAGGCGAGACGAGATGGTAATAGGCCAGGTAAAGAGACAAAGGATGGCTCTAGATGAAGTGTGAAATGCGCTGGCAGAATGAAAGACAGCTGCCATGTGGGAGAGAGGAAAAAAAAGGAAAATGCACAAACCAAAAGTGTGGATAAAAATATAATAGGGGCCGAGGTTATGATCTGAAATTGTTGAACTCGATATTAAGTCCGGAAGGCTGTAAAGTGCCTAATCGGAAGATGAGGTGCTGTTCCTCGAGTTTACACTGAGCTTCCGTGGAACAATGCAAGAGGCCGCGGACGGTGAGGTCTGAGTGGGAATGGAGCGGTGAATTAAAATGACAGGCGACCGGAAGCTCGGGATCACCCTTACGGACTGAACAGAGGTCATAAATATAAGATAGTCACTGATAAATCCAATAGGGAATTCAGGAGAAACTTCTTTATCCAAAGAACGATAGGAATGTGGAACGTGCTCCCACAAGGAGTTGTTGAGGCAATTCATATAGATGCATTTAAAGGGAAGCTGGATAAGTATGAGGGCAAAAGGAATAGAAGGATATGCTGATGGGGTTAAATGAAGTAGGGGAGGTGGAGGCTCATGTTGAGCATAAACGCCGGCATGGACCTGTTGGGCCGAATGGCCTGTTTCTGTGCTGTACGCTTGATTTGTATAATTTCGCAGCCAGAGCTGTGAAACTCAATTATTTGGCGTTTCGTAGCTTCCTTTGATATTCTATCCACCGCCATGTGCTCAGGCATTGTAACACGTGCACCTGTGGTGGTCTCTGGTATTTGGAGAAAGCCAATGTTTGATCAATATTATTGTGCCCATGCAGCTTATCCCTTTCCCCGGAAGTTGGCCTCATTGATGAGGATTGTGATACTGGTTCCTGGGATATTGCCCAGAAATTCGGGTCCCAACGCGTGAGCACGCACGGGGTACTCACGCGTCGGCCCAACGAAAGTGCCGGTTTCGTGCATGCACTGCGCATGCGCGGGAAACCGGCACTTCCGTTCCCCTGAAAGAAGGGGTTCAGAAGTCGAACGCGTGCGCCGGAGAGGCAGCGCGTGCGCCTGGAACTTCCGTTTTTTTGGCAGGTTTTTCTGGGAGGGTAAGTCTCCAGGAGTTACACTTTTAAAAAGCAGGTGTAAGGCCTGCTTTTAACAAGGTAAGTGGTGAATTAATTAAAATTAAAACATTTTTTCCACAGGTTTATTATTTTTAAATACTTTAAAGAAAGGTAAGTTTATTTTTAGCCCCATTAGAAATGTAATTAATTTTTTCAAAAATTTAAATTATTGTTTAAAATAGTTATTTCATGTAATTTATAGTTTATTTTAAAAATGTGATGGTTTTTAAAAAATTTATTTGACGTTTTAGTGATGTTTTGGGGCTTATAGTATTTATAGGTTTGACAGCTCTTCCTGTCAATTTTATGAATGGGCATTTCCCTGCTACCATTGGCTCTCCATGGCCCACGTGATCCCAGGGGACGCATCGAACTAACTGCGCCCCCTGGGATACGCAAGCACTGCGCGCCGGCAGCTGGAGGAGGCCCAGGATCGGAATCCCACGCGGGCCCACAGCTCAACGGCCGGCGCGCTAGGTAAGTGCAGGTCAGGGGCTTGCACCCGCGGGAAGCCCCCGACCCGAATTTCTGGGCCATTATGTTGGATATCCTGGGTAGGCATTCCTCCTGCCAGCACAGTTGCTAGTGTTATTTTCCTGTCAGTCTACATTTGATCTCTTTTGCTGCCTTTGCTATTAGTGCGAAAGCAGCATTAACAAATAACTATAATGGGTGTTGTCTGGCTGGGAATGACATTGAAGCAGAACAATGCAGTATTCTGTTCAGGTGGCTAAAGTACTGAGATTGTGGAGCTGCAAACTTGTCTCACTTGTCATTGATAAATGTTTAAGATAATGGATTATTCTACTGATTCACTGGAAACTAGTTTTATTCATGTTACCATGTGCTTGTTTGAAATTACTTTGTAAAAGGATGGCATCAACCTCTTGGAACAGATTCCAGCGGTTATAACAATTGCAAATGCTGATCGAGGTATCGTGTCTGTACATCTTTGCCAACTAGAGCACAGCTTCTCACTTGAGGGCATTAAAAGTCAACCACGTGTTTAAAATGTTAAGATTTGATATGGTAGATATGGAAAAACTATTTCCTTTGGTGGGAGAATCAAGAACATGGGACATGATCTTAAAATTAGAGCCAGGTCACTCAGGAGCAACATCAGGAACTTTTACACACACGGTGGTTGAAAAAAAATTGGAATTCTCTCCGCCGCCCCCAGGAAGTTGTGGATGTGGGGACAATTGGAGCTTTCAAAGACGGAGATAGATTTTTATTCAGTAAGGGTATCAAGGGAGATGGAGTAAAGGTGGGCTAATGGAGTTGAGGTGTAGATCAGCCATGATCTGACTGAACGGCGAGAGGCTAAATGGCCGACTCCTGTTCCTAATGTTCCCTAGAGTGTGGGACAGGAGTCACATGTAGGTATAGCAGGTGCATGGTCATCAGTGAACCAGTTGGCATTTTACAAGAACCCACCAACTTTGATGGTAATTTTTTATTTGGTGCCCGTCCACATATTGTCAGGTTTATTGCTATGCTGGGATTTTAACTTGTGACCTCTGCGTTACTAGTTCACTATCCAGCTACTAAGCTACAGAACCCAAATATATTTAAACTTCATACAAAATTCCAGGTGATCCCCACTGCCTGTGAGAAACTGCCACAGCAAGGGGAAATGGTACCTGCAGTTTCAGCACTGGTAGCAGTTGTTCTGAATTAAGGGCAAGTTGCAGGTGGAGCACTTCTCATTCTTTGTTGAACAGGGGGAGTCTGACAATGCTGGCAACTTGTTATTGATTTGAGAGTCAGGTGGAGCACAAAGCTAAGGAAAGTACATGCCTTCTGCAGGGCTGTTGGGTCCTGAAAAGGACTTGTCTTTCTATAGTGCCTTTCATGACCTCAAGATGTCCCAACAGCGAGGTCGGGAGGACCACAATGCAGCCTATGAAACCCAGGCAGAGAGGACCTGCGGGAAGGAGGGAGGAGGACAGTAGGAGTATGTTTGTGTGTGTGTGTGTGTGCTAGGCCGATGTAGCAGAGCCTGGTCTCCAATCGTCTTGGATCCCCTTGCCATTGGACCAAGACCTTGCTCTGTCAAGCCCGTGTGGTAGCTGGTGTGCAACGGCCACCCCACGTTAAAAGAATTCGCGCACAGGCATCTTCCACCCTTTAAAATTAAGTTCGGGACCTGGAACGTCAGGACCCTCATGGACAACCCCAACAGTGACAGACCGGAACGCCGTACTGCTATCGTTGCCCGGGAGCTCAGACGTTTCGACATTGACACCGCCGCCCTAAGCGAGACCCGGCAGGCAGGGGAAGGCCAGCTCAAGGAGCAAGGTGGTGGCTACACCACCTTCTGGAAAGGCAAACCTGAAGAAGAACGCTGCCTCCATGGGGTAGGCTTTGCCATAAAAAAATGAACTAGTTGGGCGTCTCAGAGACTCTCCTAGCGGTATAAACGAGCGCCTCATGACTCTTCGACTCACCCTAGCCCGGAACCAGTGCGCTATGGTCATCAGTGCGTACGCCCCAACACTGGAAATCACAGCCCAGAACCAGTGTGCTACGGTCATCAGTGCGTACGCCCCTACACTGGAAATCACAGACCGGAACCAGTGTGCTACGGTCATCAGTGCGTACGTCCCAACACTGGAAATCACAGACCGGAACCAGTGCGCTACGGTCATCAGTGCGTACGCCCCAACACTGGAAGCCACAGACCGGAACCAGTGCGCTACGGTCATCAGTGCGTACGCCCCAACACTGGAAGCCACAGACCGGAACCAGTGTGCTACGGTCATCAGTGCGTACGCCCCAACACTGGAAATCACAGACCGGAACCAGTGTGCTACGGTCATCAGTGCGTACGCCCCAACACTGGAAGCCACAGACCGGAACCAGTGTGCTACGGTCATCAGTGCGTACGCCCCAACACTGGAAGCCACAGACCGGAACCAGTGTGCTACGGTCATCAGTGCGTACGCCCCAACACTGGAAGCCACAGACGAGACCAAAGAGGAATTCTACTCCAGCCTCGAACAATAAGAGATGTCCCCAAGTGCTTCACACCCATCATTGTTGTAATGTAGGAAACGTGGCACCTAATTTGCACACAGCAAGCTCCCACAAAAGCAATGTGATAATGACCAGATAATCTGTTTTAGTGATGTTGTTGGATAAGTATTTGCCAGGAGATTGGGGTAACTCCTCTGCTCTTCTAAGTGCCGTGGCAGCTTTTCCATCCACCCGAGAGCAGATGGGGCCCTCGGTTTAACGTCTCATCTGAAAGAAGAGGACAGTACCAAATTTACTGTGCAAATTTTGACCTCTGATCATTGTCACTGTACAACATCCTTCATGTTGTATACCTGTCTTTTGTCTTGTCAGTACAGTGCTGACACAATGGGCCCAGGCAAGGAACACTTTGCACAAGCAGACTTAAGATTTATGAGCTATGTTGTATAGCATGTACAGTACACCATAATGCAATGAATGAAGTATTATCCCACAACCACACTCTCCAACAAAACAAGGTTCTTTGGCAATGGAGTCAAGCTGCAAGTGAATTGAAAACTGTGTGAAATAGTTAGTGCCGGCCTATGATGTGCAATTCATCCCTCACCTCGGCTCCAAGTTTTAAGAAAAAAGTGTTTTAAGAGCAAACCTGCGGTCCATAAGCAAAAGGCCTTTGGCTGAAACTTGCTGCCCGGAGGTGGCTACATTGGGAATTTGTGCATGGAGGACAGCATGCCTGAACTGTGGCCCAATTTTCCACCCATTGATTTAAACACAAGTACAAACTGCTAAAATGATCCCGGCAGCACTTTTGAATTCCTGGTGTTTTTTGGCACAGAAGTAACTCCCCGACAATACAGGCCAGGTTGGCGAAGGTTCAGACTCGAAGGGAAAATAATTGTACAAAACTAGGTGATTACAGCAGAACTTTAAATGATGTAAAATGGTGCAATTGTAGTAGGTCTTCCATGCTGCTAAGCTAAAGTTCTGAAGAAATACAGTCTCGTTCAAATTAACCAACTTTATGTACAACAGGGAAATGATTAGGATCTTCACAATACAAAGAGAACACATTCTCTGTACAAACGATTTAAAGGAAGATTTGCAAGGTGCTGCTGCCAATGTGGAGCTTTATTCGATGCGAGTCCTATCTCAGCTTGGCTCTTCTGTCGGAGTAAGGTTCCACCCTCGCAGCTGCTGCCCTTTTATGCGACGGCATTTTATACGTTTAACAATCAGTTCCCTGTGTTTCTTCCTTAAAATAAGAAAGTCATTTTTTGATATGAGGAATATTGCTTGTAGAACTGAGCTAACTAAATGTTGTCTGCGCAACACAGGCAGTTCGTAGTCCCATTTCAAGAATCAATTAACATCTCTCAAAGACTTTGTACAGATCAGGTAGGTTGGCAAGCTGCAGGATGGATCCATCCTCTGCAAAGTGCTTTGGAGGAAGGAGCAAAGTCCTGAAAGCTTTGGAAATCACATGTTCCACAGTCCACTTCCATGACTTGTCACTGCCAAGCTCCTCGCTCTGGGGGAGAAAAGAGACACCGTTTCACTAAAAGTAATCGTCAGTTTTAATGGATTAACATTAATACATCTCTGAACTTTAGAAACCTTTTACTGCTCTCCCTCCTTCCCAAAAAACGAACTTCTTGGGCTCCAGTCACCACCTGGTCCCTCACCCAAGTGGTCACTAACCATAACAATCAGTCAACAGGCTATTCTCCAAGGTGTGGGAGGGGGAATTACAGCCAAGCCCAATAGTGTCGTAACCTGAGTCAACACCCACCTCCAGCAGGGTGTCACTGGATAGTGAGCAGGAACTCTGGCTGATTTTCCCCTTCAGTAACCTCCTGCCCTAGCTAAATTAGTACCGCCTGGGTCTGGTTGGTCTCTGGGACTCAGATACTGGATAAAAGAGAAGCTCCGCTTGATTTATTAGCAAACCTGCTCAGTCTTACTCAAATAATGTATTCTGATTTAAAATAGTAAACTATTTTCAGCTTTAAATTTAATAGGATTGCAACCATGTCAGTCTTGTTCATTACTCTGAAAGTTTGCCCGATTTGAGAACAGCTGTATTTATTGTTATAACACTGAATTTTGTTCCTTTTATTTCTAACCATTAATGTCCCTCCTGAAGTAGTGCAGGAATCGACAATGTCAAAGAACAGCCAGAGCACTTCTGTTCTTTCAAGCCCATCCTCGTGATAGCAACTGAAGTCACTGATCAGAATGCTGCACTCTAGGATGGATGATAATCATTCAGACGGTAAAAATGTAATTAGCAGCAGTGAGAAGAAAGCCAACGGTTCTCATCAGATGTAACTTGTGAACCACTTTTCTCACCACACTTTACTGCAAATACACCTCGGCTCTCTGCTTTCTGTCAATTGTTCCCCACAATACACCCCTATTTTGAAGTACGTCTATCGAGAGAAACCCCCTTATTTCTCATGACTCTTTCATTTGAGTTACTTGTTTCAGTATTATTGCAAAGTTTAGAGATTGGAGAACATTAATACAGAAATGAGCGAGATCACTCCACCAAATATGGGTAATAATTGGCTATATTTACCAAGGAATTTTAGAAAAGTATGGAATTTATTTTGCTACCCTGGCTTGTTAGATATAATTTTTTTTACATTCAAAGTTAGAGAGAAGCTCAAAGTAACTCAAATCTGCCTAGGAATATAAAGCCTATACCGAGCTCTCCGTTTGACCCGAGACAATCTATTTGAGATTTTATATACATCTAAAAAAGTGAGTTTGACTGTCTCGTCACTTTTCTGTGATTAATCTGCCAGTCATAGATTACAATGTCGTCCTGTAGAACTAAAATACAATGCATATATTTGGTTTACAAAGCAATCTCAAACCTAAACCTGAGACTTAGTAATTAGGAATGCTGATACAGTGATGGATTTACCACTAATGCTGATACAGTGATGGATTTACCACTGCTTTTTAATAAACCTTAGGCTCTGGCCTTATTCCAGAGCCAGCTCCCCCCCCCCCCCCCGGGTTGGTACTGATCCTGGGGTTACGTGTACAGGTTGTCGGCCATCACACTTACACAGCCTCTGCAGCACGATGTCATCTGATCCAAAACTACCTCGGACGCAGCAGAAGCAAGAGGCAACAGAAAGAAAGCACCAGGCGGTGGGGTGTCCCTGGCCTCTGATCACTTTTGGACCCACTCCAGGGCTTCAGGTTGCTCCAAGCCCTACTCTAGGGCTTGGTGTGCTCCACAGAGTGGTTTACTTACCCATCCTTCGAGATAAGAGACTCCGTGTCAGCTGTGGCTCAGCGCGCAACACTCTCGTCTCTGAGTCAGAAGGTTGTGGGTTCAAGTCCCACTCCAGAGACTTGAGCACATAAAGCTAGGCTGACACTCCAGTGCAGTGCTGAGGGAGTGCTGCACGGTCGGAGGTGCCGTCTTTCGGATGGGACGTTAAACCGAGGCCCTGTCTGCTCTCTCAGGTGGACGTAAAAGATCCCACGGCACTTCGAAGAAGAGCAGGGGAGTTATCCCTGGTGTCCGGAGCCATTATTTATCCCTCAACCAACACCACTAAAACAGATTATCTGGTCATTATCACATTGCTGTTTGTGGGAGCTTGCTGTGCGCAAAATTGGCTGCCGTGTTTCCCACATTACAACAATGACTACACTTCAAAAAGTACTTCATTGGCTGTAAAGCTCTTTGAGACGTCTGGTGGTCGTGAAAGGCGCTATGGAAATGCAAGTCTTTACTCCCCTCAGTCCTGACATAAGACATTAAGTCAACGGACACTTGAGTTACAGTCAGTACTGAGGGGAGTAGAGCCTCCTGTTAAGAAGGATTTGACCTTACTTTAGAACAATAAATCCAGTTGATCGCACTTGTACCTGCTGACCCGGATTCGGTGACACCTGGGATTCCTCCAGTGTATACTCTTTTCTGATGGAGTAAAACATACCACATTCCTTGCTCAGTTTTTCAAAACACTCCTTCTCCTCATCCCAGTTCACCTGCACAATAAGAAGAAAAGATTACAGCTGTGCCCTCTGATGTAAAAAAAACTACTGAGTACTTGGTGTGAGTATAAAACAAGGCTTTAATCAACTGTTTCACAACCATGAGATTCTAGTTACATCACTAGTTCCTGGTTACAGAAACATCCTGAGCAAGCTGGGCCCACGCCCGAGTTTTTATACTCCTTGGACGGCGCCACCAGCTGGCCGCCCAGTGTTACTTCATGAGTCATGATAAGATTCATGACCCCCTCATAAAAAGGCACTGGGCACAAATGGAAAGTATAAGTGGATTAGACCAAACAATAACTACACACATATCATGCATTGCTATCTGGTGTTGTATACAACAATTCAGCACAACTATTAACTGTAACAAGTAGTTACTGGTTAATGTTGAATGTAAAGGTTACATATTATTCACTATCGCTACACGTGACACAGCGAGATTTGGCCGACCGGGGAGTGGGCCGACTTGTCAGGAACGGGACCGAACCGAGGGAAGCTGATACACCAGTCGGAAGGCCAAGATGGGAACTGCACAGACTTGCGGACTGAACCTGGAGACAGTCCTCCAAAGCCACATTGGCCGACCTCAAATGAATTGTGTGGGGTGGGGGGAGGGGCATGCCTTTCCACTAGTTCCGCCACTAATTGCTACAGACTATTTTCCAGATCCATTTTTTAAAAAGAGGCTTAATTTACATGGACTGCCGTGAAATCAACCAGAGCCAATGGGCCAGTTATTTATCTTGGCCTCTAGCAAGCTTTAGTTTCATATTGCCAGTCCTGTGTCATCA
The DNA here is from genome assembly GCF_052327205.1 of Somniosus microcephalus. Taxonomy (NCBI): domain Eukaryota; kingdom Metazoa; phylum Chordata; class Chondrichthyes; order Squaliformes; family Somniosidae; genus Somniosus; species Somniosus microcephalus. Next base: position 273,504,907 of record NC_140993.1, read on the forward strand.
AACTTTCAACATCAATAAAGTGGGAACATCTTGGCTCTGGAGATGGTGCAGAGGAGGGAAAATAAATTGATATCCGGGACCTGCAAAGCGGGCCTTAAGGAAACTGGGAATGTTCGCATCGGAGAAAAGCAAACTGAGGGACGATCCAGATGTACAGATAAACTGAATTCTGAAACTATCTGGCATGATCAAGGGATATGGGAAGAAGGCGGGGACAGGGTACTGAATTTGGATGATCAGCCATGATCTCATTGAATGGCGGAGCAGGCTCGAGGGGCCGAATGGCCTACTCCTGCTCCTATCTTCTGTGTTTCTATGATCACAGATTCTAACCAGGATGAACGAACTCAAGGTCTCAAGGGGGACTGTTTAAATTTAAGTGACTGACATACAGGGTGGTGAATGTGTGCAGTGGTTTGCCGAGGAACAGAGCAGAGATGGAGACTGTTGGAAAATTCAAGGGAGCTGGATAATTCTTTTAATGAAAGTAACACTCGAGAGATTAGAACGGTACATTTTCCAAGTCCTCCACTGAAGCGAGGGACCGAGCTCCCTGCCTGTGATTTGCCAATTGGTTCTCGGAGGACCTGGTGTGGCCAAGGACTCAGAGTCATAGAGTTATACAGCACAGAAAGAGGCCCTTCGGCCCATCGTGTCCGCGCCGGCCATCAAGCCCTATCTATTCCAATCCCATTTTCCAGCACTTGGTCCGTAGCCTTGTATGCTATGGCGTTTCAAGTGTTCATCTATAGACATGGACTGCAGCGGTTCAACTCAAAGTCTACTCCTTGGTATTGCATGCTTTGAACCTCAGAGCCGGGTACATAGGCTGAAATGGTCTTTAGCAGTTCTACATTCTTATTTTCCAGATACAGCAGGGTACCCACCTCAGTCGCCAGACGCAGGATGAACATTGGCAGCCCCTCCAGAGCGGGAACGTAGTTTTCCAAGAGCAGAGGTAATCCAGTTAGGTTTCCCTCCTATGAATGACCACAGTAAATACAGGGTACGGTAACATCATGGTTGTGTTACTGGACTAGTAATCCAGAGGCCTGGACTAATAATCCCAGGCAGTTGGGGAATTTAAATTCAGTTAATTAAATAAATCTGGAATAACAAAGCTAGTGTCAGTAATGGTGACCATGAAACTACCGGATTGTTGTAAAAACCCATCTGGTTCACTAATGTCCTTTAGGGAAGGAAATCTGCCGCCCTTACCTGGTCTGGCCTATATGTGACTCCAGACCCACAGCAACGTGGTTGACTCTTAACCGCCCTCCGAAATGGCCGAGCAAGCCACTCAGTTGGAACAAACTGCTACATAGAAGTATATAAAGAATAAAACAGGACAGACCACCCCCCCGCCATCAACCTAGGCACTGGACACGATGTCACACCCAGCCCAGTCGACCCTGCGAAGTCCTCCTCACCAACATCTGGGGACTTGTGTCAAAATTGGGAGAGCTGTCCCACAGACTAGTCAAGCAACAGCCTGACACAGTCAGAGTCACAGAATAATACCTTTCAGCCAATGTCCCGGACTCCTCCCTCACCATCCCTGGGTATGTCCTGTCCCACCGGCAGGACAGACCCACCAGGGTGGTGGTACAGTGGTATACAGTCAGGAGGGAGTGGCCCTGGGAGTCCCCAACATTAACTCTGGACCCCATGAAGACGTGGCATCAGGTCAAGCATGGGCAAGGAACCTCCTGCTGATTACCACCTACCGCCCTCCCTCAGCTGATGAATCAGTACTCCGCTATGTTGAACATGGAAGAAGCACTGAGAGTAGCAAGGGCACAGAACGTACTCTGGGTGGGGGACTTCAATGTCCATCACCAAGAGTGGCTCGGTAGCACCACTACTGACCGAGCTGGCCGAGTCCTGAAGGACATAGCTGCCAGTCTGGGCCTGCGGCAGGTGGTGAGAGAACCAACACGAGGGAAAAACCTACTTGACCTCGTCCTCACCAATCTACCTGTCACAGATGCATCTGTCGATGACAGCATTGGTAGCAGTGACCACCGCACAGTCATTGTGGAGACGAAGTCCCGTCTTTACACTGAGGACACCCTTCATCGTGTTGTGTGGCACTACCACCGTGCTAAATGGGATAGATTCAGAACAGATCTGGCAACTCAAAACTGGGCATCCATGAGGTGCTGTGAGCCATCAGCAGCAGCAGAATTGTATTCCATCACAATCTGTAACCTCAGAGCCTGGCATATCCCTCACTCTACCATTACCATCAAGCCAGGGGACCAACCTTGGTTCAATAAGGAGTGTAGAAGAGCATGCCAGGAGCAGCACCAGGCGTACCTAAAAATGAGGTGCCAACCTGGGGAAGCTGCAACACAGGACTACATGCATGTTAAAAAGTGGAAGCAGCATGCTATAGACAGAACTTAGCGATCCCACAATCAACGGATCAGATCAAAGCTCTGCAGTCCTGCCACATCCAATCGTGAATGGTGGTGGACCATTAAACAACTAACGGGAGGAGGAAGCTCCATGAACATCCCCATCCTCAATGGTGGTGGAGCCCAGCACGTGAGTGCAAATGACAAGGCTGAAGCGTTTGCAACCATCTTCAGCCAGAAGTGCCGAGTGAATGATCCATATCGGCCTCCTCCTGAGGGCCCCACTATCACAGAAGCCAGACTTCACCCAACTCGATTCATTCCACGTGATATCAAGAAATGGCTGAGCGCACTGGATAGAACAAAGGCTATGGGCCCTGACAACATCCCGGCTGTCGTGCTGAAGACTTGTGCTCTAGAACTAGCCATGCCTCTAGCCAAGCTGTTCCAGTACAGCTACAACACTGGCATCTATCCGACACTGTGGAAAATTTCCAGGTGTGTCTTGTCCACAAAAAGCAGGACTAATCCAATCCGGCCAATTACCGCCCCATCAGTCTACTCTCAATCATCAGCAAAGTGATGGAAAGTGTCATCGACAGTGCTATCAAGCGGCATTTACTCACCAATAACCTGCTCACTGACGCCCAGTTTGGGTTCTGCCAGGACCACCCAGCTCTAGACCTCATTACAGCCTTGGTCCAAACATGGACAAAAGAGCTGATTTCCAGAGGTGAGGTGAGAGTGACTGCCCTTGACATCAAGGCAGCTTTTGACTGAGTGTGGCATCAAGGAGCCCCAGTAAAACTGAAGTCAATGAGAATCGGGGGGGAAAACTCTCCACTGGCTGGAGTCAGACCTAGCACAAAGGAAGATGGTTGTGGTGGTTGGTGGTCAATCATCACAGGCCCAGGACATCACTGCAGGAGTTCCTCAGGGCAGTGTCCTAGGCCCAATCATCTTCAGCTGCTTCATCAATGACCTTCCCTCCAACATAAGGTCAGAAGTGAGGATGTTCACTGAGCAAAGAAAGTTGAGCGGGCGATTTGAGAGAGGTGTCCAAGATTATGACGGGTTTGGATTGGCTAGACGGGGAAAGGCTGTTCCCACTAATTGATGGTACAAGGACTAGGGGGACACAGATTTAAGATATTGGGCAAGATACAGGGGGATGTGAGGAAAAATCTTTTTACACAGCGAGTGGTGAGGACCTGGAACTTGAGGGAAATAAACTTGCAGGGCTATGGGGATAGAGCGGGGGAATGGGACTGACTGGATTGCTCTACAGAGAGCCAGCACGGACTCAATGGGCCGAATGGCTTCCTTCTGTGCCATTATGACTCTATGACTGCACAGTGTTCAGTTCCATTTGCAACTCCTCAGGTAATGAAGCAGTCCATGCCCGAATGCAACAAGACCTGGATGACATTCAGGTTTGGGCTGATAAGTGGCAGGTAACATTCGCACCACAGAAGTGCCAGGCAATGACTATCTCCATCAAGCGAGAGTCTAGCCACCTCCCCATGACATTCAACGGCATGACCATCGCCGAATCCCCCACCATCAACATCCTGGGGGGTTACCATTGACCAGAAACTTAACTGGACCAGCCACATAAATACTGTGGCTACAAGAGCAGGCCAGAGGCTGGGTATTCTGCGGCGAGTGTCTCACCTCCTGACTCCCCAAAGCCTTTCCACCATCTACAAGGCACAAGTCAGGAGTGTGATGGAATACTCTCCACTTGCCTGGATGAGTGCAGCTCCAACAACACTCAAGAAGCTCGACACCATTCAGGACAAAGCAGCCCGTTTGATTGACACCCCATCCACCGCCTTAAACATTCACTCCCTCCACCACCGGCGCACCGTGGCTGCAGTGTGTACCATCTACAAGATGCACTGCAGCAACTCGCCAAGGCTTCTTCGACAGCACCTCCCAAACCCGCGACCTCTTCCACCTAGAAGGACAAGGGCAGCAGGCGCAAGGGAACACCACCACCTCCAAGTTCCCCTCCAAGTCACACCCCATCCTGACTTGGAAATATATCGGCCGATCCTTCATCGTCGCTGGGTCAAAATCCTGGAACTCCCTCCCTAACAGCACTGTGGGAGTACCTTCACCACACGGACTGCAGCGGTTCAAGGCGGCGGCTCACCACCACCTTCTCAAGGGGCAACTAGGGATGGGCAATAAATGCTGGCATTGCCAGCGATGCCCAGATCCCATAAGCGAATAACAAAAATGATTGAGAATGGGTTTGTGTTAAGGCAGCATATAGCACGTCACATGGAAAATAAGTGAGATTTGCTGCTGCCAGGTGGCCAGTTATATAACTGCAACGACTGGCTCTTTACTGCAGTTTTTCTGTATCCATCTTCAGTGTGAAATGGGCAAACTGTTGTGAACTGCTTGAGACTCCAACGTATTTTAGTCACCTTAACTTGTGTACTAACCTCATCAATCCCCAGGGAAAAATAATCTTGCAGCATTTCAGATTTTGTCTTCAAAAAATCTACAATATACTCCGCCAATCCCTCTTTGGGACCATCATCTTCCGTCCAGCCGCTTTCTGCACTATCCAATGCCAGCATAGCCAGTTCATACAAGGGGGCAGGGTTCTGAACACAAGGAAAAGAACATACTCAGCGTCTTGTGCTAGCGACCAACTTACCAAGACAAAGAGTAACGTCACACACTTACCGACAGCCTCAACACTCCAAAATTGCCAAAGTCACAGATCAAGATCTGGTGAAACAATTCTTGACTGAAAGAAAAGCACAAATTGTGGTCAGAAAACTGTGCACACGCAAGATGGCGTTTCAGAAAAGCGGCACTGCGAGAGATCAGTCGGTTCAAACACAATTAATACCGATATCAGCCATCTTAAATTTTGTGACCGACTCCCTTTTTTCAAAAAAATTGCAATTAAAATTTATCAGTAAATTTTCAGAAATCCTGCTCCCATCGCAGATTGAGAAGGTTCAGAGGTCAGCCCTCCCTATTTCCCGATCATTATAATTAATTGTAATGACTGAAAAATTATAGTTATATCAATGACATGAACATCGGGAGCCCTGTGCTCGAATCTCCGCTCTGTGCAGCCTTTGACTGAGACTCCATGGCTGGAGCAAAAATTTCCCCGACTGTATAAACTGCTGAAAATCACTCTTTGTGGAATCCCAGAGCATAACTTTCTCGGTCTTTCCTTCCTCCCACAAAACCCAAGCTTGGCGTCATCTAATCACAACCTCCTGATTTATCTCGTCTCCCCTTTTACTAAAACTGAGATGAGGAGAAACTTCTTCACTCAGAGGGTGGTAGGTTTGTGGAATTTGCTGCCCCAGAAAGCTGTGGAAGCTACATCATTAAATAAATTTAAAACAGAAATAGATAGTTTCCTAGAAGTAAAGGGAATAAAGGGTTACGGGGAGCGGGCAGGAAATTGGACATGAGTCTGGGTTCGGAATGGTCATGGCCCTGTGGGTAGTGGAGCGGGCCCAGGGGCCGTGTAGCCTTGTTCTGCTCCTACTGTGTTCTAATTCTGTTAGATTTCAGGAGATGGTTTTATTCCTGTTCCTGGCTGGGGTGGAGATCGCCTTTACAGAAGGTAAGTACTGTAGAAAATATAGGGACAGAGTGATCTCCTGGAAGAATTTCGATCGCCTAGATGGGTCGGAGAGGAATTTCCCAGATTTTTTTCTCCCAAATTGGCCATTGGGTCTTTATCTGGTTTTTCGCCTCTCCCGGGAGATCACACGGGTTCGGGTGGATGCAGAGTGATAGAAGATTTGAGGTTAGGATCAGATCAGCCATGATCTTATTGAATGGTGGAGCAGGCTCGAGGGGCCGATTGGCCTACTCCTGCTCCTATTTCTTATGTTCTTATGTTCTTATGTTCTATTTGGCCTTGGTGGTGCGATGCCTCGAATATGGGCCATTGGCCCTTCAGCTACAGTCACAATAATAAAAAGACATTTTCCCCGGAGGTGGTTCTTATCCCAGAGAATCGTGGACCTCTGGAACAGGCTGCCGTCTCGTGCAGTGAACGCCGACTCGCTGAATTCCTTCAAGCGAGAGCTGGACCTGTTTCTGGCTGGGGCGGAGATCACCTCGTACAGAAGGGTAGGTACTGCAGGGAATTTAGGGCCAGAGTGATCTCCTGGACTAGTTTGATCGCCTAAAGGGGTCAGAGAGGAATGTCCCAGATTCCCAAGCCTCCCCACCACCCCCCTCCCCAAATTGACCTCTGTTTTTAACCTGGTTTGTGTGGACTGGGGAGTGTGTATATATTGTGACGCACGAGCCATCACAGTTGTGTGGGACGGGTTGGATGGACCAGTGGGTCTTTTCCTGTCTGTCATTGTTTGTATATTACATTCAAATCGACAGTTGCCAAATCTACAAAATGATGCAATTTTGCATATTGTGAAGTTCTTTGTAAGCGTACATGCTTGTTCAATTTGTTCTCCTGTCCACACGAATACCAAATAATCTCCAGGACATTTCCAGCAATAAAATGTCCTCGTTTTACTGTAACCTCTTTTTTGCACAGTTCGACTTGAGAAATGGATTGTCATTACTGATGTACAAAGCCAACAGACGCTCATTCACTCAATAGAGATCGTGCTGTTTAAGAGCACGAAGGCGTTACCTGAGCTTCGTGGTGTTGATCAGGTAAAGTTTAGTCTGGTACTGCACCAGTGCCCACTGAGGGTTCACACAACCTATGAACGAATGATTCTGCAACATATCTTGTAGGCCTTAGAAACAAATAAAATGAAGAGACTCAGAATGTGTGTCCTGACCACAATGAAGTAATCTTACTGCATCAACATGAACAAGAGCAAAACCGACGGAGTTTCACATATATTTGGAGTTTTGTAGATGCTTTGGCCCAATTTTGCATATTCCCCCACCCACAGGGGAGTCGAGGGTTATGGGGAGCGGGCAGGGAAGTAGAGTTGAGGCCAAGATCGGATCAGCCATGATCTTATTGAATGGCGGAGCAGGCTCGAGGGGCCGAATGACTGACTCCTGCTCCTACGTCTTATGTTCTGATGTTCACACAACACTGAATAATGAGCACCCGGCTAATGTGTCTGTAAGCGACTCACATCAACTCCGTTTCTCCCCTACCCCTTCTCCTCCGGCCGCGACTCGTCCAATAGCCGGTGTCTGTACCTGCGTGGCTTTCGCTGCTGATGTCTTCCCGCAGGGCAAGTATACTGCTTAGGTTAATAATTCGTCTCTTTGGGAGATGGGCAGCTGTCATGTCACGGCTGGTGTGCACCTCCTTTACCTCACCTGGTGAATCCACTCTTGACCGTTTTCTAACAGTAAACAAAATGATACAAATGTCAAGTTGCATTATGTTAGATTGATACACACAGGAGTACATCGGATATACAGCACAGAAACAGGCCATTCGGCCCAACCAGTCCATGCCGGTATTTATGCTCCACTCGAGCCTCCTCCCGTCTTTCCTCATCTAACTATCAGCGTAACCCTCTATTCCCTTCTCCCTCATATGCTTGTCCAGCCTCCCCTTAAATGCATCTACACTATTCGCTTCAACCACTCCCTGTGGCAGCGAGTTCCACATTCTCACCACTCTCTGGGTAAAGAAGTTTCTTCTGAATTCCCTATTGGATTTCTTGGTGACTATCTTCTATTGATGGCCTCTAGTTTTGCTCTTCCCCACAAGTGGAAACATTCTCTCTGTATCCACTCTATCAAAACCTTTCATAATTTTAAAAACCTCTATTAGGTCACCCCTCAGCCTTCTTTTTTCAAGCAAAAAGAGACCCAGCCTGTTCATCCTTTCCTGATATGTATACCCTCGCATTTCTGGTATCATCCTTGTAAATCTTCTCTGCACCCTCTCCAGTGCCTCTATATCTTTTTTATAATATGGTGACCAGAACTGTACGCAGTACTCCAAGTGTGGAGGTTCAGTACAACTTCAGCATAACTTCCCTACTTTTCAATTCTATCCCTCTAGAAATAAACCCGAGTGCTTGGTTTGCTTTTTTTATGGCCTTGTTTACCTGTGTCGCAACTTTTAGTGATTTGTGTATTTGTACTCCGAGATCCCTTTGTTCCTCTACCCCACCTAGACTCGCACCCTCCAAGTGATAAGTGACCTCCCTATTCTTCCTACCAAAGTGTAATACCTCACATTTATCTGTGTTGAATTTCATTTGCCAATTATATGCCCATTCTGTGAGTTTATTAATGTCCTCCTGTAATTTGTTGCAGTCCTCCTCAGTGTTGACTTTCCCCCCAATTTGGTGTCATCCGCAAATTTAGAAATTGTGTTTTTGATTCCAAAGTCTAAATCGTTAATGTAAATTGTGAACAACAGTGGTCCCAGCACTGATCCTTGTGGAACACCACTACCCACCTTCTGCCACTGTGAATAGTTACCCTTTACTCCTACTCTCTGCTTTCTGTCCTGAAGCCAGCCAGCAATCCATTCTGCTAAATAACAACAGAAAATGCTGGAAAAACTCAGCAGGTCAGGCAACATCCGTGGAGAGAAATTTGAGTTGACGTTTCGGGTTTGACCCTTCTTCAAAACTGGAGAGAAAAGGAACTAGATCGAAGGCAGGGCTGCGATCGGACAAAAGAATAAAAGAACCAAAAGAAGTAAAAGAGATTAGAAGCTAGACGAGATGGTAATAGGCTGGGATTAGGTGTAAAGTGTACTGGCAGGGCAAAAGATAGCTGCCAGGTGTGAGAGAGAAACAAAAGGAAAGGGGGGGGGAGGAAAGGAGTGGAAAAATATAAGTAAAAATGAAATAGGGGCCGAGGTTATGATCTGAAATTGTTGAACTCGATATTGAGACCGGAAGGCTGCAGAGTGCCTAATCGGAAGATGAGGTGCTGTTCCTCGAGTTTACGTTGAGCTTCCGTGGAACAATACAAGAGACCAAGGATGGTGAGGTCCGAGTGGGAATGGAGCGGTGAATTGAAATGACAGGCGACCGGAAGCTCGGGGTCACCCTTACGGACTGAACGGAGGTGTTCCGCAAAGCGGTCACCCAATCTGCGTTTGGTCTCCCCAATGTAGAGGAGACCGCATCGTGAGCAGCGAATACAGTATACTAGATTGCGAGAAGTACAAGTAAATCGCTGTTTCACCTGGAAGGGGTGTTTGGGGCCCTGGACAGTGGGGAGGTATAGGGGCAGGTGTTACATCTCCTCCGCTTGCGCGGGAAGGTGCCAGGCGAAGAGGAAGGGCTGTTTGGGGTGATAGAGGAGTGGACTAGGGTGTCTCGGAGGGAGCGGTCCCTGCGGAATGCTGAAAGGGGAGGGGAGGGGAAGATACGTTTGGTGGTGGGATCACTTTGGAGGTAGCGGAAATGCCAGAGGATGATCCGTTGAATGTGGAGGCTGGTGGGGTGAAAGGTGAGGACAAGGGGAACCCTATCGTGGTTCCGGGAGGGAGGGGCAGGGGTGAGGGCAGAGGTGCGGGAGATAGAACTGACACGGTCGAGGGCAGTGTCCACCACGGTAGAGGGGAATCCTCGGTTGCGGAAAAAGGAAGACATGTCTGAAGCACTGGTGTGGAAGGTGGCATCGTCGGAGCAGATACGGCGGAGGCGGAGAAACTGGGAGAATGGAATAGAGTCCTTACAGGAAGCGGGGTGGGAGGAAGTGTAGTCCAGGTAGCTGTGGGAGTCAGTGGGCTTGTAGTAAATATTGGTCGATAACCTATCCCCAGAGATGGAGACGGAGAAGTCGAGGAAGGGAAGGGAAGAGTCAGAGATGGACCATGTGAAGGTGAGGGCAGGGTGGAAATTGGAGGCAAAGTGAATGAAATTGTCAAGTTCGGGGCGAGAGCAGGAAACGGCACCGATACAGTCATCAATGTATCGGAAAAAGAGGTGAGGGAGGGGACCCGAGTAGGACTGGAACAAAGATTGTTCCACATAGCCCACGAAAAGGCAGGCATAGCTAGGACCCATGCGGGTACCCATGGCAACGCCTTTGATTTGGAGGAAATGAGTGGAGTTAAAGGAGAAGTTGTTCAATGTGAGAACAAGTTCAGCCAGGCGGAGGAGGGTCGTGGTGGATGGGGACTGGTCGGGCCTCTGTTCAAGGAAGAAGCGGAGTGCCCTCAGGCCATCCGGGTGGGGGATGGAGGTGTAGAGGGATTGTACGTCCATGGTGAAAAGGAAGCGGTTGGGGCCAGGAAGCTGGAAACTGTTAAAGTGGCGGAGGGCGTCCGAAGAGTCGCGGATGTAGGTGGGAAGAGACTGGACAAGGGGAGAAAAGATAGAGTCAAGATAGGAAGAGATAAGTTCCGTAGGGCAAGAACAGGCTGAAACGATGGGTCTACCAGGGCAGTCCTGTTTGTGGATCTTGGGAAGGAGGTAGAAGCGGGCTGTGCGGGGTTGGGGAACTGTGAGGTTGGTGGCCGCGGGGGGAAGATCTCCAGAGGAGATGAGGTCAGTGACAGTCTTGGAAACGGTGGTTTGATGTTCGGTAGTGGGGTCATGGTCCAGGTGGAGGTAGGAGGAGGTGTCGGAGAGTTGGCGTTCAGCTTCCGCTAGGTAGAGGTCAGTACGCCAAACAACAACAGCACCACCCTTGTCAGCGGGTTTAATGACAATGTCGGGGTTGGATCTGAGAGAATGGAGTGCTGCAAGTTCAGAGGGAGGTAGGTTGGAGTGAGTGAGTGAGTGAGGGGAGCAGAGAAATGGATTCTGCTACTTGTCCCCTGACTCCGCATTCTCTGACCTTGTTCATCAGTCTATTATGGGGAATTTTATCGAAGGCCTTTTGAAAATCTAGATAAATTACAGCTACTGCATCACCATTGTCTACTCTCTCTGTTACTGCTTCAAAAAATTCAGTGAGGTTGGTCAAGCAGGACTTTCCCTTTTGAAATCCATGCTGTCTATTCATTAATATATTTTTGGTTTCTAGATGTTCTAATTTGTAGACTGGGTGTAAAGATAAACCCAGCAACTACAGGCCAGTCAGTTTGACCTTGGTAGTGGGGAAACTTTTAGAAACAGTAATCAGGGACAAAATTAACAGTTACTTGGACAAGTGTGGATTAATTAAGGAAAGCCAGTACGGATTTGTTAAAGGCAAATCTTGTTTAACTAACTTGGCTGAGTGTTTTGATGAGGTAAAAGAGAGGGTTGATGAGGGCAATGCGGTTGATGTGGTGTACATGGATTTCCAAAAGGCGTTTGACAAAGTGCCACAAGTTCGGGGGAGAGCAGCAGCGGAGGAGGAGCCCGGCTTAAAAACTGGCGCGAAGGCAGAGGCCCGACCAGTTCGGGGGAGAGCAGCAGCGGAGGAGGAGCCCGGCTTAAAAACCGGCGCGAAGGCAGAGGCCCGACCAGTTCGGGGGAGAGCAGCAGCGGAGGAGGAGCCCGGCTTAAAAACCGGCGCAAAGGCAGAGGCCCGACCAGTTCGGGGGAGAGCAGCAGCGGAGGAGGAGCCCGGCTTAAAAACCGGCGCGAAGGCAGAGGCCCGACCAGTTCGGGGGAGAGCAGCAGCGGAGGAGGAGCCCGGCTTAAAAACCGGCGCGAAGGCAGAGGCCCGACCAGTTCGGGGGAGAGCAGCAGCGGAGGAGGAGGAGCCCGGCTTAAAAACCGGCGCGAAGGCAGAGGCCCGACCAGTTCGGGGGAGAGCAGCAGCGGAGGAGGAGCCCGGCTTAAAAATCGGCGCGAAGGCAGAGGCCCGACCAGTTCGGGGGAGAGCAGCAGCGGAGGAGGAGCCCGGCTTAAAAACCGGCGCGAAGGCAGAGGCCCGACCAGTTCGGGGGAGAGCAGCAGCGGAGGAGGAGCCCGGCTTAAAAACCGGCGCGAAGGCAGAGGCCCGACCAGTTCGGGGGAGAGCAGCAGCGGAGGAGGAGCCCGGCTTAAAAACCGGCGCGAAGGCAGAGGCCCGACCAGTTCGGGGGAGAGCAGCAGCGGAGGAGGAGCCCGGCTTAAAAACCGGCGCGAAGGCAGAGGCCCGACCAGTTCGGGGGAGAGCAGCAGCGGAGGAGGAGCCCGGCTTAAAAACCGGCGCGAAGGCAGAGGCCCGACCAGTTCGGGGGAGAGCAGCAGCGGAGGAGGAGCCCGGCTTAAAAACCGGCGCGAAGGCAGAGGCCCGACCAAATCAACAGCAGAGGAGAGAGGTAAAAAGTAATCAGAGTGTGACGTCACCAGGGAGCAGGTAAGTGATTGGTTGGTGAGTATTTCTCTCTTTTCAATACAAGCTTGACTTCTGTGGTGTTAAATTTCTAGGGTCTCTGGTGTAGTGGGGACAGTTGGTAAATAAAGCGCCCTAGAGTATACCTGTAACTGGGGTATTGAATAAATTTTTTAATTAATTAAAGGAGTAAGTCATGGCAGGAGAGTTCAGACCCGTGTTCTGCTCCACTTGCTCCATGTGGGAAGTCAGGGACGCTGCCAGTGTCCCTGACGACCATGTGTGCGGGAAATGCATCCAGCTGCAGCTACTTGTAGACCGCATTACGGCGCTCGAGCTGCGGGTGGATGAATTTTGGAGCATGCGCGATGCTGAGAGGCTCGTGGATAGCACGTTTAGCGAGTTGTTCACGCCTCAGGGTAGGGCTGCACAGGGGGTGACCATCAGGCGGAGCAACAAAGGCAGGCAGGTAGTGCAGGGAACCCCTGCGGACATCCCCCTTTCAAACAAGTATACCAAGTTGGATACTGTTGAGGGGAATGACTTACCAGGGGAAGGCAGCAGCAGCCAGCTTCCTGGCACCAGGGAAGCTTCTGCTGCTCAGGAAGGGAGGAAAAAGAGTGGGAGAGCAATAGTGGTAGGGGATTCTATCGTAAGGGGAACAGATAGGCATTTCTGTGGCCGCAAACGTGACTCCAGGATGGTTTGTTGCCTCCCTGGGGCCAGGGTCAGGGGTGTCACCGAGCGGCTGCAGGGCATTCTTAAGGGGGAGGGTGAGCAGGCAGAGGTCGTGGTCCACATTGGGACCAACGACATAGGAAGGAAGGGAGATGAGGTCCTGCATCAAGAATTTAGGGAGCTAGGTAACAGATTAAAGAGCAGGACCTCAAAGGTTGTAATCTCTGGATTACTCCCAGTGCCACGTGCTAGTAAGTATAGGAATGGGAGGATAGAGCAGATGAATGCGTGGCTAAGGAGTTGGTGTAGCGGGGAGGGTTTTACTTTCCTGGATCACTGGGCCTGCTTCTGGGAAAGGTGGGACTTGTACAAGTCGGACGGGTTGCACCTGAACCAGAGCGGGACAAATATCCTTGCGGGGAGGTTTGCTAGCACTGTTGGGGGGGGTTTAAACTAACTTGGCAGGGGGATGGGATACAGAGGGGAGCTGAAATAGGGGGGGATGTGCTGCCAATTATAGAGAAAAAAACAAGTCAGCTTGGTAGACAGGGCAAATATATAAGGGCAAGGCTGGATGGCATCTATTTTAATGCAAGGAGTCTTGCAAATAAGGTGGATGAACTGAAGGTGTTGATAAACACATGGGAGTATGATATTGTTGCTATCATGGAGACATGGTTGAGGGAGGGGCAAGACTGGCAGCTCAATATTCCGGGGTACAGAATCTTCAGGCGAGACAGAGGGGGAGGTATAAGAGGAGGGGGTGTCGCAATATTAATTAAGGAGTCAATTACTGCAGTAAGGAGGGATGATATATTAGCAGGGTCCTCTAATGAGGCCATATGGATGGAGCTTAAAAACAAAAAGGGGGCAAGCACTTTGCTGGGAGCGTACTATAGGCCTCCAAACAGTCAGGGGGAGATAGAGGAACAGATATGTAGGCAAATCTCAGAGAAATGTGCAAATAATAGGGTAATAATAATGGGGGATTTCAACTTCCCCAATATTAACTGGGATAGTCAGAGTGTGAAAGGCTCAGAGGGTGTAGAATTCTTAAAGTGCATCCAGGAGAGCTTTTTGAGCCAGCATGTAGAAAGTCCTACAAGAGAGGGGGCGGTACTGGACCTAATTCTAGGGAATGTGGCCGGCCAAGTGGAAAAAGTGCTAGTAGGTGAGCACTTTGGTGATAGTGACCATAATATGGTAAGATTTAAGGTGGTCATGGAAAAGGACAGGGATGGGCCGGAAATAAAGGTTCTAAATTGGGGGAAGGCCGATTTTAATAGGATAAGGCAGGATCTGGCCAAAATGGACTGGGATCAGCTACTTGTAGGAAAATCCGCATCGGAGCAATGGGAGGCTTTCAGAAGGGAGATTGAGATCATACAATGGCAACATGTTCCCGTAAAGGTCAAGAGTGGTTCCAAAAACCACAGGGAACCGTGGATGTCAGGGGATATACGAGAATGGATTAGGAAAAAAAGGAGGGCTTTTGGTAGATACAAAAGGCTAAAGACGGAGGAAGCCCTAGAGGAGTACAAAAAGTGCAGGGGGATACTTAAAAAAGAAATTAGGAGATCAAGGAGGGGCCATGAAATAACACTGGCGAGCAAAATAAAGGAAAATCCGAAGATGTTTTATAAGTATATTAAGGGTAAGAGGATAACTAGGGAAAAAATAGGGCCCATTAGGGACAAAAGTGGCAATCTGTGTGTGGAGCCGGAAGATGTAGGAGGGGTTCTAAATGAATTTTTTGCATCTGTTTTCACTATGGAGAAGGACGATGTAGACATAGAAATAGGGCGGGGGGACTGTGATATGCTCGAACATATTAACATCGAGAGGGAGGAGGTATTGGCGGTTTTAGCTGGCCTAAAAATGGATAAATCCCCAGGCCCGGATGAAATGTATCCCAGGCTGCTGTGTGAGGCAAAGGAGGAGATTGCGGGGGCTCGAACACATATATTCAGGACCTCTCTGGCCACAGGGGATGTGCCAGAGGACTGGAGAACCGCTAATGTAGTACCATTATTCAAGAAGGGTAGTAGGGAAAAACCGGGGAACTACAGGCCAGTGAGCCTAACATCAGTGGTAGGAAAATTATTGGAAAAAATCCTGAGGGACAAAATTTGTCTCCACTTGGAGAGGCAAGGATTAATCAGGGATAGTCAACATGGCTTTGTCAAGGGAAGATCATGTCTGACTAATTTGATTGAATTTTTTGAGGGGGTGACTAGGTGTGTGGATGAGGGTAACGCAGTGGATGTGGTATACATGGATTTCAGTAAGGCCTTCGATAAAGTGCCGCACAGGAGACTGGTCAAGAAGGTAAGAGCCCATGGAATCCAGGGTGCCTTGGCACATTGGATACAAAACTGGCTTAGTGGCAGAAGGCAGAGGGTGATGGTCGAAGGTTGTTTTTGTGACTGGAAGCCTGTGGCCAGTGGGGTACCACAGGGATCGGTGCTGGGTCCCTTGCTGTTTGTGGTCTACATTAATGACTTGGATATGAATGTAAAGGGTATGATCAGTAAGTTCGCGGATGATACAAAAATTGGTAGGGTGGTAAATAGCGAGGAGGGTAGCCTCAGTCTGCAGGACGATATAGATGGGTTGGTCAGATGGGCGGAACAGGGGCAAATGGAATTTAACCCGGAAAAGTGCGAGGTGATGCACTTTGGGGGGACTAACAAGGCAAAGGAATACACAATGAATGGAAAGACCCTAGGCAAGACGGAGGGTCAGAGGGATCTGGGTGTGCAAGTACACAGATCCCTGAAGGCGGCGGAACAGGTGGATAAGGTGGTAAAAAAGGCATATGGGATACTTGCCTTCATTAGCCGAGGCATTGAATATAAGAGCAAGGAGGTTATGATGGAGCTGTATAAAACACTGGTTAGGCCACAGCTGGAATACTGTGTGCAGTTCTGGTCGCCACACTACAGGAAGGATGTGATCACGTTAGAGAGGGTGCAGAGGAGGTTCACCAGGATGTTACCAGGGCTGGAGCGCTTCAGCTATGAAGAGAGACTGGGCAGATTGGGTTTGTTTTCCTTGGAGCAGAGGAGGCTGAGGGGGGACATGATTGAGGTGTACAAAATTATGAGGGGCATAGATAGGATGGATGCTGAGGAGCTTTTTCCCTTAGTAGAGGGGTCAATAACTAGGGGGCATAGATTCAAGGTAAAGGGCGGGAGGTTTAGAGGGGATTTGAGAAAGAACTTTTTCACCCAGAGGGTGGTTGGAGTCTGGAACTCACTGCCTGAAAGGGTTGTGGAGGCAGAAACCCTCACAACATTTAAGAAGCATTTGGATGTGCACTTGAAATGCCATAGCATACAAGGCTACGGGCCAAATGCTGGAATATGGGATTAGATTAGACAGGGCTTGATGGCCGGCGCGGACACGATGGGCCGAAGGGCCTCTAGCCGTGCTGTATTACTCTATGACTCTATAATAGGCTTGCCAGCTAAGTTGAAGCCCATGAAATAAAAGGGATAGTGGCAGCATGGATATGAAATTGGCTTAGTTACAGGAAACAGAGAGTAGTGGTGAACGGTTGTTTTTCGGACTGGAGGAAGGTATACAGTGGTGTTCCCCAGGGGTCGGTTCTAGGACCACTGCTTTTCTTGATATACATTAATGACTTGGATGTGGGTGTACAGGGCACAATTTCAAAATTTGCAGATGACACAAAACTTGAAAGTATAGTGAACAGTGAGGAGGAGAGTGATAGACTTCAGGAAGACACAGACAGGCTGGTGAAATGGGTGGACAGGTGGCAGATGAAATTTAACACAGAAAAGTGTGAAGTGATATATTTTGGTAGAAAGAATGAGGAGAGGAGATATAAACTAAAGGGTACAATCCTGAAGGGGGTGCACGAACAGAGAGACCGGGGGGGTATGTGTGCACAAATCGTTGAAGGTGGCAGGGCAGGTTGAGAAAGCGGTTAAAAAAGCTTACGGGATCCTGGGCTTCATGAAAAGGTAAAGAGTACAAAAGTGTGGAAATTACGATGAACCTGTCTAAAACACTGGTACTGTGTCCAATTCTGGGCACCACACTTTAGAAAGGATGTGAAGGCCTTAGAGGCGGTGCAGAAAAGATTTACGAGAATGATTCCAGGAATGAGGGACTTCAGTTACGTGGATAGACTGGAGAAGCTGGGGTTGTTCTCCTTGGAGCAGAGAAGCTTGAGAGGAGATTTGATCGAGGTGTTCAAAATCATGAGAGGTCTGGACAGAATAGATAGAGAGAAACTGTTCCCATTGGCGGAAGGGTCGAGAACCAGAGGACACAGATTTAAGGTGATTGGCAGAAGAACCAAAGGCGACATGAGGAAAAACTTTTTTACGCAGCGAGTGGTTAGGATCTGGAATGCACTGCCTGAAAGGGTGGTGGAGGCAGACTCAATCGTGGCTTTCAAAAGGGAGTTGGTAAGTATCTGAAGGAAAGAAATTTGCAGGGCTACGGGGAAAGGGCGGGGGAGTGGGACTCGCTGAGGTGCTCTTGCAGAGAGCTGGCACGGGAAGGTGTGGTGCCCAGAACTGCTCCCAGTGCTCCAGGTGTGGTCTAACCAGGGCTTTGTACAGCTGCAGCATAACTTCTACCCCCTTGTATTCTAGTCCTCGAGATCTCAAGGCCAGCATTCCATTAGCCTTGTTGATTACTTTCTGTACCTGTCCATGACATTTTAATGATCTATGTACCTGGACCCCCACCTCTCTTTGGACCTCCACTGTTTTTAGTTTTTCACCATTTAGAAAGTACACTGTTCTATTGTTTTTAGGTCCAAAGTGGATGACCTCACATTTGCCTACATTGAAATCCATTTGCCGCAGTTTTGCCCATTCACTTAATCTATCGATATCTCTTTATAATTTTATGCTTTCATCTAAACTGCTTACAATGCTGCCTATCTTTGTATCATAAGCAAATTTGAATATATGACTCTTTATGCCATCATCTAAGTTGTTAATAAATACGTTGAATAGTTGAGGCCCCAACATAGATCCCTGCGGGACACCGTTCCTGTATCGCCGTTCCTTCACTGTCGCTGGACCAAAATCCTGGAACTCCCTTCCTAACAGCATTGTGGGTGTACCTACACCATATGGACTGCAGCGGTTCAAGAAGGCGGCTCACCACCATCTTCTCAAGGGCAATTAGGGATGGGCACTAAATGCAGGCCTAGCCAGCGACGCCCACATCCCATCAACGAATAAAAAAAAAACTAGTCACATCCTGCCAATTAGAGCACCTGCCCATTATCCCTACTCTCTGTCTCCTGTCGCTCAGCCAATTTCCTAACCAGGTCAATAATTTGCTTTCAATTCCATTACTTCAGTCACCTCTTTAAAAAATTCAATCAGGTTCGTCAGGTATGACCTACCCTTTACAAATCTATGCTGGCTCTCTCTGATCAGCTGAAAGTTTTCAAGGTGTTCAGTCACCCTATCCTTAATTGTAGACTCTAGCAATTTCCCGACAACAGATGTTAGGCTAACTGGTCTATAATTCCCTGGTTTCCCTCTCTCGCCATTCTTAAAATGCGGAGTGACATGCACAATTTTCCAATCTAAAGGAACGGTTCCTGAATGGAGAGAACTTTGGAAGATTATAATTAGGGCATCTGCAATGAGCTCACCAACTTCCTTTAAAACCCTGGGATGGAAACCATCTGGTCCTGCGGATTTGTCACTCTTTAGTGCCATTACTGTTATTCTACTTACATTCATTTTATTGAGTCCCTGTCCCTGATTCAGTATTAGTTTCCTTGGGATTTCTGGCATGCTATCCTCTTCCTCTACTGTAAATACTGATGCAAAGTAATTATTCAACATGTCTGCCATTTTCTTATCATTGCTAATATCACCACTTTCAGTTTTCAAGGGGCCCACATTGCTCCTGATCACCCTCTTTTTCCTAATATAATTGTACATTATTTTTGTTGATTTTGATATCCCTTGCAAGTTTCTTTTCATACTCCCTTTTTGTAGATCTTATCAGTTTTGTTATCCTTTGCTGGACTTTGTATCTTTTCCATTCGCCAGGATCTGTGCTATTTGTTGCATTTTTGTATGCTTTTTCTTTTAGTTTTATGCTGTCCCTCACCTCTTTAGTTGGCCATGGCTGTTTTTTTTTTGGCAAGTGGAACTCTTGCCCCTCAAGGGTATAAACTGGTTCTGTACTGATCTTCTTTCATTTTACCCATTAACAGATTTGCCCAGTTTACTGTGGACAGTCTCTGCCTCATCCCGTTGAAGTCGGCCTGACCTAAATCTAGTAGCTGTTTCGCGTTTCTCCCTTTCAAACACTACGTTGAACTCGATCATGTTACGTTTGCGATTAGATAAATATTCACACTCAGTTAGGCTGTTAACTAAATCTGGCTCATTACTCATTACTAAATCTAATATGTCTTGCCCCCTTGTTGCCTCTAGGACATATTGTTGTAGAAAACTATCCCGGACACACTCAAGAAAGTCACTACCTTTCTGACATGTGCTAGTCTGCTTATCCCAATCGATATGAAAGTTAAAATCCCCCATTAAAATCACTCTGCCTTTGCTACATGCTTGTCTAATCTCTGCATTTATACAATCTGGCACTTCACATCTGCTACCAGGGGGCCTATACACAACTCTCACTACAGTCTTAAATCCTTTCCTATTTCTTAATTCTACCCATAAAGTCTCCGCTGCCTGCTTACCTCTCGTTATATCCTCTCTTATCATTGAAGTGATTTCATCCTTAATCATTAAGGCTACCCCACTCCCCCTCTTATCCTTTTCCCTATCTTTCCTGTAGACTTTATAACCCAGTATATTTAGTTCCCAGTCCTGACCATCTTGCAGCCATGTCTCAGTAATGGCCACCACGTCATACCGTCCAAGTTGCATTTGAACTTTGCCTCCCCCACCACCCCCCCGCTAACATTTTCAAACTAAATATTAAACAAAAGGCACTCTGCAGTGTGAAACTGTTAAGTCACTTGTGTACAGATGGCAAGATATTCTGAGACCCTACACCAATGGTGGGACCTCGCCTGCAGCAGGCGACTAATGGAAAAAATAATCACAAGCACCGCACCTGCTGAATGTGAGGCCCTTCCAGTGGTATAGGGCAGTGGAAAATTGTGTCCATAGGCTCAAACCACAACTTAGCCCCTCCAAGTCTGGCACCTTACGTACACTCTCCATAGTTCACTCTCAACCAGTCTCTATCTCCAAGGAATTTAACGCAAGAATGGTCAGAAATTCAGGGGCTTTCTGCCTCCACAGTTATCATTTAAGAACATAAGAAATAGGAGCAGGAGTAGGCCATTCGGCCCCTCGAGCCTGCTCCGCCATTCAATAAGATCATGGCTGATCTTCTACCTCATCTCCACTTTCCCGCCCGATCCCCATATTCCTTGATTCCCTTAATATCCAAAAACCTATCGATCTCTGTCTTGAATATACTCAAAGACTGAGCCTCCACAGCCCTCTGGGGTAGAGAATTCCAAAGATTCACCACCCTCTGAGTGAAGAAATTCCTCCTCATCTCAGTCCTAAATGGCCGACCCCTTATTCTGAGACTGTGACCCCTGGTTCTAGACTCCCCAACCAGGGGGAATATCCTCCCTGCATCTACCCTGTCAAGCCCGGTAAGAATTTTGACTGTTTCAATGAGATCATCTCTCATTCTTCTAAACTCGAGAGAATATAGGCCTAGTCTACTCAATCTATCCTCATAGGACAATCCCCCCATCCCAGAAATCAGTCTGGTGAACCTTTGTTGCACTCTCTGTACGGCAAGTATATCATAGAAACATAGAAGATAGGAGCAGGAGTAGGCCATTCGGCCCCTCGAGCCTGCTCCGCCATTCGATGAGATCATGGCTGATCATCCAAACTCAGTACCCTGTTCCTGCCTTCTCCCCATATCCCTTGATACATTTAGCTCTAAGAAATATATCTAACTCCTTCTTGAATATATTTAAAGACTTAGCCTCAACCGCCTTCTGTGGTAGAGAATTCCACAGGTTCACCACTCTCTAGGTGAAGAAATTCTTCCTCATCTCTGTCCTAAATGGCTTACCCCTTATCCTTAGACTATGACCCCTGGTTCTGGACTCTCCGACCATCGGGAACATTCTTCCTGCATCTAGTTTGTCCAGACCTGTCAGAATTTTATAAGTTTCGATGAGATCCCCTCTCATTCTTCTAAACTCCAGCGAGTATAAGCCCAATCGACCCAATCTCTCCTCATACGTCATTCCTGCCATCCCAGGGATCAGCCGTGTGAATCTTCGCTGAACTCCTTCCATGGCAAGAACATCCTTCCTCAGATAAGGCGACCAAAACTGCACACGTACTCAAGGTGTGGTCTCACCAAGGCCCTGTACAACTGCAGCAGGACATCCTTGCTCCTGTACTCAAACCCTTTCGCTATTAAGGCCAACATACCATTTGCCTTCTTCACCGCCTGCTGCACCTGCATGCTTACCTTCAGCAACTGGTGCACAAGGACACCCAGGTCTCGTTGCACTTCCCCTTCTCCCAATCTATTGCCATTTAGATAATAATCTGCCTTCCTGTTTTTGACACCAAAGTGGATAACCTCGCATTTATCCACGTTATATTGCATCTGCCATGCTTCTGCCCAATCACCCAACCTGTCCAAATCATCCTGGAGTTTCTCGGTATCCTCCTCGCAGCACACACGCCCACCCAGCTTTGTGTCGTCTGCAAACTTGGAGATATTACATCTAGTTCCCTTATCTAGATCATTAATGTATATTGTGAATAGCTGGGGTCCAAGGACCGATCCCTGCAGTACCCCACTAGTCACTGCCTGCCACTCGGAAAAAGACCCGTTAATTCCTACTCTCTGCTTTCTGTCCGCCAACCAGTTCTCTATCCAAGTCAATACCTTGCCCCCAATCCCATGTGCCTTAACTTTACACGCTAATCTCTTATGCGGGACCTTATCGAAAGCCTTTTGAAAGTCCAAATACACCACATCTACTGGTTCTCCCTTATCTATTTTCCCAGTTACATCCTCAAAAAATTCCAGTAGATTAGTCAAGCACGATTTACCTTTTGTAAATCCATGTTGACTTTGTCCGATCCTGTCGCTGTTTTTCAAGTGCTCAGCTATTACATCCTTTATAATGGACTCTAGCATTTTCCCCACTACCGATGTCAGGCTTACCGGTCTGTAATTCCCCGCTTTCTCTCTACCACCCTTTTTGAATAGTGGGGTAACATTAGCTATCCTCCAATCCATGGGTACAGTTCCAGATTCCAGCGAATTTTGGAAGATGATCAGCAATGCATCTACTATTTCTAGGGCCACCTCCTTAAGTACCCTAGGATGTAGATTATCAGGCCCTGGGGATTTATCGGCCTTCAATCCCGTCAATTTCCCTAACACCATTTTCCTACAAATACTGATTTCTTTCAGTTCCTCCCTCTCATCAGACCCTATGTTCTCCAACATCTCTGGGAGGTTATTTGTGTCCTCCTTTGTGAAGACAGAACCAAAATATGCATTTAATTGGTCTGCCATTTCTTTGTTCCCCATTATAATTTCCCCTGCTTCTGACTGCAAGGGACCTACACTTGATTTCACGAATCTTTTTCTCTTCACATATCTATAAAAGCTCTTACAGTCAGTTTTTATGTTCCCTGCAAGCTTACTTTCATATTCTATTTTCCCCTTCTTAATTAATCCCTTTGTCCTCCTTTGTTGAATCCTAAACTGCTCCCAGTCCTCAGGGTTACTGCTTTTTCTGGCCAATTTATATGCCCTCTCCTTGGATCTTATGCTATCCCTAATTTCCCTTGTTAGCCACGGTTGAGTCACCCTTTTTGTTTTATTCTTATCCCAAACTGGGATGAACAACTTCTGTAGTTCATCCATGCTGTCTTTGAATGTTTGCCATTGCCTATCCACCGTCAACCCTTTGAGTGACATTCCCCAATCAATCCTACCCAATTCGCGCCTCATACCATCGTAGTTTCCTTTATTTAAATTCAGGACCCGAGTCTCCGAGTCAACTACTTCACTCTCCATCCTAATGAAGAATTCGATCATATTATGATCGCTCTGACCCAAGGGGTCTCGTACAACAAGATTGCTAATTAATCCTCTCTCGTTACATAATACCCAGTCTAAGTCTAACTTTGTTTTACCTGGAAGGGGCACTGGATGAGTCATCGATACAAGGATCTGAGGGTTTCTCCACAGTCTCGGTCAAGCTCCCAACCTCAGTTGAACTCCCAGGCCCTTCCGCAGCTAGTAAGGCAAAGTCACTTAAGTCCTCCATCTCGGAATCCTGACACCCGGTCCCTCCAGCAGCAGAAGGATTGGCGGGCAGCCCCGCCTGTGGCCTGTTGAATGGCTGAAGGAAGGCGTCCATCTTCTGTTCCCTGGAGTCTGTCCGCACCATCTGGTGAGCAGATGGTCTGTCGCCCGAACCCTGGGCTGCAGAGGATGATGTTGCTGAAGATTTGATGAAGTCACTGGAGGACATGGCTGGGCCTGGCAGTAAAGTCTAAGAGGATTTAAGGATAAATTCCTGTTATATACTCGCATGTACAGAATTAGAAATACTTCCGCATCTACTTTATTGCTGGTGCCCAGTGAAAGTGACCACATAACACATTTAAATGAGCTTTTTCATATAAAACTCTCAAAATACAGAACAGAGCTCTCCGTGCTGGGTTATTATTTCGATTCACCACTTCTCAAACAACACAGAAATAATGCAGCCTATGATTTCTGATAACTTTATTTTTTAAAATCAGTATTAACATATTTATTTTAAACAGGTGAACCATGATCTGAAAATCTAGGCTCGCACTTTTAGTCAACATTTATATTAATTGTATTACTCAATCTGGAATGAGTCGAACTCACTATGCGCTAAGGATTTTAATATCTGTAACCCCTTTCACAAGGCAGGCCCACCTCAGGCCACAGACCTCACTGCCCTGACCCCAGCACCAGCTCAGTCAGTCTCTGACTTTACTGTCAGCTGTGGCTCAGTGGGCAGCACACTCGCCTCGGAGTCAGAAGGTTGTGGGTTCACAGTCCCACTCCAGGGACTTGAGCACATAAAGCTAGGCTGACACTCCAGTGCAGTGCTGAGGGAGTGCCGCACTGTCGGAGGTGCCGTCTTTCAGATGAGACATTAAACCGAGGCCCCGTCTGCTCTCTCAGGTGGACGTAAAAGATCCCTCGGCACTATTTCGAAGAACAGGGGAGTTCTCCCCGGTGTCCTGGCCAATATTTATCCCTCAACCAACATAACAAAAACAGCTTATCTGGTCATTATCACATTGCTGTTTGTGGGAGCTTGCTGTGCGCAAATTGGCTGCCACATTTCCCACATTACAACAGCGACTCCACTTCAAAAAGTACTTCATTGACTGTAAAGCGCTTTGAGACGTCCAGTGGTTGTGAAAGGTGCTATATCAATGCAAGTCTTTCTTTCTTCTCACTGGCCCCAATCTCTCCCTTGTTCCCTCCAAGCCCCAAATATGCACAGAATCTCTGCTCCCTCCCCTCTGGTTCCAGAAAGGCACTGGCCGGCTCGTTCGCACTCTCCTGGACTCAAACAAGCCCTCTCATTCCTCCTTGGTCCAATGTCCCAAACAGGACCACTCCACGCTCCACTACTCCTGACTCAAACTTCACCATTCCAATCAGCCTTTCCGCCCCAGTCTCCACTCTCTCCCAGCTCCAGTCTCCACTCTCTCCCAGCTCCAGTCTCCACACTCTCCCAGCTCCAGTCCTCCAACTCTCTCCCCGCTCCAGTCCTCCAATTCTCTCCCAGCTCCAGTCTCCACTCTCTCCCAGCTCCAGTCTCCACTCTCTCCCAGCTCCAGTCTCCACTCTCTCCCAGCTCCAGTCTCCACTCTCTCCCAGCTCCAGTCTCCACTCTCTCCCAGCTCCAGTCTCCACTCTCTCCCAGCCCCAGTCCTCCAATTCTCTCCCAGCTCCAGTCTCCACTCTCTCCTCTCAATTCAATTCAATTCAAATCGCTTTATTGGCATGATAAGGTACATCTTATGTTGCCAAAGCATCAAAATACATTTATGGTTGAACACATAAACGCAGATCTATTCATACAGTGTATAAACAGATATATCCCTGAGTGTACAAATATACATTCGTATAATTTATATAGACTTTTTTCTTAGGTTTACTGGTTGTCCCTCTGTTTATGGCAAGCTGTAACATAGTGTGCCGCTAGTGTTACACAGTTTATCTCTTCCCCTAGTAGGTATGGGAGTTTTTGGTCGTCATTCAAATTTCTGAATTCAGGGCATATTTGTGAGAATTTTTGGTAGAAATTCTCCCTGATGCCCTGATATTTTCCACAAGCTCCAGTCTCCACTCTCTCCCAGCTCCAGTCTCCACTCTCTCCCAGCTCGTCTCCACTCTCTCCCAGCTCCAGTCTCCACTCTCTCCCAGCTCCAGTCTCCACTCTCTCCCAGCTCCAGTCTCCACTCTCTCCCAGCTCGTCTCCACTCTCTCCCAGCTCCAGTCTCCACTCTCTCCCAGCTCCAGTCTCCACTCTCTCCCAGCTCCAGTCTCCACTCTCTCCCAGCTCGTCTCCACTCTCTCCCAGCTCCAGTCTCCACTCTCTCCCAGCTCCAGTCTCCACTCTCTCCCAGCTCGTCTCCACTCTCTCCCAGCTCCAGTCTCCACACTCTCCCAGCTCCAGTCTCCACTCTCTCCCAGCTCCAGTCTCCACTCTCTCCCAGCTCCAGTCTCTCCCAGCTCCAGTCTCCACTCTCTCCCAGCTCCAGTCTCCACTCTCTCCCAGCTCCAGTCTCCACTCTCTCCCAGCTCCAGTCTCCACTCTCTCTCCCAGCTCCAGTCTCCACTCTCTCCCAGCTCCAGTCTCCACTCTCTCCCAGCTCCAGTCTCCACTCTCTCCCAGCTCCAGTCTCCACTCTCTCCCAGCTCCAGTCTCCACTCTCTCCCAGCTCCAGTCCTCCAACTCCCTCCTGCAAATGTGAAACTAGGATAGGCTCCCTGTTCCCAGAAAGATACAAGGGCCGAGAAATTGTTTTATGAGAAATAGTTTGATGCAAACAAGAGAGATAGAGGGGACATGGAAAGTTTTTAATGAGGCAAAGAGAGGGAGAAAGAGTAGACTAGAAACAGAGAAACAGACAACAAAACAAATTAAATGTGGGCAGTGATGGAACAACAGGGAAACAAAATAGTCCATCAGCAATTATAGAAAACTCCAGGCCCTGAAGGTATGGATGATAGTGAGCTGGACCAGGTGATGTGGAGAGTGAGTTGGACCAGGTGATGTGGAGAGTGTGAGCTGGACCAGGTGATGTGGAGAGTGTGAGCTGGACCGGGTGATGTGGAGAGTGTGAGCTGGACCAGGTGATGTGGAGAGTGTGAGCTGGACCAGGTGATGTGGAGAGTGTGAGCTGGACCAGGTGATGTGGAGAGTGAGCTGGACCAGGTGATGTGGAGAGTGTGAGCTGGACCAGGTGATGTGGAGAGTGTGAGCTGGACCAGGTGATGTGGAGAGTGTGAGCTGGACCAGGTGATGTGGAGAGTGTGAGCTGGACCAGGTGATGTGGAGAGTGTGAGCTGGACCAGGGGATGTGGAGAGTGAGCTGGACCAGGTGATGTGGAGTGTGAGAGCTGGACCAGGTGATGTGGAGTGTGAGCTGGACCAGGTGATGTGGAGAGTGTGAGCTGGACCAGGTGATGTGGAGTGTGAGAGCTGGACCGGGTGATGTGGAGAGTGTGAGCTGGACCAGGTGATGTGGAGAGTGAGCTGGACCAGGTGATGTGGAGAGTGTGAGCTGGACCAGGTGATGTGGAGTGTGAGAGCTGGACCGGGTGATGTGGAGAGTGTGAGCTGGACCAGGTGATGTGGAGAGTGTGAGCTGGACCAGGTGATGTGGAGAGTGAGCTGGACCAGGTGATGTGGAGAGTGTGAGCTGGACCAGGTGATGTGGAGAGTGTGAGCTGGACCAGGTGATGTGGAGAGTGAGCTGGACCAGGTGATGTGGAGAGTGTGAGCTGGACCAGGTGATGTGGAGAGTGTGAGCTGGACCAGGTGATGTGGAGAGTGAGCTGGACCAGGTGATGTGGAGAGTGTGAGCTGGACCAGGTGATGTGGAGAGTGTGAGCTGGACCAGGTGATGTGGAGTGTGAGCTGGACCAGGTGATGTGGAGAGTGAGCTGGACCAGGTGATGTGGAGAGTGTGAGCTGGACCAGGTGATGTGGAGAGTGAGCTGGACCAGGTGATGTGGAGAGTGTGAGCTGGACCAGGTGATGTGGAGAGTGAGAGCTGGACCAGGTGATGTGGAGAGTGTGAGCTGGACCAGGTGATGTGGAGAGTGAGCTGGACCAGGTGATGTGGAGAGTGTGAGCTGGACCAGGTGATGTGGAGAGTGAGCTGGACCAGGTGATGTGGAGAGTGTGAGCTGGACCAGGTGATGTGGAGAGTGTGAGCTGGACCAGGTGATGTGGAGAGTGAGCTGGACCAGGTGATGTGGAGAGTGTGAGATGGACCAGGTGATGTGGAGAGTGAGCTGGACCAGGTGATGTGGAGAGTGTGAGCTGGACCAGGTGATGTGGAGAGTGTGAGCTGGACCAGGTGATGTGGAGTGTGAGAGCTGGACCAGGTGATGTGGAGAGTGTGAGCTGGACCAGGTGATGTGGAGAGTGTGAGATGGACCAGGTGATGTGGAGAGTGAGCTGGACCAGGTGATGTGGAGAGTGTCAGCTGGACCAGGTGATGTGGAGAGTGTGAGCTGGACCAGGTGATGTGGAGAGTGAGCTGGACCAGGTGATGTGGAGAGTGTGAGCTGGACCAGGTGATGTGGAGAGTGTGAGCTGGACCAGGTGATGTGGAGTGTGAGAGCTGGACCGGGTGATGTGGAGAGTGTGAGCTGGACCAGGTGATGTGGAGAGTGTGAGCTGGACCAGGTGATGTGGAGAGTGAGCTGGACCAGGTGATGTGGAGTGTGAGAGCTGGACCAGGTGATGTGGAGAGTGTGAGCTGGACCAGGTGATGTGGAGAGTGTCAGCTGGACCAGGTGATGTGGAGAGTGTGAGCTGGACCAGGTGATGTGGAGAGTGTGAGCTGGACCAGGTGATGTGGAGAGTGTGAGCTGGACCAGGTGATGTGGAGTGTGAGCTGGACCAGGTGATGTGGAGAGTGTGAGCTGGACCAGGTGATGTGGAGAGTGTGAGCTGGACCAGGTGATGTGGAGAGTGTGAGCTGGACCAGGTGATGTGGAGTGTGAGCTGGACCAGGTGATGTGGAGAGTGAGCTGGACCAGGTGATGTGGAGAGTGTGAGCTGGACCAGGTGATGTGGAGAGTGAGCTGGACCAGGTGATGTGGAGAGTGTGAGCTGGACCAGGTGATGTGGAGAGTGAGAGCTGGACCAGGTGATGTGGAGAGTGTGAGCTGGACCAGGTGATGTGGAGAGTGAGCTGGACCAGGTGATGTGGAGAGTGTGAGCTGGACCAGGTGATGTGGAGAGTGAGCTGGACCAGGTGATGTGGAGAGTGAGCTGGACCAGGTGATGTGGAGAGTGTGAGCTGGACCAGGTGGTGTGGAGAGTGAGAGCTGGACCAGGTGATGTGGAGAGTGTGAGCTGGACCAGGTGATGTGGAGTGTGAGAGCTGGACCAGGTGATGTGGAGAGTGAGATGGACCAGGGGATGTGGAGAGTGAGATGGACCAGGTGATGTGGAGACTGAGATGGACCAGGTGATGTGGAGACTGAGCTGGACCAGGTGATGCGGAGAGTGAGCTGCAATATTTTTCTTTTTAATTTGAAGGTGTACAGATCTAAGAACTGTGAGAGAAACACAGGCTCCAAATGAGGGAAACAGAAAATCCAGTTAATTCCATGTGTACGAGTTGCAAGCGAGTTGGATTTCCTTATGAGCTAATAATCTAGATATTTACTGTTCCACTGTGTATTGCTCCCCCTGTAATAAACTGAAGTGGCACGCTGTCATCAATGGGGATTACCAGTGCCTATTCCCTTCTACCAACTGGTAAGCATAGAACATAGAAAAATAGGAGCAGTAGGCCATTCGGCCCTTTGAGCCTGCCCCACCATTCAATATGATCATGGCTGATCCTCTATCTCAATACCATATTCCCGCTCTCTCCCCATACCCCTTGATGCCTTTTGTGTATAGAAATCTATCTACAGGAAACTCTTTGGTATCCGGCACCGACGGGACCGGCGTGTTGCCGGTTGATCAAAAATTCCGGATGACGGAGAGGGTTATCTACCGAGGCTATTTTTAAAAAAGAAAAAGGGAAAAAAATCAAGAAATGTGCAGTATACAGTAATTGGGTACTCCCCTACAGAATGTTGTGTTAAATGGATGGTGGAAGATGCTTGATTAAGTACAGTACTGCCAGTTGAGGGTAATGCAATGCAATGACTACCAGCAGCGTGGGAGACACACAGTACCCCTGTAAAATGGCGGATCGGAAGAGACTACCGGCAGCGCAGGAGAGTCAGACTCCTGTTATTGAGGTGTTCCGACTCCCGACAGCGCCAAGAAGTCGAGTAGTGGAAGTTTGGAGAACTACCCCCACTGACTAACTCGGCCACCGTGGGAGACTCGGACTCGGCAACATTGCCGGTTATTGAGGTGTTGTTTTCGGAGCGAGAATTTTGCCGGTTAATAGAGAATACCGGATATTTAGGTGCCGTTTAAACAAGAGTTTCCTGTATTTCCTTCTTAAATATATTGAGTGATTTGGCCTCCACAGCCTTCTGTGGTAGAGAATCCCACAGGTTCACTGCCCTCTGAGTGAAGAAATTTCTCCTCCTCTCAGTCCTAAATGTCCTACCCCGTATCCTGAGACTGTGACCCCCCAGACAGGGGAAACATCCTCCCTGCATCCAGTCTGTCGAGCCCTGTCAGAATTTTATACGTTTAAAAAGCAGTTAAAAAAAAAATTGGCTTTGGAGATTGACTTGTAAGGAGCTGCTGTAAACCGGGATTACACGTTGTGCCAGAATAACAGTTTTTAGAAAAGGAAGAAATTTGCATTCATCATTTCCCCACAGGTGCCTCAAAGTGCTTTGCAGCCAATGGCCCACGATCTGAGATGCAGGCACTGGGTTACAGTATATGGGTAAATGCAGCGGACACATTTCCCTTTGTGAATTTGGGCAAAGACAATGGATTAAAAGTAGCCCATCTGTAGCTGTTCTTCGAGGGGACGATTACTGTCAGTAAGGTCATTGCTGGAGCAGCCAATTTCTGGTGGGGACTGAATGTTCTTTCAATGTTTACCAAAATTGCAGCAGGATTCACAGTAATTAAAAGTAGATAAACAACTTATGGGGATGATTTCCTCTTGTTGCTCGAGGGTAAATTTCACTCACTCCTGGTGTCGAGCTCCTTCGCTTGGCAGCCAATCGTGCGCAGAGGCCAGAGCGCCCAAATTGTGGCCGTCCCAGTTTTCCGTTCATTAAAATCAATCATTGGAAAATCGACGTTGCCACAAATCAGGCACCTCTGCACCCAAACTCCTGAAACACGCGATGGGAAATGGAAAGATGCATCTTCCAGTAGGGAAAAAAGGGAGTGCATCGAAGGTTCCATAGCTGACTAGGAAGATTAGATTAAATTTGAATCCGAATGAAGCAGCATTTACCAATTGCAGGGGGCAGACAATAAAAATAAAATCATGGAATCATTGACTGGTTACAGCACAGAAGGAGGCCATTCGGCCCGTCGAGCCCGTGCCGGCTCTCTGCAACAGCACTTCAGCCAGTCCCACTCCCCCACCCTTTCCCAGTAGCCCTGATTTTATTTTTCCTTCAGGTACTTATCCAATTCCCTTTAGAAAGCCACGATTGAGTCCGCCTCCACCACCCTTTCAGGCAGTGAATTCCAGATCCTCACCACTCGCTGCGTAAACAAGTTTTTCCTCATGTCGCCTTTGGTTCTTCTGCCAATCACCTTAAATCTGTGTCCTCTGGTTCTCGACCCTTCCGCCAATGGGAACAGTTACTCTCTCTCTACTCTGTCCAGACCTTTCATGATTTTGAACACCTTGATCAAATCTCCTCTCAACTCTAAGGCGAACAACCCCAGCTTCTCCAGTCTATCGACGTAACTGAAGTCCCTCATCCCTGGAACCATTCTTGTAAATCTCTTCTGCACCCTCTCTAAGGCCTTCACATCCTTCCTAAAGTGCGGTGCCCAGAATTGGGCACAATACTCCAGTTGTGCCGAACCAGTGTTTTATAAAAGTGGTTCATAACTTCCTTGCTTTTGTACTCTATGCCTCTATTTATGAAGCCCAGGATCCCGTAAGCTTTTTTAACGCTTTCTCAACCAGCCCTGCCACCTTCAGCGATTTGTGCACATATACCCCCAGGTCTCTCTGTTCCCTTTAGGATTGTACCCTTTAGTTTATATTGCCTCTCCTCCTTCTTCCTACCAAAATGCCTCACTTCACACTTTTCTGCGTTAAATTTCATCTGCCGCGTGTCTGCCCATTCCACCAGCCTGTCTATGTCCTCTAGAAGTCTATCACTCTCCTCCTCACTGTTCACTATACTTTCAAGTTTTGTGTCAGCTGCAAATTTAGAAATTGTGCCCTGTACACCTACGTACAAGTCATTAATAAAAATCAAGAAAAGCAGTGCCCAGCAAATATAGAGATTAGAGGAAAACTACACAACTTGAGCACAGAAAGGCTACGAGGGAGTAGAAGAGAAAAATGAACAAAGAACACATAAAACAATAATTACTTGTATGAGGCGGGGATAGTGAGGGTAGGGTTAGAGCCACTGAGAGGCAAAGGAACAGCAGAAACGTGACTGTTCTTGAGGCACAGTCCATTCATTCATAGAAACATAGCCTGCTCCGCCATTCAATGAGATCATGGCTGATCATCCAAATTCAGTACCCTGTCCCTGCCTTCTCCCCATATCCCTTGATCCCTTTAGCCTTAAGAAATATATCCAACTCCTTCTTGAATATATTTAATGAATTGGCCTCAACTGCCTCCTGTGGTAGAGAATTCCACAGGTTCACCACTCTCTGGGTGAAGAAATTCCTCCTCATCTCTGTCCTAAATGGCTTACCCCTTATCTTTAGACTGTGACCCCTGGTTCTGGACTCCCCGACCATCGGGAACATCCTTCCTGCATCTAGTCTGTCCAGTCCTGTCAGAATTTTATAAGTTTCAATGAGATCCCCTCTCATTCTTCTAGACTCCAGCGAATATAAGCTCAATCGACCCAATCTCTCCTCATACGTCATTCCCGCCATCCCATTCTATTAAAAGGGAGTTAAATAGTTGCTTGACAAAGAGGAACATTACAGCGACACGGGGAGCGAGCGAGGAGAGCGAGACAAGGCCCAGGGGCTCACGTGAGGAAAAACAGCAGCGCAGACTGAATAGGCCAAACAGCCCATTTCTGTGCTGGAACATTCTACAAGTCGAACAGCACAAACAAACATGGGGAGATTTTGAATGATCAGTAGTTCTAATTAAATCATACACCTGTTCAGAGAGAACAATTTTATGATCTCGCTAGACATACAGATCTGAGAAAACCTGGCCGTGTTTTATTTGAAGCGCTGGTTGGAAGCAGCAAAAACTGACCTGAGTGAAATAGGTTCTGGAGGAGTTGGCGCCGAGCAGCTTGCTCTCGACATGTTGCTGCACGCTCTCGATGATACTGTCCTCGTGCAGAAAGTGTACTTCGTGTTTGGTGGGATGGACATTCACGTCTACATTCTGTGGCAATATTTCAAGGCTTAAAGAAAAAAAAAAGACCGGTCCTGAACACTGTGAAGAGAGCGAGAATAACTGGACAGAAAGTCCGTCTCGGTCTAGTCTAGCACACTTACCTCAGGTACAGGAAGGGGTGTGTATTTTTGGGAAGGTAGGCCGCGTAGACAGTTTCAATCGCTTTCCGTAAAGCACTCGATTCCACCAAGCGATCTTCAAAATAAAAAGAAAAAAATCAATGCCAAGTTAGCGAACAATTCCTTCAGGTACGTTTGAATATTTAAACTGTAGGGCAGAACTACATTCAATTGCAGTAGGGACATGCAGGATTCTCCACACCATCAAACTGCAGGTCGGTCTGGTGTTCAGGGACAGAAGTCAGCCTTGAACAGGCACCAATCACAGCAAGTGGCTCTCTCTTCTTGGAGATGGGTAGGAGAGAAAAGAAGTCTGGGTAAAACTGAAAGGCCAGTCTAAACTAGTTAGACATGAACTCTGTGATCACCATCCGCCGGATAGATAATTTTACTAAATTGTGCTCCAGACAGAGAGCCTGGAGTGGTTTCTAATGAATGGAATAAGGTGGGATTCATGCACCCAAATTCACGATATACGCTCCCAGCGAGTGAGGCTCTCTGCTTGAAGCACCAATTGGTAAAATAACACCTTCCATCTGAGATACACATAAAAACATAAGAATTAGGAGCAGGAGTAGGCTATATGGCCCCTCCAGCCTGCTCCGCCATTCAATGAGATCATGGCTGATCATCCAAATTCAGTATAATAACTGACCCTCCGAGACACCCTAGTCCACTCCTCTATCACCCCCAGCACCCCTTCCCCTGGCACCTTCCCGTGCAAGTGCAGGAGATGTAACACCTGCCCTTATACCTTCCCACTGTCCAGGGCCCCAAACACTCCTTCCAGGTGAAACAGTGATTTACTTGTACTTCTTGCAATCTAGTATACTGTATTCGCTGCTCACGATGTGGTCTCCTCTACATTGGGGAGACCAAACGCAGATTGGGTGACTGCTTTGCGGAACACCTCCGTTCAGTCCGTAAGGGGGACCCCGAGCTTCCGGTCGCCTGTCACTTTAATTCACCGCTCCACTCCCACTCGGACCTCACCGTCCTTGGCCTCTTGCATTGTTCCACGGAAGCTCAACGTAAACTCGAGGAACAGCACCTCATCTTCCGATTAGGCACTTTACAGCCTTCCGGACTCAATATCGAGTTCAACAATTTCAGATCATAACCTCGGCCCCCATTACATTTTTACTTATATTTTTTATCCACCCCTTTGTTTTGGTTTCTCCCCCCCCACATGGCAGCTGTCTCCCACATGGCAGCTGTCTCCCATTCTGCCAGCGCATTTCACACCTAATCTAGAGCCGTCTTTTGTCTCCACTAGTCCTATCACCATCTCGTCTGGTTTTGAATGCCTCTTAATGTCTCTTCTCTTTTGTTCTCTCCCAGCCCGGCCTTTTAATCTATTTCATTCCCTGTGCCTCTTTAGTCTTGACAAAGGGTTCACCCGAAACATTGACTCTTCTCTCCACGGATGTTGCCGGGCCTGCTGAGTTTTTCCAGCATTTTCTGTTGTTATTTCGGATTTCCAGCATCTGCAGTATTTTGCTATCATCCAAATTCAGTGCCCTGTCCCTGCTTTCTCTCCATATCTCTTGATCCCTTTAGCCTTAAGAAATATATCCAACTCCTTCTTGAATATATTTAATGAATTGGCCTCTACTGCCTTCTGTGGTAGAGAATTCCACAGGTTCACCACTCTCTGGGTGAAGAAATTCCTCCTCATCTCTGTCCTAAATGGCTTACCCCTTATCCTTAGACTGTGACCCCTGGTTCTGGACTCCCCGACCATCGGGAACATCCTTCCCATCTAGTCTGTCCAGTCCTGTTAGAATTTTATAAGTTTCGATGAGATCCCCTCTCATTCTTCTAAACTCCAGCGAATATAAGCCCAATCGACCCAATCTCTCCTCATACGTCATTCCTGCCATCCCAGGTATCAGTCTGGTGAATCTTCGCTGCACTCCCTCCATGGCAAGAACATCCTTCCTCAGATAAGACCATGGCTGATCATCAACCTCAACTCCACTTTCCCACCTGATCTCCATATCCCTCGATTCCCCGAGAGTCCAAAAATCTATCGATCTCAGCCTTGAATATACTCAACTATTCAGCATTCACAGCCCTCTGGGGTAAAAAATTGCAAAGATTCACAACCCTCTGAGTGAAGAAATTCCTCCTCATCTCAGTCTTAAATGGCGACCCCTTATCCTGAGACTGTGACCCCTAGTTCTAGACCCTCCAGCCAGGGGAAACAAGCGCTCGGCATCTACCCTGTCAATCCCTTCAGAATCTTGTATGTTTCAATGAGATCACCTCTCATTCTTCTAAACTGCAGAGAGTATCGGCCCATTCTACACAATCTCTCCTCATAGGACAGCCCTCTCATCCCAGGAATCAATCTAGTGAACCTTCGTTGCACCGCCTCCAAGGCAAGTATATCCTTCCTTAGATAAGGAGACCAAAACTGTGCCCAGTACTCCAGGTGTGGTCTCACCAAGGCCCTGTACAATTGGAGCAAGACTTCCTTACTCTTATACTCCAACCCCCTTGCATTAAAGGCCAACAGGCCATTTGCCTTCCTAATTGGTTGCTGTACCGCATAAGAGACTAGCGTGCAAAGTTAAAGCACCTGGGATTGGGGGTAAGGTATTGACTTGGATAGAGAACTGGTTGGCAGACAGGAAGCAAAGAGTTGGAATAAACGGGTCTTTTTCCGAGTGGCGGGCAGTGACTAGTGGGGTACCGCTGGGATCGGTCCTTGGACCCCAGCTATTCACAATATATATTAATGATCGAGACGAGGGAACTAGATGTAATATCTCCAAGTTTGCAGACGACACAAAGCTGGGTGGGCGTGTGTGCTGTGAGGAGGATGCAGAGAAACTCCAGTACGATTTGGACAGGTTGGGTGATTGGGCAGATGCAGTATAATGTGGATAAATGCGAGGTTATTCACTTTGGTGGCAAAAACAGGAAGGCAGATTATTATCTGAATGGCAATAGATTGAGAGAAGGGGAAGTGCAACAAGACCTGGGTGTCCTTGTGCACCAGTCGCTGAAAGTAAGCATGCAGGTGCAGCAGGCGGTTAAGAAGGCAAATGGTATGTTGGCCTTCATAGCGAGAGGATTCGAGTACAGGAGCAAGGATGTCTTGCTGCAGTTGTACAGGGCCTTGGTGAGACCACACCGTGAGTATTGTGTGCAGTTTTGGTCGTCTTATCAGAAGAAGGATAAGAACATAAGAAGTAGGAGCAGGAGTAGGCCATATGGCCCCTCGGGTCTGCTCCGCCATTCAACAGGATCATGGCTGATCCGAACCTAGACTCATGTCCACTTCCCTGCCCGCTCCCCGTAACCCCTAGTTCCTTTATCAGCTAGGAAACTGTCTATCTCCGTTTTAAATTTATTTAATGTCGCAGCTTCCACAGCTCTCTGAGGTAGCAAATTCCATAGATTTACTACCCTCTGAGTGACGAAGTTTCTCCTCAGCTCAGTTTTGAAACGACAGCCCCTTATTCTAAGATTATGCCCCCTAGTTCTAGTCTCACCCATCAGTGGAAACATCCTCCCCGCATCCACCCGATCAAGCCCCCTCACAATCTTATATGTTTCGATAAGATCGCCTCTCATTCTTCTGAATTCCAATGAGTAGGGGCCCAACCTACTCAACCTTTCCTCATACGTCAACCCCCTCATCTCCGGAATCAACCGAGTGAACCTTCTCTGAACCGCCTCGAGAGCAAGTATATCTTTTCTTAAATATGGAAACCAAAACTGTATGCAATATTCCAGGTGTGGCCTCACCAGTACCCTGTATAACTGAAGCAAGACTTCTCTGCTTTTATACTCCATCCCCTTTGCAATAAAAGCCAAGATTCCATTGGCCTTCCTGATCACCTGCTGTACCTGCATACTAACCTTCTGTGTTTTATGCACCAGGACCCCCAGATCCCTTTGTACTGTAGCACTTTGCAGTTTCTCTCCATTTAGATAATAACTTGCTCTTTGATTTTTTCTGCCAAAGTGCATAACCTCACACTTTCCAACATTATATTCCATCTGCCAAATTTCTGCCCACTCACTTAGCTTGTCTATGTCCTTTTGCAGGTTTTTTATGTCCTCCTCACTCACTGCTTTCCCTCCCATCTTTGTATCGTCGGCAAACTTGGATACGTTGCACTCGGTCCCCTCCTCCAAATCATTAATATAGATTGTAAAGAGTTGGGGTCCCAGCACTGACCCCTGCGGAACACCACTAGTCACTGATTGCCAACCTGAGAATGAACCATTTATCCCAACTCTCTGTTCTTGCCATGGAGGGAGTGCAGCTAAGATTCACCAGACTGATACCTGGGATGGCAGGAATGACGTATGAAGGGAGATTGGGTCGATTAGGCTTATATTCGCTAGAGTTTAGAAGAATGAGAGGGGATCTCATTGAAACTTATAAAATTCTAACAGGACTAGACAGACTAGATGCAGGAAGGCTGTTCCCGATGGCGGGGGAGTCCAGAACCAGGGGTCACAGTCTAAGGATAAGGGGTAAGCCATTTAGGACAGAGATGAGGAGGAATTTCTTCACCCAGAGAGTGGTGAACCTGTGGAATTCTCTACCACAGAAGGCAGTTGAGGCCAATTCATTAAATATATTCAAGAAGGAGTTAGATATATTTCTTAAGGCTAAAGGGATCAAGGGATATGGGGAGAAGGCAGGAACAGGGTACTGAGTTTGGATGATCAGCCATGATCTCATTAAATGGCGGAGCAGGCTCGAGGGGCCGAATGGCCTACTCCTCTCTTCTATGTTTCCATGTTTCTATGTACCTGCATGCTAACTCTCTGTGTTTCCTGTACGAGGACACCTAAATCTCTCTGAACATCAACATTTAATCGTTTCTCACCATTTAAAAAATATTGTTTTTCTGTTCTTCCTTCCAAAGTGAATAACCTCACATTTCCCACATTATAATCCATCTGCCACCTTATTGCCCACTCACTTAACCTATCCACATCCCTTTGCAGCCTCTTTGTCCTGCTCACAGATTACTGTCCCACCTAGCTTTGTATCGTCAGCAAACTTGGATACATTACACTCGGTCCCTTCATCTAAGTCATTAATATAGATTGTCAATAACTGAGGCCCAAGCACTGATCCTTGCGGCACCCCACTAGTTACAGCCTGCCAACCGGAAAATGACCTGTTTATCCCAACTCTCTGCTTTCTGTCTGTTAGCCAATCCTCTATCCTTGCTAATATATTACCCCCAACCCCATGAGCCCTTATCTTGCGTAGCAACTTTTTATGTGGCACCTTATCAAATGCCTTTTGGAATTCAAAATATACTACATCCACTGGTTCCCCTTTATCTACCCCTGCTAGTTACATCCTCAAAGAACTCTAATAAATTTGTTAAACACAATTTCCCTTTCATAAAGCCCGCTGACTCTGCCTATTTTCTAAGTGACCTGTTGCCACTTCCTTAATAATGGGATTCCAGCATTTTCCCAATGACTGATGTCAGGCTGACTGGCCCGTAGTTCCTCGCTTTCTCTCTCGCCATCTTTTCTTGAATAGCGGGGTTATACGTAGCTGAAGAGGGGCACGGAAGGGAAGTCCTAAAATATACGGGCCGAGAAATTGGGTTGGGGTGCCAAAGTGGCGCAAAAGTCGCCTAGCACAGGATTTAGCGCAGCGTTTGAGGCTTCAGCGATCGTCAGATATTCAGTTTCATTGCCCCTCGAGGGGCACGGGGCGAGGCTCGAGGTGCTCCGCGTCCCTCTTAGGGCGCTGAAACTGAATATTGCAGCACAACGTGCCGCAGCGCCACACGCTGCAGCATGGCACGCTGCGGTACTGCAGGCCTTCCTCCCACTGTTAAGGGGGAGGTACCTGCAACAGCGTGATCCCCGCTCGCGAGTGC
The DNA here is from genome assembly GCF_052327205.1 of Somniosus microcephalus. Lineage (NCBI taxonomy): Eukaryota > Metazoa > Chordata > Chondrichthyes > Squaliformes > Somniosidae > Somniosus > Somniosus microcephalus. The sequence continues at coordinate 273,543,891 of NC_140993.1, forward strand.
CGGCAAACGAGCCCGGCACCAAGGAGAAGTGCCGGGCTCTTGGGAAACAGCTGTCAATGCCGCGGGGGGGGGGGGGGGGGTTAGGAGGCCGGGGACGGAGGTGCTGGCAGGCGGCCGCCAAAAAAGCGGCCGCCCCGCACCTTCACCTTAACTTGCGCCGCTGCCGGCACAGTAAGGCCCCGTGAACTGGGCATAGGTAGCGAACGCCGCAACTGCGCCGTTTGCTACCAAATATCGCGAACGGGACGCTGCGCACACCGATGACGTCATCGGTGGCGGCGCAGCGCAAAAGGCTAACGCCACCATTATCGCCCCAACTCAATATTGTGGGAGGCGCAGCCAGTGGCGCTACAGCCACTGCCTGCCTCTTTAGGCGCTAACAAGTGGCGCTACTCACCCATTTTCTCCCCCCCAGTGTTATAAATCTCATCATCAAGAAACTACTTATGAAATAATGCTGGACGGCCAGCTGGTGGCGCCATCCAAGGAGTATAAATACTCAGGCATCGGCCCCAACTTCCCAGGGACATTTTGTAAGACAAGGAACTAGTGAAGTACAACTAGACCTCCATGTTCTGAAACAAGTTGATTAAAGCCTTGCTTTATACTCAAACCAAGTGTGTAGTGAGTTTTATTACATCATACAGCTTAAAAACTGATCAGGTGAGTGAGGACCTGTGGACCCTGCTACTTCTAGAAATGTGTTCATACAATGTTCTCAGTGAATGTCTTGTCAATCCACAGGGAAACTGGAGGCAATAATTCGTAGGGAGGAGCCAGGGATAACGGAAAAAACATGGCTTAATAAAGAACTGGCCTGGCAGTTAAATATTGCAGGATATAACATATTTAGAAAGGATAGAATAGGGAAGGAAGGGCTGGAGTAGCTGTACTAATTAAGAGATAACATAATGGCAGTGGAAAAAAGGGACATAACTAACATTAAGATAGAAACAGAATCCATATGAAACAAACGATAAGAAAGGATCGATCATGTTCGTAGGGTTTTTCTACAGACCACCTAATAGTGGAAGGGAAGTGGGGGAAGAAATATGTAGGCAGATCTATGAAATGAGTAAAAGACATAGAATAATAATCATGGGAGATTTCAACCACCCCCAAATAAACTGGCAAGAGGTAGTGAAAGGGGGAAAGGGAATGGAGTTTTTACAGTGTGTTCAGGACTCCTTTCTTACCCAGTATGTAAGAAGCCCAACAAGAGAGGATCACTGGAAACACTTAGCAGGCCAGGCAGCATCCGTGGAGAGAGAAACAGAGTTAACGTTTCAGGTCTGGGACCCTGTTCTGATGAAGGGTCACAGACCTGAAACGTTAACTCTGTTTCTCTCTCCACGGATGCTGCCTGGCCTGCTGAGTGTTTCCAGCATTTTCTGTTGTTACTTCAGATTTCCAGCATCCGTAGTATTTTGCTGTTGTAAAAGAGGATCACTATTGGATCTAGTAATGGGAACTGATCCCGAATAGATCAGAGAAGTACGTGCAGGGGAACATGTGGCAACTGCAATTATAACGTATAAGATTTAAAACAATGTTTTACTTGTGTTTTTCTCAGTCAAAGACCAAAGAAATCGACTGGAAAAAAGCTCATTTGGAGGGGATGAGAATGGAACTAGAGAAGGTAAACTGGAAAAAAAAATTGATAAAACAGCAAAGGGTAATATTTAAAACGGTGATCAATAGCGTTCAGGAGAAATTTATTCCACTAAAAAAAACAAGAACAAACTAGCCCATAATGAGACACCGTGGATGAATAAAGAGATAAGGGTAAAATTGAAACTAAGAAAAAGGCATGCACTAAGTACACATGGTGTGGAGATGCCGGAGTTGGACTGCAATCTGCAATATTTGACCCCTTGTGACCCATCTCATTGTTCTTTGATGTAATGTTTTCCTGACTGACCTGTTTGGGCACCATTCACACCTTTGATTGCTGTGATTATCTCTCTGCCGAGGTGTGATAAATGGCAGTTGGAAAGGTTACCTGTAAACATCTGACATTATTCTCTGACTATATAAGCTGTGTTTTTATGCATTTCTCCACTTCATCTGATGAAGGAGCAGCGCTCCGAAAGCTTGTGATTTCAAATAAAGCTGTTGGACTATAACCTGGTGTTGTGTGACTTCTTACACTAAGTACACAGACAGTAAAGAGGCTGACAAAAGAGAATATGAAGAGGTTAGGAAATAAGTAAAAAAAAAAATAGGAAAGCAAACAGGAACTAGGAAATAAAATGAAACTGTAAAGTATTCTACAAACACACAAATAACAAAAGAATTTCCTGGAGTGCACCTTCCAGGCGGTGATCACCCCGCAGATACAGACAGTTCAGGAGGATAGTAAGTGCGTGGCCATCCGATGGGATAGGAAGAGGCAGGCAGATGGCAGGAATCCTCCCGGAGCGTGGCACTCTCAAACCGTTTTCAGCATTGAATACCAGTGAAGGTGCCGACACCTTGGGGGAGTGCAGTCTAGAACACATCCATGGCACTGTGGGGCAAATAACTGCACAGGGGGGACACAACAAAGTGTGGAATAACAGCGGTCATAGGGAATTCAATAATCAGGGGGAGAGACAGGCGTTTCTGGAACCACCAGTGAGTTCCACATGGTGCGTTGCCTCCCTGGTACCAGGGTAAAGGAAGGGGAACAGCCAGAGATCTGGTGGTCCATGTAGGAACCAATGACATATGAAGGAAAAGGGTTGCGGTCCTGCAGTAGAGTTTCAGGAGCTCGGAAGTTAAAAAAGGCAGGACCTCAAAAGGTAGTAATCCCAGTGCCACACGCAGGACAGGAAAGGAATAGTAGGATAAAACAGATTAACACGTGGCTGGAGACATGATGGAGGAGGGAGCGCTTCAGATTCATGGGGCATCGAGATCAGTTCTGGCGCAGGAGGGACCTGTTCAAGCTGGACGGGTTGCACCTCAACAGAGTCGGGACCAATGTCGTCACGGGATGGTTAACTAGTACTGTGGGGGAGGGTTTAAACTAATTTGGCAGAGGATGGGCACCAGGCCAAAACATTAGAGAGGACTGGGAGAGGCAAATAGCACTAGAATAAAGAATAGTTCAGAAATAGGAGGGATCAGACGAGGGGCAAATGCGAAGCAGCCTAAGATGGGTTTGGAGTACATGCACATAAATGCAAGGAGCGTGGTAAATAAGGTTGGTGAGCTGCAGGTGCAAGACGTCACATGGAACTATGATATAGTGACAGTAACAGAGACGTGGCTCAAAGAAGGGGAGGATTGGGAACTTAAAATATTCCTGGCTACAAGTTAATCAGGGAAGATAGGGAAGGAATAAAAGCCGGCGGGGGGGGGGGGTGCAAAATGGGTGGCAACGTTGATCAAAGAAACTATTGTAGTGCTGGCGAGGGATGATGTAGTTGAAGGGCCAAGGACAGAATCTATTTGGTTAGAATTAAGGAATAACAGAGGAGCTGTTACGCTGCTGGGTGTATACTATAGGCCACCAAATTGTGGGAAGGAGATAGAGGAGCAAATTTGCAGGCAAATTACAGAAAGATGCAAGAACTACAGAGTAGTGAGAATGTGGGACTTCAGTTATCCTAATATAGACTGGGATAGTAACAGTATAAAGGGCAGTGCTGGAACTAGTTCTGGGGAATTAAGTGGGGCAAGTGGAGCATGTTTCAGTGGGATAACATTTGGGGAGTAGAGATCATAATATCAGGTTTAGAATATTTATGGAAAAGGACAAGGTGCAATCAAACGTAAAAATATTTAACTGGAGGAGGGCTAACTTCAGTGAGTTGGAAAAGGATCTGGCCCAGGTAGATTGGAATCAAAAATTGGTAGGCAAAACAGTAACTGAACAATGGGAGGCCTTCAAAGCGGAGATGGTTCAGGTACAGAGTAGACTAATTCCTATGAGGAGTCAAGGAAGGGCATCCAAAGCTAGAGATCCCTGGATGACTGAAGATATAGAGGTTGAAATGAGACAGAAAAAGGAGGCTGATGACAATTGAAAGGTTCACAATACAGTAGAGAACCAAGCTGAATATAGAAAGTACAAAGGAGATCCAAAAAAGGGAATAAGAGGGACAAAGAGAGAGGATGGCCTAGAGCTTCAATTCGGCCGGAAACCGGCTGCTGCCATCACGGGCCGATGTTAACGGCTGCCCACAAAGAGCGCAGGCAGCACAGATATGTTGGTGCTGCCTGCCGATTTAAATTAGCGCAGCGCAAAACCTGCTGTCTAGCGCGCTGTTTCGGACAGTTATCTCAGCAGGAAGCCCAGTGTACCGTGGCTCCGACTTACACCCTGTCCGACTTACACCCCGTCCGACTTACGAGGCAGCATTGTCTTAAAGCTAGCCTTTCATTTTAGAAAGCAGTGTCGATCCCTTAAAGGGGAACTGCCTTCTAAAATGAAAAAAATTAAAATCGTTTAAAAATAGGCAGTCTTTAGCGCTTAAAGCTCAACTGCCTTCTGAAAAAAAATATATAAACGTTAAAAATAATTCCGAAATGGCAGTCTTCCGTTGAACTGCTTTCCGCACGTAGAAAAATGGTAAAAGTGCTTCAGCACAAACACAACTGGCACAAGCCAGGGAAGTGGCACCCAGGGTCACGCATGCAGCTTTGTGGAGGGCGTCAACACCGCAAGAGAGGTCCTCTACCCACAGGGGCCAGCAGGAGGCCCTCCAGAAAGAATGATGTGGGACCAGATCACCGAAGCCATCACTGTCAGCAGTGTCGCCCCCCCAGGACCTGGCTCCAGTGCCCAAAGAAGCTTCATGACTTCAGACAAGTGGTCAAGGTCAGTGAATGCATCTTCAAAAGTTGTCTCCTACCAACTGCACCACTAGCCTCACACACGGCTCTTTGCACGACCCAACCCCCCACATCACTCACCGACCAACAATCTGTACCAAACACGAGGCACACCTCACATTCCTAGCTTCACCTCACCCCCTTAGAGGAGACGGTGCTGGCCATTCTTGGCAGCAGCATGGCTGAGCCCTTGGCCAGCAGCAGGGCTGAAAGAATACAAGGCGCTGGTATCCTCATACGTTATCCTCCTTCTCACATCCCACTTCCCCCTCACCCACATAATCTTCTAATTTACAAGCTGCGAATGGTGTAAGCATGCAGCGCTTGCTTTACTGCCCTCCCCTCACCCCAGCTCTACCCTTGTGGTTTCCTCATTTCACACAACCAAGAAATCCAGCCTGCCCAGTCAATGGTTGACAGAAGGAGGAGAGGGCGAGGGAGGAGAGGGCGAGGGAGGAGAAGGACAAGAGGGAGGAGAAACACCGTCACACAATTTCACACTCTCAGACACCAGCTCCTCAAGGTCGTCCAGCAGAGGCCATCATGTCTCCCCCAGTGAAAGTCAGCAGCCTTCCACCAGCCATGCTGCAGCCATTGGGGTAGCACTGCGTGACATCACTAGGATAGGCAAAGGCACATAATCATACATCATATTTCCTTTCACGTGCCCCTTAACAGTACTGCATGCATGGAACGCTGGTGCCACCAGTGTTGCTGTGGGAGGAGTTTAAATTTTAAATGCACGTTTTTCCTAGTGCAATCAATCAGAGTGACCATTGTTGCAGGTTCAAATTTCCAAAACATCAGCCAGTGTCGCTAGTCACCCCAGTGTCCCCGGGCGCTGCAGCAATACCCCCGCCATCACTACCAAACAGGGTGGGTGGGTGGGGGGGCACCCAGTTCCCACACTAATTACTTAAATCACTCTGATCCCAGAACACTGGCCTGGGTCAGGGATGGGTGGAAGTCCCAACCCATCAAAGACCCACCATTACTTAAGTAAAGTGTCAGCTGTGTCTCAGTGGGCAGCACCCTCACCTCAGAGTCAGAAGGTTGTGGGTTCAAGTCCCACTCCAGAGACTTGAGCACAGAAAGCTAGGCTGACACTCCCAATGAAGTGCTGAGGGAGCGTTGCACTGTCGGAGGTGCCATCTTTCGGATGAGATGTTAAACCGAGGCCCCGTCTGCTCTCTCAGGTGGACATAAAAGATCCCGTGGCACTATTTCGAAGAAGAGCAGGGGAGTTCTCCCCAGTGTCCTGGTCAATATTTATCCCTCAATCAACATAACAAAAACAGATTATCTGGTCATTATCACATTGCTGTTTGTGGGAGCTTGCTGTGCGCAAATTGGCTGCCACGTTTCCCACATTACAACAGTGACTACACTCCAAAAGTACTTCATTGGCTGTAAAGTGCTTTGAGATGTCCGGTGGTCGTGAAAGGTGCTGTATGAATGCAAGTCTTTCTGTAAAGAGGGTAATCCTGGCCTCAGTACCTCGGTAGAGGTAAGTCACAAAATTGAGAGTTTCCTCTCCCGGTAGAGAGTCTCATCCTGATTGGAGCAGGGCTCAGACAATCAGGCGAGGAGGTCAGCGCCCCCGAACTTTCTGACTATTAACAGGCAGAAAATTGGGAGTCCCACACATAGTGCGCTCCGAGCTCCCTGTCCAATTCTCTGATCACATGCGACTCCAGCAAGACATCGTGCTGGGAACAAGCCTCACAATTTCAAGCTTGTGGTAAACAAGGACACCGTCGGATATGAATCAAAAGGATGGGAGCAATGGGTTAGTAAAGCGGATTGGAGCCCAGTTAGAAAAATAAACCATTTCTAGTAACCAGTTAAAAAGTTCACTTACGATTGATGAAAAGTAAAAAGATACACTTTTTCACTGAATAATTTGCATTGGATATATAACCTTTCATTTTGAAAGCAAATTTTGGGTCTTCAAGACACACTTCAATTAATTCCCTGCAGTGGAAACAAACAAAAATACAGCATGAAATTCACAAGTCTTTTCAAGGGTTTCTCAGTGTTCCCTGATCTGGATAATGAATCTCAAAGTGGCTTGTGACTCTGCATCACTGACGGAGTAATATTCTCAGCCAGCCTGAGGAGCAAGTGTGCATAGAAACATAGAAAAATAGGAGCAGGAGTAGGCCATTTGGCCCTTCGAGCCTGCTCCGCCATTCAATATGATCATGGCTGATCCTCTATCTCAATACCATATTCCCAAGCTCTCCCCATACCCCTTGATGCCTTTTGTGTCTAGAAATCTATCTATCTCCTTCTTAATTATATTCAGTGACTTGGCCTCCACAGCCTTCTGTGGTAGAGAATTCCACAGGTTCACCACCCTCTGAGTGAAGAAATTTCTCCTCCATCTCAGTCCTAAATGTCCTACCCCGTATCCTGAGACTGTGACCTCTCGTTCTAGACCCCCCAGCCAGGGGAAACATCCTCCCTGCATCCAGTCTGTCTAGCCCTGTCAGGATTTTATACGTTTCAATGAGATCCCCTCTCATTCTTCTAAACTCTAGTGAATACAGGCCTAGTCGACCCAATCTCTCCTCATACGACAGTCCTGCCATCCCAGGAATCAGTCTGGTGAACCTTCGTTGCACTCCCTCTATGGCAAGTATATCCTTTCTTAGGTAAGGAGACCAAAACTGCACACAGTACTCCAGGTGTGGTCTCACCAAGGCCCTGTATAACTGTAGTAAGACATCCTTGCTCCTGTACTCAAATCCTCTTGCAATGAAGGCCAACATACCATTTGCCTTCCTAACTGCTTGCTGCACCTGCATGTTTGCTTTCAGTGACTGGTGTACAAGGACACCCAGGTCCCTCTGTATATCAACATTTCCCAATCTATCACAATTTAAATAATACTCTGCCTTTCTGTTTTTTCCACCGAAGTGGATAACTTCACATTTATCCACGTTATACTGCATCTGCCATGTATTTGCCCACTCATTCAACTTGTCTAAATCGTCTTGAAGCCTCTTTGCATCCCCCTACAACTCACAAACCCACCTAGTTTTGTGTCGTCAGCAAACTTGGAAATATTACATTTGGTTACCTCATCCAAATCATGGCAAACATTCAAAGGCCACATGGATGAACTACAGAATTTGTTCATCCCAGTTTGGCATAAAAATAAAACGAAAAGGGTGACTCAACCGTGGCTAACAAAGGAAATTAGGGATAGCATAAGATCCAAGGAGAGGACATATAAATTGGCCAGAAAAAGCAGTAAACCTGAGGATTGGGAGCAGTTTAGGATTCAACAAAGGAGGACAAAGGGATTAATTAAGAAAGGGAAAATAGAATATGAGAGTAAGCTTGCAGGGAACCAATTAAATACATATTTTGGTTCTGTCTTCACAAAGGAGGACACAAATAACCTCCCAGAGATGTCGGGGAACATAGGGTCTGATGAAAGGGAGGAACTGAAAGAAATCAGTATTTGTAGGGAAATGGTGTTAGGGAAATTGATGGGATTGAAGGCCGATAAATCCCCAGGGCCTGATAATCTACATCCTAGGGTACTTAAGGAAGTGGCCCTAGAAATAGTAGATGCATTACTGATCATCTTCCAACATTCGATGGAATCTGGAACAGTACCCATGGATTGGAGGGTAGCTAATGTTACCCCACTATTCAAAAAAGGTGGTAGAGAGAAAACGGGGAATTACAGACCGTTAAGCCGGACATCGGTAGTGGGGAAAATGCTAGAGTCCATTATAAAAGATGCAATAGCAGAGCACTTGAAAAACAGTGACAGGATCGGACAAAGTCAACATGGATTTACAAAAGGTAAATCGTGCTTGACTAATCTCCTGGAATTTTTTGAGGATGTAACAGGTAGAATAGACAAGGGAGAACAGTCGACGATGTCCCACACCTTTGCTCTGATCAAAGAAGCCTTGCTGCCTGGATCTCTGGGACTATGGCTTGGCAGGCTGCGAGGCTGGGCAGAGCCTCAACACTACAGTTCCCACCACATATAGCGGGTGCGTTTGTGCAAACGCGATTTGCCCACTATGCACGGTGGCCGGTAAAACCGTAACAGGTTGAAGCAGCTTGCTCTGCGCAAACTGACTGCCGCGTTTCCCCGCATTACAACAGCGACTACACTTTCAAAAGTACCTCATTGGCCTGTAAAGCGCTTTGGAACGTCCGGAGGTTGTGACAGGCACTATAGAAATGCAAGTTCTGTCTCTAATTCAATGCAATAACTTCCGTAGTTGTTAACAGTGCAAACAGTGAAGTGTAGCTGACTGAAGTCTCCACTTTTTGACTGCGGTGAACAGTGTGAAAAGTTGATGGGAGACTTCAGGCAGCTTCAACCAGCTGATGAAAGCTGCACGAAGACTTGATTTTGCCTGAATTCAATGGATATTTTAGATCGGCAGGTGCTGAACTGCAAGTAAAAGCCAGCGCACTTAATATGTTTTAAATAACGTCTTTTAATTGACTCCTACGGTAATGGTGACTGGTTAGCGCGGTTTGCCCGATGTAGGTGGCTGTCCGGGATAAGCACCGACTGTGTACGTGGTGGGGACTGCGGTAAACTGAGGAAAGGCTCACTGCCGTCAAGTCCCCTGTGCCAGCCTCGATGGGCTGTGAAGCACCAAAGTTCACGGCCGCGGTCACTCGAAGGACCACACATGGGGCTGTGCCCACGGCGGATTGCCCTCCAGCTTCAGTGCCACAAGTAAGGTGACCACAGGCGTTGCAGTCACATCTAGGTAGCGTAAGACGAAATGCTAAGTGCGCTCCCGTGGCAGTCCCGTGTCAGGGACCATCGTGGTTCTATGTGGGCTGTGCTCCCCTTCAGATCAGTACTTAGTGCAAGAAATGCAAACACTGGCAGTGCCGGGCACTCTGTAAAACGTTAGAATTTGCTGCACTGCTGTTATTTTAACACTAGTTGGAAGTAAGGGCAGAGTGTGCCAGTGCAGCCTTCGGTCGCCTGAGGAAGAGAGTGTTTGAAGACCAGGGCCTCAAACCCGGCACCAAGCTCATGGTCTGCAGAGCAGCAGTGATACCCACCCTGCTGTGTGCCTCAGAGACATGGACCATGTACAGCGGGCACCTCAAAGCACTGGAGGGGTACCACCAATGCTGCCTCCGCAAGATCCTGCAAATCCATTGGCAGGATAGGCGCACCAACGTCAGTGTTCTTGCTCAGGCTAACATCCCCAGCATCGAAGCTTTGACCACGCTCGATCAGCTCCGATGGACGGGTCACATTGTCCGCATGCCTGATACGAGACTCCCAAAACAAGCGCTCTACTCGGAGCTCCGGCACGGCAAGAGAGCCCCAGGTGGGCAGAGGAAGTGCTTCAAGGGCACCCTCAAAGCCTCCTTGAAAAAGTACAACATCTCCACCGACACCTGGGAATCCCTGGCCCAAGTCCGCACAAAGTGGAGGAGAAGCATCCGGGAAGGCGCCGAACTCCTCGAATCTCTTCGCCGGGAGCAAGCGGAAGCCAAGCGCAGGCAGCGCAAGGAGCGCACGTCAACCCAAGCACCCCACCCACCCGCCCCTTCAACCACCGTCTGCCCCACCTGTGACAGAGACTGTAGGTCCCGCATTGGACTCATCAGTCACCTGTGAACTCATTTTTAGTGTGGAAGCAAGTCATCCTCGGTTCCGAGGGACTGCCTGAGAAGAAGAGAGAAGGGCAGAGAGCAACTGGAGTATTTAAATAGAGGCCAGCGGAGGGCAGCACTGGCAGAAGCACCAACCTACAACAGGCCTTAAAAGATCTGAAACCAGCAAAAAGAGAGAAATTTTCACTACAGATTCCAGCTCTAGTTTGGAGCCAACCGAGAAATCCAACTCTTATCTTCAGCAGAGGCTGCAGCTTCCTCGGTATTTGAGGTTCTCCGCCAGGTTTTGGCTATTGAGTTAGGACTTATGGTGGTGGGCACTCGTCGAGAAACAAACCCAGTGTGTAACTGCAGATATCGTGTATCCCCCGTTTTAAACAGGTAGCTGCCCAAGATATAAAACACACCTTCGGAACAGGCCATACCTGCTGACGGCATTCCCAAAGATTGTTCGAATATTGTCCAGGGTTGAGGCATTGGGCAGCGTTCGCACATCGGCAACAGTTTCACCTTGCTAGAAATAACACACCAAACACACACAAATAATTATTAACACTTTGCACAATAGCAACAAGCAAAAAGTACCCATCTTACCCCCCTCTTTCCCACAATGAAATGATTGTAAAAGCTTCGATCCAGCTATCTCAATATCACAAGGAGTGGTTGAGGCAAATAGAATAGATGCATTTAAGGGGAAGGTAGATAAAGACATGAGATAGAAAGGGTGAGAAGGATTTGTTGATAGGATTATATGAAGATGGGTGGGAGGAGGCTCGTGTGGAGCATAAACACCGGCATGGACCCTTTGGGCCGAATGGCCTGTTTCTGTGCTGTAGACCTCAATGTAAATCGATTAACCCATCATTTACCAAGTGTTGTGTCCAGCATACATTTCCTGTAATTGTCACACTTACTTCCGGTAAACATTTCCCCCAATCGCACTTTTGTTGGTCGCAGCCCTTCTAAAACTGCACATCCTCCAAATCCTCATGAGCAACCCCACAGGAGCGCTGCTGGTATAAGAGGCAGGGTAAACTTCCTGATTCAGCAAGTGCCTGCCTCCTTCCGCCCGTTTTCCAGATATAGCGCAGGCCAGGTGTAGAGTTCAATCATCCTGTCCCTGTTCTACCAACACGCCTTAATCCTCAAGCTCAGGAGAACATCCCCTACGGCACTATTAGGATTTTTCCCATTTCCCCCCATGCTGGATAACCTCTGCATGAAGTTGCTCATTTGTAGACTGCGCTATTGGCCCACGCCCACTAGAATAGAACATAAGACTAGGAGCAGGAGTCGGTCATTCGGCCCCTCGAGCCTGCTCCGCCATTCAATAAGATCATGGCTGATCTGCTCTTGGCCTCAACTCCACTTCCCTGCCCGCTCCCCATAACCCTCGACTCCCTTATCGTTCAAAAATCTGTCTCTCTCCACCTTAAATATATTCAATCACCCAGCCTCCACAGCTCTCTGGGGAAGAGAATTCCAAAGATTCACCACCCTCAGAGCGAAGAAATTCCTCCTCATTTCCGTTTTAAAAGGGTGCCCCCTTATTCTGAAAGTATGCCCCCTAGTTCTAGATTCCCCCAATCTATACTGTGGACTCAAACTCATTTCGCTTAAGATTGAGGAGACCATAAACCCGTCATTCTGGACTACATTCAAACCTGGGGAGCCAGAATTGACAGCGGTGCCGTCCAATCCCCATTCAGAAGCTGCTTTGTACATTGGCACTTGCCTAGTTCAGATCCCGAGAGAGCAGCAAACCAGCTCTGACTCCCCATCTTTACCAAATAACAACAGAAAACACTGGAAACACTCAGCAGGCCAGGCAGCATCCGTGGAGAGAGAAACAGAGTTAACGTTTCAGGTCTGGGACCCTTCATCAGAACTGGAAAAAGCTGGAGATGGAACAGATATTAAGCAGGTGCGGAGACGAGAGGGCATTGAAGGAACATACTGTGCTTTTGAAAGAGGCAGGAAAGATAAAATGTTGCAAATGGGGATGGCAAAATCATACAGCATGAAAAATGGGGGGCAGGGGTTATTGCCTGAAATTGTTGAACTCGATATTGAGTCCAGAAGGCTGTAAAGTGCCTAATCGAAAGAGGAGGTGCTGTTCCTCGAGCTTACATTGAGCTACATTGGAACAGTGTAAGAGGCCGAGGACGGTGAGGTCAGAGTGGGAGTGAAGCGGTGAATTAAAGTGACAGGCGACCGGAAGCTCAGGGTCACCCTTACAGACTGAACGGAGGTGTTCCACAAAGCGGTCACCCAATCTGTGTTTGGTCTCCCCAATGTAGAGGAGACCGCATCGTGAGCAGCGAATACAGTATACTAAATTGCAAGAAGTACAAGTAAATCGCTGTTTCACCTGGAAGGAGTGTTTGGGGCCCTGGGCAGTGGGAAGGTAAAAAGGCAGGTGTTGCATCTCCTGCGCTTGCACGGGAAGGTGCCATTTTTACCAGCTCTCTTACCCCCAACAGCGGAATCTGAGCCCTCAGTAGACTGAGCTCGCTAACTATGAAATGGGTTGGAATTACCCGTTTGCATTTCAGGTATGAACCATTCCAGTTACCAGGAAGATGAACTTTATCCCTTTTTTTTCTTTCCAAGGATTTGTGCCTTTTTTTTCTACTCTTATGATTTTTCTTCCCTCCCCAACTGCAGGCTGTCTGGACTCAGTAGTATGCTAATTAGAAAGCAAATCTGGCAATGGGTGGCGGTGCAGACTGGCCACGTGCAGTCCTTTGCTGACAGTGCTGTCAAAAGGACAGAGTCACAGTGCAGGACAATAAATCCAGGGATCACTAATGGTGAGGAGAACACTGGCCTACTGACACACTGAAGCTGCCAGTCTCTCAGTGTCAATCACACAGGCTACACCCTTTTGTACTTCCCAGAAGTAAATGCTCACTCACGGGACAGCAAAGCTACAAACTAGTCACCAGACTCCGCTGTCGTTATCTCGGTACAGTTAATAACTTGCTTGGAATATCTCGTGGGATGGACTTTACAAACTAGCACTCCCAGGGCAGAATTTTGCAAGATGGGAACCCAGACCGTTCACCTGGAAAGTCAGCAGGACAGATTCACAGGGCTGGATTTTCACTGAGGAGTCGGGTAGGAGGCAGGGCTACAACTTTCGGGGTTGTAGTCCCGCCTCCATCGAGTTCTAGCCAACCCATGTGATTTTCACTTGATTGACCTTGTTGAGCCCGCCCAGTGGGATCAGCAGGCCAATTAAGGGCCACCCGGCAACAGGTGACATCACAGATTGATATTTCATCTGTCAAGACCTTTTGACAGATGAAATATCAGCGTTCGACAGCTGTTTGAAGCTGTCAAACACTGACAATCTGTACACTAAGTTAATTCCTTCCTCTCAGGATGATTTAGAGATCTCTCCAGAACAGAAAGCTGAATGCTGCAACTTTTGACAGATCGCGGCCATTTTGCTTTCTGTGCCGGTGAGATGAGGGACTCCCGAGACCTGAAGGAAGGAAGGCTGTAAAGGTAAGTAAAGGTAATTAAAACTTCTTTAAATACTTTAAACACACCAAACACACTTACCTCTTCACTCATGCACCCATCACTCACCTGAACACCGGACATCTTGACCATTCCAAGCCCTTCAGCCCGACGGCCCGCCTCGCTAACTTGGCGTGGTTTGGAGCCGTTGGGAATCCCACACTTCAGGGATAAAAATAGGGATTAGGCTAAAAACTGCCTGTTAACTACCTGTTAACAAGCAGTTAATTGGCACTAATTCCCTTCCCGCCTCGGGGAGGTGGGTCCCAGTGCCGGTTGGGGACCCGCCTCCTTTGAAACTGGCATGGAGGCGGGTTGGGGGCGGGATGGGTTCATGCCCCCCGATTTTGGGGTTTTAACCCCCCACGCCTCCAATCCCGCCTCCACCGCCCAATGAAAATCCTGCCCATAGAGTCCACGTTTTTGGACGGAATATGTCCAAATTCTCGACTTGCAGTCTGTCGCTCAGCACCTGGAGCGGGAATTCATAAAGTCCAACCCGGTGTTTCCAGCAGGACTCCCCTTTAGGTGGGAGAGCTCCTCCAGACTCGCAAAAGAAATGTTTCAGGAAGAGGAAGAGATCCAGTCAAGCCATTCAGTACCCACCTTCTTCACCGCGAAGCTCACTCCTGCATTGTGAATGGCATACCTGCGAGGAGAGATTGTGGAACATGGTGACCAAATATAACCATGGGCATCGGTAATTAGAAAATTCTGCAAAGGAACAGTTACTTGGCGCTCCTATTAGTTACGATAACCAGCTCGCGCCATCTGGTGGAAATACAGGGAGCTCCTCGGCCAAGAACAGATTGTGCAGACAGTGTTATTTATCCCAACCTGGATATACGTCAACAGATACGACCGTTAGAACAAGTGCAACAGTTGGATTTCCACCTTGACTCTCCTTAAGGTGTTACATGGGTGCACAAGTGGAGATTAGATTGTAACCCGGAGAGAGTGAGGCCCCGATATTGACGGGGACAGGTTTTGTAAGCGGGGGGCGGGGAGGAGGAGTTTTGGTCGGGCCTGCATGCTGGGGAGTTTTAAACCCGGAGGTGGGAGTGGGGGGTTGGAAGTGGGTTGGGGTCGGGTTTGAGATTTTACATTTTTTTTTTTTATAAACACCTCACCCGACCCCAATCCACCCATTTTTGGAGGTTACAATCGCCCCGAGTTTCAACCTTTGTCGACGACAAACTTTAAGTAATAAGTAATATATTTTTAAAAATCACAAGTTGAGACGACCAGGTAATGTCTGCTGAATGATGAAGTTTCCCCCCTTTATTCTCCAAGCAGTTTGTTCAAGTACTTCCATTCAAACATACAGAATAAACGTCAATTTCTTCAGTGTTAGTAAATGACCCTCTCATCCAGCACCTATAAACTGCACTCACCCATGAGCTGCTCAGTTAACGGATACAAGGATTGACATGAGTCAGTCATTCATGAAAGAAAGACTTATGAAATAATAGAGCGGCCTACGGGTGGCGCTGTCCAGGGAGTATAAATACTCGGGCATGGGCCCAGCTTGCGCAGGACATTCTTAACAGGAACTAGTGAAGGACACAACTAGACCTCCATGTTGTAAAACAGTTGATTAAAGCCGTGTTTAATACTCAGACCAAGTGCCTAGTAGTTTTCTTACATCAAGTATTATCTTACTGTTTCACTGCAGAATGTTCCAACACAGACAAAGACCATTCAGCCCATCTAGTTTGTCTCAGTGTTTTTCGCCATAAGTCTACTTAGTCTAATCCCACTCTGGGACTCCCTCCCCATGCTCTTCGATATTCCTCTTTTTTCAAGCAACCAATTCCCTTTTAAAAGAATGGATGAGCTCAGTTTCAACCACAGAACAGGTGATACTAACAAAAAAAGAGTCGCAGCAGAAGATTAATAGATTTTAAAAAAAATTGTATCTACCTGCTCATAACTTCTACGATTCTGGAATACTCTTCGCTTGGATTTTTCAGAGCCTTCCTCCGTGTGGCAATATTGTAGAATAGATCTTCCACCTGAAAGCAGATGCCAACATCAGGAACACTGCACTAAACAATCCAAGGGCCAAGCAGAACAAGGGCTACTGCAGCAGCCACACTCCGAGACACAACAGCTCGTTTTTCTTTTGTTGGATATGATTCTACGAGATATATGGCTGGGTCTGTTTTCCTTGGAACAGAGGAGGCTGAGGGGAGACCTTATTGAGGTGTATAAAATTATGAGGGGCATAGATAGAGTGGATAGAAAGGGCCCATTTCCCTTAGCAGAGGGGTCAAAAACCAGGGGGCACAGATTTAAAGTAATTGGTGGAAGGTTTAGAGGGGATTTGAGGGGAAATGTCTTCACCCAGAGGGTTGTGGGGGTCTGGAACTCACTGCCTGAAAGGGTGGTAGAGGCAGGAACCCTAACCACATTTAAAAAGTACTTGGATGTACACTTGGGATGCTCTAACCTGCAGGGCTACGGACCAAGAGCTGGGAAGTGGGATTAGGCTGGATAGCTCTTTGTTGCCGGGGCGGACACGATGGGCCAAAATGGCCTCCTTCCGTGCTGTAACTTTCTGTGATTCTATAAGACGTATGGCTAGGTATTCGGCGGAGAGTGTCTTACTTCCTGACTTCCCAAAGCCTTTCCGCCATCTACAAGGCACAAGTAAGGAGAGAGATGGAATACCCTCCACTTGCCTGGGTGAGTGCAGCTCTAACAACACTCAAGAAGCTCGACACCATCCAGGACAAAGCAGCCCGCTCGATTGGCACCCCATCCACCACCTTAAACATTCACTCCCTCCACCACCGGCGTACCGTGGCTGCAGTGTGCACCATCTACAAGATGCACTGCAGTAACTCGCCAAGGCTTCTTCGGCAGCACCTCCCAAACTGGCGACCTCTACCACCTAGAAGGACAAGGGCAGCAGGCGCATGGGAACACCACCACCTCCAAGTTCCCCTCCAAGTCACACACCATCCTGACTTGGAAATATATCGGACGTTCCTTCATCGTCGCTGGGTCAAAATCCTGGAACTCCCTCCCAAACAGCACTGTGAGTACACCTTCACCACACGGACTGCAGCGGTTCAAGGCGGTTCACCACCACCTTCTCAAGGGCAACTAGGGATGGGCAATAAATGCTGGCCTTGCCAGCGACGCCCACATCCCATAAACGAATAAAAAAAAATATGGGTCAAAGGTGGGGAAATGGATTTGAGGACCAGTTTAGCCCTGATCTAATTGAATGGTGTTACAGGCTCAGGGGGCTGAATGGCCTACTCCCAAGGAGCTAAATGGTCTACTCCTTCTCTTATTAATTCCACCCCTAACATAAAACATGGTGTGGAGATGCCGGAGTTGGACTGGGGTGGACAAATGTAAGAAATCACACAACACCAGGTTATAGTCCAACAGCTTTATTTGAAATCACAAGCTTTCGGAGCGCTGCTCCTTCATCAGGTGAAGTGGAGAGATGCATAAAGACACAGCTTATATAGTCAGAGAATAATGTCATGTTTACAGGTTTACACCATTCACACCTTTGATTGCTGTGATTATCTCTCTGCCGAGGTGTGATAAATGGCAGTTAGAAAGATTACCTGTAAACATCTGACATTATTCTCTGACTATATAAGCTGTGTTTTTATGCATCTCTCCACTTCACCTGACGAAGGAGCAGCGCTCCGAAAGCTTGTGATTTCAAATAAAGCTGTTGGACTATAACCTGGTGTTGTGTGATATCTAATATAAAACAGACAAAGACATCACATGGAGATTTCAAGCACACCACGTTTCCCTGCACTGCAGCAGTGACTACACTTCAAAAGGTATTCCATTGATTGTAAAGCACTTTGGGACATCCTGAAGCTACGAAAGGCACTATATAAATGCAAGTTCTTTCTTATTTAACATCAGTCTCCCTACAGATCCCTCGGAGGCTGCTCAGTAAGACAGGGACTATCCCTCTGTACATGTGCAACCAGGAGGGGTCCCTGTCAAACAATTGCAAAACAAAAAAATCCCTGAGCTAGAGGGGCGAGGGAGTTTGTTTATTGCCATTTTTAACATAGATCGTATTTAAAAATGGCTGGAAATGGGAAGTGAGCAGGCTGTAACCGCCGCAGAATCAGTTCTGTGCGCCTGCGATGGGTATTATTTGCCCAGCCAGCAAGTTTACCGGGCCAGAACAGGAGGCAGTAATCTGAAGACAGATGCATTGGCAGTCAACGGCACTGCATCAAGGTTAAAGGAGTATACAGACCTGCCCTGAACGTGGAACAGCAGAACTTTATCTTGTTTACCAAGGCTCTAAACACAAGTGATATAATCTGGCGTCAGGTAGAGTATAAAGGGCTCTAAATTCTCCTGAGTGATAGCGAATCAGCAGCCGGCTTTGCACTCCGGACCATTTTCTTTTGCAATGCAAAAAAATAAAAGCTCTGGCTACAACTGGAGAGATAAGAGTGGAAAAGCAAGCAAGAGAAATCCCGCTCAGCTGGACAACAGAAAAGATGTTGGACATGGATGGTGTGGTCCACTGTGTCAAAGGCCGCAGAGATGACGAGGAAGGCTGGAAGGGAAAATGCAGCGCGGTCAAAGTCACAGAGGATGTAATTTGTGACTGAGTACTGCTGGCTCAGTGCTGTGGTAGGGTCGGAAACCTGACCGGAGAAATTCAAACAGGCTGTTGCAGGAAAAATGGGTATGGATTTGGGAGGCAACAAGAGGACTTTGGAAAGGAAAGGGATGTTGAAGGTGTGGGCAGAGGTTTGCAAGGACAGAAGGGTCAAGCTGGGCTATGAAGGTAGTTTTGAAAGGGAGGGGTACTGTACCCGAGAAGAAACAACAGTAAGTACACTGAATACTAAAACAAACAAGACAAACAAGAAAAAAAACAAACTAAAGGTTAAAATATTGAAGAGGAACTTACTGTGATCTGTGTACCTTGGTTTCCAGCACATGGTCTTGGAGGGGCTTTTAATCTCCCATCGCAGTAGCTACCTCTAAAGAACAGAGAAGATAATGTAAGGTTTTATATATTTTTAAAACGCCTGTGATCGAACTACTATCCCCACCCCTCGTCACTGCCTCAAGCTAAAGAGCGGCTGAGGAATTCTAGGGCAGATTTTATCAATCTGTGCTCCCCGCATCGAGCTGCACCAGCTGGGGGCACCTATCAGGGATTCAGGTGTGCAGGTCCGCGCCCCCCCCCCAATGATATGTGCTGCTGTTGTGCAAAGCTCCAGATCTGGAGGGCTAATTCTAAAATCTACCCTATTGTCTCTTCACTGTCTAATGAGGCAACGAGGACACAACCACAAATAGTTCACTCCCAACAACCGAGAGCTAAAAAATAAAGGTGGCTGTATGGTATAACTTTAAAAGAAGGAAGATTTAAGGGCAAATGACAAGGATAACAATTATGCCATGTAGTTCTTCTCCTTTTGGAAATATAGGAATTTTCAGTTCTAAGAACATAAGACTTGGTAGGAGCAGGAGTCGGCCATTCGGCCCCTCGAGCCTGCTCCGCCATTCAATAAGATCATGGCTGATCTGATCTTGGCTTCAACTCCACTTCCCTGCCCGCTCCCCATAACCCTCGACTCCCTTATCGTTCAAAAATCTGTCTATCTCCACCTTAAATATATTCAATGACTCCGCCTCCACAGCTCTCTGGGGAAGAGAATTCCACAGATTCCCGACCCTCAGAGAAGAAATTCCTCCTCATTTCCGATTTAAATGGGTGCCCCCTTATTCTGAAGTTATGCCCCCTAGTTCTAGATTCCCCCACGAGGGGAAACATCCTCGCTGCGTCTACCCTGTCGAGCCCCCTCAGAATCTTATATGTTTCAATAAGATCCCCTCTCATTCTTCTAAACTCCAATGAGTATAGGCCCAACCTGCTCAACCTTTCTTCATAAGACAACCCCCTCATCCCAGGAATCAACCTCGTGAACCTTCTCTGAACTGCCTCCAATGCAAGTATATCCTTCCTTAAATAAGGAGACCAAAACTGTACGCAGTACTCCAGGTGTGGTCTCACCAACGCCCTGTACAGTTGTAACAGGACTTCCCTGCTTTTATACTCCATTCCCTTTGCAATAAAGGCCAACACTCCATTTCCCTTCCTAATTACTTGCAGTACCTGATGTAATCTCTCCCCATTTAAATAATAATTTGCTTTTTTATTCTTCCTACCAAAGTGAATAACCTCTATGTCAAGCCCTGTTGATCAACCTGCAGCTGCAGGAGAGGGCCCTGTGAGAAGGTCATCACCACATTCTCATCCTCAGGTGGGGTGGGGCTCAAGGTGTTGCAAAGAACAAATGCGCAGATCTCGGTGCCCTGGGATCACCTACAGGGGAATTGCGGGCGCGCTCCCAGTGATCGCCTGGTTATTAATGGTGGGACTGCTCTGAAGGACGCTCATTTGTAAACCGCACCCCAAAAAGTGAGAGTGATAAAATATTTACCTGAATGCACATTTCCCATCAGCAGTTTTGGTCGTTACGGTAACATGTGCCACGTGGCTTATGCTGGCAAGAGCCTAAAAATGAGGAAGTAGAGCATTCTCATAAGGTAACGCGATTCATGCTTAATATTTGTACCAACAGGCCAATCCACTGTACTATCAGCTCAAAAGGTTTTAAAAGTTCAACGGCTAGTATTAGGTACCCTAGAAATTTTTCAATAGACTAACTGCCCATGGTAACGATAGCAAAATACTGCGGATGCTGGAAATCCGAAACAACAACAGAAAACGCTGGAAAAACTCAGCAGGCCAGGCAACATCCGTAGAGAGAAATAGAGTTAACGTTTCAGGCCGAAACCCTTCTTCAGAACGGAGAAAAAAAAGGCAGGAAATGAAACAGATTAAAAGGCAGTTTGGGGGATGGGAAATGGGGGAGGGGATGAAAGAAGAGACATTTAGAGATACTCAAGGTGAGACGAGATGGTAATAGGACAGGTAAAGAAACAGACAGTGGCTCTGGATGAAGTGTGAAATGCACTGGCAGAGTGAGAGACTAACTGCCCATGGTGTTCCTCACAGTCAATTGATGAACAAAAGGTTGCTTTTCCCCCATATACGCAAGATAGCAAAAGAGTAGAGACTTCAAAAACTTGCTCCATAGAGCCATCTAGTGGCCAGAGCCCACAAATACACTGTGACAGTTGACATAGAAAAATTGAATGGGAATTGTTGATATAGCAATTTGCAATAGTAAATATGGATACAAAAAGGTGACCAAAAAAATCTTGACAACAGGTGGAAAGATTTGGGGACAGGACTTGCAAAATTAACAGTGGTAGTTGGTATGGGTTCATGCACTTCTTTCACCCCAAGACTATTGTACATAAAGCTGTATATAATCTCATTGAAACTTATAAAATTCTAACAGGACTGGACAGACTAGATGCAGGAAGGATGTTCCCGATGGCCGGGGAGTCCAGAACCAGGGGTCACAGTCTAAGGATAAGGGGTAAGCCATTTAGGACTGAGATGAGGAGGAATTTCTTCACCCAGAGAGTGGTGAACCTGTGGAATTCTCTACCACAGAAGGCAGTTGAGGCCAATTCATTAAATATATTCAAGAAGGAGTTAGATATATTTCTTAAGGCTAAAGGGATCAAGGGATATGGGGAGAAGGCAGGGACCGGGTACTGAATTTGGATGATCAGCCATGATCTCATTGAATGGTGGAGCAGGCTTGAGGGGCCGAATGGCCTACTCCTGCTCCTATCTTCTATGTTTCTATGCTTTTATGTTGCTCTTTGGCCACTAGCTCCTGTACCATGGGTCTTACACAGCCAGTGGACCCATTCCCACAAACCTCCTGATATTTAAGCACGCACACTGCCACACTCTGTAATGACGTAACATCATGACGTCGCTACTCCACGCATGCCTGCCAGCTAAAATGTCGCAGCCAGCCTGTGCGTGCATGGAACGTTAGGCCCCCCACAGTGCAGCTTGTTTACCAGAAGACGTGCTGGATATTAGAAAGGTAAATGCAGGAAAGCAGTGGAGTTAACTCGCTCTCCCGAGACCCGGGCTGCGATGTAAACGCAATGCAAGGATGCAGAGTACCACTTTCAGAAAGGAGGGTGAACATGACCTTTTCTTAAATGTGGCATTAATCGAATCACCAAGTATTGCAGATGATAGAATCATAGAATGATACAGCACAGAAGGAGGCCATTTGGCCCATGTGCTGGCTCTTTGTTAGAACTTTCCAATTAATCCCACTCCCCCGCTCGTTCCCCACAGCCCTGTAAATTTTCTTCCTTCTGAAGTCTTTATCCAATTCCCTTTTGAAGGCTGCTATTGAATCTGTACCCACCGCCCTATCAGGCAGCGCATTCCAGATCCTAACCATTCGCTGCGTAAAATAGTTTCCCCTCATGTCGCCTCTGGTGCTTTTGCCAATCACTTTCAATCTGTGCCCTCTGGTTACCGACCCTTCTGCCCCCAGGAACAGTTCCTTTTATTTACTCTATCAAACCCCATTCATGACTTTGAACAGATAAATCAAGTACTGTAATAGACTAAAGATACTTAAGTTCTGTGGCAGATTAAATGCCACAGCAGGTTTTTTATTACATTTAACTCATTTTGATGCCAACCACTTAATTATACAGGAAACTCTCGTTTAAACGGCACCTAAATATCCGGAATTCTCTATTAACCGGCAAAATTCTCGCTCCGAAAACAACACCTCAATAACCGGCAATGTTGCCGAGTCCGAGTCTCCCGCAGTGGCCGAGTTAGTCAGTGGAGGTAGTTCTCCAAACTGCCACTACTCGGCTTCTTGGCGCTGTTGGAAGTCAGAACACCTCAATAACAGGAGTAACATAGAAACATAGAAGATAGGAGCAGGAGTAGGCCATTCGGCCCCTCGAGCCTGCTCCGCCATTCAATGAGATCATGGCTGATCATCCAAACTCAGTATAACAACAGAAAATGCTGGAAAAACTCAGCAGGCCAGGCAACATATCCATGGAAAGTCTGACTCTTTGTTTGTTAAAAATAGCCTCGGTAGATAACCCTCTCCATTATCCGGAATTTTTAATCAACCGGCACCATCCCAGTCCCATCGGTCCCGGATACCAAAGAGTTTCCTGTCCTACTTTCCTTTTCAGGTTAAGAGTGTTAACATTCGAGACTGGACCCTTAGCTACTTTCGTCCCCTTCTTCAAATAGAAGAATTGCAGGCCTCGACTTGACCCAGTTACTACCAGTGACTGCCAACACTTGACCTAGACCAGGGGGCAGAACAAAGAGATCGAGAAAAAAAAAATTGGGCCAAGGGTTTAGAAGTAGCTGCAAAGGCCTGCTAAAAATGGGCCGAGGGTCTGCCCGGCTCCCTCCACCTGGTGAGCTGGGCTAACTCAGCATCAGCCTGAGAATTCTTCGGCCCATCAGATCGATAATACCGAGATGAAGGCTGCTGTTGTTCAGCTGACATCGTGAAGTCTGTAAAACAGCTGGTTCTTTCTCAGAGAAGTGATACCAGAGGGAGGGCCCAGAGGAATAACTTACAGCAAACACTGCGAAAGGAAAAAATAACGTGCATTTTTATAATGTTTTATCGTATCTTCAGGATGTCCCAAAGTGCTTCACAACCACTGAATTAATTCTGATGTGCCAATTTTCAGGACCAAGTTAGTCTGTTTTTGGTGGCACTGGTTGAGGGAATGATGCTGGCCAGCACACCGAGAAAACTCATCTCTGAATAATGCCATGGGACCTTTTACATCCACCAGAGCAGGCAGGCGGTGTCTCAGTTTAACATGTCAACCTCTGACAAGGCAGAGTTTAGAAGAATGACAGGGGATCTCATTGAAATTTATAAAATTCTAACAGGACTGGACAGACTAGATGCAGTAAGGATGTTCCCGATGGCGGGGGAGTCCAGAACCAGGGGTCACAGTCTAAGGATAAGGGGTAAGCCATTAAGGACTGAGATGAGGAGGAATTTCTTCACCCAGAGAGTGGTGAACCTGTGGAATTCTCTACCACAGAAGGCAGTAGAGGCCAATTCATTAAATATATTCAAGAAGGAGTTGGATATATTTCTTAAGGCTAAAGGGATCAAGGGATATGGGGAGAAAGCAGGGACAGGGTACTGAGTTTGGATGATCAGCCATGATCTCATTAAATGGCGGAGCGGGCTCGGGGGGCCGAATGGCCTACTCCTGCTCCTATCTTCTATGTTTCTATGTTAGAAACCTATACTTAAGGTGGCCACACACACACACAAATTATAGCCAAATGCAGAAGTAACGCTTCCTCCAAATTACTCTTCCCTTCAAAACAACATTTCCTCAAAAATAAGAAAACATTTATAAAATGCCAGACAGCAGACCCTGCACAGCTAGATCAAGGATAAATTCTTCCTGTCGCTAGCTGTACAATTCCAAAGGTGTTTGACAAAAAAATTGGCTCGCTGTTCAAACGTGAACTAAATTTACATGGTTTATAAACACAGACCCAATAAGTTAGGTGGACAAGTGGCA
Source organism: Somniosus microcephalus (assembly GCF_052327205.1). Lineage (NCBI taxonomy): Eukaryota > Metazoa > Chordata > Chondrichthyes > Squaliformes > Somniosidae > Somniosus > Somniosus microcephalus. The sequence goes on from NC_140993.1 coordinate 273,568,374, forward strand.
ATGCTGGCAAGGGTGGCTATAACGTCAAAATAGTAGATGGGTGGATACAACAGTGGAAGGGCAGCCATAATGTCAAAATGGTGGATATAACCACGGATAATGTCAAAATGGTGGATATAACCACGGATAGTGTCAAAATGGTGGAAATAACCACGGATAATGTCAAAATGGTGGATATAACCACGGATAATGTCAAAATGGTGGATATAACCACGGATAATGTCAAAATGGTGGATATAACCACGGATAATGTCAAAATGGTGGATATAACCACGGATAATGTCAAAATGGTGGATATAACCACGGATAATGTCAAAATGGTGGATATAACCACGGATAATGTCAAAATGGTGGAAATAACCACGGATAATGTCAAAATGGTGGATATAAACATGGATAATGTCAAAATGGTGGATATAACCACGGATAGTGTCAAAATGGTGGATATTGTAGTGTATGTACCCGTCTATCTTTAAGGGAACTATTGAATGTAACCGTTCACCTTTAAGGGAACTACTTTAGGTGTGGCACTATTTGTTTGGCTTCTGTATACTGTAATACCGATAGTGACCACACCAGTATATAAGTGTTGTAGCAGGATTGCTGGGGCAGATTCGCCCGGACCTTCGAATAGTAAAGACCTGTTTTGTTTGTTACTTCTGAAGTCTGTGTATTTATTAACTGCACAACCCACAGACTTTACAGTGGCGACGAGTCCGATCGTACCCTGCGGCAAGATTACCAAAGCAAGAAGAGCGTCGAAGAGAGGCAACCGCCCTCGTCGTGCTGCTGGAAGAAAACACGAGGCTGCAGCAGGAGAAAGGTGGAAGACTTTAGCAACAAAAGCTTCCGTCTGCAACAGGCACTGACTACCCTTCTACCACGGTGCGGAGTGAGCCGATCAGCAGGGAACAAGGCGGCCGAAGAGACTGTGAGTAGGGGAAGGTGTAGAGAATATCAAGGGCAGAGCACTCGACCTCGGTCGAGGGGGAGCTGTGCCGGCCAAAAGTCGGGTCCAACGGCGTCGGGTGACAGCCGGACCGTGATCGGCGGGAAAAATCCGGGCAGCGACCGCAGCCACGAAGCGCTGAGCCTGCGAGTAGGCGCAGGAGGAGAAACCCAGCCGCAGCCGGGGAGGGAAACACCGGTCTGCGAGAGGGCTGGGGAGGCGAACGGGAACCGTGCGGGTGAGAGCCGGGTGCGGAGAGAGAGACTGCGAGGAGCCAGTCCAGCGGCTGAGCTGTTCTCCACCAACGGGGTACTCAGAGCCGGCAAAACCGAACGTGCGGGAGTGGGTGAGAGACACAGCCGAAAACGGGATGAGAGACTGCGCGAGAGCCAGTCCAACGGCTGAACTGTTCTCCACCAACGGGGTACCCAGGGCCGGTAGCACCGAACGTGCGGGTGAGAGAGCGACAGAGCCGGGTACGGAGAGAGAGACTGCGCGAGAGCCAGTCCAGCGGCTGAACTGTCCTCCGTTAACGGGGTGTACCCAGCGCCGGTAGAGCCGTGCGGGCGGGAGGAAAAGACATAGCCGAGTAAGGGGAGCTGTGCGGAAGCCAGCCAGCGGCTGAACCTGTCCGCTGTGGGGGAAGCGTACCCCTTCCACCGGGAAGAAACGCGGGAAGCCGCCATTAGGCGGAGAAGACGCCAGAAGCAGGAAACCGCCATTGAAGTGGGCGGGGCGAGAAAGGAAGAGCGGGAAACCGCCATTTTCGCGGGAAAACCGCCATCTTGATTGACATACCGCCATTGAAGTGGGCGGGGAGAGAAGGAAAGAGCGGGAAACCGCCGATTTCGCGGGAAAACCGCCATCTTAGAAACAAACAAATAAATAAGAATACTTAAAGAAATACTGGTGCTGCTCCCAAGGGAAGAAAAATGCCTAAGCGAGGGAATATTAACGACTTTAATTCTGAAATAGAAGACTGGGCCACGTACGTGGAACGCATAGAGATCTATTGCGAAGCCAACAAAATAGAGGAAGACGACAAGGCGATAACATTGCTAAACTCGATGGGGGCAAAAACATACGGGCTCTTGAAGCATCTAATAGCACCAAATAAACCAGCGGATCAGACCTTCGAAGAGATTGTGGCTGTGCTGAAGGACCACTTGAACCCCACACCGCTGATGCTGGCTGAACGATTCAAATTCTACGCAAGAACGCAGAAGAAAGACGAAAGCAATGCGGAATACTTGGTCGAACTGCGTAGGCTAGCGAAATACTGCCAGTTCGGAGGGAATCTGACAGAAGCGCTGCGGGACAAGTTCGTATGCGGATTGTCCAAAGAAGGGACGCAGAAGCGACTACTGGAAGAGAACGACCTCACACTGGACAGGGCTGTCCTTATAGCTGCATCGCACGAAGCCGCAGCGAAAGGAACGGCGGAAATGCAACTAAAGGCGGCGGCACTCGGGGTGGACCAAATTACTTCAAGCACAACAAAATGCTACCGTTGTGGGAAGGCAACGCATGACCAGACTCAATGCTGGTTTAAGAACCAAGAGTGTAGGAAATGTGGCAAACTGGGTCACATCGCGAAGGTATGCCGGTCCGGGAAAAAGACCAATAATCAAAGGAAGCCACCACAAGAAAAGTACAAGAAGGTACACAAGGTGGCTGAGAAGAGTTCAGACGAACAGAATTCAGACTCAGACCCAAACAACCAGGAGCTGGGTAGGCTGAGAATCCACAATGTGGGTAAAGAAACGGATCTACAGGCCATCTGGGTCATACTAAAAATAGCTGGAGTCCAAGTAAGAATAGAGCTGGACACTGGATCAGCTCTATCAGTCATCAACCGAAGGGACTACCACCGGCTATTCTCTCACATACCTTTAAGAAATACCAAGTTCGTATTACAGACATACACGGGGCATAACGTATACCCCGTGGGGAAAATAAGAGTCAAGGTGAGAGATAGGGGTAAAGAACACCCAAGAATGAACTTGTACGTATTACCTGAGGGAGGACCACCACTTCTAGGACGGGAGTGGATTAAGAAAATAGACATGGAATGGCATTACCTAAAAGCCATAATGAGGGAGGACTCGGTGCAAGCTATTAGCTCAGATTCTGAAATGGATGATGATAAGACCAAGTCGAATATGGAAGACAAGGCTAAAAGGGACTTGCCGACGATGGGAAAGAAAACGAAGACATGCAGAAGGACTTATGGTACCAAGAAGAATAAAGCTGCAGAGCAGAACTCCAGGTTGACAGAGAATTCTGAGCCTGTTCAAGCAAAGGATTCATCCATGACGGAAGGACACCGAGCTCGGACGCAAACTTATGTCAAAGTACGACAACAATTAGAACAGTTGAGTGACCGTCTCGTACAAGAGATGAAAAATATGGAAAGGTTCTGGGACACCGAATGGGAGAACCTGGAAAGACTACAGAGACAGCTAGCTCAAGCAGAGAGCGACCATAGAGCCATCGTGGTGAAATACCAATCACATTCCCCTGATGCTGTTCAGGAACTAGAATATTTACAGAATGAACCAAAGGAAGAGGAATCTTCAGGGAGCCAGGATTTTATTCCAGTTCTTCTCTACGACTCCTTACAAGCAGAGTGTGAGAAGTTGAAAGAACAGTATGAACAGGCCCAGGCTACAATTCTGGAGGGGGTTAACTCGGCAGCCTCCGAAAAGCTAGTTTCAGTAGAAGCATATGAACAACTAAAGGTTGAACATGAGCAAGAAGTCCAAAGGCTGCAGGAAATTCTTGATGAGCTCAAGGCCAAGACAGACTCATCGGTAGGAGCTCCATCCATAGATGAGAATTAGAGGTGAAATTCATGGCAGAGCATGAAAGACAGGATGTCCAAGAACTTATAAAAACATTGAAGGACACCCAAGACAAATATGAGGCAGAAATGACCGAGGTTCAACAACTTGAAGAACAGATTCAACTGGGAATCCTTTCAGTGGAAGAACAGGACACTGTAAGAATGGTCCCTGAACATGAACTAGAGAGCATCAGGGCGCAACTTTTCCGAGCGCTGAAAGCCAAAGTTCAAGAGGAACGTAAGGTGGAAGTATTGGAGAAAGAGGTGGAGGAAATGGAGAAGACTCTGATCCACCGTGTTCCCAGGGAAGAGTTAACGGTCAGCCAACTCCTTCATATGCTGAAGGACAAGACTCTGCAAGGGGAACAATCTGAACACGAGCTTCAATCTTCAGGGGGAACGAGTTCGGAGCTCTCAAAGGTCACGGAGATAGCTGAGGTGGCAACACAAATTTTACAAGGATGCCAAAAGTACGTTGAATCACGTCAAGGTGAACAGAAGAATGTGGAAACCGTTACTTCAGTAGAAGGGTTAAATAGCCTGATAACGCAATTACCGATGGAAGGGAAGGTATTGAACTCACAAATGAGGTCCGTCGTGAAGGAATGGCAGATAACCCAGGAAGAGCGGGATGAATATGAATGCATGAAGAAGGCTTTTCAAGAAAGATGTTTAGGGAAGGAACCACCGTCAGCTAACGTCCAGACGGGTGAGGAGGAAGAAGAAGTCTCTCTCGCTGGCCTAACTCAGGACGAACCCGAATATTACCATGACCTGTTGAGTGACACTGAATATTACGAGGATGTGGTCTGCCCAGCTTGTGATGAAAACTCTCAAAGTGCTGAAATCCGGAGGAAGCACTTAAGGTCTAAGGAACATAGAGAGTTGGTGGCGCTACAGCTGGCAGCCGAGAAAGGAGCTCCGAGAGTTTCAAAAAGGCAGAAAAGAAAAAGAAGAAGCAGAAGATAATAACTGTCTAAAATATTAGCACTTCTACCATTCCAGGCGGGACATTACGAAAGGAGCTAAATTAGTTGAAAAACTGGAAAATGTCAAGACAGCCAGTTGGTTGTAAAAGTCCGCACTGCTGGTTCAACAGGACGAAGGTTCAAGCTGTTACGTCAAGAAAAAGGCTATGGAGGAGTCACGCTAGCCAGGTAATCCGGCTACACCAAAGAAATGTTGTTCGGAACGAGTCAAGATCAGAGACTGAATCTATGAACTGTTTCCGCAGAGACTGAACCTGTGAACTGTTTCCACCGAGATTATATTTGTAAATTGTTTTATATGACATTGACTCCACCGAGATTATATCTGTAATTTGTTTCATAGGAAGTTGAAGATATGTATGTTTAACGGGGACTCTGTAAGTAATAAGCTAAAAAGGGAGGATTGTAGTGTATGTACCCGTCTATCTTTACGGGAACTATTGAATGTAACCGTTCACCTTTAAGGGAACTACTTTAGGTGTGGCACTATTTGTTTGGCTTCTGTATACTGTAATACCGATAGTGACCACACCAGTATATAAGTGTTGTAGCAGGATTGCTGGGGCAGATTCGCCCGGACCTTCGAATAGTAAAGACCTGTTTTGTTTGTTACTTCTGAAGTCTGTGTATTTATTAACTGCACAACCCACAGACTTTACAGATATAACCACGGATAATGTCAAAATGGTGGATATAACCACGGATAATGTCAAAATGGTGGATATAAACATGGATAATGTCAAAATGGTGGATATAAACACGGATAATGTCAAAATGGTGGATATAACCACGGATAATGTCAAAATGGTGGATATAACCACGGATAATGTCAAAATGGTGGATATAACCACGGATAATGTCAAAATGGTGGATATAACCACGGATAATGTCAAAATGGTGGATATAACCACGGATAATGTCAAAATGGTGGAAATAACCACGGATAATGTCAAAATGGTGGATATAACCACGGATAATGTCAAAATGGTGGATATAACCACGGATAATGTCAAAATGGTGGATATAACCACGGATAATGTCAAAATGGTGGATATAAACACGGATAATGTCAAAATGGTGGATATAACCACGGATAATGTCAAAATGGTGGATATAAACACGGATAATGTCAAAATGGTGGCTATAACCACGGATAATGTCAAAATGGTGGATATAACCACGGATAATGTCAAAATGGTGGATATAACCACGGATAATGTCAAAATGGTGGATATAACCACGGATAATGTCAAAATGGTGGATATAACCACGGATAATGTCAAAATGGTGGATATAACCACGGATAATGTCAAAATGGTGGATATAACCACGGATAATGTCAAAATGGTGGATATAACCACGGATAATGTCAAAATGGTGGATATAAACATGGATAATGTCAAAATGGTGGATATAACCACGGATAATGTCAAAATGGTGGATATAACCACGGATAATGTCAAAATGGTGGATATAACCACGGATAATGTCAAAATGGTGGATATAACCATGGATAATGTCAAAATAGTGGATATAACCATGGATAATGTCAAAATGGTGGATATAACCATGGATAATGTCAAAATGGTGGATATAACCACGGATAATGTCAAAATAGTGGATATAACCATGGATAATGTCAAAATAGTGGATATAGCCACGGATAATGTCAAAATGGTGGATATAACTGCAAAAGACAAGGTGGCAGAAGCCATTTGGAAAGAAATTATTGAAGAGAAAAAGTAACAAAGTAATAATTGCCAACTGTTGGAAATCAAAATGCAACATTCGTGGTGGATTTCAACATCTCAGAGGTAAAATGGAGACATTAAAAATGATCTCAGTGGTAGTATGTAATTGCTTAACATAAAGCCATTGGTTCAATCACAAGGTTGTGACTGGGCGGGGGCGAGGGGATTTCACTGATTGGAGAAACCTGTATTAAATAAATCTTGATTGCAAGATTAGGGAACGTAACGAAATAGTCAAGCCTCGCCCTGGGCTGGAGGTCCGCAGGAATTCCAACTCCCCCACCTCGTCCCCAAGTGGGGGCTTTGTCTAATAGACTACTTTTCAAATTGCTCAGTGCTAATTCAATTAACTGTTTTAAACGAAATTGGATGAAAATCTGGCTAAAAACGAGATATCGAGTTTGACAGAATAAATTTTGGCACAGTTGATTAAATAGTTTATGGAGCACTAAGAGGCACTTTGTATGGAACACTGCATACATGTGAAGCTTTGGCTTCTTCAGAGTTTGGTCTCAGCAAAGTTAAGAATGTTAAGAGGAGGCCATGAAAGTGCAGGTTGTCCATGGGACATTGGGGAATGAATTTGATGGTCCGGGTGGCCTTCTCCATTCCACACTTTACTTGTTCTTGCTCTACATTACAACAATAATAGTTTTCAAATTTATAATAATAATAGAAGAATGATCAAGTTCCACACATACCTCGCCTCTAAATCCGTAAGTAGCAATGCTAGTGAGATCTTCAAATTTCTGTAGCTTGCTTGTAGTAAATCTTTCACAAAGTATTTCCAAATCTTCCTTCTATTTATGAATGAAAGACAAGTTGGGAAGGGGAAAATCAATGAAAAACACATTGGCCCAGAAATTCGGGTCGGGGGCTTCCCGCGGGTGCAAGCCCCCGACCTGCACTTACCTTGCGCGCCGGCAGTTGAGCTGTAGGGCCCCGTGGAATTCCGCTCTGGGGCCTGGCCCAGCTGCCGGCGCACAGTGCTTGTGTGTCCCAGGGGCGTAGTTAGTGCGATGCATCCCCTGGGATCACGTGAGCCATGGGCAGCCAATCGGAGCAGGGAATGCTCCATTCATAAGATTGACAGGAAGAGCTGTCAAAACTTATGAATACTACGGCCCCAAAATAGCAGTAAACCTTCAAATAATTTTTTTTTTTTAAATCACACTTTTTAAATAAACTATAAATTACATTAAATAACTATTTTAAACAATAATTTAAATTTTTGAAAAAAGTAATTTTATATTCTAACGGGGCTAAAAATAAACTTACCTTGCTTTAAAGTATTTAAAAATAATAAACCTGTGGAAAAAATGTTTTAATTTTAATTAATTGACCACTTACCTTGTAAAAAGCAGGCCTTGCGCCTGCTTTTTACATTTCTAAATACTGCAGGCTTACGATCCCAGGAAAACCTGCAAAAAAAACCTAAGTTCAAAGCGCACGCGCAGCCTCTCCTGCGCGCGCGTTCGACCTCTGAACCCCTTCGTTCAGAGGATCGGAAGTGCCGGTTTCCCACGCATGCGCAGTGCATGCAGGAAACCGGCACTTCCATTGGGCCTACGGGTGAGTACCCCGTGCGTACTCACCCGTGGAGAGCCGAATTTCTGGGCCATTGTGTTGACATCTGGAAAAACTGTTTAGTAAACTGTACTAGACAAAACTGAGAGAGACTTCTGGGCCAACCAGGTAGCTCTACAAGGTGTCACAAGACTATGCTATCAACATGGCAAGAACCACCTCGCAACCATCTTATATTCAGCTGCCTTGGCTCCACTTTCAAACTCCCTCCCCTAAACCTTTCTGCCTCTCTCGCAAACTTTAAAAATCTTCTCATCGCTCTGACCAACCTTTCCGTCACTCCTCCTGATCTCCCCCTTCCGAGCCCGGAGACCGTCTCCTTGCATCTATCTGTGAGCAGCTTTGCTTGTTCCTTTACACTAAAGGTCCTCTATGTTGTGCGTTCCATCTTTTTACAAACGATTCCCTTCTTTCCGTCACTGTGCCAGGGCAACCTTCCAGCCCAAGAGGGCAGACTAAGATATAAGGCAGAATAAAACAGCCCAGAGGAATTGAGCCACTGACTTTCTTTCTGTCCTTTTCGGAACCCATTTGGAATGCATTCTACAACTCCTCGTGGTTGAGATTAGAAATCGCTGTACAAAGGACTATGGGTGCGATCCTGTTCTATTCTGTCGCACAGCATGCCGTTTGCCTTTTTAAAGCTACAATAATCAACTTTTTAAAATTGTAAAACACTCCCCCAAATGATTGTAAATTGATTTCTTTTTGCCCATTTACAAATCACCTGTTAATTACTAATATAACACCATGTAAACTTGGTTCCATTTGTTTACCTTTATAGCTACTGACAATGGATGTGAACACCAGCATCAGCAATTAACAGTCTTAGAAAAATGCTCAAACTAAGCTTATACCAGGACCATTGCACCAGTGATGGCGCTCAGTGGTATCGGAAATTTATCCTTAATACTGTCATAGAGTCAGTCATAGGGGGAAAAATGTAGTCGATTTGCGCCCCGTTAGCGCTCTAAGAGGGCGCAAAGCAACCAGCGCCTGGGCGCGGCGCCGCCAACGCCTCCCGCGAAATTCAGCGGGAGGTTAGCAGCAGCGGTAATCATTAGCACCGTCATCGCCATGCGCAGCGCCCCGGCTGCGATCTTCGGTAGCGCCCCCTGACTTACCGCCGGACGCCATGTCGGCCAGGGTCAGGGGGGGGGGGCCGACCTGCGGCCGGGGCGGCGCTAGGTAAAGGGGAGGTGCCGGGCGGCCATTTTTGTTGCCGGCCACCTGCCAGTACCTGCCCCCATTGTTGTCCCCGGCCCCCGTGAAGCCTCCCCCCCCCCGCGGGGTGCCGGCTGCTCTCCGTGAGCCCGGCACTCCTCTTGAGCGTCGGGCTTTTGTGCCAGCACTCCCGATCCCTGGCGGCCCAGCTGGGCCCCGGGTCGCGCTGCGCTAGGCCTCTCCCCTTTAATAAGGGGAGGAAGACCTGCAGTACCACGGCTCCCCAAGAGGGAGGCGGGGCGCTTCCAGTGAATTTTGGGTGTGGGGGGTGCTAATTTTTTTTTGAGGGGGGGGGGCGAAGTTAGTGCCCTAAAGGGGGCGTGACCCAATTTTCCCCCCATAGAGTCATAATGGCACAGAAGGAGGCCATTCGGCCCATCGAGTCCGTGCCGGCTCTCTGTAGAGCAATCCAGTCAGTCCCATTCCCCCGCTCTATCCCCGTAGCCCTGCAAGTTTATTTCCCTCAAGTGCCGATCCAGTCTCCCCTTGAAAACATTGAGGGGTCGATTTTCAGTGTGCCGTGAGGCGGGCTTTTAGGTGTGCGGGGGGCCAAAATCCCGAATTTGGGGGTCCCGACACCATCCCGCCCAAAACCTGCCTCCATGCCAGTTTCAAAGGAGGCGGGTACCCGCCCCGCACTGGGACCCGCCTATCCGTGGCGGGAAGGGATTAGTGCCAATTAACTGCCTGTTAACAGGCAGTTTTTAGCCTAATCCCTATTTTGAAGGTTGTTGTGTGGGATTCCCGGCGGCTCCAAACCACGCCAAGTTAGAGGAGTCGGGCCGTCGGGTTGAAGGACTTGGAGGGGTCGAGATGTCGGTGTTCAGGTGAGTGATGGGTGCATGAGTGCAAAGGTAAGTGTGTTTGGTGTGTCTAAAGTGTGTAAAGAAGTTTAAATTACCTGTACTTACCTTTTCAGCCTTCCTTCCTCTAGGTTTCGGGAGTCCCTCATCTCACCGGCACAGAAAGCAGAATGGCAGCGATCTGTCAAAAGTGACAGCCTGCAGCTTTCTGTGCAGGAGAGATTTCTAACTGAGTCTGCGTACAAGGACTCAGGTTAGAAGTAAGACTGTCAGTGTTTGACAGCTTCAAACAGCTGTGAAACACTGATATTTCATCTGTCAACACGTCTTGACAGATGAAATTTCAGTCTGTGACGTCACCTGTTGCCGGGTGGCCCTTAATTGGCCTGCTGAGCCCGCTGGGCGGGCTCAACAAGGTCAATCAAGTGAAAATCGCGCGGATTGGCCACATCTCGATGGAGGCGGGACTAAAACCTGAAAGTTGTAGTCCCGCCTCCTTCCCGACTTCTGAATGAAAATCCAGCCCCGAGTGTCTCCGCTTCCATCAGCAGCGAGTTCCAGGTCCTCACCACTCACTGCATGAAAAAGTTTTTTCTCACATCCCCCCTGTATCTCTTGCCCCAAACCTTAAATCTGTGTCCCCTAGTCCTTGTACCATCAACTAGTGGGAACAGCCTTTCCCTGTCTAGCCTATCCAAACCCGTCATAATCTTGTACACCTCTATCAAATCACCCCGCAACCTCCTTTGCTCTAATGAAAACAAATCCAGCTTCTCCAACCTGTCTTTGTAGCTAAGATCCCCCATCCCTGGAACCATTCTAGTAAATCTCCTCTGCACCCTCTCAAGGGCCTTCACATCCTTCCTAAAGCGTGGTGACCAGAACTGGACACAATACTCCAGTTGTGGCCAAACCAGCGCTTTATAAAGGTTCAGCATAACTTCTCTACTTTTGTACTCAATACCTCTATTTATGAAATAACAACAGAAAATGCTGGAAAAACTCAGCAGGTCAGGCAGCATCTGTGGAGAGAGAAACAGAGTTAACGGTTCAGGTCGATGACCCTCTGTCAGAACGGGGAAAAAAGCAGGAAATGGAAAAAAAGCAGGAATTCTACTTATGAAGCTGTCCTATACAACAGCCATCTGGATGGCTAAAACTGTGCAGCCGTCCCCATTTACTTCCTCAGTAGCTTCTGGGGCAAATTAGGGACCAGGCTGGACGAGGGAAGTGGGGGGGGGGGGGGGAAACTGGCAGTTTACAAAAAGAGAGAAAACCTGAAGTGAACATAAAAGAGTGAAAACAGGAAATGAATGATTACAAAAAATAAAGCAATCAAGAGCTGGAAAATACAAGAAAAGGAAATGAAAAAAGTAATATTTGGGGGCCAAAAGATTAGAAAAAAAATGTAGTCAGTGATGTAGGTTTTAATAGATATTGGTCCTGCAATAGTTTAAGATTATAGTCTTGTTGCTTATTAATACTTGTTTTTATATATGTAGACAATCATAACTGGCTTAGCAGAAGGGTAGACGGGAAATAACTGAACGAAGGTACATTGAAATATTGCAGCAGGATCTTGGAAAAGAAAGACTTGCATTTCTATAGCGCCTTTCACGACCACCAGACGTCTCAAAGCGCTTTACAGCCAATGAAGTATTTTTTGAAGTGTAGTCACTGCTGTAATGTGGGAAACACGGCAGCCAATTTGCATACAGCAAACAGCAATGTGATAACGGCCAGGTAATCTGTTTTTTTTAGTGATGTTGATTGAGGGATAAGTATTGACCAGGACACCGGGGATAACTCCCCTGCTCTTCTTCGAAATAGTGCCATGGGATCTTTTACGTCCACCTGAGAGAGCAGACGGGGCCTCGGTTTAACGGCACCTCCGACAGTGCAGCACTCCCTCAGCACTGCACTGGGAGTGTCAGCCTAGATTTATGTGCTCAAGTCTCTGGAGTGGGATTTGAACCCACAACCTTCTGACTCAGAAGGCTGGGTAGCAAGAACTAGACTGATAATGACATCAAAACTAGATAGATAGGGAAGGCGCCAGCGTGTCAACCAAGCTTCTTGAAGTATTTTAACTGCTGTAGAAAAATACAAAAAAAAAGGGAAGGACTGGGTACGGTCAGGTGACACGAGAGACCCTATGGAGAAAGGAAGGTTGAGTGTCAACCAGTGATAGGTCCAGGGATGGTCCAGGGAAGGTCCAGGGAAGGTCCAAGGATGGTCCAGGGATGGTCCGGGGAAGGTCCAGGGATGGTCCAGGGAAGCTCCATCGGTATGAATTGAAAGTAACAGTACAAGAAAGGAACCCGAGCAGTGTGTAAATGTAGAAGATTGTGGAGTCGAGTTCGGTAAATTCGGGGAGACACTCGGAGGCGGAGACGGGCCTGGGGCACGAGTCAGAGAGTGCAGAGAACTCTTTCTTTCACCCAAGATATAACGGGGTAGTATAACTATTCATTATACCTTGTAAACTGCTGCTTAAGTAAAAGGTATTGCTGCCAATACGGGTCAACATTGAATCATATGGAATAATGGAGGTACCGAAAAGGGGGGATTCTCACAATAGTAAGCCAGTAAATATTTCTGTCCTGCCCTTGTGTAGATTTGATAGGCACATAATTGATTATAATGGAGGCATCAGGAAACCATTGTTTTTATGGTTGCAGAAGTGACAAAGTTATATTGCTTCAAGACGCAGGTCAAGGGCCGTGCTGGTAAGCTAGGTTTGGTGGGGGAGAGGTGGCAAATATTTGCCTGAACCTGGAACGTGCAGTCAACAGTTATACTATCTCCTGAAGCCAACATGTATTTTAAATGGGAAATGTTTAGAAACATAGAAAACTAGGAGCAGGAGTCGGCCATTCGGCCCTTCGAGCCTGCTCCGCCATTCAATATGATCATGGCTGATCCTCTATCTCAATACCATATTCCCGCTCTCTCCCCATACCCCTTGATGCCTTTTGTGTCTAGAAATCTATCTATCTCCTTCTTAAATATATTCAGTGACTTGGCCTCCACAGCCTTCTGTGGTGGAGAATTCCACAGGTTCACCACCCTCTGAGTGAAGAAACTTCTCCTCATCTCAGTCCTAAATGTCCTACCCCGTATCCTGAGACCCCTCATTCTAGACCCCACAGCCAGGGGAAACATCCTCCTTGCATCCAGTCTGTCTAGCCCTGTCAGAATTTTATACGCTTCAATGAGATCCCCTCTCATTCTTCTAAACTCTAGTGAATACAGGCCTAGTCGACCCAATCTCTCCTCATACGACAGTCCTGCCATCCCAGGATCAGTCTGATGAACCTTCGCTGCACTCCCTCTATGGCAAGTATATCCTTTCTTAGGTAAGGAGACCAAAACTGCACACAGTACTCCAGGTGTGGTCTCACCAAGGCCCTGTATAACTGTTTGCCGGGTTTGAGGTCCTGGTCTTCAAACACTCTCTTCCTCAGGCGACCGAAGGCTGCACTGGCACACCGAAGGTGGTGCTGGACTTCGCCAGTGTTTGAAGACCAGGGCCTCAAACCCGGCACTAAGCTCATGGTCTACAGGGCAGCAGTGATACCCGCCCTGCTGTATGCCTCAGAGACATGGACCATGTACAGCAGGCACCTCAAAGCACTGGAGAGGTACCACCAACGCTGCCTCCGCAAGATCCTGCAAATCCATTGGCAGGATAGGCCAGTGTTCTTGCTCAGGCCAACATCCCCAGCATCGAAGCTCTGACCACGCTCAATCAGCTCCGATGGACGGGTCACATTGCCCGATGCGAGACTCCCAAAACAAACGCTCTACTCGGAGCTCCGGCATGGCAAGAGAGCCCCAGGTGGGCAGAGGAAACGCTTCAAGGACACCTTCAAAGTCTCCTTGAAAAAGTGTAACATCCCCACCGACACCTGGGAATCCCTGGCCCAAGACCGCACAAAGTGGAGGAGAAGCATCCGGGAGGGCGCCGAACACCTCGAGTCTCTTCGCCGGGAGCAAGCGGAAGCCAAGCGCAAGTCAACCCAAGCACCCCACCCACCCGCCCCTTCAGCCACCGTCTGCCCCACCTGTGACAAAGACTGTAGGTCCCGCATTGGACTCATCAGTCACCTGAGAACTCATTTATAATGTGGAAGCAAGTCATCCTCAATTCCGAGGGACTGCCTAAGAAGTATAGGACTGGACAGACTAGATGCAGGAAGGATGTTCCCGATGGTCGGGGAGTCCAGAACCAGGGGTCACAGTCTAAGGATAAGGGGTAGGCCATTTAGGACAGAAATGAGGAGGAATTTCTTCACCCAGAGAGTGGTGAACCTGTGGAATTCTCTACCACAGAAGGCAGTAGAGGCCAATACATTAAATATATTCAAGAAGGAGTTGGATATATTTCTTAAGGCTAAACGGATCAAGGGGTATGGGGAGAAAGCAGGGACCGGGTACTGAATTTGGATGATCAGCCATGATCGCATTGAATGGCGGAGCAGGCTTGAGGGGCCGAATGGCCTACTCCTGCTCCTATCTTCTATGTTAACTGTAGTAAGACATCCTTGCTCCTGTACTCAAATCCTCTTGCAATGAAGGCCAACATACCATTTGCCTTCCTAACTGCTTGCTGCACCTGCCTGCATGTTTGCTTTCAGTGACTGGTGTACAAGGACACCCAGGTCCCTCTGTACATCAGCATTTCCCAATCTAGCACCATTTAAATAATATTCTACCTTTCTGTTTTTCCTACCGAATTGGATAACTTCACATTTATCCACGTTATATACTGCATCTGCCATGTATTTGCCCACTCACTCAACTTGTCTAAATCGCTTTGAAGCCTCTTTGCATCCTCCTCACAACCCCACCTAGTTTCACGCCGTCAGCAAACTTGGAAATATTACATTTGGTTCCCTCATCCAAATCATTAATATATATTGGCCCAGAAATTCAGGTCGGGGGCTTCCCGCGGGAGCAAGCCCCCGACCTGCACTTACCTAGCGCGCCAGCCATTGAGCTGTGGGGCCCGCATGGAATTCCGATCCTGGGCCTGGTCCAGCTGCCGGCGCGCAGTGCTTGCGTATCCCAGGGGCGCAGTTAGTTCAGTGCGTCCCCTGGGATCACGTGGGCCACGGAGAGCCAATGGTAGCAGGGAATGCTCCATTCATAAGTTTGACAGGAAGGGCTGTCAAAACTTATAAATACTACGGCCTCAAAACATCACTAAATCTTCAAATAATTTTTTTTTTTAAATCACATTTTTAAAATAAACTATAAATTACATGAAATAACTATTTTAAACAATAATTTAAATTTTTGAAAAAAATAATTTTATTTTCTAACGGGGCTAAAAATAAACTTACCTTTCTTTAAAGTATTTAAAAATAATAAACCTGTGGAAAAAATGTTTTAATTTTAATTAATTCACCACTTACCTTGGAAAAAGCAGGCCTTACGACTGCTTTTTAAATGTCTAACTTCTGGAGACTTACCCTCCCGGGAAAACCTGCAAAAAAAATGTAAGTTCCATGCGCACGCGCTGCCTCTCCCGCGCACGCGTTCGAACTCTGAACCCCTTCTTTCAGGGGAACGGAAGTGCCGGTTTCCCGCGCATGCAGGAAACCGGCACTTCCATTGGGCTTACGGGTGAGTACCCCATGCGTACTCACCCGTGGAGACCCGAATTTCTGGGCCATTGTGAATAGCTGGGGTCCAAGCACTGATCCCTGCGGTACCCCACTAGTCACCGCCTGCCACCCCGAAAAAGACCCATTTATTCCTACTGTTTCCTGTCTGTTAACCAATTTTCAATCCATGCCAGTATATTACCCCAATCCCATGTGCTTTAATTTTGCACACTAACCTCTTATGTGGGACTTTATCAAAGGCTTTCTGAAAATCCAAATACACCACATCCACTGGTTCTCCCTTATCTATTCTACCAGTTACCCCCTCAACAAACTCCAGTAGGTTTGTCAAACACGATTTCCCTTTCATAAATCCATGCTGACTTCGCCTAATCCTGTTGAAATGTTCTAAGTGTCCTGTTATCACATCCTTTATAATACTCTAGCATTTTCCCTACTACTGATGTTAGGCTAACCACTCTGTAGTTCCCTGTTTTCTCTCTCCCTCCTTTTTTAAATAGTGGGGTTACATTTGCCACCCTCCAATCTGCAGGAACTGTTCCATAATCTTGACAAAATATAGAGGCAAAACTGGAGAAAAGAGCACAGCAATGATTGTTCCATTACTTATGGAAATCAGTCACTGGAGACCTTCTCACAATGTGATAGCCAGTTAACCCAAGGGTGTCCAAACCACAGGCCATGGACCAGGTGTGGACATTGAGCACTGGCAATCTAGCCCCTGAAGCGCAAACAACGGAAGTCCTATGCACTTATGTCTTATTCGCTGGTTAATGCTGTCTGAATTTGGTGGGCCTGGATGTTCGGTAAAGGCTAGTCTTAGCTCTGCTGCCTCACGGTATTAGCAACTTGAGAAACACGGAGCAAGGATTTAAACTTTCTACACGGCCCATGGACACAAAAGGGTTTGGACACCCCGTGTTTGCCAATCAGTTTGAAGTGTATCGCATCTTCTTGCTGAAGTACTATTACTTCAGGGAGTCTCAGGTCACTTCATGAACCATCTAATGTCCAACCAGAAACTAACTGCTATTACAGTAATTACGCTGATTAGAGTGGGTGGGGTGAGGCAGCTGTCACGCTGTTCTAATTAGTACTGCAATCAATGCTGCGTCCCCACCCTGACCTGGGTCCTTGTGTTGCTTTCAAGATACACATTGCCGCTAGTATACAGCCCTGGCATCTTTATGTAAGGCTTGTGAAATGTCATGCCAGCAGCCCATAAACAGTTGCAAGATTCTTTGGCCTACTTGTTAAGAGTTCTTACCCGGACACCGGTCCCATTATCCTGGATCTGAATCAACTTCAGCCCACCATCCTTTACAGTGACTTGAATATTTGTAGATTTAGCATCCAAACTGTCAACAGAAAATGACCCTGTTATCACATCGCACTGAAGATAATTAGTTAATTCAAGACCAAAGTAATTTTGTAGAATACATCTGAAGACTCAGAAAATACAAGCGAGTTACTGAACCGTTTACCAGACTAAGACAAAAGTCGCGACTATCACTGATGCAAGGTACAAGTAAGCAAATATCTCAGATTGACTCCCCCTACTTATGAGAGAACTGGTTTTGTAATTATCCTAGGGTTCCTGACGCTGTGGAATCTACCCCATTTATATCGTGGAGCAAATCTCACAGCAGTGGCAGCGTTCACAAGCTTGTGCGGTTGTTTGCTCTACCTCACTACCGCTTCTCTCGACCCCTCCACGGTCTCTGAATTGTCAGACTGCTTGTCCGACATCCAGTTCTGGATGAGCAGAAATTTTCTCCAGTTAAATATTGGGAAGACCGAAGCCATTGTTTTGATCCCCGCCACAAACTCCATTCCCGAGCCACCGACTCCACCCTCTCCCTAACATCTGTCTGAGGCTGAACCACACTGTTCGCAACCTTGCTGTCATATTTGACCCTGAAATGAGCTTCCGACCACATATCCGCAGTATAACTAAGACCACCTATTTCCACCTCCGTAACATCGCCTGTCTCCACCCTTGCCTCAGCTCATCCGCTGCTGAAACCCTCATCCGTTCCTTTGTTACCGCTAGACTTGACTATTCCAACGCACTCCTGGCTGGCCTCCCACATTCCACCTTACGTAAACTTGAGGTCATCCAAAACTCGGCTGCCCGTGTCCCAACTCTCACCGAGTCCCGTTCACCCATCACCCCTGTGCTCGCTGACCTACATTGGCTCCCGGTTAAGCAACGCCTCGGTTTCAAAATTCTCAACCTTGTTTTCAAATCCCTCCATGGCCTCGCCCCTCCCTATCTCTGTAATCTCCTCCAGCCCCACGAGATATCTACGCTCCTCTAATTCTGACCTCTTGAGCATCCCTGATTATAATCGCTCCACCATTGGTGGCCGTGCCTTCTGTTGCCTAGGCCCTAAGCTCTGGAATTCCCTGCCTAAACCTCTCTGCCTCGCTACCTCTTTTTCCTCCTTTAAGATGCTCCTTAAAACCTACCTCTTTGACCAAGCTTTTGGTCACCTGCCCTAATTTCTCCTTATGTGGCTCGGTGTCAAATTTTTTTGTCTTTTAATACTCCTGTGAAGTGCCTTGGGACATTTTATTATGATAAAAGACGCTATATAAATACAAGTTGTGGTTGCTGCTGTTTAAAATCCCTATTTCCAACTCCATCTCTAGTGTTTCGAATGGCTCATGACAAAAATGGTCACTTTTGTCTGGGATGGATTCTTTCTTGCTGTTCGCAGTAACCAGTGTTATCCCTGTGTGTGCTGTGAACAGTTGCTGCAGGCTGCAGACAATACACATCTGGCTGATGTATAGATACCTCAGGAAAAGGCAGAGCGGCAGGTTAGTACAGGAAGACCTTGATAGGGTTGATTGCTGCCAAAATCCTTGGACGGAGAACTAACAACTCATTCAAGGTGTTTGGAACACATCAGTCATGTCATTTAATTCCAACACAAACATCCTGTGGGGTTGTTTACAATCTTCTTCTTAGGCAGTTCCTTGGAACCGAGGATGACTTGCTTCCACATTAAAAATGAGTTCTCAGGTGACTGATGAGTCCAATGCGGGACCTACAGTCTCTGTCACAGGTGGGGCAGACGGTGGTTGAAGGGGCGGGTGGGTGGGGTGCTTGGGTTGACGTGCGCTCCTTGCGCTTGGCTTCCGCTTGCTCCCGGCGAAGAGACTCGAGGCGATCGGCGCCTTCCCGGATGCTTCTCCTCCACTTTGTGCGGTTTTGGGCCAGGAATTCCCAGGTGTCGGTGGGGATGTTACACTTTTTCAAGGAGGCTTTGAGGGTGTCCTTGAAGCGTTTCCTCTGCCCACCTGGGGCTCTCTTGCCATGCTGGGGCGCCGAGTAGAGCGCTTGTTTTGGGAGTCTCGTATCGGGCATGTGGACAATGTGACCCGTCCATCGGAACTGATTGAACGTGGTCAAAACTTCGATGCTGGGGATGTTGGCCTGAGCGAGAACACTGACGTTGGTGCGCCTATCCTGCCAACGGATTTGCAGGATTTGCGGAGGCGGCGTTGGTGGTACCTCTCCAGTGCTTTGAGGTGCCCGCTGTACATGGTCCATGTCTCTGAGGCATACAGGAGGGCGGGTATCACTGCTGCTCTGTAGACCATGAGCTTAGTGCCGGGTTTGAGGTCCTGGTCTTCAAACACTCTCTTCCTCAGGCGACCAAAGGCTGCACTGGCACACTGAAGGCGGCGTTGGACTTCGTCATCGATGTCTGCCCTTGTTGACAGTAGGCTCCCGAGGTATGGAAAGTGGTCCACGTTGACCAAGGCCTTATCGTGGATTTTGATAATCGGGGGGGGGGGCAGTACTGTGTGGCGGGGCAGGTTGGTAGAGGACCTTTGTCTTACGGATGTTTACTGTAAGGCCCATGCTCTCGTACGCTTCGGTGTTGATGATGGTTTGGAGTTCGACCTCCGAGTGAGCGCAGACGCAAGCATCGTCTGCATACTGTAATTCGACGACAGAGGATGGGACGACCTTGGATCTGGACTGGAGGCGACGGAGGTTGAACAGTTTCCCGTTTGTTCTGTTAGCTCCACTCCAGCGGGGAGCTTACGGAGGGTGAGATGGAGCATTGCAGCAAGGAAGATTGAGAAGAGCGTTGGTGCGATGACACAGCCTTGCTTGACCCCGGTTCGTACGTGAATTGGGTCTGTGGTAGGACCGTTGGTCAGGATCACGGCTTGCATGTCGTCGTGAAGCAGGCGGAGGATGGTGACAAACTTTTGAGGGCAGCCGAATTTGAGGACACTCCATAATCCCTCATGGTTGACGGTGTCAAAGGCCTCTTGTAGTTGACGTGCGGTGAAGATCATGTCCATTGTGCCCCATTGCGACTCTGGAAGGAGCTCTTTAGCCACTGGGAGGAGGCGATTGAGGAGGATTCTTGTGGTGAAGATGCCTATTTGTTTGGGCAAACAGCATCTTCAATATTGTAAATGGCTCACCAGCGAACCCAGTAATAAAAGCTGCAACATCAGGATCCTCTTGTTTTGGGGGCATCTTCAGAGTTTGTCTTTGGGACTTGACAAATCGAGAATCTACTAAATGAAACTTTTAGCCAGTCACAGGAAGAATTCACACTTCCTTTTTGTGGGAGGGATTATGCAAGTGAATGAATAGCTCCACTGAATATATGAGTGGGGAAACCTGCTCTGGTTACTAGATGTAGTTAAATCAAAAAAACATTATTTTTGAATACATTTAGAACATTGATCTCACTAATTATGGTCAGGAGGCTCTGTGGGGATTGCAGCATACAGATAAAACCCAAACACCTGTGACTTGGGAACGATCAGTGTCTTCCTCACGAGTGTGGCGACAGCTCTATTACAGATTCCCATTGAGTATTTGATTTGGACTCGCTACACTAACAAAAATTACACAGGATTACATCGGATATACGGCACAGAAACAGGCCATTCGGCCCAACCAGTCCATGCCGGCGTTTATGCTCCACTCGAGCCTCCTCCCGTCTTTCCTCATCTAACTCTATCAGCGTAACCCTCTATTCCCTTCTCCCTCATATGCTTGTCCAGCCTCCCCTTAAATGCATCTATATTTTTTGCTTCAACCACTCCCTGTGGTAGCGAGTTCCACATTCTCACCACTCTCTGGGTAAAGAAGTTTCTTCTGAATTCCCTATTGGATTTCTTGGTGACTATCTTATATTGATAGCCTCTAGTTATGCTCTTCCCCACAAGTGGAAACACTCTCTCTGTATCCACTCTATCAAAACCTTTCATAATTTTAAAGACCTCTATTAGGTCACCCCTCAGCCTTCTTTCAAGTGAAAAGAGACCCAGCCTGTTCATCCTTTCCTGATACGTACACCCTCGCATTTCTGGTATCATCCTTGTAAATCTTCTCTGCACCCTCTCCAGTGCCTCTATATCCTTTTTATAATATGGCGACCAGAACTGTACGCAGTACTCTTAAGTGCGGTCTAACCAAGGTTCAATACAGGTTTAGCATAACTTCACTACTTTTCAATTCTATCCCTCTAGAAATAAACCCGAGTGCTTGGTTTGCTTTTTTTATGGCCTTGCTAACCTGTCGCAACTTTTAGTGATTTGTGTATTTGTACTCCCAGATCCCTTTGTTCGTCTACCCCACCTAGACTCGCACCCTCCAAGTGATGTGACCTCCCTATTCTTCCTACCAAAATGTAACACCTCATATTTATCTGTGTTGAACTTCATTTGCCAACTATATGCCCATTCTGCAAGTTTATTAATGTCCTCCTGTAATTTGTTGCAGTCCTCCTCAGTATTGACTATCCCCCCAATTTGGTGTCATCCGCAAATTTAGAAATTGTGTTTTGATTCCAAAGTCTAAATTGTTAATGTAAATTGTGAACAGCAGTGGTCCCAGCACTGATCCTTGTGGAACACCACTACCCACCTTCTGCCACTGTGAATAGCTACCCTTTACTCCCACTCTCTGCTTCCTGTCCTGAAGCTAGCCAGCAATCCATTCTGCTGCTTATCCCCTGACTCCGCATTCTCTGACCTTGTTCATCAGTCTATTATGGGGTACCTTATCGAAGGCCTTTTGAAAATCTAGATAAATTAGCTACTGCATTACCATTGTCCACTCTCTCTGTTACCTCTTCAAAAAATTCAACAAGATTGGTCAAGGAAAACTCCCTTTTGAAATCCATGCTGACTATTCATTATTATATTTTTGGTTTCTAGATGTTCTTCTATTTTCTCCTTTAGTAGGAATTCCATTATTTTTCCTACCACCGATCCCTGGAGAACTTGCTCAGTATTACTGGTAAATAACACTTCTATTGTCAATTTGTATGTGGACAGATGAAGATGAAGTTTAATACAATCGCAAAATACTGCGGATGCTGGAAATCTGAAATAATAACAGAAAATGCTGGAAATACTCAGCAAGTCAGGCAGCATCTGCGGAGAGAGAAAAACAAAGTTTACATTTCAGGTCTGAGACCCTTTTTCAGAACTAGAAAAAGTTTGAGATGCAACAGATTTTTAAGCAAGTGTAGGGGCAGGGAAAGGGAGGAGGGGAGGAAAGAACAAAAGGGAAGGTCCCCAAACACCCCTTCCAGGTGAAACAGCGATTTACTTGTACTTCTTGCAATCTAGTATACTGTATTCGCTGCTCACGATGCGGTCTCCTCTACATTGGGGAGACCAAATGCAGATTGGGTGACCGCTTTGCGGAACACCTCCGTTCAGTCCATAAGGGTGACCCCGAGCTTCCGGTCGCCTGTCACTTTAATTCTCCGCTCCACTCCCACTCGGACCTCACCGTCCTCGGCCTCTTGCATTGTTCCACGGAAGCTCAGCGTAAACTCGAGGAACAGCACCTCATCTTCCGATTAGGCACTTTACAGCCTTCTGGACTCAAAATCAAGTTCAATTTCAGATCATAACCTCGGCCCCTATTTTTTTATTTAAATGTTTTTTCTCTCACATGCAGCTGTTGATCATTCTGCCATTGCCATTTACACTTCATCTGGACTCATCTTTTGTTTCTTAACTTGTCCCATTACCACCTCCTCTTGCCTTGCACCATCTCTTAATGTCTCTTAATCTCTCCTGCCTTCCATCCTATCACAGACCTTCCCTTTTGTTCTTTCCTCCCCTCCCCCCTCTCCCTGCCCCACACTTGCTTAAAAATCTGTTACTTCTCCAACTTTTTCCAGTTCTGGCGAAGGGTCTCAAAGCTGAAACGTTAACTGTTTTGCTCTCTCCACGGATGCTGCCTGACCCGCTGAGTGTTTGCAGCATTTTCTGTTGTTAAGATGAAGTTTAATACTGACACAAATAGATTTACAAAATAGGCACACCCACACACAAATAAATGGCCCAAATTGCAAACAGTTTCACAGTCCACAGGTTTAATCTCAGAATGAAAACATCCAATTTCTGTGTTTGGTGTTTTAACCCATTCAGCAATGACACTCACAAGAGGAGGCAGGTCTGTTGCAATATCTCCCTCAGGGAGGAGGCTGCTGAAAGTAATAAGCATGTGAATGGGTGGAACTTCAGCCCTGTCCCTTTGCTCTGTGCAGTGTCAGTGGGAACTTCAGCCCTGTCCCTTTGCTCTGTGCAGAGTGTCAGTGGGAACTTCAGCCCTGTCCCTTTGCTCTGTGCAGAGTGTCAGTGGGAACTTCAGCCCTGTCCCTTTGCTCTGTGCAGAGTGTCAGTGGGAACTTCAGCCCTGTCCCTTTGCTCTGTGCAGAGTGTCAGTGGGAACTTCAGCCCTGTCCCTTTGCTCTGTGCAGAGTGTCAGTGGGAACTTCAGCCCTGTCCCTTTGCTCTGTGCAGAGTTGCAATGGGAACTTCAGCCCTGTGCACAGTGTCAGTGAGCACCGCCGGGGGTGTGGGGAGGGAAGGACACTCGCTCGCTCCCAGTCAGGACCCACCTGTTCTCCACCATTTCTTTAATGGCATTCGCAGGCCGCTGGATCACCTCGCCGGCCGCGATCCTGTTCACTACCGCCTCCTCCAGCCTGTGGATCACCCCGGGAGCCGCCATGGCAATGCAGCACCGACTCACCGCCGGCAACAACAAAAAACCCGGCCAAATGCACGCACGTTGCACACTCACGGTGCACGTACGTAGTCACGTTGCACGCACGAATGATCGTTGCACACTCACGTTGCACGCACGCACTCACGTTGCACACTCACGAATGATCGTTGCACACTCGGTGCACGCACGCAGTCACGTTGCACACTCACGGTGCACGCAGTCACTCACTCACGTTGCATTGCACACTCACGGTGCACCTCACACCCAGGAGGAAATCCCACCCTCGGGCGGCCGGACCGCGCGGCTCTCAATGGATCGGCCCAGCTGTCAATCACCGGGCCCGGGCCGCGCCGGCCAGCCGCTGCTGCAGCTCTGAGGCTTTGAAGCGGACCCCGGATCCCCGGGACTCTGCACTGCCCCTGATCTCCGGGACTCTCTGCACCGACCCCAGACTCTGCACCGGGCACCGGATCCCCGGGACTCTGCACTGCCCCTGATCTCCGGGACTCTCTGCACCGACCCCAGACTCTGCACCGGGCACCGGATCCCCGGGACTCTGCACCGGATCCCCGGGACTCTGCACCGCCCCTGATCCCCGGGACTCTCTGCACCGACCCCAGACTCTGCACCGGATCCCCGGGACTCTCTGCACCGACCCCGGGACTCCCTGCACCGGATCCCCGGGACTCTCTGCACCGACCCCGGGACTCTGCACCGGGCACCGGATCCCCGGGACTCTGCACCGCCCCTGATCCCCGGGACTCTCTGCACCGACCCCAGACACTCTGCACCGACCCCAGACTCTGCACCGGGCACCGGATCCCCGGGACTCTCTGCACCGACCCCAGGGACTCTCTGCACCGACCCCAGACTCCCTGCACCGGATCCCCGGGACTCCCTGCACCGGATCCCCGGGACTCCCTGCACCGGATCCCCGGGACTCTCTGCACCGACCCCGGTCTGTCTGCACCGCGGCCGCGCTGACTCTCGGCGGAACAGGCTGGTGGCAGAAGAAGCCGAGCCAAAGGATTGTGTCTCCCACACACAGAACGCTGGGTATGGTAACAGGAACATCTCTTTTTGCAACCCATTATTATTATTGACAGTGCAAAAACAATCCTCAACTTGAGAATGTTCCTGCTGCAAAAATAATGCTTCCCCAGTGTCAAGATCACCATGTCGCAAAAAAACTGAAAGGGCAAGGAGAAACAAACCGAGAATTGTCACATTTTGATTTAAAATCCTATGGAAGTCCAAATTGCATTTATTTAGCGCCTTTCACGACCCCAGGAGGTCCCAAAGCGCTTTACAGCCAATGAAGTACAAATAAGTTTTCAAATTAGTGATACCATGATCTGCAGAAATGGTACTTTTTGCAGTTTATCTGGGAAAGATACTACAGTCCAGTTCACCTGGAATCAGCATTTTCCTTTTAGTTTTATGTACACGGGAGGATAATACCGCCCAGTGTTCTGACACTGGTATATTTTCTGGTAGACTGGCATGTGGGACCGTTGTGTATTGTTAAAAGGCGAAGGAAGGTGTAGCAGGAATCCTTGGACTCTTTATACTGTTATTAGCTACTTCTACAAGTTTTAAGTTTCAGTTGTAACACCGATCCTTGATTTGGGTCTCTTTCTGCTGGACTGCCCACTGACACGAGTTACATAGAAACATAGAAGATAGGAGCAGGAGTAGGCCATTCGGCCCCTCGAGCCTGCTCCGCCATTCAATGAGATCATGGCTGATCATTCAAACTCAGTACCCTGTCCCTGCTTTCTCCCCATATCCCTTGATCCCTTTAGCCTTAAGAAATATATCCAACTTCTTGAATATATTTAATGAATTGGCCTCCACCGCCCTCTGTGGCAGAGAATTCCACAGGTTCACCACTCTCTGGGTGAAGAAATTCCTTCTCATCTCTGTCCTAAATGGCTTACCCCTTATCCTTAGACTGTGACCCCTGGTTCTGGACTCCCCCGCCATCGGGAACATCCTTCCTGCATCTAGTCTGTCTAGTCCTGTTAGAATTTTATAAGTTTCAATGAGTTTCATGCTGCAGCGCTGTTTGGTGCCATTTACCCAACCTGTAGGGGGTTTCTCGGAGCCAAGTGGCTGCAGAAGTTGGCCTGCTCTGAAGTTGCACACCCTGTCGCGTGCGATGGGGCTGTGCGGGCACACGTGGCCAGTGTTGGCAATGAACATCTGGAGCTGTGTAAGCAGGTACCATATCCAGAAAGACTATCATTTTTATTTCATAAGAAGAGGGAGTACTTTGAACAAGCACTCTCCCCTGCACTGCCATTCCCCAAATGTTGTTAGAAGCAATTGCTTAGATGTATATATCATGCAACCAAGCCAGGTGCTAGAGTTTAGGAGGGATGATTTGAAGGCATGAAATATCAGATTGGTTTTGAGATTTTTAAAGTAGAGGTGGAGGGGGCCTCTGCACTGAGGGAGTGCTGCACTGTCGGAGGTGCTGTCTGAGGGAGTGCTGCACTGTCGGAGGTGCTGTTTTTCGCATGAGACATTAAACCGAGGTCCAGTCTGCCTGCTCGGGGGGTGAACGTAAAAGATCCCATGGCACTATTCGAAGAAGGGCAGCCGTGATCTCCCCGGTGTCCTGGGCCAATATTTGTCCCTCAACCAACATCGCTAAAACAGATTATCTGGTTATTATCTCTTTGTTGTTTGTGGGAGCTTGCTGTGCGTAAATTGGCTGCTGCGTTTCCTACATTACAACAGTGACTATATTTCAAAAGTGCTTCATTGGCTGTAAAGCGCTTTGGGACGTCCTGACGTTGGGAAAGCCGCTGTATAAATACAAGTGTTTCTTTCAGTAGGGAGTTCCAGAGAGACGGCCGAAGGCTCTGCGGGGTAGGAGCGAGGATGGGTCTGGAGGTTGCGGGGTAGGAGTGAGGATGGGTCTGGACGTTGCAGGGTAGGAGTGAGGATGGGTCTGGACGTTGCAGGGTAGGAGTGAGGATGGGTCTGGACGTTGCAGGGTAGGAGTGAGGATGGGTATGGAGGTTGCAGGGTAGGAGTGAGGATGGGTCTGGAGGTTGCAGGGTAGGAGTGAGGATGGGTCTGGAGGTTGCAGGGTAGGAGTGAGGATGGGTCTGGAGGTTGCAGGGGGTAGGAGTGAGGATGGGTCTGGAGGTTGCGGGGTAGGAGTGAGGATGGTCTGGAGGTTGCAGGGTAGGAGTGAGGATGGGTCAGGAGGTTGCAGGGTAGGAGTGAGGATGGGTCTGGAGGTTGCAGGGGTAGGAGCGAGGATGGGTCTGGAGGTTGCAGGGTAGGAGTGAGGATGGGTTTGGAGGTTGCACAGGAAGGTGCCAGGCGAAGGGGAAGGGCTGTTTGGGGTGATAGAGGAGTGGACTAGGGTGTCTCGGAGGGAGCGGTCCCTACGGAATGCTGAAAGGGGAGGGGAAGATACGTTTGGTGGTGCCCTTCGCCTGGCACCTTCCCGTGCAAGCGGAGGAGATGTAACACCTGCCCCTGTACCTCCTCCCTTCCCACTGTCCAGGGCCCCAAACACCCCTTCGCTGTTTCACCTGGATTTACTTGTACTTCTCGCAATCTAGTATACTGTATTCGCTGCCCACGATGCGGTCTCCTCTACATTGGGGAGACCAAACGCAGATTGGGTGACCGCTTTGCGGAACACCTCCGTTCAGTCCGTAAGGGTGACCCCGAGCTTCCGGTCGCCTGTCACTTTAATTCACCGCTCCATTCCCACTCGGACCTCACCGTCCTTGGCCTCTTGCATTGTTCCACGGAAGTTCAACGTAAACTCGAGGAACAGCACCTCATCTTCCGATTAGGCACTTTACAATATCGAGTTCAACAATTTCAGATCATAACCTCGGCCCCTATTACACATTTTTTCTTGTAATTTTTCCACTCCTTTCCCCCCCCCCCTTTTGTTTCTCTCTCACACCTGGCAGCTATCTCTTGCCCTGCCAGTACACTTCACACCTAATCTCAGCCTATTACCATCTCGTCTAGCTCTTTTACTTCTTTTGTTTCTTTCACTTCTTTTGTCCGATCGCAGCCCTGCCTTCGATCTATTTTCTTTTCTTTCCAGTTTTGAAGAAGGGTTTGACCCGAAACGTCAACTCAAATTTCTCTCCACGGATGTTGCCTGACCTGCTGAGTTTTTCCAGCATTTTCTGTTGTTATTTTGGATTTCCAACATCTGCAGTATTTTGCTATCCCATAGACTTGAAAACAAGGGTTTTAAATTTGATACATTGGCGGGAGGGAGCAGAGGGCCGGTGTCGGTCAGATCGGATGTGGTTGGTGGGACAGGATGTACGCTGTATATTGGACAAGATGACCTTTATGGAAGGTGGACAAAGGAAAGCATTGGAGTAATTGAATTGGGAGGTGTCAAGCATGGATGAAGACTTGAAGCGCTAAGGTAAAGGCGGAGATGGGCAGTGGTGCGGACTTGACGGAAAGGATACGGGCGTTTGAGGGTCAGACAGGAGGGCAGGATTGACCACGGTTTTGTTGAACATGAGTGAGGGAGCGGGGGGCAGAGTTAATGTAAAGGGAGCGGAGTTCGTGGTGAACATAGGAAAGTATGGCTTCAGTCTTCCTGATAAGTTGAAGGAAGCTGTAACTTGTCTGGAACCTGACATTCGACAGTCTCAGTATGGACGTGGTTGTGAGCTTGAGAAAAGTGGGTGATATTACCATATAGTGGAAGATGACCTCATGTCGTCACTGAGGGCCAGTATATAGATGAGGAAAAGGAGTGAGCCAAGTATAGATTCTTGGAGGACTCCTGAGGTGACAGAGAGAGGAAGGAGATTCCATTTTTCAAAGTGCCCTGGGTGCATCCAGAAGAGTGGGAGTGAAACCACACGGGGGCAGTCTCACAGCGATGAGCAACACAGAAGAAGCAGTGGCAGAGGACAGTATGGTCAGCTGTCAAGCCCTGCAGAGGAGGATGCCATTCATGACTTTGATCCAGGCCAGCCTCAGTTTTGTGACGTGACCGGAATCTGGACTAGAAGGATTTGAACAGGGAGTTCCTGGCGAAATGGACACAGAGCTGGAATGTGATGAAGTGCTCTAGGACTTCAAAGAGGAAGGACGTTTAGTTGTGAACTGATACTGGGAGAGGATGGGATGGGTCAAGGATCAGTTTTTGATTGAGAGTGTTGGTCTCTGTTGTGAAGTGGAGGGGGATGGTACCCGTGGAAAGGGAAGTGTTAACCATGTCCGCTAGCATAGGGGCCAAGAGTTAGTGCTAAAATATTTATTAACAGTATGAAAATACAGTGCCATGTAAGTATTTCCCTTGCACTTTCCTTCCACTTTAACAATACACAATGGTCCTGGATGCCTGTCTGCTAAAAATGTCCTACTGGTGTTATTACAGTGTGCTGTGTATCCTCGTGTGTATTAAACCAAAAGGACAATTCTGATTTTAGGTGAACTAGACTGGAGCATCTTCCAGCACAGATAATGTGTAACAGGTAAATTGTAAAAATGTCACCTCTGCAGATGTGGCTTGAGCCTGTGACCTTCTGACTCAACTGAGTGTGCTAGCAAGTGAAGTAAAGTTTATTCTGTGAGTGGAGTCTTGAATTGCAAGCACAGAAATCACAAATCAAAGAAGTTGGGTGAGTGGGCAAATACATGGCAGATGCAGTATAACGTGGATAAACGTGAAGTTATCCACTTCAGTAGGAAAAACAGAAAGGTAGAGTATTATTTAAATGGTGATAGATTGGGAAATGTTGATGTACAAAGGGACCTGGGTGTCCTTGTACACCAGTCACTGAAAGCAAACATGCAGGTGCAGCAAGCAGTTAGGAAGGCAAATGGTGTGTTGGCCTTCATTGCAAGAGGATTTGAGTACAGGAGCAAGGATGTCTTACTACAGTTATACAGGGCCTTGGTGAGACCACACCTGGAGTACTGTGTGCAGTTTTGGTCTCCTTACCTAAGAAATTATATACTTGCCATAGAGGGAGTGCAGCGAAGGTTCACCAGACTGATTCCTGGGATGGCAGGACTGTCTTATGAGGAGAGATTGGGTCGACTAGGCCTGTATTCACTAGAGTTTAGAAGAATGAGAGGGGATCTCATTGAAACGTATACAATTCTGACAGGGCTAGACAGACTGGATGCAGGGAGGATGTTTCCCCTGGCTGGGGTTGTCTAGAACGAGGAGTCACAGTCTCAGGATACGAGGTAGGACATTTAGGACTGAGATGAGGGGAAATTCCTTCACTCAGAGGGTGGTGAACCTGTGGAATTTTCTACCACAGAAGGCTGTGGAGGTCATGTCACTGAATATATTTAAGAAGGAGATAGATAAATTTCTAGACATAAGGGGCATCAAGGGGTATGGGGAGAGAGCGGGAATATGGTATTGAGATCAGCCATGATCATATTGAATGGCGGAGCAGGCTCGAAGGGCTGACTCCTGCGCCTATTTTTCTATGTTTCTAAGCTCCATCATAAGTGAGTCTGTTGAGCTTGTTTTGTACGAAAGCTGCAATTTTATTTGGACTTCTTGAGCCACTGAAACAAGTGGCCTGCAGTGGACTTCCTCGAGTTGCTTTAGTGCACCGTGTGGGGCAGACTTGGCCCAGGTGACATCTGGTGACTTTCTACATTTGGCTCGTGTAGTGCCTTTGGCTCTTGCTGTCTACGTACATTAGACATTAGTCTATTAGAAATTTGCCGTTTTTAAAAAAAAAAATAACCTGCGACCCTGAAAAATGGAGGTTTCTTAGTGATACAAATTGCCTGCCCTTACTTGGAGAGTGGCGAGAATGTGGAACTCGCTACCACAGGGAGTGGTTGAGGCGAATAGCAGAGATGCATTTAAGGGGAAGCTAGATACATAGACGAGGGAGAAAGGAATAGCAGGATAAGGTGATCGGGTTAGGTGAAGTAATGTGGGCAGAGGCTCGTGTGACCCCTAGACGCCATAGAGCTGTTGGACTGAATGGCCTGTTGTACTGTAAAATTCTATATATTAAGTGCAGTAAGCTTCAACCCTTAACAACTTTATGTGCATTATTTGACTTAATGTTTCAATCTCAATTTTGCATTTTGTGTTTGGAACAGTATAGTAATCTGTTATAATTGTGCACTCTAATGAAGAGATTATTCCCTCATGTTGGATCTCTCGCCACCGGCTGCAAGCTCAGTCTGGCAGCTATGTCCTTCATGACTTGGCCAGCTCAGTACTGGTGTGGGTGTGAGGTGAGGTGTAGTCACCTGGTGTGTGTGTGGGTGAGGTGAGGTGCAATCACCTGGTGTGTGTGTGGGTGAGGTGAGGTGTATTCACCTGGTGTGTGGGGGTGAGGTGAGGTGTATTCACCTGGTGTGTGGGTGAGGTGAGGTGTATTCACCTGGTGTGTGGGTGAGGTGAGGTGTATTCACCTGGTGTGTGGGTGAGGTGAGGTGTATTCACCTGGTGTGTGGGTGAGGTGAGGTGTATTCACCTGGTGTGTGGGTGAGGTGAGGTGTATTCACCTGGTGTGTGGGTGAGGTGAGGTGTATTCACCTGGTGTGTGGGTGAGGTGAGGTGTATTCACCTGGTGTGTGTGTGGGTGAGGTGAGGCGTAATCACTTCATTATAGCCTTGGTCCAAACATAGACACAAGAGCTGAGGTGAGGTGAGTGACTGCCCTTGACATCAAAGCAGCATTTGACCGAGTGTGGCACAAAGGAGCCCTAGTAAAATTGAAGTCAGTGGAGATTGGGGAAAACTCTCCACTGGCTGGAGTCATATCTAGCACAAAGGAAGATGGTTGTGGTTGTTGGAGGCCAAACAACTCCACCCCAGGACATCACTGCAGGAATTCCTCAAGGCAGTGTCCTCGGCCCAACCATCTTCAGCTGCTTCATCAATAACCTTCCTGCCATCATAAAGTCAGAAGTGGGGATGTTCTCTGATGATTGCAGTGTTCAGTTCCATTCGCAATTCCTCAATATTGTCAATGAAAATAAGGAAATGGTGGACATGTTGAATAATTACTTCGTGTCAGTATTTACAGTAGAGGAAGAGGATAGCATGCTGGAAATCCCAAAGGAAACTAATATTGAATCAGGGACAGGGCCTCAATAAAATTAACGTAAGCTAAATAACAGTAATGAAGAAAATAATGGCACTAAAGAGTGACAAATCCCCAGGACCAGATGGTTTCCATCCCAGGGTTTTAAAGGAAGTAAGTGAGCACATTGCAGATGCCCTAACTATAATCTTCCAAAGTTCTCTCCATTCAGGAAACGTTCCTTTTAGATTGGAAAATTGCGCGTGTCACTCCGCTATTTAAGAATGGCGAGAGAGGGAAACCAGTTAGCCTAACGGCTGTTGTCGGGAAATTGCTAGAGTTTATAATTAAGGATAGGGTGACTGAACACCTTGAACATTTTCAGCCAATCAGGGAGAGCCAGCTCGGATTTGTAAAGGGTAGGTCATGCCTGACAAACCTGATTGAATTTTTTGAAGTGGTGACTGAGGTAGTGGACAGGGGAATGTCTATAGATATTATTTATATGGACTTCTGAAGGCATTTAATAAAGTCCCACATAAGAGACTGTTAACTAAAGTTGAATTGAAGGCAAATTATTGACCTGGTTCGGAAATTGGCTGAGCGACAGGAGACGGAGAGTAGGGATAATGGACAGGTATCTAATTGGCAGGATGTGACTAGTGGTGTCCCGCAAAGATCTGTGTTGAGACCTCAACTATTCAACGTATTTTATTAATGACTTAGAGGGTGGGATAGAAAGCCACATATCCAAATTTGCCGATGACAAGATAGGCAGCATTGTAAACAGTGGAGATGGAAGCAAAAAAATTACAAAGATATTAATACAATAGATTAAGTGAATAGTCAAAACGGTGGCAAATGGATTTCAATGTAGGCAAATGTGAGGTCGTCCACTTTGGACTTTAGAAAGAAAGAATAGAGTACAGTACTTTCTAAATGGTGAAAAGCTAGAAAAAGTGGAGATCCAAAGATACTTGGGGGTCCATTTACATAGATCATGAAAATGTCATGGACAGGTACAGAAAATAATCAAAAAGGCTAATGGAATGCTGGCCTTTATATCCAGAGGACTGGACATTAAGGGGATAGAAGTTCTATAAAGAGCCCTGGTTAGACCACACCTGGAGTACTGTGAGCAGTTCTGGGCACCACATGTTTAGAAAGGTATATTGGAGTACAGTGTAGATATACCAGAATGATACCTGGACACCAAGGGTTACACAATAGGGTTGTATTTCCTGGAATTTAGAAGTTTAAGGGGTGATTTGATCAAAGTTTTCAAGATATTAAGGGGAACTGATGGGGGAGATAGAGAGAAATTATTTCTTCTGGTTGGGGAGTCTAGGACTAGGGGGCAAAGTTGAAAAATTGGAGCCAGGCCTTTCAGGAGTGAAGTTAGGAAACACTTCTACACACAAAGGGTAGAAGTTTAGAACTCTCTTCCGCACCCAAGTTGTTTGGAATCAGAGTTGGTAGATGTAGTGCCTGACTGCTTCTTGACCCAGTGTGTCAAGGATCCACGAGAGGCGATTCTCATCATGATCTGGTATTCGTAAATGACCCAAACCAAATGGAAGTTGTACCCCTGGGAGGCAGCGACCACAGAATGATGAATTTTAACATGATCTGGGAGTCAGAAACACCCAAGACTAGGAGCATAATTTTAAAAGGGTTAAATTCCTAGAATGAAATGAGGGCAGTACAGGAAACTTTGTGATATCCGGGACCGGCGTGTTGCCGATCTTTCAAAACTGCCGGACATACAAAGTTAATGTTGAAGCATACGGAGGTTTTCATCTCCGTATCTGACAACAAACACTGTTGCTTAGCAACAGCTTCTAAAGAGTCGGCTGCAGCTGCAAGCGTCTCTAGCTGAAGCTGTTGCTATAGCTACAGACCTTGCAGTGCCTGACTGGGGAAAAAAAAAGAACGAGATCTAAAAAAAACTTATAGAAAACGGCTCCTGATTTTTGCCGTTAGATCGAGTATTCCAGACATACAACCTCCGGATAAACCAAAGTTTCCTGTAATTGAAGCAAAAAGATTGGGGAAGTTCAACTTTTCAGTGGAAGGCACATGGAAAACACCTCTAACGGTATAATGGTGAGCATGCAGGATAAATATATTCCCTAAACTGGCAAGCTCAGACTAAACAAATGTGACCCTAAATGGATCAGCAAACAACTTACAGGAAACTTTCGATTTACCGGCACCTAAATAACTGGAAATCTCGGTTAACCGGCAAAATTCAGGAGTAGGTTCATACTTCATATTACTTGCCTTCCTCGATCTGTTGCTGTGCAAGGGTGTGGCTGCAGTTGTTGCTAAGCTACAGAGATGCTTGGAACTTGTGCCCATTGTTCTGAACCTGTTGCTAAGCAACAGGGTTTGTTGCTTTATACGGAGCTCTCAGCTCTCCGTATCTTTTACTATAGCGCTCGGTTATCCGGAATTTTTGATGAACCGGCACCACGTCGGTGCCGGATAAAAAAAAGTTTCCTGTAGTGAGTTAAAATGCCGAGTACAAGGTGTCCTGGGGCCAATATTTATCCCTCAATCAACATCACTAAAAAAAATCTGATTAACTGGTCATTATCTCGTTGCTGTTTGTGGGACCTTGCTGTGCACACATTGGCTGATGCGTTTCCTACATTACAAAAAAGACTACACTTCAAAAGTATTTAATTGGTTGTAAAACACTTTGCAACATCCTATGGTTGTAAAAGGCGCTATATAAATGCAAGTTATTTTTCTTTTACAGGCCTTGCAGGGAGAAAGGGCATAGGGATGAATTTTTTTAAAATTTGCTTATGGGATCTGGGTGTCGCTGGCAAGGCCAGCATTTATTACCCATCCCTAATTGCCCTCGAGAAGGTGGCGGTGAGCCGCCCTCTTGAACCGCTGCAGTCCGTGTGGTGAAGGTGCTCCCACAGTGCTGTTAGGGAGGGAGTTACAGGACTTTGACCCAGCGACAATGAGGGAACGGCCGATATACTTCTAAGTCAGGATGGTGTGTGACTTGTAGGGGAACTTGGAGGTGGTGGTGTTCCCTTGCATCTGCTGCCCTTGTCCTTCTAGGTGGTAGAGGTCGTGGGTTTGGAAGGTGCTGCCGAAGAAGCCTTGGCGAGTTGCTGCAGTGCATCTTGTAGACAGTACACACTGCAGACACGGTGCACCAGTGGTGGAGGGAGTGAATGTTTAAGGTGGTGGATGGGGTGCCAATCAAGCGGGTGCTTTGTCCTGGATGGTGTCGAGCTTCTTGAGTGTTGTTGGAGCTGCACTCATCCCGGCAAGTTGAGAGTATTCCATATTGTGAAGATAGACAAATTTTTGCAAGATAAGGGAGTGAAGGGTTATGGGGAGCGGGCTGGGAAGTGGCTTTGAGCCCAAGATCGGCCATGATCTTATTGAATGGCGGAGCAGGCTCGAGGGGCCAAGTGGCCTATTCCTGCTCCTATTTCTTGTGTTCTTATCGCACTCCTTACTTGGGCCTTGTAGATGGTGGCAAGGCAGTGAAAGAATACAAGAAATTGCAGAAACATGTTAAAAAGGTGGGTAAGTGAGGCAGAGAGAGACCTGAAAAACAACATAGCAGCTGAGACTAAGCATAACAGCAAAAATAAATTATTTCAGTGTCACAACGTAAAGATGAAACTAGACTTGAAACTGAGAACGAGCGCAAAATGGTAAATATTCTGAATGACTATTTCCTCCCAAGTATTCACAAGGGATGACACTAGTAACATATCCTCTCAAAAGAAAAATATCCCAATTAAAATCAGTGACTGATTAAAAAATGAGGTGGAAGTCCTCGACAGGCTATTGGGCTCAAAACAAATAAATCCCCAGGGATAGGTGTTTATCTCTGAGTTCTCAGAGACACGGGAAGCGATTTGTGAAGCACTGACAATCATTGTGACAGAGTCATTGGACACTTGGGAGGTACCAGAAGATTGGAAACAAGCTAATGTGGTGCCCATATTCAACAAGGGTGACAAAACAGGCACACACAACTAGAGACCCGTCAGTTGTAAAATAATGGAATTTGTTATTGGGAATAAACTTGCATCGAATGTACAGCACAGAAACAGGCCATTCAGCCCAACAGGTCTCTACCGGTGTTTTAAGTGCCACACGAACCTCCTCTCGCCTTACTTCACCTCGCCCTATCAACATCTCCTTCTATTCCTTTCTCCCTCATGCACTTACCTAGTTTTCCCTTAAGTCTTCTTCTTAGGCAGTCCCTCGGAACCGAGGATGACTTGCTTCCACATTAAAAATGAGTTCGCAGGTGACTGATGAGTCCAATGCGGGACCTACAGTCTCTGTCACAGGTGGGGCAGACGGTGGTTGAAGGGGCGGGTGGGTGGGGTGCTTGGGTTGACGTGCGCTGTTTGCGCTTGGCTTCCGCTTGCTCCCGGCGAAGAGACTCGAGGTGTTCGGCACCTTCCCGGATGCTTCTCCTCCACTTGGTGCGGTCTTGGGCCAGGGATTCCCAGGTGTCGGTGGGGATGTTACACTTTTTCAAGGAGGCTTTGAGGGTGTCCTTGAAGCGTTTCCTCTGCCCACCTGGGGCTCTCTTGCCCTGCTGGAGCTCCGAGTGGAGCGCTTGTTTTGGGAGTCTCGTATCGGGCATGCGGACAATGTGACCCGTCCATCGGAGCTGATCGAGCGTGGTCAAAGCTTCGATGCTGGGGATGTTGACCTGAGCGAGAACACTGACGTTGGTGCGCCTAACCTGCCAAAGGATTTGCAGGATCTTGTGGCAGCAGCGTTGGTGGTACCTCTCCAGTGCTTTGAGGTGCCATGCTGTACATGCTGTCCCTTAAGTGCATCTATGACGACCATACAGCAATAAACTAGTTAACAGTATTTAGCATTGCTTCAGAAGGCATGATCCTGCCTGACCAACCCTCTCGACTTCTTTGAGAAAGTGATAACGCAAATGGATTGTGGGAGGCCCTATGACACAGTGTACCTCGACTTTTAAAAAGCTTTTGACAAAAGTTCCCCAAAAAAGGTGCACAGAAAACTCAAAGTTGTGGGGTTTCAGTGTAAATCCTGGGAATGGATAAGAAACTGCTCGAAGGGTGAGAAACCACTAATATACTCGTTAAAGCACTCATGTGGGAGTGAGAAGAAGTACTGAGTGGGATACATACCTCTGGGCTCAGTACAGGCATCCACGAGTACTTCAAATTAAACTGCGGGAGTAGAACAAGGGGACACACCCGTTCACACTAGAGAAGGGTACTGTTAGGACAGATATCAGAAAATTCTCCTTCCCCACAGTGTGGAAGAAACTTCCAGATAGAGTTGTGGAGGCAAAAACCATGAAATCTGGTCCTGTGTAATGAGACAGGATTAATAAAAAATGTCCTAGTAAATAATCCCCTTGGAATGAGTGACCATAACGTGGTTGAATTCCAAATTCAGTTGGAGGGTGAGAGAGTTGGATCTCAAACCAGCGTACTAAGCTTAAATAAAGGAGACTATGAAGGTATGAGAGCAGAGTTGACTAAAGTGGACTGGGAAAATAGATTAAGGTGTAAGACGGTACATGAGCAGTGGTGTACATTCAAGGAGATAATTTCACAACTTTCAAGAAAAATATATTCCACTGAGGAAAAAGGGGCGTAAAAGAAAAGACAGCCATCCGTGGCTAAGTATAAAGTAATAAAGGATAGTATCCGACTGAAAACAAGGGCATATAAAGTAGCCAAATCTAGTGGGAGGATAGAAGATTGGGAAGCATTTAAAAACCAGCAAAGAATAACTAAAGGATTAATTAAGAAAGGGAAGATAGATTATGAAAGTAAACTAGCAAAAAATATAAAAACAGATAGTAAGAGTTTCTACAGTTATATAAAAAGAAAAAGGGTGGCTAAAGTGAATGTTGGTCCCTTAGAGGACGAGACCGGGAAATTAGTAGTGGGGAACATGGAGATGGCAAAAACGCTGAACAAATATTTTGTATCAGTCTTTACAGTAGGGGACACTAAAAATATCCCAACACTGGACAAACAGGGGGCCATGGCGGGGGGAGGAGCTAAACACGATTAAAATCACTAAAGAGATGGTACTCGGTAAGATAATGGGACTTAAGGCGGATAAATCCCCTGGACCTGATGGCTTACATCCTAGGGTCTTGAGAGAAGTAGCGGTAGGGATTGTGGATGCACTGGTGGTAATTTTCCAAAACTCCCTGGATTCAGGAAAGGTCCCAGCAGATTGGAAAACTGCTAATGTAACGCCCTTGTTTAAAAAGGGAGGTAGACAAAAGGCTGGAAACTATAGACCAGTTAGCCGAACATCTGTGGTTGGTAAAATGTTGGAGTCCATTATTAAGGAAGCAGTAACAGGACATTTGGATAAGCATAATTTAATCGGACAGAGTCAGCATGGTTTTATGAAGGGGAAGTCATGTTTGACAAACTTGCTCGAATTCTTTGAGGATGTAACAAACGGTGGATAAAGGGGAACCAGTGGATGTAGTGTATTTGGACTTCCAAAAGGCATTTGACAAGGTGCCACACAAAAGATTACTACGCAAGATAAAAAATCACGGGATTGGGAGTAATATACTGGCATGGGTGGAAGATTGGCTATCTAACAGAAAACAGAGAGTTGGGATAAATGGTTCATTCTCAGGTTGGCAATCAGTAACTAGTGGTGTTCCGCAGGGGTCAGTGCTGGGACCCCAACTCTTTACAATCTATATTAATGATTTGGAGGAGGGGACCAAGTGCAACATATCCAAGTTTGCCGACGATACAAAGATGGGAGGGAAAGCATTGAGTGAGGAGGACATAAAAAACCTGCAAAAGGACATAGACAGGCTAAGTGAGTGGGCAGAAATTTGGCAGATGGAACATAATGTTGGAAAGTGTGAGGTTATGCACTTTGGCAGAAAAAATCAAAGAGCAAGTTATTATCTAAATGGAGATACACTGCAAAGTGCTACAGTACAAAGGGATCTGGGGGCCCTGGTGCATGAAACACAGAAGGTTAGTATGCAGGTACAGCAGGTGATCAGGAAGTCCAATGGAATCTTGGCTTTTATTGCAAGGGGGATGGAGTATAAAAGCAGGGAAGTCTTGCTGCAGTTATACAGGGTACTGGTGAGGCCACACCTGGAATATTGCATGCAGTTTTGGTTTCTATATTTAAGAAAAGATATACTTGCTCTCGAGGTAGTTCAGAGAAGGTTCACTCGGTTGATTCCGGAGATGAGGGGGTTGACTTATGAGGAAAGGTTGAGTAGGTTGGGCCTCTACTCATTGGAATTCAGTAGAATGAGAGGCAATCTTATCGAAACATATAAGATTGTGAATGGGCTTGATCGGGTGGATGCGGGGAGGATGTTTCCACTGATGGGTGAGACTAGAACTAGGGGGCATAATCTTAGAATAAGGGGCTGCCCTTTCAAAACTGAGATGAGAAACTTCTTCACTCAGAGGGTAGTGAATCTATGGAATTTGCTACCTCAGAGCTGTGGAAGCTGCGACATTAAATAAATTTAAAATGGAGATAGACAGTTTCCTAGCTGATAAGGGAATTAGGGGTTACGGGGAGCGGGCAGGGAAGTGGACGTGAGTCTAGGTTCGGATCAGCCATGATCCTATTGAATGGCGGAGCAGGCCCGAGGGGCCGTATGGCCTACTGCTCCTACTTCTTATTTTATGTTCTGAAATAATTAAGGAAAAATTGGTACAATGTGGAGGTGGAGGAAGGGGGGTTGGGGAGGTGGTATTTCTCTGGATGGCTGGCTCAAATGGGCTGAATGGCCTTCCTCATCCATAATTATCTTTAACATTCATGTGCAACCTAAAGATTTACTTATCGAGACTGTGAAACACTCTAAACCTGCTGCTTCCTTTTCTCACTTTTACCTGCACTTCTGCAATATTTGTGGCATCTCTCCAACCTCTAGTCTGTCCACTTACATTTCCAATCGTCATGTTGCCCTCTTTCTCCGACTGAAACTTAAGTTTCACTTTGGTCTCCTCATTCCAATTTACCTCTTTCACTTTCCACTTGACTTCAGATCCAGATGTGGTGGTGATGTATTTTGAGCTACATTAGATTATTGATCTTTTTATATTTTTGTTCTCGAGATGTGTGTGACCCTGGCAAGCTCACATTTATTCCCCGTCCCTAACTGCCCTGAGAAGGTGGGCTTTCATCTTTGAACCAACGGTAGTAGCTGGGGAATTCCATGATCTTATTGAAACAGGTAAGATAACTGCGAAGAAGGGTCCGACCCGAAACGTCAACTCAAATTTCTCTCCACGGATGTTGCCTGACCTGCTGAGTTTTTCCAGCATTTTCTGTTGTTATTTCGGATTTCCAACATCTGCAGTATTTTGCTATCGTGCAAGATACTGAGGGGGCTCGACAGGGCAGGTGCAGAGAGGATGTTTCCCCTCGTGGGGAAATCTAGAACTCGGGGGCACAGTTTCAGAATAAAGGGTCGCCCTTTTAGAATTGAGATGAGGAGGAATTTCTTCTCAGAGGGTCGTAAATCTGTGGAATTCTCTGCCCCAGAGAGCTGTGGAGGCTGGGTCATTAAATACATTTAAGGTGGAGATAGACAGATTTTTGCAAGATAAGGGAGTGAAGGGTTATGGGGAGCGGGCTGGGAAGTGGCTTTGAGCCCAAGATCAGCCATGATCTTACTGAATGGCGGAGCAGGCTCGAGGGGCCAAGTGGCCTATTCCTGCTCCTATTTCTTATATTCTTATTTACCGAGGGACAGTGAAGGAACGCTGATACAGTGAAGGAACGCTGATACAGTGAAGGAACGCTGATACATGTCCAAGTCAGGATGGCGTGTGACGTGGAAGTGATGGGTGTCGCCTTATTATTGCAGTAGTGGCAGCACCCGAGGGGTTGAAAGCCTCAGTTCACCTGGAAATGGCCAGGCGATAAACAGCTAAACCTGGATGAGCTGTCTGTATGAGGCATTCGGATGTAAATTAGTAATCCTGTAACTCGTTCCTCAAGAGTTTAATATGTTAATTGTTTAACTGACCCAAGCTACCCCATTCAATTCCCAAACATCCTGCGTAATTGACCAAAAATGGCAGCTGAGCAACTGTTTTTTGTTCTGTCAGATCTTTGCAGGAAGTAGGTTGGTCAAGGTGACAAAGAATCAGGCAGCCTGGTAGTAGTGAATCTTGGTTCAGAACTGTGTGAAGACATGGGCCAGGTCTGTGGGTAGGGGCAGCAACAGTGATTCCTTGATAACAGCAGAAAATGCTGGAAAAACTCAGCAGGCCAGGCAACATCCGTGGAGAGAAGAGTCAATGTTTCGGGTCAAAACCCTTTATCAAGACTGAAGAAGCACAGAAAATGAAATAGATTAAAAGGCCAGTATGGGGGCTGGGAGAGAACAAAAGAGAAGTGAAGAGACATTAAGAGGTATTCAAAACGAGACGAGATGGTGATAGGACTAGTGGAGACAAAAGAAGGCTCTAGATTAGGTATGAAATGCGCTGGCAGAATGGGAGACAGCTGCCATGTGGGAGAGAGAAAGAAAAAGTGATTCCTTGTTGTCCCTTTCGATGGACAACTCTGTCTCAGGGTTCCAGTCACAGGTTTATATTGGGCTACCTTGCTTAGATCAGCGATCTACATTTTACACCCAGCAGAGGCTGATTCGCTCTGGTAGTGATTCTTACCCACGAACTGTGTAATGAATTTCAAGGATGTGGCGAGGTACTCGGAGAAGCGCCTGTATTGTTTTAATGATAAGTGAAGTATAGATAAATCTGTATTGCATTGTTCTATGCTGAATACCATTCATTCATTCTTTGAAGAAGTAGCAGAAAGAATAGACAAGGGTAATGTAGTAGATGTAATATACTTGGATTTTCAAAAGCCTTCGATAAGGTACCACATAGTGGACTCGAGACTTAAGATCATGTGGAGTCAGGGCACAGGTAGCAGAACGGATAGCAAACTGGCTACAAGACAGAAAACCGAGAGTATAGGTGGGGAGTGGTGTTCCACGAGGATAGTTATTGGGACCACTGCTGTTCACTATTTACATAAACGATTAGGGCTCTGCAGTCGGAAGTACGATTTCAAAATTTGTGGATGACCCCAAATTTAGGGGCTGTACGGAGGAAGACTGACAAAATACAAGAAGGCGTTAATAAACGTTCAGAATGGGCGTGTAAATGGCAAATGAATTTTAATATCGATGAGTGCAAGGTGGTGCATTTTGGTAGGAGGAATAAGGAGGCCACCTACTCCTTGGAAAATAAGAGTCTAAATGGCATAAAGGTGCAAAGGGATCTCTGGGTACAGATTCACAAATCACTAAAAGTAGCAATGCAAGTCAGAGAGTCATAACGGCACAGAAGGAGGCCATTCGGCCCATCGAGTCCGTGTCGGCTCTCTGTAGAGCAATCCAGTCAGTCCCATTCCCCCGCTCTATCCCTGTAGCCCTGCAAGTTTATTTCCCTCAAGTGCCTATCCAGTCTCCCCTTGAAAACATCGAGTGTCTCCGCTTCCACCACTTCCGTCAGCAGCGAATTCCAGGTCCTCACCACTCGCTGCTTGAAAAAGTTTTCCCTCCCATGCCCCCCTGTATCTCTTGCCCAAAACCTTAAATCTGTGTCCCCTAGTCCTCATACCATCAACTAGTGGGAACAGCCTTTTCCCGTCTAGCCTATCCAAACCCGTCATAATCTTTTACACCTCTATCAAATCACCCCTCAACCTCCTTTGCTCTAAATGAAAACAAATCCAGCTTCTCCAACCTGTCCTTGTAGCTAAGATCCCCCCATCCCTGGAACCATTCTGGTAAATCCTCCTCTGCACCCTCTCAAGGGCCTTCACATCCTTCCTAAAGTGTGGTGACCAGAACTGGATGCAATACTCCAGTTGTGGCCTAACCAGCGCTTTATAAAGGTTCAGCATAACGAAGGCCATTAAAAATGCAAACATAGCACAGCTTCATTTCATGAGGAATCGAGTTGAAAAGCAGGGAAGTTATGTTAAGCTTCTATAGAACCTTGCTTAGACCACACTTGCAGTACTGTGCACAGTTCTGGTCTC
Organism: Somniosus microcephalus; assembly: GCF_052327205.1. Classification (NCBI taxonomy): domain Eukaryota; kingdom Metazoa; phylum Chordata; class Chondrichthyes; order Squaliformes; family Somniosidae; genus Somniosus; species Somniosus microcephalus. The sequence goes on from NC_140993.1 coordinate 273,611,269, forward strand.
CACATTATAAAAAGGGACATAGTAGCATTGATGAAGGTGCAAAAAAGATTTACAAGGATGATACCAGAACTGAGAGATTATAACTATCGGGAAAGATTGAATAGCTGAGGCTCTTTTCTGCAGAAACGAGTGTAAGGTGGTGCATTATTGTAGAAATGAGGCTGAGGGATGACCTAATAGAGGTCTTTAAAGATTATGAAGGAGTTTGATAGGGTAGATGTAGAGACGATGTGGGGGAGCCCAAAACTAGGAAATAAATATAAAATAGCCACTACTAAATCCAATAAAAAATTCAGGAGAAACTTCTTTACCCAGAGAGTGGTGAGAATGTGGAACTCGCTACCTCAGGGAGTGGCTGAAGCGAATAGTATCGATGCATTTAAAGAACAGCTCGATAAGTACATGAGGGAGAAAGGAACAGAAGGACATGCAGATAGCGGGTGGGGGGAGGCTCGAGTGGCGCATATATACCAGCACAGACCAGTTGGACTGAATGACCAGTTTCTGTGCTGTAAATTCTAGGCAATTTACAGGAAACTTTTTTTTATCTGGCACCGCCGGGACCGGCATGGTGCCGGTTGATCAAAAAGTCCGGATTACAGAGAGGTATACTTACTAAGGTGCGAGAGCCCCGTACACGGCCACAGATCCAGGCGTCCCTGTTGCATGGCAACAGTTGCAGGAACCCTGGTTACACGGCCACAGATCCAGGAACCCCGGTTACACGGCCACTAATATGAAGTAAAACTTACCTGAACCTACTCCCGAATTTTGCCGGTTAAGAGAGATTTCCGGTTATTTAGGTGCCGGTAAAAAGAGAGTTTCCTGTACTTTCTCCTTTTTATATAAATGGCATGTTTGTGCGTGTTACAGCAGAGCCGTGGTCTGTTTGAGTGTATATTCAATCCAGCTGTAGAAAACGAGCAGGATCGCATGGTACATCACTAACCGGGAGTACAGGGATCAGCCGTGGCTCGGTGGGCAGCACCCTCGCCTCCGAGTCAGAAGGTTGTGGGTTCAAGTCCCACTCCAGAGACTCGAGCAGAAAATCTAGGCTGACACTCCCAGTGCAGTACTGAGGGAGTGCTGCACTGTCGGAGGTGCCGTCTTTCAGATGAGACGTTAAACCGCGGCCCCGTCTGTCCTCCCTTTCCCTTTCTTCCCTCTTTCCCATCTGTGGCAAGGTTTCTGTATTTGATCCCTGAGTCTAACTATCTAGACATTCGGCAATTCTGTCTCTCGGTCGGTCGGTCTCTCGGTCGGTCTCTCGGTCGGTCGGTCGGCCTCTCGGTCGGTCGGTCGGTCTCTCGCTCGGTCGGTCTCTCTCTCTCTCTCTCGGTCGGTCTCTCTCTCTCGGTCTCTCAGTCGCTCTCTCTCTCGGCCTCTCAAATTCAAATTCAAATTGCTTTATTGGCATGATAAGGTACATCTTATGTTGCCAAAGCACCGAAAAAACATTTATGGTTGAACACATAAACGCAGATCTATCCATACAGTGTTTCAACAGATATATCCCTGTGTGTATAAATATACACCCATATAATATGCATATAATCTTTTCTTAGGTTTAATGGTTGTCCCTCTGCTTATGGCAAGCTGTAACATAGTTTGCCGCTAAAGTTACGCAATTTCCCTGTTCCCCTAATAGGTATGGGAGTTTTTGGTCGTCATTCAAATTTTTGAATTCAGGGCATATTTTTATGAATTTGGGGTAGAAATTCCCCCTTATGCCCTGATAGTTTCCACAAGCTGTGAGGAAGTGCATCTCCGTTTCCACCACTCCCTGACTGCAGTGAGAGCATATCCTGTCCTCTCTTGGCAGCCAGGTCTGCCTGTGTCTGCCTTTTTCGATGGCCAGGCTATGCTCACTAAGTCTGTACATTGTCAAGGTTTTTCTCAATTTGCTATCTTTTACCGTGGTCAGGTATTCAGCCATGTTGTATTGTCTATTTAGGGCCAAGTAGCAATCGAGTTTGTTTTGGGTTTTTGTTGTTTCTGTCCAGTAGGTCAGATATTTTTCCTTTTGTTTAGTGACAATTGTGTTGGGTCGAATTCTCTGTGCTACGATGTCACTGTCCTGGAGCTGGTTATTATTAGTAGTGTTAGTAGTTTCTTCACTGAGTCCCAGGACTAGTTGACTGAGGGGACTCTTCTTTATGATCCTCTCTTGGCATTTCAGGGCTTCGTAATGATAGCAGGTGGGGGTTGCTCATTTTTAGGTGTTTCCAAAATTTGGTGGCACTTTGTTGGATATTAATTAGTAGTGGATATTGGCCTCGTTCTGCCCTGCATGCATTGTTTACGAATTCTGCATGTAGGATCTCAGTTGGGTGTTTGTCCCATTTTGCAAATTCTTGTTGTGTTAGCGGTCCCCACACCTCACTGCCATAGAGTGCAATTGGTTCAATTACTGATTTGAAAATTTTGAGCCAAATGCTAATTGGGATTTCTATTTGGATTGATTTTTTAATGGCATAGAAAGCCCTTCTTGCTTTCTCTTTCAGTTCATTCACAGTCAGTTTGAAATTTCCCGTAGAACTGATTTTTAAGCCCAAGTATGTGTAGTTAGTGGTTTGTTCAATTTTGGTTGTTCCAAGTGTGAAATTTATTTTGGGTCCCTGATGTCTGGATCTTTGCTGGAACACAAGGACTTTGGTTTTTTGGGGATTTATTGCCATGGCCCAAGTCTGGCAGTATGACTCCAGCAGATCCAGGTTCTGCTGTAGACCCTCCTTAGTTGGTGACAGCAGAACCAGGTCGTCTGCATAGAGGAGGAATTTAACCTTGGATTCATATAGGGTGAGGCTGGGTGCTGTAGATTGTTCAAGTAGTTTTGCCAATTCATTTATGTAAATATTAAAGAGTGTCGGTGAGATTGGCGAGCCCTGCATCACCCCCCGCCCCTGTGGGAAGTATTTTGTTTGTTTGTCTCCAATTTTAACTGCACATTTGTTGTTTGTATACATTGATTTAATTACATCATATGTTTTTCCCTCTACCCCGCTTTCGATAAGTTTCAGGAATAAACCGTCATGCCAGATGGAGTCGAAAGCCTTCTGGAAATCTATAAAGCATGCGTAGATTTTGCTTTTGTTTTGATGAACGTGTTTGTCAATTAGGGTCTGTAGGGTGAAGATATGATCTGATGTTCTATAGTTTGGCAGGAATCCAATTTGGCTTTTACTCAAGACATTGTGCTCCTCAAGGAAGTTTATAAGTCTTTTGTTTATGATGCTACAGAATACCTTCCCCAGGTTACTGTTTACACAGATGCCTCGATAGTTATTTGGGTCGACTTTGTCCCCACTTTTGTATATGGGCGTTATGAGTCCTTTGTTCCAGATATCAGGGAAGTAACCGACACTCAGAACCAAGTTGAAGAGTTTTAGGATAGCCAGTTTCATTTTATCGTCTGTGTGTTTAATCATCTCGCTTAGTATGCCGTCTGCCCCGCAAGCTTTTCCTGGTCGCAGGTCTTTGAGTTTTTCAAAAAGTTCTTTTTCTGTTATTATGGAGTCTAGCGGGTTTTGGTTATCTTTTATGGCCATTTCAAGCTTTTCCAGTTTTTTGCATATTTGGTGTTGCTCTGGCCTTAGTGTGTTTTTCTGGTATAATTTTTCAAAGTGGTTTTCCCATGTGTCCATTTTGAATGGCCAATTCGTCGTGTTGTTTTTTGTGTAATGTATTCCAGTTGTCCCAGAAACAATTGGTCTCTCTCTCTCTCAGTCTCTCTCTCTCTCTTGTAAGGGGTTTTCTTGCTAGGTCTCTCTCTCTTTGGTGAGACCTCTCTCTTTTGCACAGTAATTTACCGAGTGGTTCGACCCACTCACCCCTTAGGTTCTGTACACTGGACTTTGAGGCAGGAACTACAGTGCAGAGAATACTCTGTAGACCAAGTTTAATGAAACAAAGTGAAATTTTATTGCATAAAGGAAAAATTGAATGTAAGCCACTAAGGTACATGGGAGGGAAAAACAAATCATAATACAGTACTAACCAATATATCCACAGGCATATTATACTTTACAAGGTTCACCATGAAATAGGGAAACACACGGAACATCGAGGGACAACAACTCATTGATAATTATCCCCTAAAATGCCCACCCCCTAAACCTAGCTAAATTAGATTATGAGGGGCCCGAAACATGCTCACCAGTCCCAGTTAGAAAAATAGAGGTTTTGAAGTCTGCGTTTTGGTCCTCTCAGGCGTCCTGTCTCCACGTGGTCAGCGGAACGCAGCGGGCTGCGACACTTTTTTCTCCCTCGAGGTGATGGACACGGACAGGCTGGATGTTAGCAGGCCTGGACGTCGGCGTGGAGAGAGACCAACTGTTTGACCATTTTCATATAGGTTTCCTCTTGGAGGGTCGCCATCTTTTCGTCTCGTCAAATGGCCCGGGGTTTGTCGATGATCTCCAGATAGCTACCCCGGGTCTGGGCGCTGACTCGATCTTCCCTCTCGAACCTCTCTCTCCAACATCCGAACTCGAACCTCTGAGCCGATCCTCTCCCGATAGCTACCCCGGGTCTCCAGTTATACTTCTCATGGGGGCCCTTATCTTCCCCCATATCAAGGTTAGTCTTTGTTTAACTTTTGGCGGGCTTGTAGCACAGAGGGGTAGTCATTGTGTTTAAAGTACTTTCGGGATGGCCGGTAACTGCCATCTCTGGTCTGGAATGACCTTGTATTGTCTTTAATGGGTCTTGATGATCCCCTTTGAATTTGAAGCTGTTTCCTTTTGTCTGGGTAAACATTTTGATGGCCTTTATCTACAGGCCGATCTGATTGGATCTGCATCCAATCCATATGTATGGGGTTCTGTCTGGTTTTGCATTCTCCGAAATTGCATTCCAGAACTTACTGTGGGCTGAATCCACAAAAGCTGTCTGGGGACTGCAGGAACCATTTAAAAATGTCCCAAAGAGCTGGTCATGGGGTCTGGTGGCCATTTTGTGTGCCCCTTTTTCTGGGCTTTTAAAACAGAATTTAAAATTAAGGCCTTTTCTGCCAATAGACCCTTATAGGACAATGTTCAATTTTGCGAATCCTACTCTCTCGGTCTCTCTCGGTCCCTCTCTCCTGGTCTCTCTCTCTCTCTCTCTCTCTCGGTCCCCCCCTCTCTCTCAATTCAATTCAAATGCTTTATTGGCATGAAAGTTTACAGAGAACCATATTGCCAAAGCTTACACAACAAAAAAGTACAGTTTTCCAACATTCTGTAGGTGTCAAACAATTTTGACCCTTGTTGGGTACATACAATATTACTTTTAAACAATATTAATTTAAACAGTCTTTCTACATCATTGGGTACATTCAATATTAATTTTAAACAGTCCTCAGGTTGTGACATGTTGTTACATATTTGGCACCAAGGTATGGTCTGTCTCCTTCTCCCAGGACTAATCTTAATTTTGACAGGTCATCCAAATCCTTGAAATCTGGGGTTGTTTGGCTGAGCTTGTTAAATAATATGTTTCTTGATGTGTTGAATTTTTCGCATTTTAGGAGGAAATGCATTTCTGTTTCAACCTCGCCGGTCAGACATTGATCGCATATTCTATTCTCTCTGGGCTGCCAGGATTTCTTGTATCTCCCTTTTTCAATTGCCAGTTGGTGGTCGCTTAGTCTGTACCTGGTGAGGGTCTGTCTCTGTTTTGTGTCTCTGATGGTCGAGAGATAGTCTGCCAGTTTATATTCTCTTTTTAGGGCCCGGTAACATTCTAATCTGCTTTGGCTTTTGGTTATTTTGTTCCAATGTTCCAGGTAGGTTTCTTTGCATTGTTTAATGATTTGGTTCACTGTGTTGGTCTGGGACTGGTCAGGGTCCGGCTGAGTAGGAGTACTTAGTTTCAGTCGCAGCTGACTCAGGGGACTCTTTTCTGGGTTTAGTTCTTGGGTCTGGAAGGCTTTAAAATGAAGGGTGTCTGGGGAGCTAGTTTTGAGGTGATTTAGGAATTTTAGTGCTCGTTTTTGGATGTTTATTATCAGTGGGTATCTGCCTAGTTCGGCTCTGCATGCATTTGTTGGTGTTTTCCTTTGGGTGCGAAGGATGCTTCGGCAAAATTCTGCATGTAGGGCTTCTATTGTGTGTTTTTCCCATTTTTTGTAGCTATGGTGATTTAGCGGGCCCCATACTTCACTACCGTACAGCGCAATGGGCAGGATTATGCTGTCAAATATTTTGAGCCAGATTTTGATTGGGATTTGGATGTTGTAGAATTTTCTTTTTATTGCATATAGGGCTCTTCGGGCTTTTTCTTTTAGTGCATTCACTGCTATGCTGAAGCTCCCTGATGCTGTAATGGTTAGACCAAGGTAAGTGTAGCTCATAGTGTGTCCTATGATGGTATCACTGAGAGTAAACTGGTATTTGTTTTCCTGACACCTGGGCCTTTTTTGAAAAATCATGATGTTGGTTTTCTTTAGATTTACTGTTAGAGCCCAGTTTTGGCAGTATTTGTCGAGTAGGTCTAGTTGTTGCTGTAATCCCTGTTCTGTGGGAGACAGCAGAACCAGGTCGTCCGCATAGAACAGGGATTTCACTTCTCCATCCAGGAGACAGAGACCTGGTGACTCGCTTTGCTCCAGCATGTCTGCTAATTCATTTATGTATATGTTGAACAGGGTCGGGCTCAAATTGCAGCCCTGCCGGACGCCTCTTCTCTCTCTCTCTCTCTCTCTCTCTCTCTCTCTCTCTCTCTCTCTCTCGGTCCCCCCTCTCTCGGTCCCCCCTCTCTCGGTCCCCCCTCTCTCGGTCCCTCTCTCTCTCGGTCTCTCTCTCTCTCGGTCTCTCTCTCTCTCGGTCCCTCTCTCTCTCTCGGTCCCTCTCTCTCTCTCGGTCCCTCTCTCTCTCTCGGTCCCTCTCTCTCTCTCTGTCTCTCTCTCTGTCTCTCTGTGTCTCTGTCTCTCTGTGTCTCTGTCTCTCTGTCTCTGTCTCTGCCTCGGTCTCTCTCAATTCAATTCAATTCAATTCAAATGCTTTATTGGCATGAAAGTTTACAGGGAACCATATTGCCAAAGCTTACATAACAAAAAGTACAGTTTTCCAGCATTCTGTAGGTGTCAAACAATTCTGACCTTCGTTGGGTACATACAATAATACTTTTAAACAATATTAATTTAAACAGTCTTTGTACATCAGTGGGTACATTCAGTATTAATTTTAAACAGTCCTCAGGTTGTGACATGTTGTTACATATTTGGCACCAAGGTATGGTCTGTCTCCTTCTCCCAGGACTAATCTTAATTTTGACAGGTCATCCAATTCCTTGAAATCTGGGGTTGTTTGGCTGAGCTTGTCAAATAATATGTTTCTTGATGTGTTGAATTTTTCGCATTTTAGGAGGAAATGCATCTCTGTCTCAACCTCGCCGGCCAGACATTGATCACATATTCTATTCTCTCTAGGCTGCCAGGATTTCTTGTATCTTCCTTTTTCAATTGCCAGTTGGTGGTCGCTTAGCCTGTACCTGGTGAGGGTCTGTCTCTGTTTTGTGTCTCTGATGGTCGAGAGATAGTCTGCCAGTTTATATTCTCTTTTTAGGGCCCGGTAACATTCTAATCTGCTTTGGCTTTTGGTTATTTTGTTCCAATGTTCCAGGTAGGTTTCTTTGCTTTGTTTAATGATTTGGTCCACTCGGATTGGTGTTTGGACGGCAGTGTTGGTCTGGGACTGGTCAGGGTCCGGCTGAGTAGGAGTACTTAGTTTCAGTAGCAGCTGACTCAGGGGACTCTTTTCTGGGTTTAGTTCTTGGGTCTGGAAGGCTTTAAAATGAAGGGTGTCTGGGGAGCTAGATTTGAGGTGATTTGGGAAGTTTAGTGCTCATTTTTGGATGTTTATTATCAGTGGGTATCTGCCTAGTTCGGCTCTGCATGCATTTGTTGGTGTTTTCCTTTGGGTGCGATGGATGCTTCGGCAAAATTCTGCATGTAGGGCTTCTATTGTGTGTTTTTCCCATTTAGTGTAGCTATGGTGATTGAGCGGGCCCCATACTTCACTACCGTACTCTCTCTCTCTCTCTCTCTCTCGGTCCCTCTCTCTCTCGGTCTCTCTCTCTCTCTCGGTCTCTCTCTCTCTCTCGGTCACCCCCCTCTCTCTCTCGGTCTCTCTCGGTCCCCCCCTCTCTCTCTCTCGGTCCCCCTCTCTCTCTCTCTCTCTCGGTCTCTCTCTCTCTCTCTCTCGGTCCCTCTCTCTCTCGGTCTCTCTCGGTCCCCCCCTCTCTCTCTCGGTCTCTCTCTCTCTCGGTCTCTCTCTCTCTCGGTCTCTCTCTCTCTCGGTCTCTCTCTCTCTCGGTCTCTCTCTCTCGGTCTCTCTCTCTCTCTCTCTCTCGGTCTCTCTCTCTCGGTCCCCCCCTCTCTCTCTCTCGGTCTCTCTCTCTCGGTCTCTCTCTCTCTCGGTCCCCCCCCCTCTCTCTCTCTCGGTCTCTCTCTCGGTCCCCCCCCCCCCTCTCTCTCTCG